>NC_134568.1:241323490-241926990 GCF_050947875.1 Dermacentor variabilis | reverse complement strand
CATCCATATTAGTAACGATATTGCCGGCTTTGTCTCTTAACGCACACATCTGATTCTTGCCTATTCCTAGTTTCTTCTTCACTGTTTTTAGGCTTCCTCCGTTCCTGAGAGCCTGTTCAATTCTATCCATATTATAGTTCCTGATGTCCGCTGTCTTACGCTTGTTGATTAACTTAGAAAGTTCTGCCAGTTCTATTCTAGCTGTAGGGTTAGAGGCTTTCATACATTGGCGTTTCTTGATCAGATCTTTCGTCTCCTGCGATAGCTTACTGGTTTCCTGTCTAACGGAGTTACCACCGACTTCTATTGCGCACTCCTTAATGGTTCCCATGAGATAGTCGTTCATTGCTTCAACACTAAGGTCCTCTTCCTGAGTTAAAGCCGAATACCTGTTCTGTAGCTTGATCCGGAATTCCTCTAGTTTCCCTCTTACCGCTAACTCATTGATTGGCTTCTTGTGTACCAGTTTCTTCCGTTCCCTCCTGAAGTCTAGGCTAATTCGAGTTGTTACCATCCTATGGTCACTGCAGCGTACCTTGCCGAGTACGTCTACATCTTGTATGATGCTAGGGTTCGCGCAGAGTATGAAGTCGATTTCATTTCTAGTCTCACCATTCGGGCTCCTCCACGTCCACTTTCGACTAACCCGCATGCGGAAAAAGGTGTTCATTATCCGCATATTATTCTGTTCTGCAAACTCTACTAATAATTCTCCTCTGCTATTCCTAGAGCCTATGCCATATTCCCCCACTGACTTGTCTCCAGCCTGCTTCTTGCCTACCCTGGCATTGAAGTCGCCCATCAGTATAGTGTATTTTGTTTTGACTTTACCCATCGCCGATTCCACGTCTTCATAAAAGCTTTCGACTTCCTGGTCATCATGACTGCATGTAGGGGCATAGACTTGTACCACCTTCAATTTGTACCTCTTATTAAGTTTCACAACAAGACCTGCCACCCTCTCGTTAATGCTATAGAATTCCTGTATGTTCCCAGCTATTTCCTTATTAATCAGGAATCCGACTCCTAGTTCTCGTCTCTCCGCTAAGCCCCTGTAACACAGTACATGCCCGCTTTTTAGCACTGTATATGCTTCTTTTGTCCTCCTAACCTCACTGAGCCCTATTATATCCCATTTACTACCCTCTAATTCCTCCAATAACACTGCTAGACTCGCCTCACTAGATAGCGTTCTAACGTTAAACGTTGCCAGGTTCAGATTCCAATGGCGGCCTGTCCGGAGCCAGGTATTCTTAGCACCCTCTGCAGCGTTACAGATCTGACCGCCGCCGTGGTCAGTTGCTTCGCGGCTGCTGGGGACTGAGGGCCGGGGTTTGATTGTTGTATTCATATAGGAGGTTGTGGCCAAGTACTGCACCAGGGTGGCCAATCCTGCTCTGGTGAGAGAGTGCGTTACCGGTTCTGGTCACCGGGATCAGGCCGCACTCCAGGCCTGTTTGTGCAATTTTCTCAACACACGGTTTTTTTTTTTGTATTTCCCGGTGGAGAATTGCGCGGCACCGGGATTTGAATCACGGTCCTCTTGCACTGGAGACGGATACTCTACCGTCCCCGCAGGAGTTAAATTAAAAATTGAATTATGGTGTTTTGCGTGACAAAACCACTTTCTGATTATGCACGCCGTAGTGGAGGACTCCGAAAATTTCGACCACCTGGGGTTCTTTAACGTGCACCTAATTCTAAGTACACGGGTGTTTTCGCATTTCGCCCCCATCGAAATGCGGCCGCCGTGGCCGGGGTCCGATCCCGCGACCTCGTGCTCAGCAGTCTAACACCATGACCACTGAGCAACCACGGCGGGTCCCGCAGGAGTTGTACGCCTCATTTAACCTACAGTGGTGCCCTATTTGATCAGTCAAGGTGGACCAATCTGAGCTCGGTTATACCGCATGGATGGCACTCGGCTAGAGAACCTGGTATTTATGACCTGCACATGTGTGGCCACACATAATTGAGGATATATAATTTTTTTTTTAGGAGGGTTTCCGTACAGTGATACAGTGACTACACATAAAGTCAGCCAAGTATTTGCCACGAGAATTCATCGAAGTGCTACCCCACAGGGGATGGTGCGCGTTAAAGTCACCAATCACAATATGAGGGCCTTGCGATGCTTGCAGCAGAGACATCAGGTGCGAGCAATCGATCCTCGCTCTTGGGTGGATATATCCTCCAATCACTGTAACCGTGCGACATCTGTATTTTATGGTGAGGCATACGTAATCATTAGTAGTATGCGATGGGACGTCATGTCTGAAATACGCCAGGTCGTGACGTATACAAACTAATACTTTGCTCGAGGGTTGGTCGTTACGAGACCACATCTGGACATAACCAGAAATACGGAAAGAAGAATCCATATTAGGTTCACAGATAACAATAACTGGAAATTGGTATTTAAATACCCGCTGTCGGAAATCCGACAAACGACCACGCAGACCGCGAGCATTCCATTGCATAACAAACGATTGACGCATCCGTTCTTCAAACATTATCGCCATACTTGCTTAGTGAAGAACCACTAGCAGTGGTTCCAAGACTTCAAGTAGCTGCACGGCAGCCTTGGCAGCCGGGGTATTTAGACCGGAAAGAATCCTGCGCATGGAGCCCATCAAATTTTTCACCATACTCGTGACGTCAATGTCATCCATCTTTTCATTTTCTTCTGTATGTGTAGGAGCGGTGCATAAGGGCGTTCCCACAGGCCTTGATGGTAACGAGGGCCACTGAGTCTCCGATGTGGCTAGTGCCGATGATGGGTCGCCTTGTACTTTCGCGGCATACAAAGGCTTTGAGGCACGTGCTTCTTCATTCCTGAGACGAAGAGGGGGTGGATGTTGCACTTGAGCTGTCGTCCCTCCAACGCGAGGAGGGCTGCGATCCCGTTGATGTCGGTTTCGTGAACGACGTCTGCGGTGGCGGATAGCCCTTGCCGCTTCCCTGTGCGTGGAACGATCTCTACCCATCTTCTTCAGAATACCCATTTCCGTCCTGATCTTGGGGCACTCTTTTGACGTTGCGTCATGAGCACCAGAACAATTTGGACATTTCGCAGCAACGTTGCAATTGCTGTTTCCGTGAGGTCCACCACATCGTTTGCATGTTATTGCACCCTTGCAAACTGCACTGACATGCCCAAGTTTCATGCACCTGTGACACTGTAAAAGCCTCGGCACGTAAGGACGTACCGGATGCCTCACATATCCAACCTTGACGTGTGTTGGCAAAGTTTCCGATTGGAACACTAATTTCACACATCGGGAACGTCCAAAACGGTGAAAGCTGAGCACAGGAGCTGACGATGATAGTAGTTTGGCCAGGTCAGTGTCTGTAATGTCAATGTCCACATCGTAGATGACGCCTGTCGTCGCTTCCTTGCCGTATGTGGGGAATGCGCGAACAGGGATGCTTCCCAACTGAGTGATGTTTTTCAGTGTCTCCAGTATGGTCGGCGTATTGACTTCCACCGAGAGGATGTTCTTTCGAGCGTTTATATGTATTTCTTCTACTTGACCATGGGCAGTTCGTTCAAAATATTCCGACAGGCTCGGCCTGTTCAGTGAGTTGAGGTTGTCTGTTGTCGTTGTTGGTACATATGCAATAGTGTATGATTGCTTGCCACTTGCCTTTTTCGTCGCCTGGCGACTGGTCGGTGATGTTCTTCGTATCTTTCTCTTCAGACGTCGGCTTGACACCACGGTAAAATCGCTGTCCGAGCCCATCTCATCAGTAGAGGAGCCATCAGATGACTCAATCGGGATCATGCTGGGGTCGAAGCGGTCACTCACGTCACCGGCATAATGAACTGGCCGTTCAGGACGAAACTGCTGGGCGGGGTTTGGGTCCCCCATTGCAGAGGACGACGTCCCCCAGTTTTCTTGTCACTGATTGCAGAGATCACAGAAAATAAAATAGAAAATGCAGAGAGCTCGAAGCTGAAGCTGCTCGCTACGATCACTTCTTCTTCTTCCCAATCTCGTCCAAATTTTGCATTCACATACATGCACAAGAATGCGTAGAATGCAAGTATCTGAGCTTTATTGTATTGAAGCAATTTTGCTCATGTGACTTTTAGGAAAGCGATCATCAATGTTCTCGATAACTGCAGTCGAGATTAATAATCTTTCGTTAGGTAATAAAGCTAAAACACGAATTATTGATGTTATTTATAATTATTTGTTTTATAAGGAGCAATATAGACAATTTTATATCACTCCCATGCCTGCTGGGATGCACAAACCTTGCCCAAGTGACCCTACCTTTCCCACATCCATGCAGGGATGTGGCAAAGGCTCAGAAGAGTGGTCAAACAAGATATGAGGGAATAAAATCATATCCCCCCTGCATTATAAACAGATGAATAAACTCGACATTGCGTGTAATTTCCATCCAGTCAGCTTTATTAAGGCAAATGCATCCTTCAGGTTAAGGAAGGAATGCACTTTCGTCTTTGAGTTCAGCTCAGCGCAGCGCGCTCACAAACTACACCGCGCTCCTCGATTTAACGTCTTGCAGCGGCCAGTTCGCTAGACGGTAAAGGGCCCCTCACCAGGTCTGAGCTGACAAGCACCAGGCATACAATGCACGCTAACGATCGTGTCTGCTAAGTATTACATCGCTACGCGCAGCGGAAAGAACTGAAATTTCAAACCGAACATGTGCACCATTTGCCCTTCTCGCGAGCGCCGCGCTCCCAGCCGTGCGCCTACGTACGTACATCGCACTGACGTGACGTCGCTCGTTGTGACACGTGACTTCCGGAATTATTCAAGGCAACATCTACTATTTGTGTAATCTCTTGCTTCAATAGACGAATTAAAGTTCAGAGAAATAATAAAACACACAAGTCGAATGTCGGCGTGTTCTTGTTTTACTTCGCACCGCAGCAAGAGAGCTGTACTTGTCTGCTTGTTCCCACGTCGTGCAGTCGCGCGCGACTGCGCGCGCGCGTAGACAACGAAAGTAAGACATTTTCAACCGTGTTCCAGCACGTGATCATGCTCTGTGATGCGCTTGTGTCTGTCTCAGTATTCGCGTAGCACTGGCTTATACCACTATAGTCAGGTGTTATCGTACACAGCGCGCAAAATCGTGTGCTGCGCGAAACGACAAAAACAACAGCTCGCGCGCGACGCCGCCAGCGGAAGTGCGCCGCGAAGCAGAAAAGCGAAGAAAAGAAAAAAAAACGAAGGCGGGGGGGCCGTGACTTATGCGTCACGCGATCCTCGAGGTCCGGTATGGGAGAACGCAGGGAAGGAATTTCGCTTGCGGAGCTAGACTAGTGGAGGGAGTGTCTCTTGGCAGTGGCCTCGCTTCCTGAAATCATGGGTTCACGGCACTGAAATATTTATATCTCGGCTATTAATGGGGGGCGGGGGGGGGGCGGGACCAAGTCAAAAATTATTGCGGCAGAACGCTCCGTAGAGGACACGTAATAACTTCCAGCGTTTAGCCGAAATTTGCGATGTGACCTGGTGAGGGGCCCTTGCACTCGTTACTTTGAAAGCGCGAAAAGAAAACGGCGCGAGGGATGTCTTTCTTCCTCTCTGGCTTGTGCGAGCCGGCGCGGCACTGCTTGAATGTGTTGCCGTCGCGTGCTGCTGAACGATTTGGAGATGTTTTAGCTCGATCGTTCTTCGTGAAATTTGTGGGGTGTCAGTTCATGCAAGGTCGGCGAAAAAACACTAGCCGTTCGTCATAGCAGTAACAGCAATACCCGGAATTTTTCGGTGGGGTGCGAAAACAAGCGACGCGTGCATCATCAGCCGCGGCTGTGTATGTGTTGTGAACTTTTTTGGCTCTAACGGTTTTTCACTCGTTGAAGAGAACCAGCGTCTGTTCGTTGCCCGCGTGTAGGGGAAAATATTCTTTCTCGCTATCTGATCGCTTGACGTTGGAACTAAACATAAGAGTGCTCATGTACGCCCAACCCAATGCAACTCCGAAACAAATTAGCGCCAGTTCTTTGTTATAAACATTTGCATCAGCCACCGGCATCGTTCCCACGCGCTTGAAGTCAAGTAGATTTGAAATAACTGTGCTATGTCTACGTTAGCCTCCTGTATGAGGCCGACGGCGTTGCTCAACGCAGCGATCAACGTGGTTGGTTAACCAGCATGATACATATAAGCTTTGTGCTTAGTTAGGCAGCACCCTATTGCCCTCTAAAGCAGGAATATCCAAGTGGGATGCCATAAAAAGGATCGGAGGACTACTTGTGAGGACACGATGTAAGACGGTGAGTCCTACGTAGAGGACGGTGGCGCTTTTGTCCCGCTTTGAACCATCGAACTCATGTCTGAGTGGTAGCGTCTCCGTCTCACACTCCGGAGACCTTGGTTCGATTCCCAGCCAGCCCATCTTGCAAGTTGTTTTAACGCGACAGCGTTAAGGAGCTCGTGTCGCAGAAAAGCCGGTGTCGTCGGCGGCGTTGGCCGTGAGCGAAAAACCCCGGAAGGCAATTCATAAATAAAAACAACTTGCAAGATGGGCTGGATGGGAATCAAACTAGGGTCTCCGTAGTGTGAGACGGAGACGCTACCACTCAGCCATGATGGTTCAAAGCGCGACAAAAGCGCCTCTAGTGAATGTGGTGTTGCCTTAGAAACGTGCCGTAGAAAGTTATACTGCGATGTATATAGGTAATTATGAGCATGTAAGTTACAGAAATCGCAGTTAAACGAGTAGCGAAGTACGTTTCCGCGACATTTCTGCGCTTGGCGCACACGCAGAGCCATCTTGCGGCAAACACGGAAGACCCCTCCTCGCAATGTACGGCGCTGCCCCGACAGGTGGCGCGCCATTCGCCCGCTTCTTAAAGCCCCTTAATCTCCCAAAGTAGCGCCATTCACTTCCCTCCTCCGCTCGGCGCGGCCTCGACGGTGGCGCCGCCGGTAGTAGGCCTGCCGTAGCAGACGACGGCTAACACGCTACGGGAAGAAATCCGCGGAAAAGATTGTTCGAGCCTTGCGGAGCAGTTTTTTCGATACAGATGTTACTTCGTCAGTCGGTAACTGGCCTTAAAAATGCCGTGTTGGAATTGTGGAAGAAATAGAGAAGAGGACTATTATTCAAGGCTTATTTAAGGCGTAAAGTGCGCGCACGTTGAAAGTTCGTGTTGCTGAAACACGACGCAAGCACGCGGTGTGCTCACACACGCGCGTAATTACCAAAGTTTCAGGTTTTGACAGCGTGAAAGTATGTGTACGTGGTTTCGTAGGTTCATTTACGTACCTGCAGGATACTTTTGTTCGGCCGGCGCGTGAGAGATTCCGACTGTCTGCGGTCAGCGATGCCTGGCAACAGGGCCGCTTTTTTCATTGCGGGGTGCTTTGGTAATCGTGACGATAGATTGTTTTTTTTTACAAGTACTTCTCCAGGAGGGCACACGTAACGGCTAACGGAGGCCTCTGAAGAGCACGTGACATTACAATAAAGCAGGCGGCGCAGGGAGTGTTCGCATACAAAAATCGGCTGTCCGCATAGCCTATCATATACTCCCTTGGCATGCACAGGCTTTGGCGAGCCCCATCCAGCCCTGGTTCTAGCTTTGGTGCTCCCGTTGCAGCTTTGGTGCCCTGGAGGCGCCGTCAATAGTACGAAATAATGACACGTTAAAATATATTGAGGAAATACAATCGCGCTGAGGCGCCAACTTCTAAAGCAGCGCTAGCGCGCCCGCGCGAGAATTTTGAAACACCAACGAGGAAATTACCGGCCCACGTACGACTCTACGATCAAAGTCCACGTTAAACATCCCCTGGCGACCTAGCTAAACTTATCCGGAGCCATGCACTACGACCTTCATCAGAGCTTTAGTCGCTTCGGGACATTAAAAACGTTAATCACCACAAACCAAATCAATACATGCGGGCGTACATTCGAAGCTAAAAGACTGCATCGTAAGTCATATTGAGCCTTGCAAAAGCGTCGAGAATGTGCTAACTTCTGGTGGAGCTCAAAACACACCCTGAATAAAGTCGTTTGTATGTCACAGGCCAGCTGCAGATGCGTGCATTTCACCGCAAGACGAAACTACATGAAACAAAGAGAGCACATTCGAAAAAAAAAAAAAACTCAAACAACGCACTAAAAACCGCACAGAGCATGAACACACACTTTTTCGAAGCGGAAGGCGTGAACTAGGCTCGCAATAAGAGGTTGTGAGTAGTCGTGGCCCTTACTTCACTAAGCCGTGCGTTTTTTGCCACTTCCTCGAAGTCAGCCCGCCTGATCCTGCGAATCCACACTTCTTTTTGCGTTGCGCCCGCCGGACGGCAAAGCAAAAAGCTTTTTGCCCTCGCTGTGTCTGTTGCGGCAACCGGAGACGCAGCAGCATGCCATCTCAATTAAGTTCTCGGCCCTACACATTGTATTACGCTAAAGCACTCCGTCAGTCCGCCTGCCGTACTTTCGTCGCGCAGGCCCAACAATGGAGGTCGGAGCGCGCTGGAAAGAAAAAATATACAAAAGCGCGGCGCCTGTTCCGCTCCGGAAAGAAAAAAATCTACAAAAGCGCGGCGCCTCCTTCCACGTGACACAGATTGGCCAATGGGGGAGCGGAGGAGGCTGGGGAGACAGGAGGCGTGGAGGAGGAAGCGTCAGGGTGAGCGGGGTGGCGGAAAGATCTAAGAATGGCGCTACTTTTGAAAAATTGAGGGGCTTTACCGCTTCTCCCCTTCGTCTCGTTTGAGCGCATTGGGGCCGTGCGGGGACCGGTGCGAGGATGCCCCAATACCCTTGCGTTTAGTAAGTTTTCTCGCTCTCTTCCTTTCCAACTTCCAGCGTGCGTCACTCGAACCCTCGTGTTTAGGCGACGCAGCTCCTCTTTCCTCTCACAGCGCGATTCCTAGGTGCAGCGTCCGATGCGGGACGCCTCTGACGTGATCGCTGCTCCGTAGCGCGTCTGGTTGGAAAGCGTCTCCTGCGATGTGTACCATGCTGCTGGCGAGGAGTCATGCGTCTGCGTGGTGCTCCTGGAACAAATAATTAGAAAAAAGTTTTGCTGTGGACTTAGAAATGTTGTATATGAATACTATGTCTTCGTGTGACTCAAGAGCATGCCGAGCGAATGAATGGGCGGTGCGAACGGGGTGCGATAATGCTATCGCGTTCCACTCTTGAAGGCGAAGCTTAAGCGTCCTCCAGTTTTTATTTACGAATTGCCTTCCGGGATTTTTCGCTCACGGCCAACGCCGCCGACACCGACGGCACCGGCTTTTCTGCGACACGAGCTCCTTAACGCTCTCGCGTTAATAAACCACAATGGGAGGATGGGAGCATGCCGCGTAGAGCTTGAGCTCATGGCTCGACATCGAGCCTCTGCTCACCTGTGCGGTTACAAAGGTGGCTAGGACTGCGTTTTCGCACTTGCACAGGTGTTATTTCAAGAACAATACCTTTTTTGCTCAGTAGGCAAATATCATTATTGTGCCATTGCCGTCGCCGCAGTGTGACCACCACATTTACTATTGCTGCTGGTCACTGACGATGGATGGAAAATGTAATAACGTCATGCTTCTGTATATATGGCGTGCGACTAAGAGAGAGAGAGAGAGAGAGAAGCAGAGAACGTGTATGAAACAGAACAATTCGCGTAATCGATTTTTTGAGGTGTCGTATGTCACCGTTTATGTAGGTTAATTATTTAGTCAACAACGCTAACTCAGTAGTCCCCCCATTTCTGAAGCTGGAACCTTCATCGTATTTGGCATTCACTGTTGATTGTGCCGATTTGCTACACTTCGCAGTTTTTCAAAATGCAGCCCATGCGAGGGCTCTCATGCACTTTAATTCTGGTTCAGGGAATTAGTTCTTTCAAACATTCAATCGCTTATGCACTTCTTATCTGGCATCTATATCACAGAGAGTTTCACTGTATGAAACTATGTACGTATGCTACATGTAAGTATAACTCCTGTAGTGCGTCAGCTGAATATCGTAAAGAAACACTCATTTCGCACGCTGTGTGCTCTTCACTGTGCTTGTTTGCGTAAGCCGGCATTTGTTTGTTACAATCTCCAAGGAAATTGGCTCTTGCGTAGAGGTTTGTATTGTGCATACCCTATGGCTATCGGCTGTGCTCCGAGTCGATCGCTATCAGTTATGAAAAGGCTAAACAGCGCTGCGCATACAAAATCAACCACGAAGAAAAAGACGCGCTGAAAAAGAGCCGCAGCTAACGGCGGACCGACCCGAGGAAAAAAAATCCGGGACAAAGAATAAGGCGCGTTGTTTGCGACATGCCGCTCAAGCGTGGCCGCATCGCTACGCAGATGCATAGACGGTCGACTGCGTGAGCACGCTGTCTCCATCAAGAAACACGTAGAAGGTCGCCAGGTTGGTTACTGAGTGGCGTGTTGATGTATACCAGCATCTGAAGCCATTAAAATCGTGAGGCGTTATAACAGACCACACACCATGGGCGCTATAACGTAAAGATATTCCAAACTGTTTTTATTCCCTTTATGTATTCAGCCATCCACGATAGGTGAGAATATTTTCGGGCTAACCCCATTTCCCCTGTCTGTGACGAAACATCAAGAAATTCGCGAAAACTCCCCATCTTATGTGACGTGTGCACACTGAATATGCATGATTAGCCCGAACAAAAGAAAAAAATATTTATTTCTGATTCAAAACTTTTTTTTTTGTCACTAGCCCCCCGCTATTGGTAAAAAGCTTTCGCGCTGCGTCGACTTCACCTTTCTGTCACGCGATATCAGAAAACCGCGATAACTACCACGTAAAATTTAAGTGATGTGTATGCATTGAAGATGTGTTAATATACGGAACAAAACTGATTTTTTTCGGAGTAGCCGGACACTGCCCCGAGCAGAACGGAATAGCAGACGTCTGCCTATACCGATCGCTCTGGCACTGGCTGCTCGGAGCTGAAGCCCTTAAATAAAGCTACTCGGCGCTGCGGAGAAGAGCGGATTTATTTGCATGTAATAAACATTTGTGGATCTCTGTATAACGTTGTCTATAGGTCTTTGGGCACGTATGAGACATCAGTCTGCGAACTCTTTTTCGCTGAGGATGCGTTTTAGCGACATTTTTACCCTCCGTTGCACGCCGCCGCGATTTTCGACCAGACACCGAAAGCTAAGCAAGCAGAAGCGGGTCACTTCCAGAAGCCGACACCACCCTCCTCATCCGGTTATCTACTTTCACTGCAAATGCCCGGTCCCACTGAAACTCTCTCCAAATGAGCGTGCTTCTCGCCTCTTGTCAGCCAATTAGATTTTAAAGAACTGTCAAAGTAGGCAGTGCTGTTCGCTTTGAAATAAAACAATGATGACCTCCTATAAACTAGGGGAGCGTTTGATTGGGTGGTTCGAACAATGCTGCAAGATGCTTACGTTGGTGATTACGTAAATTTCACGTCATGAGATTGCAATAAAAACAGATTCGAATAATTTTACGTTATAGGGCTCCATATCTGCGAAAGTGTCTGCACCCAGGAAAGAAGCGATGGGTGTACGTGAATACCTGTATACGGGGTGATCATTTGTAAGTTTTCCGGAATTTAAAAAGAATCGTCTGTGGTTGACAGCATAATTTTTGTCCTTGAGCTGTATTATTCGAAGAGGCAGAGATTACTCGCCCAAGAAATAGAAACACATATTCAGATAATCAACAAAAATAACTAGTTAAGTTCCTAATTAATTACCTTGCTGTGCATATTGTAGTTTACGAATTGTAAACGGCGAATTCGTAAGACTTATGCACTTGAAATGAATCTCCAGGATGACACCAGTTTCGAGATATTTCCCAAAGTGTGGGACGAAATGCATAGGCGTTCCAATTACTTTTGTGCTTTAATGCATAAAAGAGCGTTTCGCTAAGAGAAGTAAGCCAAACAATAGTGCATTTTGGCGGCGAGCTTAATGGTGCACATTTCGAAACTGGCGTCATTCTGGAAATTCATTCCAAATGAATGCTCCTTGCAAACTGGCTACAATTTAAAACGGCGCTATCTGCACCTTGCCATAATTAAGAGCAACAAAGACCGGTGAGTCAGCCCCGAAACCAGAAAAACGCACATCTCCTGCGAGAAGACGGAACTAATTAAGCTCTAGTTGTGCATGGTACGTCTGTCGCCTTTCATCTCTCTGCACTGCCAAATGAGCATATACATGCACTAATTTATCGCGGTGAATGCAACGAGCTTCACCGACAGTGCTTGTGAGAAAGCTTTTCAGACTCCTGAAAATAATAATAATAATAACGGGGCCTTTTCGGTGAACCAGAAGGGGGCTACGTATTCCACTGATGCGTCATGGTGACTGCCCAGTGTGCTTCCGCGGTGCCGCTGCCGACTTTCTCTCCACATGCACGCGGGTGCTGCGTCGATGTCGCGTACCTCGTGCGCGCGCTCGTGTTTTGTGACCGCCAGGTGGCCGGCGGAGCGAGCGGACGCACCTCACCTCGGCTCCGCGGATTTTCACTCGGGACGGCGGATTTTCGACGTGAAATGGACTGATACCACCCGTAATCGGTCAGTGAAGGTGTTCGACACCCGTTCCCACCATTTTTCGTGCAATTCCGATCGTTTTGCCCGAAAAGGACTCTACCGCTCCGAGCCAGGCACGGAACGCTAGGCCTCGCGTTGTACCTAGCACAAGGGCCCCCGCCGCCGCGGCCGCCGGTTAGGCCTACGGCCACCGGTGCGTCTAGACTCGCATCGCCTGCGTATTGGCCTAGGCAACGATGGTTTACAGCGTAGAAGGCGACGAAATCAGCCCCGAAGACTTCGCTAACGACCCGCGCTGGTCGAGAGGAATCCAAGCCCGCAATGTGGTCTTCCCCACCCTAGCCACTTCGAATGCGGCTCTGAAGGCTTCCCAAGCTCACCCACCCGCCGATCCGGCCACGTCGGCGTCGCCCAATCAAAGCTATTTCTACAAAACTTAAACGTCATGCTCCCCTACCAAAACTCCCGGCTACGGATCTGAAAGTAATTTTCCGACCTGGTGGCGGATTGGATCTTCGACAATGTAACGGCGGCGCGCTGCTGCCCACTGTGTGCGCGGCTGTGAAGCTCAACTACCATGACGCCCGGCAGCACGACCGACTCAGAGTTAACCCGCACAATAACTCATTCACAATCAGCACCCCTGCCGAGGTGCGTGCCAAAAACTACGTGCAGCTGCAGACGCTCCAACTCAACGACAAGCAATTCCCGGTAAAGGCTTACATCGCCGCGCCCGACGATGCCGTACGTGGAATTCTCTACAACGCAATCTACAACCAAACCCAAGAAGACATATTCAACGACCTCGTCGAACTAAACCCTAGCCGATCCTACACAATAGCAGACGCGCGCCCTTTGGGCCGCACTAAATCAATCCTGATCACCTTCGTCAAAGCCAAGGAGGTTCCCAAACAGCTCAACTTCTACGGAGCCGTCTATAACTGCCACCCCTTCAAAGCCAAGGTAGAGGCCTGTTTTAACTGCTGGAGACCGGGCCACCGACCGGACGTCTGCCCGCAAGCTGTCAGCAACCGATGTCACAGATGCGGCGACACCCATCCGGCAACTTCAACTCCCACATGCGACTCCAAATGTATCCTGTGCGGTGGCTCCCACTTCACGGGGTCCAAAAAATGCAAAGTCCGGTTCGACCGGGCTGGCAAACCGAAATCCAACACCAATGCTACAACCACCACAGACAATCCTGCCGGGTCTTCATCCACCGAGAGCACGGCTCACCAGTCCCGGTCATCACGCAACCGGCTTCGGAGCAACTCCAGAACCGGTTCCAGGTCCGTCTCACGGAAAAGCCAGCACAGGAGCCGGTCCGGCTCCTTCCCGCCACTACCGAGATCAAAAGCCCAGCCCATGGATAAACAGGTGAGCTGGAAGCCGGGACCTCCCTCGCTCGCTAAAGAGAATGAAGAGCTCAGAGCACAACTCAGACAGCAGAGTCTAGAAATTGCAGAGCTACGTCAACAATTACAACTACTTCTCAGGAGAGAACAGCCTACAAAGAATTCTGTCCCCCCCAACCCAGTACAAAATATCACACCTAAGCAACTCACTCCTTCCCCTGCCCCCACCTCCTCCTCACGCGCTGCGTCACCTACTCGCAACCCCCCAGTTAAGCGCAAGGCGCAAGCTGAATATGACCCCCTCCCCCCAACTCAGTAGACACAGCTGCGCTCACTCAGCTAACCTCGATAATTCGAAGTCTCGAACAAAACATGAACGCTCTGCGCAATGATACTGCAGAATGGATGACAAACATTGCAGGACGGATGACTGCCCTCGAGCGACGTCAAGGCGCACATGCGGCCTCTATGGCTCAAATCCAGCCTCACATGCAAGGAACATTCATCACCCAGCCACACGGCCCAAATCTCATAGACTCGTCAGTTGCCCCCCAACATGGCTGCACAGCGTAGCGGCATACGAGTGTGGCAGTGGAATTGCAGGAGCTTCCGAGCGAAGCGCAACAACCTGCAACTTCACCTCCAAAACCTCTCAGCAGACGAGATACCTACCGTCATAGCATTGCAAGAAACTCTCTGTAATGTCAAGCTTCGAAACTACACAGTTCATGAGTCAACCAGCGGGCTGCCACGAACGCGAGTAGCGACACTGGTTCACCGTAACTTTACCGCAATTGAGCACGATTTAGAGCTTGATGTCATAGACGGCCTCCTAGTAGAACTCTTACCCCGCACACGCAAGGGCAGCAGCCTCTTCATACTGAACATATATAGCCCGCCAAAAGGCCCTCCGGCACCTCTCATTGCAGCAATGCGCAAGGCACTCACGATCAGTGCGGACCACCCCATTCTGATAATAGGAGACTTTAACGCCAACCACACCAGTTGGGGCTACCGTAAAAACTGTCGTAAAGGCACCTCGCTTTGGACTTTCATCCAGAACGAAGGCTTATCCCTGCTCAACGACATAGACCAACCCACAAGGATCGGAACAAGTATTCAACACAACACCAGCCCGGACCTAACCCTCTCAAAACACCTCCCCAACAGTCATTGGACCAACACGCAGCACTCGTTCGGTAGTGATCACTTTATACTCAGCACCGATATCAACCTCACAACCTTGGCCCAGGTTAAAAAACGAAGCCTGGATGTGGTGGACTGGGACAAGTTCCGTCAAATCCGAAGAGACGTCCCAGTCACCATCACAGATCTGGACACCTGGACACAAACCCTCACCAAGGACGTGGCTGGGGCCACATCCACAATCCCTAACACCCCAAATGCAGAGACGGCAGACAGTCGCTTACTACATCTTTGGGAAGCGCATGCCAGCCTTCAAAAAAGGTGGCTCGCTCACAAACACAATCGACCACTTAAGAGGCGCATAGCCGCTCTCGTAAAGGAGATTGAAGCACATGCAAGCCAACTGGCACACCAACAATGGGGCCAGCTGTGCGGTCGTATGAGCGGCAACCTCGGCCTCAGAGACACGTGGACATTTCTTCGTTGCTTGCTCGAACCAGGAGGCACAAAAGCAGCGCAAAGGAAGAATGTCAACCGCATTCTGCACAAGCTCCCTTTGCAGGATGACGTCTTGTTAGACACTATTAAAGCACATTACCTTACCACAACTCCACCTACCCCGCTCCCTACTTACACCGGCGGCCCCAATCCTACACTAGATGAGGACATTTCCAAATGGGAAGTTAAAGCTGCCATACAGAAACTACGCACCACTTCGGCCCCGGGGGCAGACAAAATCAACAACAAGATGCTCAGGAATCTAGACGAGCGCTCCATACAGGCTATAACAGACCTCTTCAACAGGTACTGGCAAGATGGAGCGCTACCAGCCCAATGGACGCACGCCCGCATAACCTTTATTCCGAAACCTGGCAAACCCCTAGATCTAAAAAACCTACGCCCAATCTCCCTAACATCCTGTCTAGGCAAACTGTTCGAACATGTGGTCCTGGAACGCCTACAGAACCATATGGACGATCACGACCTACTCCCCCACACGATGATTGGCTTCCGCAGTCACTTGTCGACACAGGACGTTATGCTTCAGATTTCAGAAGAGGCCCTCCACCCCCGAAATGCAAAACGCACGCGAGCAATACTAGCTTTGGACCTAACCAAAGCCTTTGACAACGTCAACCACTCCGCCATCCTAGAAGCGCTCTCGGCACTAGGAACCGGCCCGCGCACCTTCAAATACATTTCAGCTTTCCTAAGACACCGCACAGCAGAAGTCAGCTTCGGATTTCTCTCCTCCCCAACCTTCGCACTCGGCAGCAGAGGCACCCCGCAAGGGTCAGTCCTCTCGCCGCTGCTCTTCAACATAACACTCATTCCCATGGCCAAGGCGTTAAACGCAGTACCTAATCTCTCGCACTCCTTCTATGCCGACGACATTACCCTGTGGACAACCACAGGAAATGCCGGAGCCATAGAAGAAACATTGCAGTCCGGTGCCGACCTGGTGGCAGCGCATGCTGCAACCGTCGGCCTGGCATGCTCCCCTACCAAATCCGAGTTACTCATTCTTCGACCACCTAGATGTAGGACGGACCTAGGCCCCCCACCTCCAATAAAACTCACGTTGGACGGCACCCCCATCCCAGAAGTGGAAAAGGTCCGAATCCTAGGCATCCTACTCCAGAGTAACGGCAAGAACACCGCCACGATAACCAAACTCACAAACACCGTCCATCAGACAATGCGGCTCATACGACGAATTGCCAACCGACACAGGGGCATGAGAGAACATGACCTCCGTCGCCTAGTTCAAGCATTCGTCGTCAGCCGCATAATATACTCTCTCCCATATCTCTTCCTCACGAGAGCAGAAGAAGAGAAAATCAACGCCCTGATTCGCCAGGCATACAAGACCGCCCTCAACCTCCCTCGACACACTTCCAACGAACGACTTTTACTCATGGGCATACATAACACACTAGCCGAGCTTACCGAAGCTCACCGGACGGCACAACTTGAACGTCTCTCCTCCACCCCTACAGGCCGCAGCATTATTAAGAACCTAGGTCTTAACCCAACCAACTCTCTCCGACCTACATACCCCACCCCCGGGGCCACCCAAAAGCTTCTAACAGTGCATCCACTCTCAAAAAACATGCACCCAGTCCACCACCAAGCTCGACGCGCAGCAAGAGCCCAGGCACTACACAAACGTTACAACCAGCACACGGAGGCTGTCTACGTAGATGCCGCGGCATACACCACTCAGCCAGCCTTTGCCATTTGCGCAATCGGTAACAATCTTTCACCTCTAGCAGCTGTATCGGTCCTAACGCACACCTCACTAGAAGCCGAAGAAGCTGCAATTGCCCTTGCGATCTCCTCAACCACTGCCACACTCGTATTCAGTGACTCAAAAACCGCAATCAGAAACTTTTCAAAAGGACGGACACATGCCGTCGCCCATAAAATTCTCAACTCCTCTCAGCCCCCCACTAGGCCCATTCAACTCATATGGGTCCCCGCGCACGCGGGCCATCCAGGCAACGAAGCCGCCCATGACACCGCTCGAGCGTACGTCAACCGAGCAGGGCAAGCCGCCGAGCCAGGAAGCGCCCGTGACCGAATGGTCACATATCACGAAATTTCACTCCACTACAGAGAGCAACGACTCCACTATCCTCCGCCTCACAAATCACTCACTAAATTAGAGCAGGTGACGTGGCGCCAGCTACAATCTCGCACTTTTCTCTCACCCGCCCTTCTAGCGCTAATGCACCCAGGGTTGTTCTCTCCAGAGTGTACCTTATGTGGAGCCCCAAGAGCTGATTTCCATCACATACTGTACATATGCTCTGAGTTCCAGCCGCCATCAGAATGGCAACTCACTGACCTCGAGCGATGGGAGGTCGCGGTGTCCAGCTCCGACCCAGCTGTCCAAAAGCAGCTGGTGGGCTGGGCTTCGGAAGTCGCCGGACGTCACCGACTGCTGGCCACTTCACGAGACCAAGGGCCAACCCAGGAATAGCTTAAGATACGGCTCAATATTTATTAAAGTTTATCACCACCACCCTCGTGTTTTGTAACGATCCATTGCATTTTCTATTCTTTTCGACCTTCGTATACGGCGCCACCACGCCACCGTTGTACCGCTGGGATTGGTGACTCGGCGCGCTGAGTTGCTTCGCAAGCAAGCTGCTGATGCTCGCGCAATGCTCGAGGCCTGTCATGCTATAGTAGATAAGGAGAACATTGCGCGAATGAGCCGTCTATCGCCCTCAGTGGCATCGCCGATTACAGGTCAACTGCAACGGAATTATTTGGCTATAATATATATATATATATATATATAGTTAACAGCCTTTAAGTACTTTACACATTACTAGACGACGCGGCCACTTGGTGCTAGTGGATATGACGCAGATCCGAGTCAGAGCATGCGTTCTGATCCCGCTGTCGTGCATAGACGGCGCCCAGGGCATGGCACGCTGGTTCTTGACGTTCTGGGTTCTGCGTCATTTGGTGAGCTCTGATGGCAGCGTTTCTTGAGTTTCGGTCTCAGGAACGTTCATTTATGTAGGCTTTTTGTGACGCATCCACTCGTATTTAAAAACAAAACTTTTGCTCAAGAACAGCTGCTATTTGTGTATACATTATAAGGAACGAAAGTTTATTTGAACTTGACTCTTAAATAATTTGCCAGCACGTGTACAAATTTAAAGAAAGGGATTGATGCGAATATTTTAGGGAATATTCTAAACCAGCTTTTCTTTTTTTTTCTGCCAGAGTTTATTTTCTGTTGTTGTTACTTATGTATATTTACGTGTATTTTTAGAATGAATGAAAAACTAAAACTATCCGGGGGGAAAAGGGATGGCGAGCGAGCGCACTTTCTCGTATTGCCTTACTGCTCTTTCTCGTTTCCTGTGAACGCTGCGCAAATCTCAATCCTAATAAAAGAATTCGCTACATGCAAGAAACTACCCATGGGACACATCGATCGTACCCGACCCGCCGTGGTTGCTCAGTGGCTATGGTGTTGGGCTGCTGAGCACTAGGTCGCGGCATGGAATCCCGGCCGTGGCGGCCGCATTTCGATGGGGGCGAAATGCGAAAACACCCGTGTACTTAGAGGTGCACGTTAAAGATCCCCAGGTGGTCGAAATTTCCGGAGTCCTCCACTACGGCGCGCCTCATAATCAGAAAGTGGTTTTGGCATGTAAAACCCCATAATTTTAATTTCGATCGTACCCAGTGGTTTGACCTATACACGTATTATCTGCTTTGAAGGCGGAGGCCTGTTCAGAAACAGTACTTGCCTGTTTGGAATCAGTAATACGGACCAACAAAGAAGTAACACGGCTCGCAGCTGAGTCACTTAGCAGATCAAGAAGGCATATGCGGTAATAAACTTTGAAAAAAAAAAAAGGAAATGGGAAGAAGCCCTCAAGAGCCCGGACCTCAAACTACAACTCAAGGCCGTCCAGAGGGCCCAAGAACTGGCGGAGCGTCACCACCTTCCCGTCCCGACTTGGGCGTCGCCTACGGTTTTGGCCGGAGGAGTTCCCCGCGTGGGATCTCCAACTGCTTGAAACTCCTCAGGACCTCAATAATGTTCTTGACTGGCTGAACCCGACAGCTAAGAGCGCCAGAAACTAACTCTCTGCCCCCTCGCAAACGCACACACACACAATACACACACGCCCTCCCCGGGACACACGCACACACAAGCAACGCACAACACATGCACGCACGAAAGCGTGCATTCACAAACAGTTGCCGCATAAGGCCTGTAACTGATCCCTACTGCGGTAACTGTGTTGGTTAAATGCACCCTTCTCGCCAACAAAATGTAGAAGTCTTTAGCGAACGTATAATGAACCGAATGCAGAGCAAGAGCGTCAAATACGTCGGAAGTGTGCGCCGACGCTCTTCCTTTGGAACAGACATTCAAGCATAGGGCTTCGCTCGGATGTCTGGCGTAGAGGGAGCGCCCTCCCGTGCCCGATCACGTCAGAGCAAATCTAGTCACCGAGACTGAAAACGCAGCAAATCCTGAGACAGGCGACCTTCGAGCTCGCTAAATCTGCATAAGTACCTTTTGTACTTCTTAAGTCAAACACGGAAGTCCGTGTTGAGTCGGGTTAACGTTTTTAAACACTCGCGAGTGAGCCAGCTGCCAACAGAGGTGAGAGAAGCTTGAATGTGCGCGATGTCACTGGACGACAATTTAGAACACGCGCTATTCAAGCTGCATCATCCCGGCGAATTTCTGTGCAACGTCAATACCACGCAGGCTGTCGCTATACATGGAATGACAACGCACCTTGATCTAGTAGAGGTGGCAGACAGCGTGCATTGAATGAAAGCGAAGTACACCGTCTGTACAACTTATTTTATGTGTATGACTCCGTGTCTTCCGTTAACTATCTACGCGAACACCCCCTTCCACAAAGAGACAGTGAAACAAAGAAATACAGAAACATTATCTAGGAAGATTTTCGCCGTTATTACGTGTTCTTTAGGTTTTTTCACACCAATAGTGGCAAAAATTATTAAACCAATCAATGAAATCAATAAGTGAAATGAAAATAACAGACAATTTTCGGAATGAATCATGGAACTTCGGGGAAACCTTAAAAATTGTTTGGCTGATTCAGTTTAACGTCTCAAAGCAACACACGAGCTTTGAGAGACGCCATAGTGGGTGCCTACAGTTTAATTTTCACCACTTGGGGCTGAAACGTTGATTGACTGAAAGCATGAGGAGCGTATTTCTTAAATCCCACATTGAAAATTTTTGTTTTGCATCTAGTGTAGGACAAAACGATGCATGTTGAGTAGTGCATTTCTAAATTGAAGTGTCAGCTTTAGCAGTCTTTCCCTAGCTAGAGTGTTTTCTTGCATTAAAGTGACAATAAAAAATGAATTTGTGGTTCAGTGGCCACAAGCCATAATAAGGTGACACGTGCTTTCAAAGTCATAGAAACTCTATCACGCGTTTTTGGCATACTCCAAGAATTGCGGCACAAAAAGCGCGCGAAATAAACAGTTATGATCGACTGTAGCATAGGTGTTCTGTGCTGTAGCGCCGTCTTTCTTTCAGCTCTGTCTGTCGCTGTTAATCTCTCTTTTCGGGATACTTGCGCTACAATACCATGTCGTTCAGCAAGCACCAACTTCCAGGAAAAAGTTATTGGGCAGGTATCACATTTATTTGCTTCGGCCCGTATACTGTTTTGCCCGGAAGGCTAAGCGAAGGGCGGTGTATATATCTTCCTGACCGTGTATTGTCCGCACTGCAGAGCGTGCAGGATGTTGGGGGGCGAATATACCTGACAGCACGTTGACATTGCTTCCACAGTAATATAACAAGTCTTTAATTAGTAAAGCCCCCATATAAAGAATAACAGCATATATACTCATCAGAACAAGAAATCAGACATAAGCAGTGCGGGATAAAACGTAGCAGAAAAGGAAGCGAAACAAACAATCACATATGATATGATAAGTGCGACCAACTACTGTCGGGACACGGGTCTCACGACAAATAGTTAATTTCGGCCTTGTTAAGGCATGACACTCCTAATTTAATCGATCTTTGTGTTGGTCGCAAGTACTACTACAAACTGAAACTTTGATTTCGGGGTTACATGTGCCCAGGTTTCGCGGGAATGCAGATTTTCCCGCAAATGCTGCGTCCCAAGAACTTTTGCCGCCAGGTGGACATATTGTGGTATAGTGGGCGTTCGGCTGAAAAGCGCGCTCGTCGAGCGGCAGTCTTGAAGGATAAGCGTAGCATAATTTCGTGTGCAACTCGACGTATCGCGTCAACAAACGCATCTAGCAACTTTTTAATAAGTTCAAAAGTCCCTAGATGCCGTCTTTCCGTCGCACTTCATGTCGTACGGGCGCTGCTTCACAGCCAGCGCATATGGCCAGCGTCTCTTGCCACGCGATGGCCCGCCCACGCGTCAGTGGGGCCAGCTGGCCGCGCGCGCGGGAAACATAGCTCAGTGCACGGTGGTTGCCGGGGCAACCGCTTCTGTGTGCCGCTCGCAAGCCGATGAACAAAGCGCGGCAGGCAGCGTGCTGATGCGACCCTGAAAATGTTTTCCGCCGAGCTGGTTCACTACGATGAGTTCAGGCCGTCGGGCAAGGAGCTTAGGTACGTGTCCTCTTTACCACACCTGCGTATCGAAATAAGCGCCGTCTCAATTCTCAATGGAAAAAGAGAAAGAAAGAAAGAAGCTGCTTAGCCACATTCGAGAAAGAAAATTGTGCAGATCCAAACTCGCATGTTAGAATCGAATACACCTGAAAACTGAATCTCTCGTGAAGAGCTAAACATTATACAAATAAATGCGATGCACGCAATTGCCTTTATTTTCTTCCTACGCTAAGTGTAATATTATAAGATGTGTATGTGTGTGCACCGCGCAGTTCACAACTTTAATGGCATGCAATGTTTACGTTTATGCACTACACTGTTCCCAAGCTCCCAGGTAGCACAAAAGAGATACGTAACGTTTTCGTAGCGTTTATCCAAGACGATAAAAACGGGTTAAAGAAGACACGAATGAGAGAACTTCGGCGGGAAAACGTCGGATATCTCTGCTAATGTCCGGCTTAATTACTTTCTTGAGACGATCTAGAACAGGTCTGCAAGACGTATTCGAAAAGCTGGTCTAGAAATAGGATTGGGAAAGACACAAGTAATCCTTTTGCCAAAACTATTCGTAACCAATTTCTAAACGTTTTTAGGACGTTATCAAAAAGCTGGTCTAGAAGCGGTCTTGAAAGGTTTACGATCATCTGAAGCTAATTTTCGCGGGTGACGGGCGCGATCAGACATCGTTCAAAACAGGCGTTTAGTTTCGCCTCACGCGACTGGCCTATGCCGCGCAGACGTCGTCAGCCGCACCCGTTGGCACGGCCTAGGCCAATCGCGTGAGGTGAAACTGATCGGGCGTTTCGAACAACGATCTCCAATCGCGCCCCAGATGAGTAGAAGCGTCGGTGTTGACTGTAAGAACCATGGCGCAGTGCCAAGCACTGTTCCCCGCATGGCCGGCGCATCGTCTACCAAGTCGCACGAAAATGAGCCTGTTAGGAATAATAAATCCTTAATACCGCCTTTAGTAAGCTACGATGCTTACAACCACAATGGGAACGACCTCCTGCAAAGAACAAATGGCCACGTCTTGGCAGGTGGCCAGACCAAGCCCTTCATGCCAAGAGTGCATGAAATGAGAACATTGTGACAAAGCAAGAACACTTTATTAAAATGTAATGCTTATGCAAGGTTCGAACAAACTGTGTAAGAAATGCAAATAGAAATAAAAGTACATCAACAATGACAAAAGTCGCAGAAAGGATTCGTAATGAACTCGAAAGTGAACATTCACTAGCACATAAACAAAATTCCAAGTACACATACAAAAATGAACAGAAAAACCTGGAGTGTACTAAAGTGTCTAATTTATCATAGTAAAGTGCGCGTGCTATTAGATGGACTAGAGTTACGCAGAAGTAACATCGGAGCGAATGGAAGAAGTAGACTGAAAAATGCAAGAGTATGAATTGGATGGTAACTGCCTCCAAGCAATGTTACCAGTCATCTAGAAGCTTGAAAAGAGCAAAAAAGAAATACCACCGCATACCATCATAAAACAATCCTGTGACAGAAATAAAAAAAATGGGAACAATGCAAAATTGGAAATATTGCCTTTAGGATATATCAAAGAAGGTAATGGCGAGAAAAATAACCATACAACAAAAAAGCAATAAAGTGAAATTAGTACAGAATACTTAAACGGGGGATTCAGTGTAACAAGTGAACACTACTGTGGTACAGCGAACGATGAGACAGTAATGCTGCATCTTGCCACTCCAGAACGTGAGAAATGAATATGCAAGCCTCATATTAGAAACTTACATAAACATGGAAATAAAATGGAATGCACTGGAAGCTGCATTTGTGTAACAAAGGAAGCAATGGTCATAATAAATAGTAAGTGTTTTATCTAAAAAGCCCTTTACAAGAGGCAAAGTTGTACCTCTCTGGCAAAAATAAAGTTGCAACGAATAATTTGCAAACCAGCAAATACATTAATTAGCACACTGACATGTCACACTTTGCGCACATCTCCAGTCTCCTAAAGTAAAAAAAAGCCCTCTGAATGAGAAAAACGTTTAACACATGTAGCCCAGAGCAAATTCTTTGCCAGTTCACTCACACTTTCACATCCAAAAACATTTGCCACAAAGTCCAGGCACAGTTCCACTGATGTTTACCAATTCACCCCCACTTTCACGTCCAAAGATATTTGGCACACAGTCCAGGCAGAGTTTCATAGATAAACAGCTTGAGAGCACCCTACTGATTATTGTGCAGTCCCGCTGCTGGAAATAGAACTGCCGCACATGCTGGTAGTGGTTTCAATCTAGACACAATTGCTGCCCTGGACAGGTATGCTCAGATATCTGCACTGGTGCTCCATTTTGTCGAAGTAGACACACTGATGCACTACGCTGGTAATTGAAATGTTTTGAATGCACAAGTATTGGCTTCACCAGAGAGACTTGCCCACATACCACCACTGGCATATATATGCACTTGCTCTTCACTCAGTAGCATTGAACTTAAAGTGTTCCCTATGTCGGAGCCATGTGTAAAACCGGTGTCACACGACCACTCTCGATCGCGATCAAGCCCGATCCGGATCGAAATTATCGATGCGACTGGCTCACTCTCGTAGCTTGCGCAGAGGAGCCATCACGACCGAGAAATTCGATTTGTAACGGACTGGATAGCGGCTAAAAGAGCCCCGTGTGAAACCGGTATCAAATAATGCAAAGACGTACGCTAGGAAAATATGTTGCACAAGGACAAAGAACTGCGACATGCCCTGTTGTGCGAAGCGCGCGAACAGAACACATGTATATATATATATATATATATATATATATATATATATATATATATATATATATATATATATATATATATATATATATATATATATATATATAAAAACTGCGAGAGCGCTTTGCGAACTCCATGCGCACACATGGCACCCGCACGAACTCGGCAGGCCGCCGTAAAGCGCGAACGGCGCACAGCGTACATTACGACACATGTCCCAAACTGCAAACAATCGTACTACCTAAAGCATACAAGTTATTTTATACCAAGGGCATACTCGACTCACGTATGCAGTATGCACAAGCGAGTTATGCAGCGTACATGCTGTATCCATTCGCCAAATAGTAAAATTGATAACAAGCACAAAGCTACAAGGGACTCAATACATTACTACCATTTGAGGCGTCAAATAAAATCGAATTTGGCCGTTTCATATATTGGACAGAATATATGGACACATGTGGTACCCGGTAATACCATGAAATACCCATCACGTGGGTAAAGGGGGCGAAAACACAATCGAGAACCTGAAGCGCAAACGATAAAAGCACGGTATGGTGCACGCAAAATTCTGTCAGTGCGCTGTAGCGCGAGGGAAGAAAATAGGGCGAGCACTTGACCTCACGTTTTGGGATACCGCACTAGTAGTGAATCATTAAAAAAAAGCCTGTTTGAACCAGTTCCCTTGTCTGCAACACTCTTGCTAAACGGGAGACTAAAATACCACGATGATGGCTCTATTGCGGAGATCGGCAAGGTGCGCACAGACAGAAATTTTGCCGCCTTTCTTCGCATTCTGCAAAATGCTTTCTTGTTAGGATCACGCATAGCGGCCGACCCCGACGCTAGGGACACACAGGCACGATTTCGTCCCTCTAACTTTCGTCCTTATACTGCCCTTAACGCCTTAATTACAGCGTCAGTGAAAAGGCGCCTCACATAACATGACAATGAACTTGAAGAGCTGATTAGTGCCCTCCACTCCGCGCCCTCCAATTGAAAACACTACTGATTTCCAAATTAAACTACACAAACAGATCGCACAACCCAAACTAATCACAGAACGTCGTTTTCTTGACGGCAAAACCCTGCAACACTTACATGACAAAGGGCAGCGGCAGCACATTCAGAACAGCCGCTATCATACCACAGCGCAATGCAAGTGCGATAACGTTATTATGCCCGGCTCAAACAGATCGCACAACCCAAACTAATCACAGAATGTCGTTTTCTTGACAGCAAAGCACTGCAACACTTACATGACAAAGGGCAGCGGCAGCACATTCAGAACAGTCGCAAACAGACCATAGTGCCATGCGAGTGCGATAACGTAACTATGCCCGGCTTCACGAATAACGTGGCCGCCTTGATCACATAACAATTGAAAACACTACTGATTTCCAAATTAAAACCACACAAACATATCGCACAACCCAAACTGATCACAGAATATCGTTTTCGTGACAGCAAAACACTGCAACACTTACATAGCAAAGGGCAGCGGCAGCACGTTCAGAACAGCCGCAAACACACCACAGCGCAATGCGAGTGCGGTGACGCGACGACGCCATGACGACGCGACTATGCCCCGGCTCGCCCGGCTGCCCGGCATCACGAATCACGTGGCCACCTTGGTCACATGATTTGACGACGGTATCGCCACCTTGCGCAAGGTTGGATCGCGTTGATGGGTTGTTGAATATTGTAGAAGCCGCTAAAGAGGCTGACGCGCCGTGGCGTGGCGGTGGCGTTTTGAGTCGTTTGCAAAACGTATTCACCCCTCGTTTTTAAGCTGTCTGGCTTCCAACGTTATCAAAACGTATTCACCCCTCGTTTTTAAGCTATCTTGTTTGGAACGTCTTTGATGCGTCGATTTTGGTCAAAAATCCGTTTCAGACGTTGAATCCCTTAATACGACGTTTTCAAGACTTTGTGTGCTACCTGGGCTATGCCGAAGTGCAAACACCAGTTCATGCGGATACGTACAGTGTAGCCGTAGCGATGTCACGAAGACGATAATTGATGCTGGTCGACTGGAAGAATGGTGAGCAGAAGTTCACGAGAGAAGTGTCACACATATGTAAATACATTTAAGGCTTCTACATCCCTTTTGTTACAGTGGAACATACCCATTCTGGAGGATTGGCCCCCAAGAACGGGCATATACCCAGTGGCCCAAGAGTAGGGCGGCCCAAAATAAAATATTTAAGAAATTCAAAGAAGCCATTGAATATCGTGCGAGCCTAAGGAAGAAGAAGCCGAGGTGCGGACGTCCCTCACATCGGCTCCGTCGTTTTTGAATGTTTGTGCAGCCTTCTTTGCCACCATCACGGATTCAAGCACATCACTGGATTTGTGAAGTCACCGGGAATTTGCGGACACCTTTCTTTAAGGTGGGACTTTCATTTTTGGACTGTTACTGGCCTTTCTTGGTGCAAGACCCGAGTAGGCCTACTGGCCCCGCCGTGCCGCGATGGCGGAAACGCGCATGGAAGATGAAGACGCTACCGGATTAGAAGAGAATGAGGAAGATCTAGGTTGGCAAATTGTGACAAGCCGAAAATTTCGCTCCACCACAAGGATTACTGGCGATGGGAAAACATCGCCGCAGAGCCAGCGAGAGCAAGGCAACAGCAGCAAGAACAAGGGACCTACAACCACTATGTTCAAAAACCGGATTGTCAAGGCATCAAGGATGCCCCAATTGCCCGAGGAGCACAGCAAAATCATCATCCGCCCACGAGGAGGTCTCAACTTGAGCAAAGTGAGCACCACAGCGATAGGCGTGGCGGTTATTGAAGCATCGGGCCTGACTCCGCAACAAGCCCGAGAGGATGTCGTTTGCCCTAACTTCACGCAAAACATCGTGGTGGTTAGTACACCAGATCCCAGCCATGCTGCCAGGTATGTGCGAATCAGGTCAATCATTATAGTGGAAACCGAATACGAAGTGAACGCCTACGAGACAGCTCCGCATACCACGTGTAAAGGAGTGATTCGGAGAGTTGACCTCAGAGACAATCAGGCCACGATAACAAAGAACATTGTGCATGACTTTAACCCACTGGCATTGGCAGCCAAACGTATTAAATCCACGGGTTCGGTTATTGTTCTGTTTGATGGGCTCAAGGTACCCAATTATGTAAGATACGGGTCGACCCTCGTCAAGTGCTACCTGTATAGGAAGCAGTTTGATGTCTGCTATGCCTGCGGAAAGATTGGACATCGATCAGATGTATGTCCAACACCGGACGTGGTACAGTGCAGAGGATGTGGAACTCAAAACCCGGAGGACAATCACATGTGTGTGCCTAAGTGCAAATTCTGTGGAGGGGACCACCCAACTGGGGACAAGACTTGCCGACAGCGGTACCAAATTCCATACGTGGTACGAGTTCGACGACGAGAACGCAACAGATCTGCATCGGAGGCGACATCAGCACAGCTGCAATGGGATGCCCAAACGGGCACCAGGGGGCGCACGTGCTCAAGGAGCCCCACACGGTCAAGACGCCGCTCGCCGTCGAAGGGCAGAAGCCGCTCCAGATCACGCGAAGTGCAGGTGCGCTTCGAAGGAGGAGGGCAGACGCCTGGCGAAAAGACGATATCTGGAACAACCTGGGCCGACAAAGTGAAAGGTACTGTGAGGGCTGCGGAGAGCGGTGCGGAGCGGCTGGTCGGAGATAATGATGCCAGGGTAGAACAGCTAATTAAAGAAGTAACGTATCTGAGAAAGGCAAATGAAGAACTTACTAAGCAGGTTGTAGAACTTCGCAAGAACTCGCAGACTAACTCCACAAAAGTAGCAATAGCCAAACCGGTGAATAATGACAACAGCCAGGATGACGAAAACACACCAGCTCCAAAGAAGCGGGCAATAAGCCCAGTAGAAACGACAGTGTGCTCTGCTTTGGAAGAGATCAAGGAGGCGATTAAACAACTTAGAGATGCCATAGATAAAACTACCTTCAAAGTTGATAAGTTATGGAAATGGAGACTGACGGCTGAAAAGAGGCTCACCAAAGTAGAAGCACAGGGCGATGACGACGAATACCTACCCTCAGAAGCAGAAAGCGTCAGATCGCTCCCTAGCGTGTCGGGGGGTTCTACGAAGCGTACTCTAGCGGGTAGCAGTAAGGCGGGTTCTATAAGCAATGGCTAGCAGGGGGAGCTTTACCGTGTGGCAATGGAATTGCCGAGGATTTTATCACAAAAAAGCACCTCTTATGCAGTTAATAAAAGCCTCTCCAGACAAACCGAAATTAATTATGCTGCAGGAAACCTTGGCGGATGAGATCAGCCTATCCGGATACAAAGCGACATGCAGGGGCAAAGAGCCGGGTAGGGGGCTAGCCACGCTCGTAGATAAGAAAATACCTTACATAGAACATGATTTGCGCCTTGGACTAAACAAATTAGAATACTTACTAGTGGAAATAATTTTGAAAAGGAATAGAAGCAAACCGCAAAGCCTCTTTTGTCTTAATGTTTATAGCAGCCCTAGCGACATGAAACAGAGTTTCAGGGCACTTCTTAATAAGACTATGGCTGTTACTAAGAACGCTCCACTCATTATTGGAGGGGATTTCAACGCCCCACATCAAACCTGGGGATATCGCTGGAATACTAAGAAAGGGGATGGACTCTGGCACCTAGCTACAGATCTTAATCTCTCCCTCATCACAGACCCAGCTTATCCCACAAGGTGTGGTACATCTACATGCAGGGACTCCACCCCAGACCTTACTTTTGTATCAAACTTAGCGAACGCTGGCTGGAATAACTCCAATATTGACCTGGGTAGTGATCATTACATATTACAAATACTACTGGAAACACCAAGTAATGAGATAAAGCACTTTAACTACATTGACTGGGATCTTTTTCGGAAAGCAAGGAAAATCAGAGCTGAGACAGAGGAAGGACAAAAGAAAACACTCCAAACTTGGACCACTCAGCTCAGGGAAGATGTAAAGGCGGCAACGAAGGATATTACCACAGAGGAGGATATCGAAATCATGGACAGTAGGCTGGCGCACTTGATTAAAGCGAAACAATCTATGTTAAATAGATGGAAAACGCAACGGCTGAACAGGAGACTCAGGAAGCGCATAGCATTGTTGAATAGGGAGATTGAAGAACACTCCAGAAATTTACAGAAACAACAATGGGATGAGCTTTGTAATTCCATAGATGGTCGAATCAGACGTGGTGGGAATTGGAACTTACTTAGACATTTGCTTCATGAGAACGACACGAAATCTAATAGGAGAACAGCAGTAGCACGACTCGTCCATCGTGAGAGTCAGGACACAACGGAGGAGGCCATTCTGGATCGGCTCGCAGCTAAGTATTTACCACTTAAGGATAGCGATGAGAGTACAGACCTGCCTGAATATACAGGGGAAGACTGTGAGCCTATGGATCAAGACTTCACAGAAAGCGAAGTTCGTGCAGCCCTGTACGACCTCAACAGTAGATCTGCTGCCGGTCCAGATGGCATTTCCAATAGGCTGTTGAAAAATTTGGACGATCATTCCATAAAATATTTAACAGAGTATTTCAACGAACTCTGGAAAAACGGTGATTATCCGAAGGAATGGAGAATTGCTAACACAATTCTTATTCCCAAACCAGGCAAGCAACTCAATCTAGATAACCTAAGACCCATATCATTAACATCATGTCTGGGCAAAACCATGGAGCATGTCATACTCAATAGACTGACTAAGTATGTAGAAAACAGAAATATTCTTCCGCATAACCTGATTGGTTTCCGTCCTGGACTTTCGACTCAAGATGCAATGCTTTTAATCAAGCATCACCTTATTCTTGCTAGCCCGCTACATACGAGAGCTCTTCTAGGCCTAGATGTAGAAAAGGCCTTTGATCGCATCAAGCACAGGGCCATATTGGATATCCTCTCGGAGATGGGATTGGGTAAGCGATTGCACAATATCGTCAAAGCCTTTCTCGGTGGCCGTTCTGCTTGTCTCAGGTTAGGCGAACTCCAATCGACAACCCTGGAACTTGGTAATCGTGGGACACCACAAGGGTCTGTCCTATCTCCCATGTTATTTAATTTGGCAATGTCAAAAGTGGCTCGAGGTCTCGCGCAGATTGAGGGTATCCACTTTGCTATATATGCAGATGATGTAACAATCTGGAGTGCCGAAGGTAATATGGGACAAACAGAGATCAAACTACAGGAAAGCATTTATGTGGTAGAAACAACACTTGAGGGTATGGGACTGAACTGCTCTGCTAAAAAATCAGAACTATTGGTATTACGGAGCAGTAAGCGTGGGCGCAGGCCGAACGGATATATCCCAGAGGAAGAACCCCGCATTGAGATATGCGCCAAGAATGGAGAACCAATCAGGCAGGTGGAGACTATTAGAGTGTTAGGACTTCTCCTGCAAGCAAACGGATCTAATTGCAGGATGATAGAATACATCTCTAACAAGTCAGAAGAAGTCATTAGGCTTCTGCGTAGAGTTACCAACAAGCATAAGGGGCTAGGAGAAGACAGTGCCATAAGATTGGTACATGCATTCGCCTTTTGCCACTTCTCGTACGTGGCTGGCATGCTCCAATGGACACAGGCTGATAAGAACAAGCTAAACGCTTTAATCAGACGACTTATAAAGACTGCACTAGGACTTCCCATCAGCACGGCCAATGATAGCTTATTGCGCCTAGGGCTGCATAACACACTAGAGGAGATAGCTGAGGCTCAACAGGTGGCCCACCAGGAGAGACTAATGGGGACACGCCCTGGGAGGGCGCTACTTGAAGAAATTGGCGTAGAAATTAACCACACCAACGAAGGAGAATTATTAACACAATTGCAAGCGGGACTACGGGAAACAATAAAGACGACCCCGTTCCCTAGGAACTTGCACCCGACACATAACCTCGAGAGACGGAAGGCAAGGGCGAAGGCACTCCTTCAAGACATAGATCAACATAAGCAGCAGGCGGTGTTCGTTGACGCTGCCTGGGTTAAAAATAAGGATGCGTATACCTCCGTTGTCGTAGACACTCAAGGTAACATACAGGATGCCATCACCGTCTATACCAAGGACCCCACAGTAGCAGAACAAGTAGCAATCGCCTTAGCCATCCGGGCTAATCGGTGGACACATATTTACAGCGACTCTAGAACAGCCATACGCAACTTTACCAACGGATATGTGACACGGATAGCAACAAAATTATTAGAGAAGGTCAAGAGTGAGAGGATCGAAATCCGCTGGTTTCCTGCACATCTGGGGGTGGTGGACGGAGCTCGGAGAAACCTCAATGAGGTGGCAAATGAAGCAGCACGAGGACTTTCTAGCCGTGCTCTTCAAGACCGAGCAACTTACACTTCACCCGGGGAACACAGGGATCGATTATTAACATATAACGAAATCACGAAGCATTATTATTTAAGCAGAAGGGAATACCCATTGCCACACGGTAAGCTTTGCAGAGCCCAAGCGGTCACATTACGTTTGCTACAGACAAGAACATACCCAAGTCCATATTTTATTAACAGGATCTATCCGGGGAGGGAAATTCAAACCAACTGTAATAAGTGCAATGGCATCATTACTCTTGACCACATGCTTTGGCAGTGCCCCGCGGTCTTCACAGACCGTGACAAGGAACAAGAATGGTGGCGGCAAATGCTACACAGTGAATCACTCTCTGACCAATTACGGGCAGTCCAGAAGGCCCGCGATGTGGCTGAAGGGCTCGGCCTGACAGTCCCAACGTGGGAGCGGCCCGCGTCAACGTATGGTTGACCTTCAGGACCCAATAAAGTTCTCCATACCATATTGAATATCGTGCGCTATTCCATCAACATGTCTGTGTGCTTTAGAGTTACATACGAGGGGTGATCAAAAAGGTTTGCAACTCGCTTATCAGGAAAACTGCCAGACCTTGGAAAAAAAAATTTCAGCATAATCTCCCCTCACCCTAATGCACTTCTCCCATTTTCCTGGAAGACTTTTGATACCTGGCAAAGAAAAAACTTTCTTCCTGGTTGCCAAGCCACTCCTCTGCGGCAGTTTGAAGTGAGTTCAAGTCATCAAACCTCGTTCTCTTGAGGTGTTTCTTCAAATTCGGAGATAAATAAAAATCACTCGGGGCCAGGTCGGGACTGTAGGGTGGGTGGTCCAGCTGTTCGAAACCACACTCTCGAATGTAACAACACTGGGCAACACGAGACCTGTGAACCGGGGCGTTGTCTTGCAGGAGGAGCTCACCTCTTGTCACTAATCCTTGGCGTTTTTCCACGATGTTTTTATACGCAGCTTTCGAAGAACGTTGACGCAGTATTCGCCTGTAACTATCCCACCGTTTTCAACATACTAAATGAGCAGGATCCCTTTGCGTTCCGAAAAAGTGTCGCCATCACTTTCCTCCCTGAGCCTTGGGTCTTGAATTATTTCGGGGTAGGGGACCCCGAATAGACTGCTGTTTTGTTTCTGAGTCTCACTGATACAGCGACGTCTCATCCCCAGTCACAAAGCGGGAGAAAATCTGGGTCGCTTGAATAGAGGTGCAAAAGTTCCCTTGATCAATGTACGCGGTGGTGTCGATCTTGCACTGAGAGGTTCAGTGGCACCCATCGTTCAGTGGCACCCATCGTTCAGTGGCACCCATCATTGCAAGTACAGTAAACAAGAACTACTCTCAAAACTTAGCCAAGGTCCCTAACATACAGTTTGGAGGCAACATTTACAACGTAAAAGCCAACTCGCGTCTACCCGAAGATGTCAGCAAAGGTGTTATCTACGGTATCACGCCTGGGACTTACAGTGCGGAACTAATGGATGTAATTCGAGTGCCAGCACGCTATACAGTCCTCAACGCCCGCATGCTCGGTCAGTCCACAGCGGCGGTCATCTATTTTGAGGGTCCACGCGTCCCCTACAATATTATTTATCAGAGCGGCGACTACCGATGCAAGCCCTACCGCAAATCAGTTCAGTATTGCCGAACCTGTGGCAACCTCGGACATCGTCAAGACGTTTGCCCAAAACCAACCCCAAATTTTTGCTACGAATGTGGCAAAACAAACCAACCCCCGAACCATGACTGCCATCCCAAGTGCAAGATTTGCGGAGGACACGAAACGGCTGGGAAAGAATGCAAGAAAAAGCTCAAGCCTAACCAACCGCCTTACCAAGTAAGACAGCAATGGCAAAACAGGATCCAAGAACGAGACAGTCGATGGAGCTCCAACCGCGATGAGTTCGCTGAACTAGGCGCTGCCAATGGATGCGCCGCCAGCTCAAGTGACGCCTCCAGTAGCACCGCAGGAACTAGCAGACCCACGTCAAGATCACAATCAAGATCGCGGTCGCGTTCCCGAAAGCGCGTGAATTACGCTGAAGTGGCCAGTGGATGCGCCGCCAGCTCAAGTGACGCCTCCAGTAGCACCGCAGGAACTAGCAGACCCACGTCAAGATCACGATCAAGATCGCGATCGCGTTCCCAAAAACGCGTGAATTACGCTGAAGTGGCCGGCAGCTCAGGCAGTGCCAGCGTCGGATCGGCAGAAGCGGTAGCCGTAAGAGCCCTCGAGAGCAAGCTACAAAATCAACAAAGTCTCATAGACAGACTATTCCAAAGATGCAAACAATACGAACATGGAAGCAAGCAACCATTTACAGTGCTAACCACGGAGGCAGTTCATTCCGCAATCGAAGCTAGAGTTCAAAAGCACCTCCAGGCTTTCGAGGACGTCTTCACAGAGAACATCCTCGCCCTGATTAAAAACATCATCAAGTCTATCGTCGAGAAGATTGCGACCCTTAACACCCAAGTCACCACCCTCGCAAATCAAGTCGCCACTCTCACAAGCCAGGTTACCGGCTTCACAGCCCCGGTCAACAATTCCATAGCACACGCAAAGAACAATTATGTCACCAAGTCCTACCTCGACAGCCTTCTCAACACGACCAAGCAGGGTAAAAAGAAGGCTCGCACGAACAGTCGCAATGCCTCCCGCTCGATCTCACCCAACTATGAAGCTGCCTGTGAAGCTGAAGAGCCTCATGAAGGCGACACCTAAAACCACAACAAAGAGCCCGCAAAATACTCTGCGCATCTGGCAATGGAACTGTCGATCCTTCCGTCCCCGGTATGCAAACCTACAAGAACTCTTCAAACTGGACCACCCTGATGTAATTGCCCTACATGGAACCAATACGCACAAGGTCCGACTTCAAGGACACACCGCTCATACACAAACTCAACGCACAGCCATCCTTACCAAGAAAACTCTCACAACGCAGAAACACGAAATAGGAGACATCCCCATCGAGCACACCCTAGTGGATATCATACCAGACAGAAAAACGCAGCAAAGCCTCTTTATCGCCAGTATATACAGCCTTCCTCGCGATAAACTTCCGGAATTCGACCACTTTGTCCGTGAACTTAGGAAACGCACGAAAAGCCATCAAGTTGTCATAATGGGAGATTCCAACGCCCCACATACAGCATGGGCTTATCCAAACACCACCAAGGGAGCGCGAGTGCACGACAATGCTCAACAACGCAGGCTGACCCTCTGGAACGACCCATCGCAGACCACGAGAGTCGGGAACAGTGTCTCCAGGGACACAAACCCGGACCTTACGTTCACAGCGAACGTCCACTGGGCCGAGTGAAGTCGACTCTCGGAGACGCTCGGAAGCGAGCACCACATTATCCAACTTGACATCGCGCATAACCGGAAGCCTACCAAGACTGGAGTTGCTCGACTAACAGACTGGAAGTCCTTCAGAGACAACCTCAGGGGCAACACAACAATCGACGACATCGACCATTGACTCAAGGGCCTTCTCATCACAGCAGAAAACCACACGAAGAGCATCCAGCTAAGCACGAACACCCCCGCAGTCGACCCGCTTTTCCTTCATCTCTGGGAGGCCAGAAGAAGCCTCCTAAAGAGGTGGAAGAGACAAAAGCTCAATAGAAAACTTAAGCAACGAATCGCCCTTCTCACGATACAGGCCCAAGATTACGCGGAGCAACTAAGCAGGCAAAATTGGCACTCCTTTTGTGACAGCATACAAGGGACACTCAGCACCAAGAAAACCTGGCATCTCCTACGCGCTCTCTTAGCTACCGATCGTACCAAAACGCAACAGAGGCAAGATCTGCGTAGACTGATCCACAATCACTCTGGATCGGAGCATGATCTCCTTCGTGAGCTTCAGCAAAAACTTAGCAGCGACAAGCCCACTTCATCAGCGAGCGGAAGGACGTACGACGGTGCACCAAACCCAGATCTCGATCGACCATTCACCTAGGCGGAGCTCCACGCAGCCTTAGCCAAACTCACTAGAAACACCAGTCCCGGCAAGGACAGAATAACTAATAAGCTCCTACGCAGCCTCCCGCAATCTGCCGCTACCACACTGCTACAGTACTACAACGACTGCTGGGAAAAGGGGGACCTACCAGCAGCCTGGAAGCATTCGGAGGTCACCATGATCCCCAAACCCAACAAACCCCTTCGCATCGAAAACCTCCGTCCCATTTCCCTCACATCTCGCGTGGGCAAACTCCTCGAGCACATGTTGCACGACCGGTTAACAACATACCTTGAGGACAAATGACACTTGGCGTACACCATGTTCGGATTCCGACAGCATCTGTCCAAGCAGGGCGTACTTCTGCTCCTCAAAGAAGACTTGCTTGACTATCTCGATCACAGACGCAAATCATCAATCCTGGCAATCGACGTAAAGGGCGCATTCGACAACGTGAGCCACGAAGCAACCTCCGCAACCTCGAAGATACAGGCTGCGGAGCCGGGATCTATAACCACATCAGCAGCTTTTTGACGCACCAAACAGCAACAGTAGGCGTCTGCAACCTCCGCAGCGATAAATTTCGGCTACCCAATAAAGGAACCCCACAAAGATAAGTTATTTGACCCCTCCTTTTCAATATCGCAATGATCAAGCTACCGAAACAACTGAACGCCATCCCAAACCTATGCCATGCCCTTTACGCCGACGACGTCACGCTCTGGACCAAAGCACCTACTACTGAACAAGAGCGCAATCTACAAGAAGCCGTCGATACTATCGAAAGGTACCTCCGAGACTGCGGTCTCCAATGCGCACCCGAAAAGTCGGAGCTTCTCGTCCTGAGAGCACGGACACAAGGGAGACCACCTAACTATATCGAACCCGATCGTAGCGTCTCGCTCAACGGAACCAAGATCTCTACAGTCGACTCTCATCTTCGCGTACTCGGACTTCACATCCACAAGGACGGATCAGGGGCGGCCACTCTCCCGCGTCTCCAACGCACACTGTCACAAGTTACGCATCTCGTCAAGAGGATCGCAAACCAAAAAAGCGGACTCAAGGAGCACGACACACTAAGCATAATTCAAGCTCTCCTAACTAGCCGTATCACCTAGGAACTCCCTACTTGACGCTCAAGCCAGCAGAAATCAAGAAACTCAATGTTGTCATCCGAAAGGCAATCAAAGTAACCTTGACCCTCCCACACATGGCATCAACAGAGAAACTCCTCAAGCTCGGAGTCCACAATACGTGGGAAGAGCTTGTCGAGGCTCATAAGATCAGCCAACTAGAGCGGCTCAAGCTCACACCCACTGGACGTGCAGTTTTGCGCTACCTCAACTACAGTGAAAGCTTCATTGCAGACACGGACCACAAAGCAACAATCCCACCTGCAGTCCGGGACTGTATCAGCGTTGCAAGTATACAGCGCCATATGCATCCAACTTATCATAAGGAGCGTCGGCAAAGCAGAATCCGCGCACTCAGCAAGAAATACGGGAGAGACCCTGATACGAGGTACACCGATGCTGCCCGGTACATCAAACGAAACGCCTTTGCCCTAAGCGTCACGGATCACCAAGGCAAATAACTTGCAGCTGTCACCGCCCGAGCAAGAGCCCCCGAGACTGCAGAGGAAACGGCAATCGCTCTGGCAATAACAACTTGCCCTGAAGTAGCAGTAATCCCTAACAGACTCCCAAGCGGCAGCTCGCAACTATCAAAAAGGACGCATATCAGAAACCGCGCTCAAAATACTAAGAAATCACATCGCACGCGCCCCGCTCCTCGCTCCCCGACACCCACATCAACTGGGTTCCAGGCCGTTTGGGCATGACAGGAAATGAGGCGGCACACGCCGCTGCCCGCGAGTATACCAGCCGGGCTTTCCTGCCATCCCACACTAGGCCGGCCACCAACGTTGATGACATCGCCCTAAAGTACTCGGAGCTTCTGCAACACCACCGACCCAGCAGAAGAACGTACGCTTCACCACACAAGAATCTGAGCAAAGAGGAAGAAATCATCCTGCGCCGCCTACGGACCAACACCTACGTACACGGAATAATCATGCACAGACTGTATCCTGCGCAGTACTCGTACACATGCCCCAATTGCGACGTTCCAGACACCCTGCAACATATGGGCCAGGATTGCCCACTGCATGACACATCCGCAGACCCTACCTCACAAGCTCCACAAGACGACTCCAAAGAAAGTCGCCCCATAGAAGCACAAGAAGAGCGCCCCAACTCACCGCAGATCCGTACGACAACTGAAACGTGGGAGGCCAAACTTTCCTCAGATGACCTGGACGACCAACGCAGTCTCGTCGCCCGAGCCAAGGAGGCAGCACAAGCCAGAGGGTTCTTAGAATAAGGAATCCTCCCACCTAGGGTGAACCGGGTTCTGACTCGGTTTACCGTTTCGCAAAATAAAAGTTTAGTTCTCTCTCTCACCCGATACTTTACCCAAACCCCCAAAACAGGAAATGTCAAACCAACAACCTAACGTACACCATGTAACGGCGCTCGAAAATAAACGCTCAAGTTTCAGATGATTTACGGGGTTGCTGGGCGAATCTTTCGTCCCGCTTTATTCAGCACCGCGTAAACCACAAAAGTACATTGAGCAACTCGGGCTGCGATTTCAGCGACTTGGACCGATAGTTCCCATGTGCCTTGTACTCAAGACGCCTTTTTGAGCAAGGAACTTGTCGCGTCGAACCGTGTCTTCGTCCATCTGGAAGTCATTAGACCGTCCTTTGTGTCGTGTTACGGCGACCCTTTTTTAGTCCTTCACCAGCTCAGACCGTATGAACGGTCGTGGTGAAGTCGTTGCGCTCTCGTCCACGTTCACGTCGAACACTGTCTCTTGTCTTGTCTTGTGTCCGAGACAGTGGCGCGTACCCACTATGGGGGATTGGCCAAGAAGCAGGCGGTTTTCCGTATGGTTAGAAGTAGAGAGAAACTAGATTTGTATAGTGGAGCGTGGGACGATAGTACTGTAATTTAGAAGTGTAATTAAATATTTTTAGGAATTCCGATAAAGTAAGTAAACGTAAAGAAATGAAATAATTAAAATTATGGATAATTTTAGAAATTCAGCAAGGTACTCTTTTTGTGTCTAATAAAATTGTAAACTGCCAGAAAAGCATCCCTGTGGCTGTATCCCAGTGAAGTCGCCCCAAAAGAAAGAATGGTTGGCGAGGTTAGCGAGAGGCCAAGTTTGGTAAATGAGTATTCTAATAGTTTTCATTGTCTTAGCGGCGGCACGAGAGAAAGTAATGTTCGATAGTTTCAGGTTCACTGCAAAAAGAACATAGAGGGGACACTGCGAGACCAGACCTGTGTAAGTAAAAATTTAGAGGAGGTATGCGACCTCTCAATTTTGTAAAAGAAACTTCCAATTGCCTTGAAGGACACCAATTAGTATTCCATGGGAAGCCAAGATGGTGGAAATCGGAAGACGGTGTTAGAATGGATATTGCAGAGTTCTGAGATATAGCGAAATTTCTGTACCTAGCCGCGGTGACATAAGCTGATGTCGGCAAAACAGATATGATAGGGCCGTTCAGGGAAGCTCGTGCGAGTGAATCAGCCATTTCATTCAAGTGCAACCCATAATGTCCCGGTACCCAAAACAAACGTACTTTTCGTAAGTACGGAGGCACCATCAAACGAAATGTTCTTTGAATTGCTGAATTTAAAGATCCAGTTAGTGCTGTGCATACAGATAGCGAGTCGGTCACAATAACAGCTAATGGGTCATTTTGGGGCAGTTTTCGTAATGCTAACATAATCGCTAATAATTCTGCCTGAAATATAGGTGTGAAGTCGGGAAGGCGAAGGGAGTAAGACCACTGAAGAGATTCAGAGAAAATCCCCACTCCTGCCTTCTCACTGCACACAGAAGCGTCCGTAGCTATTACATTGTCAGTGGTTAGCTGGTGTAGGTGGCCGTTTAAGATATTAATTAAATCTCGCCTTGGTAATAGTTTTGCATGATTTGGAAATATGTCATCGAACTGAATTTTGAGGTCTAATCACGGAGTAAGACATTTAGGACGTGAAACTCCCGTCAGCGCGAGCGAGCGCGGGCGACCAGATAAGGTCACAATTGTTGTATGCGCCGGCGGGGCCATATACAGTGGCGGCGCCATGCGGCGCGTCGTAGAAGCCGCAGCGAGACAAAAAAAAAAAAAAAATTCCAGCGCCCGGGCAGGCGGCTCCAGCCCGCTCTCAACGAAGGTGATTTCTTTCGAGGCCGCCAGGCGCCGCCAGCACGATAACGGCTCCGCGGGCATGTGACTATTTCTGGTCGCCGCAAACAGCGGAGTTTCCACTCCTAAATGTTTCTTGCTCCGTGGGTCTGGTAAGGCATCATTTGAATGGTAAACATGGCGTAGGGACACATCCAATTTTTGTAACTGTTCTTGTTCGAATATTACCTGAGGACTGTGGAATCTCGACCACGATACTTGGAAAAACTCGGACGGTTCAGTGATAAATATATATTGCGTACTCCTTTTTAAATAGTCATAAATTTTTAAAAACGTCTGAACCATGAGTATGCGGAATCTGCAATCTAGGGTGGGTATATGAGCTTCCTGATACAGAGCAACGTTGGCAACAAATCTAGGTAGCCCAAGGCATGACCGTAGAGCTTCTCTTTCTAAAAGTATCCGAGGTTTAATTTTGTAGGCGGGGCCGTCGGAAAATATTACGCAGCCGAATTCTAATGTGGGCCCAATATGCATTTTATAGATCATCAGTAAGGTATCCCTGCGTAGTCCAGAGCGTCGGTGGCTGAGCCGGCGCAGCATAGCTACGGCTCGTTCTGCCTTTGTTTTAATATATTCATGTGACTGCGCCAGGTGAGTTTGCCATCGTAAATGACACCAAGGTACTTGACTTCGTCAACTTGGGGAATGATTTCCTGTCGGTATTGTAAAGATATATGTACATGTGCAGTTAATGGGAATAATAATACCGCACTTTTGCTAATATTTAACGACATGCATAACCCCTCTAGCCATGTCTCCAGCATTCCTAAGTAATTCTGGAACGACTGTTCTAGTGAATGTATATTATTTGCGGACGTAAAATATGCGCTATCGTCCGCATAAACATAAACACGTACTTCCGGAGACAAAGCAATTGTGCTTAGCAAAATGTTAAATAACATAGGGGAAAGAACGGAACCCCGTGGTACACCTCTTGTCTGCTTGTGTTTGGAAGTCGAAATACCGTGTTGGTAACAATAAAACTCTCTATCTCTTATAAATTCATAGATCCAAGCGGTTATATATTTAGGAAAATTCGTAGACTGCAGTTTATCGAATAGAATACCATGTTCTACAGAGTCGTATGCTTTTGATACATCTAGCGTCACCAAAGCTGCGTACTCTCGTTTGCGGTGAGCAAGTTTAATGCGGCTCTCTAAATCTACATGGGCGCACCATATGGAGTGCCAGGGACGAAATCCAATCTGGCAAGGACTGAGAAGGGTATCATCCTGCATACAATTTGTTATACGGCCGTGAGAACCCTTTCTATTAATTTGACTACATTGGAAGTAAGAGAAATCGGTCTTATATTGTCTAAGTCAAGTCCAGCTGATTTTTTCTTTAATGGTGGAATAATTTTAGCTATTCTCCACTCTCTTGGAAACCATGCGTTTTTGAGAGAGAAATTCATTATGTTTAGGAGCTCCTGAGGCACATAATCAAATAAAACTTTTAGCATTCCTGTTGTAATTCCATCTGGACCGGGGGCTGACGTCGGTAATGAACTAATAATGCCTTGAAGCTCTGTCGTTGTTACTGTTTCAAAGTCGTCGCCCAAGGGAGGTTTCTGTAGGCCTAACGGCAATTTATGTTTGAAACGTTGCGCAAGTCCTTGAGCAATTTTCTCAAGTGATTCCGATACTTATTTTGTTGTTAAAACGACAGAATCGACATTCACGGACGCCTGTACAACTTTACGAGATCGAAGAAATTTAAACAGGGCCTTTTTATTGCAAAATTTCGAAAGGTATGTGTAGTGCTTGGAATCATAATCCTCCTTAGCCTTTGAGACTGTTCGTTTAAATGTAGTAGCTATATATGTATAATCAGCCCAATTAATAGTACTTTGGTTGTATAAAAGCTTTTTCCACGCAGCTTTTCTACGTCTAAAATCTCGCTCGCAGTCCGAATTCCACCAGGGACAATATGATCCACCCTTAGTAGATTGCACAATAAACTGAGCTTTTTCTGATGATTGTTTTAGAATTGAACATAGGCTCATTGCTTTAATATCCCTCTCCATGCCCTCCTGAGCGTGTAAAGCTGATTTTAATGCATTTTCAAATTTTTTGTAGTTAACAAAAGCGCGCAGATTACTATGTAAACCAGTCAACGGAGTAAGCAGTTCAAAAATTATAGGGAGGTGATCACTGTTAGTTCCGGAGTCTACAGTCTTTCAGGAGGTGACAAACATGCTCGAGGTAGCGAACGTAAGATCTAGGGCAGATCGCGACTGACCCCGTACGAAAGTATGTGCTCTCGAATTTAGGCAAGAGAAATTATTCGTTAAGAACCAATCCCACAAGCGTTTTCCACAAGTGTCCGTTCGAAAACCCCACGACACATGATGAGAATTAAAATCTCCCACCAGTATGATGTTCTTCTGACTTCGAGCAATAGAGATATCCAGATAGCGGGTATCTTGCACTCCAGCGGGGAGTACGTGTTAATTATAGAAAAAGGTGTGCAGCGAGGAAGTATTATATCCAGTGCTAAGATTTCACAGTCTGGGGACATTATCTGGTATGCTATAGTAGCTCTATGGTAGATTTTTGATGAGACGAACAAAACTATACCACCGCCTCGGGATAGGCGATCCAATCGAAAACATCGAAAATTTTTGAGATGAAAAGTCTGACCAGCAACAAGCCAAGTTTACTGTAAAATAATAATATCTGGATAATATTTAGAAATAAGATATAATAAATCTGTTGCAGCGGAAAGTATGGAACGACAGTTCCACTGAATTACTGTTGAAGTTCCTATTGTGAATAAATCCGAGCAGCAGAGACTGCTTGCTCTAAAACGCTCTCTTTTAAGAAGTCCTTCTTAGTCGGAATCTCTCTAACGTACTTCTTTGCCTTGGAGTTGGTGGGAGAGCTAGGTTTTTTCTCTGTCGGTGACCTTGTTCGTTTAAAAGATCGGGGGTCCATATCTACATCTTGATTTTCCATCCCATCTGTGTCGGAGAGACAGATTTGGTCGACTCTCTCAGAAGTTGATGGCTTTGATGAATCGTTATTTGTGAATGTCTGCGGGGTCGATATTTCACTTGGTGGAGTCCGCGGTAGACCCGACACCAGATCCTCAATATTGGCTTTATTATTTAGTTGAAGCCACGGAGCTAGTTGCGAGGACAGCACCTGAACAAGGGAGTCGGTGAGATTTGTCATAATGCGCTCCATTGCTTTCTTCAGCGCCTTTTCTACGGAAGCCGCCACAGCCTCAGAGATTGAGTTTTCCGTACACAGCGTTTGACGGGCCGTTACACCAGCATACCCCTGAGTCCGGCTCTGAATTTCTCCAATGGCCTCACGACGAGAGCATCGACGTCTATCAATTATTTCAAGGATTTGTACTTCTTTAGACCTTGCAGGGCAACTAGGCTCATCTGCGGGGTGGGGACCACTGCAAAGGCAGCAGGACTCATTTCGGGAAGAACAGTCATTTGAATGATGGCCTTCTTCACACATTCGGCATCGTGTGTTTGACCTGCAGCCTTTTATGGAGTGTCCGAACCGCCAGCACTTTAGACACTGAAGGACACGAGGTGATAGAGGCTCAACTCGGTATATAAGTGGCTATGCCTTGATTTCCGATGGGCGGTTCATTCCAGCAAAAGTAGCTATGACTGTTTCTGTGGGTATGCGCTTATTGTCAACGACATGGCTGCAACGATACACAGAAATCACGCCTGCCGCTGAAAACATTTCCAAAATTTCTGCCGGACATAGACTTATGTCGACACCACGAACTAGGCCTTTGGTACATGCGAGGTGATGAGGAATGAAACTGCTCACCTGATGTGTCGCGAAAACATCGCACTTCGGTAAATCTTGAACACAAGCCTGGTCTGACGAGCAGCAAAGAATGCCCCCTCGGCCAAACTGTCGAACCTCGGTGATTTGTTGAAAAGTGGCCGAGGCCATCCGGAGTTCGGTTTGAATTGCTTTGGGATTCTTCATGCGAATCACTCCGCCATCACTCGGAACCAAAGCCGCAGGAACGCTGCTCGTCCCACTGCGTAAGAAAAGCTCCAGCTGCAAATCAGAGTTAGGAACAGAAGCCGACCAGGAGGAAGCCTCCTGGCCTGGCGATGAAAGTGACATTGCAAAGAAACAGGTAATTACTCTGGAAGGTTAGCAGATATTGAAACAAAAGGTCAAAAACAATTACGTAAAAGAGACAGATTAAAAGAAAACCGCCAGCTACTTGGCCAGAACCAGCTCCACGGGGTCCCGAACCGCAGGCTTCTTCTACGCCTCACACTAACGGCGTTCGAACAGCGCACGCAGTGTGTGGCACACAGTGTGTGCCGCGCATGACCGCGCATGACCACATGGTGTCACCTTACACGTCGTCTGCCTCTACTTCAATCGCGGCTCTAGGACCATCCTTTAGAAAACACATTACCTGGGCGGTGTACTCAGCGATAGATATAGGTTTTGCAGCGAAGGCTGTTATGGGGGGGGGGGGGGGGAGGGGCTCATTCCAATAGCCGTTTTGGTTAGCGATTTGTCCACCACCGCGGCCACCGGTGTCCGTCGCAGCTATCTCCAGGCTCCTACCTACTATGGAAGATTGACCAAGAAATGGTTGGATTGTCTTGAGAAAGAAAAAGAAGATTCCGGAGATGTATAAAAAATGCTAGAACGAAAAACATGTATGGCATACTTGATTAGATCAAGCAGTCTAGGTGACTTTCACCGTCCCGTTTCAAAGGGGATGCCAATAAATCATCATCAATATCATCATCATCAGCAGCAGCAGCAGCATCGAATCGTGCCACTTGTGACACGCTGTGACAGGCGCGCTACGTAGCGTCATACGTGCAAATTTTGCATTGTAGTTGCGTTGTATTCCACCAGGTCGCCCGTGATGTAGCGGCTGCATGTAGATAGTTGCATGTTGCATGTAGCTGGACCTGGTCAACTCAAGCAGCTAGGTGACTATTTGTCACCACTCCGTTTAGAAAGGGATGCCAATAAACCAACATTACCATTATCATCAACAACAGCAGCAACGTACTATGCCAAGGGATATGATATGTGCGCCACGTACACTCAAAGAAAAGTTTACACCCTTTGAGTAGTATCTTGCCACACAACAATAAACGTCATCTGTCTTGTCCGCATTTCCTTTATTTAACGTTGCGAGCCCGGTACTTCCCAGTAACGAACGACCTGCGCACTATCAGCATGACATAGCATTGCCGACAGGAAAGTAGCAGGCGTGGCGTTTTCAAGAACGGAAACGCAAGCAAGGCAGATGACGATTATCGTTGTGTGGCAGATATACACCCCAAAGGGTGTAAGCGTATTTTAGTGTGTAGTCTGGATAGCTGTGTTTACACTCGAAAATGTTTACACCTTTTGGGGTGCATATTTGCCACACAACAATAATCCTCCTCTGTCTTGCCCGCATTTCCTTTCTTGAAAACGCTGCGCTCGTTACTTTTCTGTCGAGAATGCTCTGTCATGCTGATAATTAAATAACGCGCACGCCGTTCGTGACTTGGAAGTGCCGGGCTCACAGCGTTAAAGAAAGGAAATGCAGGCAAGACACATTATGATTATTGTTGAGTGGCAAATATACACCCCAAAGGCTGCAACTGTTTTTAGAGTGTACTCTTCGGTGCACGTTATGGTGCCTCCTCGCAAAGCACGAACCGCTGCTGAAGAAGCGAATCGTAAGCTACACGCGCAGCTGCAACTAGGCCACGTCCGGCTCAGAAGACCGCTGTGCAGAGAGCAGCACAAGCCGTAGCTGGCCGTCGACGCCGGACGGACAGTTAAGGTCGTTCTCGTGAAGACGACGCAGCCTTCACCGCGAAGACCCTCTATGCGTGCTGCCGGAAATGGAGCACCTATGGAGCCGTTCCTCCAGCTTTCGCTGCGACTGTGCTGGGTGTGCCGCACCGGCCTGTGACATTTACAACAACGCTGTATATGGTTAAGATCCCGGGATTCTGTCGCGTCCGTCGACAGAAAACTATCATCATCAGTACGCCCGTAAACAAGCAAAAAGTGCAATGGCTCATAGCCCCTAAGGCAGAGGCTACAAGCACTCAGCGAAGTGAAGCAAACAGTGCAGACATTCTTTGGAACCACGCATGCAACATACAGAAAAGCATACATTTCAATAAATACCAAGCTCAAAACGAGCATCCGGACCACATAATTGATGATAAGATGCTTGTGATAGCAATGCGAAGCACGTATTTAGCGCTCCCCGCATACGTTTTCCGGTAAAGATTACTGTTGCGCAATCTGCCGCGGCGATCGACGCCAGCTTGCGATGTGGGATGTGATGTCCCTAGCCTTTCGTATATGAAATAACCAGCCTAGCAACTGATTTCGATGTTGTTGCAGCGCCGCTATGGGTGGCGGCGTGGTGTCAAAATTGCTATTTCTCCCATTCCTACCATTAGTCTAAAGCCATAAAGCATTGCATACCCCCCTCAGCAATTGTAGTGGTGGTTTTCAACAGCTCCGCTGGACATGCACTCTCGCAGGGCCGGGATGGCTAGTTTTTTTTTGTTTTTTCCCCCTCCGCTGCTGTCTACGGGTGGGAGGTAGAGTGGTGGGCGAGGCGTTTAATGGCACCGCTGTCTTGTTGGCTCTTCAGCTTCACTTCGACGCTCTTCTGCGCCATGCTCGGGCACCTCATTCTTCATGCTGTCGAGAATAAATCGGTGCCTCCGTTTGCTAGTGTGGTCTCACGATACGCCCTTTAGCTATAGGACCTGATTTTGCTCCCTATACTACTTGTACTCAGAAGTAGCCGAGTCTGGCAACAATGTAGAAATATTAACTATTTTAACGGAATAGGTTGGTACGACTAATCTATAGGCTAATGACCGGAATCGTAGAATAAAAGAAAAAAAACTCAATTGCTTTAACAGGCCTTGTAACTGCACCACAATCACTACCGCGCTCTCCGCATGCAGCTTGCGCAGAGCAATTTAGAATCTTTTTGTTGCAGCAGTGTAACAATAGATCAATAATGTTAGCCACAGTACTGATCTTTTACCAGTGATGAAGGATGAAGGCAGGACTGCGGTTCACAAAAGGCGTTGTAGCCATCGTAGCGTTCTTTTTTTCTTTTTCTTTTGTCATCTCAAACCTGAATGTACTAGGCGTTAAGACACAGTTGGTGATGTAGCACAAAATTCCTTGTCACCCGACATGTGCGCTCGGTTGAGACGTCAAGATGCTGTCAGCGTAAGGGCTGTAAACTCTTGTTAAACTCTTGACCTGCGACTTTACGTTCGCGTGCGCGACAGTTCAGTGTCCATTATGTGCCTTTGCCTTCAGGAACCGTTTCGTTTTTGGCCAATACATAAAGGCCCAGCCCTTCACGCTAACGCATTAGTCACAATGTGGGTCGCGCTACTAACCGCTTCAAGACACGCACTTGGCTGATACGCTGTAGCACTCTAGAGTAGCGGACCTATAACACAAGTACATGCAGCACGTTACTATAAGCGATTTGCTCGGATGGAGCAGCCAGTTGAAAATTAAGCGAGTTGTAGCGTAGCAAGTTATTCGGCGGTGGCTAGGCGTACGGATCAAGTTCTCGCCCCTCGACGAGCTTCTTCCAGAGCGCTGCAGCCCGTGCACGGGTGCGCCTCTCGAAGAGTGCCATGCTGATCATGATCTCTCCGCTCAGGACCGCTCCCAGGACCCAGAGACGCTTGCTCCGATGCACCGCCGCGCACGACGTCTGATGAACGTTATCCAGGTAGTCCGTTCGCCACAGGTCAAAGGCCACGCTTGCTGTATGGAAATCGGCTCTGATATCGGTGACCAGCTGGCGCCATGCCTCAGGTGTATTACTGAGAAGCCGTTCGCCCTGGGAAACTTCGGCCTCGTCCTGTTTGTAGCGCTGGCAATCGGTCAGCATCTGACTAAGCCTTTCATTAAGGTTTGTTTGAAGCTGCGCATAGACCTCTGCCCACCGCGACTGGATGTGGTGGTTGATGTCGTCGAGCTCGTCCCTGACGATGTAGCGCCTGGAGGTTATGCGTGGGTCCAGACTGTTCTCATAGTCTTCTTCTGGAGCCTCTCCGTCAGTCTCAGCCTCCACGGCGTCCTTTTCTAACATCGCGGTCAAGCTTAAGAGCACACTGGAGACATCCAATGCCTGCGACATGGGCGGCGCAGGGGTTATCCCTGTCGCAAAGCTCTCTTCTGCTGAATGCCTAGAAAGGTCGCGCAACATTTCGCTCAGTGTATTTTCTGCCTGGGCCATAACTTCGCGCACTTTTAGCCGGCGCTCCTCAAGCGATAGAAGGGTGCTGCTTTGTTCTTTGCCTTGGCAGCTCGAGCGGCCGCTCAAATTCTGGCTGCACTTTTCTCCTTTCTTCTGTTCGCTTTCGGCTTCTGAAACCTCCTCAGGGCTCTCTGCATCACCTACAGGAGGGGTCTTGCAATGAATGCTCGACCGTGCGCTCTTCTCGACGTCAACTGCAGGTCGGACAGGACATTCCTGGAGGCTGGCTTTTTCGTTGAAGCACTCCACCATGCGGGAGACTATGCCGCTCTGCCGGAAACCATCTGTACACTTCCAATGCTTAGTCACCTTCTCTGTCTGCGTAGCTTCGACAGTGGTGTCAAGCGGAGAGTTAGGACAGCGCAGCGTGACGCGAACTTGCACGTCCGCGTGCTGCCGGCAGTTGCACGGGGGCACGGGAGTAGTCAGCAGGCGCTTTTCTGGTTCGCCGGCTGCCCATGGTCGCGTCCTGGCCGGGTAGCCCTCGCCGGAGCTTTGTGGCCGGGAGCTGCTGTCTCTCGCGTTCTGGCCGGTCTCCTCTGGTTCCGGAGTCTTGCGGGTGACGACCAGCAACTTCTGCTTGAGCTCGCTCATGAGCCGCCCGTGCGCGGCGGCGGTGGCGTCCGGCCGGTGGCCGATCGCCGGGCCGCCCGACGCGCCGACGCCCGGGGCGTCCTTTACGGCACGGTCTCCGTGGAGCGCCTTGGTGCTACTGGCCATCCCGTCTCCGAATCGCTGGCTGCTGCTGCTGCTCCGACTGCTCGTGCTCCCTGCCACGTGTGGAACGTGCCCGCGCCACGCGCCGTAACGGCCATGCTCGCTGCAAAACGTTATCTTCTTTGTAGATTGGATCTGCGTTCAGTATTTTAACCGCTCTTGACACTTCATGTTCTGAGAGGTGCTCACATAACTAATGCAAAGAGCAATAAAAGCAGCAGTAAAAATGCAGCAGTCGGTTGTGCTTGCAGGTGACATAAGTGGATGTGACTTCGGCAGTTTAAGTGCAGGAATAGAAATACTGAAATAAAGGGTTATCAGGTAGTTTTAACTGTATATATTCCGTACGAAAAGAAAAGGGTGCTGTCTAAAATTCGCGCAGGAATGACGGATATTTTATTGCTACTTTTTGAGGCAACGAATTCCGTAGTATGGTAAACTGCAAGTAAATAAATATGCTTGGTAGTTTGGCCGGGAGTTGAACGTTCACTGATGACGGTCGAATGTTTTGATGAACACTGCGATACTGCAATCTTATGGTCGTTTAGTGTGTGATGTAAAGCAATTATTAGAATCATTTTCCGGTCTTTAGAGGTTCGTAAAATGTCTAGTGAGGAAAAAAAAAAGGCGGCAGAGCTCATCTCACGATGAATGTCGGCGTTGATGCGATTAGCATTAAAGCAATGCAGCGACACACCGTATTGCCAAATATATAATTTCTGTGTAGCCAACTTTTCTGTTACCGACGTAATGTCCACTTCTCTGTGGTTCAACGCACCTCGCTCACTGTACATTCTGGTCCCATTCTGTTCACTCTTCTTTATCCACACTCGGTTGTTTTTGATGTCGACTTTTTCACTACTCTGTAGCTGGCTTCTTCAATTTTCTTGTGCTGTCTTCTTCAAACGTTAGCTCTTGTTTTTCTTGTCTATCCGAGCACCTACCTTAAGGCACATACCCATTCTGGAAGATTGGCCAAGAATATTCACTATCCCAGTTGCAGATGCCCAATGAACCAAGCTGCCCCCCCCCCCCGATTATAACATAACATTGTGCTCTAATTTCGTGCTAAATTGTGGGCCATTTTCCGTACGTTAAGCGCCGCCTGATGAGTGTGTGACGCACATGCATATTTTATTGTGTTCTCCTCCACCAAATTTTTTTTTATTGTCTCTGATTCTTTCTTGCTCACTATTCTTGGTTGCTTGGTTTCCCCTACGAGTGGCACGCGTTGTGTCATTCCTGCAGACGTATTCTTGGACGATCACTTTCGATGGTACTATCGCCTTGGCGTGACGCAGTGCTCAACCAGCCAATCAGCTCATCCGGTTTTTCTTAACCAGCCAATAAGCGCACACTGAAAACGATACCGCCAAAAGCGATCGTCCTAGAATACGCCCATATTTCTATGATCGTTTTTATACAATCAATCAATCAATCAATCAATCAATCAATCAATCAATCAATCAATCAATCAATCAACTACCGTGCTCAGGAACAGCCCTAAGGGCTGAGTGGTGGCGCACGCATACATTTACAAACAACAAAAATTGCACGGGAATATAAAAAACTATAAAAAACAAATTCTAAAAGAAAAGAGTGTGGAGACAACAAAGCGTAAAGGGAACAATACAAACGAAAACTGAAGAGAAGGGCAATTGAACAATTTGTGAAACTATGACACAACAACGAAAAGCCCGGAAAGGAACAATGACGACGAGTTATGAAAAATATCCAGATCATGAAAATGAGCGCTATGAAGACTCAGTATACTGTGGACGGTGGAGTGTTGGCGATGACAGGCAGGAACATGGAAATGTCTATGTTCTCTGGTGATTTTGCGCGGAATACGAAACACAATACAACTGAGGAGTTTGGGGCAGGTGAGGATACTGTGTAGGAGTTTGAAAAGAAACAGAAGGTCAGCGCGATTACGTCAACAGCGAAGTAAGGGCAATGACAATAATCCAACAGTGCTAGAACAAGGTCCAATGTCCCTGTTAGGAAAGCGGTGATGATATATGCTTAGAAACGTTTTCTGGGCCCGATCTATGATGTCACGGCTGGATCTAGAAATGTAATTCTAGGCGACCGACGCGTATTCGAGTTGGGGAAGACAGATTGTTGTGTAAAAGTTGCGGGACGCAGTAGGAGGAGTGAATTGCCTCGATATTCTGCACACAGAGCAAGGAGCGCATACCACGCATCGCAATGAGTTTAGTGTATGCCCCCAGGGCATACCATACCAGCGCTTTCGCGCTAACAAAAGTGAGCGTGCAGTGAACTGTTGCATGTATGTATTCAGCAGGAGCTAATGCAAAGGAACGAACCCGTAGTCCTTATCGCTCCAGAACACATTTAACGAGCCGGTGACATATATAGAGAGACTTGTTGAAAACATCAGATAGAGATATCGTGCAGCAGTAGTTTTACATTTACGAGTTCCAGCTGCGTTGCGCAGCTTTGCGGATAGCGTCCAAACCAACACTCGCTGGAAGGGGAGTTGCCTCCAGAATGCTTCAGCACATGAGTGCGTTTTGCTGTCGTACTCAGTTTTTCGTTTTCCGTATCATCCAGCGCAGTTCGGCCAGCGTCACGCCAACGTTTTCTTCTTCCCTTATCCTGCTGAAGAGTTAGCGAGTCGCGTTTTGAAGAAATAGCGATTTCCACTCGGCATATTTCACATGGAAAGAAATTCTTCTTTCATTTCAACGATGAGACTGCCCCACGCCTCCACCATCTCCACACGCAACTGCTCGCGCGCGGAACGCTGGCCTTCGTCCTGCAGGCAGTTTCAGCACGCGTCCACGAACCGGCTGAACTTTCTTTTGATGTCTTTGTCGAGTTTCGCTCAAATGGTCCGCCCAGCGCGACTCAATTGATGTTTTACTGTACACAGGTCGTTCGATGACGGCATGCGTTAGCGGGAGGAGACTCTGGTTCAGTCCTTCGTTTTGCTTTGGCTTCTCGTCAGCACGCGCTTGCTAGGCCCCATGTGTTTGGAGAAGCGAGGCTTACCCCGACGTGTATCGCGACGACGCCTGCCCGTCCTGCGGGCAGACCTCCACTCTAGCTCACATGCTCTGGGAGTGCGAGTCGACATACCCCTAGTTCATCAAGGAGGAGTGGGACTCGCTTCTGCGTAGTCCCGCTCTAGGAAAGCAAATCCTGGCCGTCCAACGTGCCCGCGACCGGGCCAGTGGGCTAGACCTGCCGGTCCCGACGTGGCATTAGCCGGGAGCGCGACGAGTTCGCCTCCCCGCCAGACCTGCAATAAAGTTTCTTCACTCACTCACTCACTCACTCACTCACTCTAGGGCGCGTGCCGTGGCGCTTCCGCGAGAAAGTACCTAGAAATGTGATACGTGCGGGCGGCGCGTGGCGGTGCAGCGGTCGAGCACGGGGCTTGGGCGTAAATACTCTAAACACAGTAACATTTGCAAAGGTGCACATTTTCACATTTTTGTGCACCTTTAACATAAAAGTTACAACAATGTAACTTTTACAACTTTAACCTTTGCAAAGGTTACAAATGAAAAGGTTACTTTTTTGTTTAACAGGTTACATGCTTTTTTTGGAATGTAACCTTTACGAAGGAATAAAACCTTCAGAAAAACATAGGTTACTTGCTAGAGCGCCTGTAACCTTTGGACGGCGCAATGCTTTTGGTAAAATCCCTTATTAAAGATGTCCTTGGTGTTTGGTCAGGGTCACGCAATACAGAACTCGCGTGGACTCCGATTTGATGTGCACGAATAATACCCATCGAAAAGAGAGGTCTACAGACAAGACAAACAACGATATGCAAAAATGCTCACCGCCTTTAATATCACTCATGACAGACATAAATACATAATGTACCTTAACCACAATACCAACGCATACTTCCCACAACGACGCTTACTATTACACAATGTAGCCTGACTTCCTGAGTCTAGGCAATATTAAAGAAAACCTACGTTATACAGGTGATGTATATATGGTCAAGGCACTATATTTGTAAAGTAGTTTTCTTATGTAGTGAACAGGTACTATAGAGCAAATATCTATGACAATAAGTGCTGCATATAATGCACTATAAGCCTGAGCTCATATTATATAACTGTTTGCAGTGCGAAAAGAGGAACCAGGATGAAGGCGCCGTGTAATAAAGCAAAGTTCTCACATGAAATCACAATTTCCAAAATGTCCACAACAGATTGCTCCCCTCACAATATAAAGTAGACACTGCTATCATGATGCAAAAATATGCACACAATAAAAAGCCATGCTTTGAAATGAGGTAAAGTCAGATTGACTTCTTTATGAATGCCGCAGTAAACATACAACCGGTGTAAAAAGAGGCAATGTAATATTGTGACTATAGACGTTATCACATTTCTGAGGAGACATTAAAGCAGCCACATGTTGGAAGCTCAAGAATGGTGCTATAAGCACAGAAAACACAAATACCATCAAAGCTTGTAGACAAATACAAAATAAATGGAAGAGGGCCGTCATTTTAAACAACTATATAACTATATATGCTAACCTATATGTATGTCAGGTGCATGCGCCTGCAGTTTTTAGAGTATCAGTTTAGGAAATGCAGCACGAATCGCCAATAGTATACCAACATATACCTGCACCTTAAATACCATAGTAAAATCTAACATCTCGTATCACCTCGAGCAAACATGAGATCAACTTGTAACTCAAATAGCATTTTAAGTTTGACAACACTCAATGCAACAAATGAAACAGATACACTGAAATTCAGAAAAAGACTGAAGCCATCCGCAGAGCACATACTTCAGCATTTTGGGACGTACCCTGTCTTAGCACATTTGTTTCTTGAACCTAACACAAATTCTTCTTTTTCAAGAGTATGAGAAGATTTTTCAGGTGGTTTGTGAGCAGTCCACGAGGCACTGTTGTGTCCGGCAGGGTAATTTTTTGCAGCAGCACAAGCGTCGGTGAGAATGCAGGCGGGTACTCAAGGTTTTTTTATGTAGTAGATAAGCAGGCAAAACATGAGGGCCCGCTCTATGTTTCCACTTGTGATCCTTATAATTTTATCAGCACTTCCTGCATAAACACAAGTGTGGGCTAAGGAGACATACACATGAAGTGCCATGATTTGCTGCTCATTAGGCAGAGCAGTCTGCGGAATGTCACATTAGAGACATGAGCAAACATCCATCAAAATACCATGGCAAAAATGCTCACCAGTGTTAAATAAAGTCATAGAATATGCTACGTTAATTTCAGAACATTCATATATTAATTGAAAATAAATTTTAAATCTTGACAAAGCACATTTTGCCACAGCAACTGATAGATACATGCAAAATTGTCCCAGAAACCTCGTTAATCAGTGCGTGCTTTAAATGGCCTTGTAGATGCTTACCAATGTCGATGAATGTGCACTCACATTGCTCTTTGCATGTGAACGCTTCTGCTACTGCTTTTAGTTTTTCCTCCAGGTCACCAATCTTGCATTGAAACTTGAGTTCGACTTCGATGCAGAGTTGGAAAAAGGAGGTATCATGAAGCGAAAGTTGTCAATAATATTAAATGCAAAATCAAACTTTTGATACCCCTCATGCCATCAGAGTTGAAAGCAATAGAAGTTTTAATTTAAATCACTTCAGTAACAGTTGACCTGATGGCAAGTATTCTTTCCACAGTTTATAATTTTATAAATCAGTGACCTTCCATTCCCTACAGTAGAGAATTAGACAAGGGTGTGTTTCTCTGCTCTTCTAACACTGAGACATAAACATGCACTCACATTGTTTTCGAACAAGAAATACTGAGGCAAATATTCACTTATTACGCACCGAGCATTCTTGAAGGGCACATGGTGACCTATGTGTACAAATGTCCTACAAATCGCTACAGCAAATGGAACACTCTAGAAACAAAAATTCTGTGTCTATGGTGCGTTTAAGTTCAGTAGTCACTAAAAAACCTGCACTACTAAACATGCAAATTGATCGGCGAGTAAGGCGCAGAGCTTTAAAAAAAAAACTTTTACAAAATTTGCATTTGTGTACAGACCACTAACCTTTCGGGCAACCTGGCTGTGGGCCCTGCTGGGGTACCTCGGTCATTCCAGTATTTTGCTCTGTGTGACCAAGGAAGAATAGCGTAAAAGACGGGGTAATTTCACAACAATGCGCGATATTATGCCATGCTATCCCAAGTCGCTGCCGCGGTGGAAGGAAGTGAGCTGCTACGACGGCACGGCTACGCTGTGGGGAGAGCGCGGCACTTAAAGGGACACTGAGGAAAATATAACACATTTTTGTCGTTACCAAAATCTCATATTGAGCCTTTCATAGCTTTTTTCTTTCGCTTGTCCGAAGCCGAAATACGCACTTATTCCTGAGAGATATTGAAGTTTTTCCCGCCGCTCTGATTCAACCCCGAACTCGCTGGTGATGTCAACGGGAAGAGTGACGTACACCATGCTGTAAACGCGTTAATTCAAACTGACCGCCCGCACCTTGCACAGCCGTCGTATAACTTCCGTTTTCCACGGTGGTCATACCGTTCATGCGGCACTGGCGCCTCAGTCGAGCAGTTGTTTTGCATAAGGAATGGAGTGTGCCTACACCGGTTAGGTATACAGCCACACAAACACGAGCCCGGAGTGTGGCGCTGAAAGCTTTCGAAACAGAAATCAATACACAAGGGGCGAATATACGTGCAGAGTTCTATAAAACAGGTCGACTAATACTAATACAGTTGCCGTACATTGAAAACGTGCGCGTTCGTGAATATACAAAAGCATAGACATCACAAGCAGCGCACACGCACGCAATCAGGCAACACCGGCAGGTGAGGGGCAGTGGTTTCACAAAAGTGCAAGGTGTTCTTTTTTCAAAGAAGTTTAAAATTATCAGGTGTGCTGAACCCACTAATCTTTCGAGCTGCCAAGCTGAGAACTCTGATGCGGCACTGCGGCAACTTCACTCTCTTGTTCTGAACCACCTAGGTAGAATACAAAATAAAACACGCGATGGAATTTGTTCACAGCATAACGAGAAATTCTGTCAGGCTATCCATGTTCGCCGCACGCCGTCTATGTTACACGGAAGCCTCAGTCGAGTACGTTTGCTTACGTGCTGCATAAAGCATGGACAATGGTTCTGTAGTGTCACACATATTTTCAATCGTACCCGGCGCACAAACCGATTCAGAAGCAGCGAAATTACGCGCAGAGTTCTAGAAATCAGGTTTAAAACACTAGCGGTCATGCGGTGGAAGCGTGCGCATTTATCACTGCACGAAATCTCGCACAACGCCACCACGTGCGCACACAGGAAATGTATAAATAACTGTGGATTACCATCATATTGTTCAGAAAACGCACGCGACGACACTAGGCACCTGAGGCAGTACTTGACTAAAAGAAGTATATCACAGATAAGCAGATATATCGAGCCATTGTATCGCGATCTCGGTCAGTCATGCACTCGTATAAACAGAGTAAACCTCATCTGTGTTCGAAATGCACTCACAAAAAGAGCTCTGCAAACAAGCGCGCTTTGGAAAGCAGCGCATACACTAGATTTGAGAAGCATTAAGCCAACGAAGACCTTGCACGCCGTAAATGCGGCTCTGAAACAAAGGGAACTTACCCAACTCTGTAATTCTGCCATGGGCACCTGGACAGTGGTTGCAATAGTCGCAACGGCTGGAGTTCTCTGCAGAGTCGTCCGACGAACAGACAACGATGTGCCGCCGACAGGCGCAAAAAGGTTCGTTGCAGCTGCCGCGCAGCACACCCCACAAGTCCCTGCTGCTTAGCGCCATTACAGATTTTGTCGCGCGCACACACATACCAAAAGACTTCAAAATGGCGAACAAAGCAGAGAAGAACCGCCGCCAGAAAGCGGCGCGGGTCAGCCGAGCGGTTTCTAGCGCGTATCGGAGCGACCGTCGTGCGATATTTTGAGCACCTCTCCTTACAGTTACCCGTTTATTGCGTGCTTGCTGTTCTCATTTTAGCCTACTTCCGACTCGCTATGTCGACTGAAATATTGGAAGGCCCGCAGGAATGTAAGAAAGCAGCTCGTCGAGTTGCGCACTCGGCCTCGCACATCCGGTTACATTTTCTGCCGCCTTCTCATGTGCTGCCCTTCTCCGTCTGTGCTATTAGAACGTTAACTGCGATGGTGTTTAACGCATTTCGGCTTACATGGCGAAGAAGACACAAAAGCTGTATTATCTCATGCCAGGATATTACGTGTGTATTGCTATTTTACGTCAATTAAGGTGGAAAGCTGGACTATTTGGTGCATATTTGTAGGAATATAAACCAGCGCAGAGGACGGAGACACAGTATAGCAAAACAAAAAACGACGGTTTGTTTTTCTCGTCGTCTTATGTATCTACTGTGTCTCTGCCCTCTGCGCTAGTTTTTCTTCTTGCAAAAATGAAATTTATTTGCGAGGTAAATCATCTCACCCGGCAGTGAGAGCGGGCTTAGAATAAATGGCACATGGACCTTGTTTTGTAACTCACTTATGGACCGAATAATCAAGCTGTGCTGTAGCATACTGAGCCGCAAAATACTACCATTGCGTTGCATGTCACAGCTTCTTTCAACGCTGAAGTCATACTTTTAATCACGCGCAAGAATGCTTGTAACTGCCATCCAAAAGGACAGTACTGAGCTCATACGGCAGACTGTCACAAAGTGTTTATAGTGTTTATGTTGTAAGTGTATGTAGTTTGTAGTAATAACATTTATCCTGTGGCCAAAACCACACCAGCGCTGCCTCTGAAATAAATATATTTGCGCACTTCAAGCAACAAACGTCCTACATACGCATGCGCAGCTCCTTGCTTCTAGAAACATAAGTTACCGCGCTGCTCATAGGTTACGGCGCAAAGGTTACATGGCGTCATTTGTGATGGTAACCTATAGATTGCTTGCATGTTAGATGTTGTAACCTTTAGAAGGCACAAAAATATAAAAAACAAGAAAACAAACCACTTGTAACCTTTATTTCATAAGTTACTCGCGCCCAAAAGTTACATCATAGGTTACTGTGTTGTAAAGAAACACACGCACTTCGGCGGTGATTTCTTTATTTACCCTTTTTTAGAACGTAGAAATATTCCATATATTATTCGATATCGGACGTTTGTTTTTCTCAAGTACACGTATTCGTTTCGAATAAAATAAATTTTGCTATTGGAACACCCCTATAAATTTCTGCTGCTTTCCCCGTAGTCAGTATAGATGACATTAAAATGAAAAGTGTGCCGCACCTTGTGCGGTGCGGCGAAGTCCGAGCTCCTGAGAGTTTGGAGAGGAAAGCAAAACCGCACAGTCCCCACCAGCGATGAGTTAAAGCTCAACGTCTACCTCGAGGGGAAGCCGATACCGGAAAAGACGCTCATCAGAATCCTGGGGATGTGGATACAGTCAAACCAACGCTGCACCCACACCCTCGCCCTACTCAAGGCATCCGCCCTACAAGTGGCCCGCATGATCACGCGCATCTCACACAGACGCCACGGCATGCGAGAGGAGGACACACTCAAGCTGGTCAGAAGCCTGGTCGTCAGCCGAGTGGCATACAGCCTCCCATACTACAATCCCGTCAAGAGTAAGATACAACAGGCGTACGCGATTCTACGCAAAGCCTACAAAACCGCACTCCACCTTCCCCACAACACCTCAACCGAAAAGTTCCTAGCCTTAGGACTACACAACACCTTCGAAGAATTGAAAGAGGCGCAACTGGTTTCCCAACAGCGCAGACTACAGCAGACCCCATCTGGCAGGGAGCTCCTGAAGAAACTAGGCTGCGCCGATCAACTTCAAGAGATACAGAGGACCGAAACAATTCCGGACGAGTATCGCAACACACCAAAAGTAGCACCCATAACCCGGAACATGGATCCCAACCTGCACAAAGCACGCAGAGAAGCGAGGGCTGAATACCTACAAAAGACACTAGCACCCCAAGAAAAGACGGTATATGTGGACGCAGCCACATACGCCAGAGCAGCGGGGCAGAGCTACAGCAACACGGTAGCAACGGTGATTGATTCGAACCTACGCGAGATAACCAGCGCATCACTACAAGGCTGTACGAAAGTCGAGGCTGAAGAAGCGGCCGTCGCTCTAGCGGCAGTGGAGGGATATCGGTCGAAACGGTCTCTAACAATCCTTACAGACTCACAAACGGCGTGCCGCAACTACCTACGCGGCAGAACAGGGCACGGAGCGCTCCGCATACTCCGCTCCGGAGACCGCATAACACAACGACAAACAAAAGAAGAACCAATTAGGTATACGATAGTATGGACGCCGGGACCCACGGGAGTGGCAGGGAACCAAGAGGCGGACAGGATAGCTCATGGTACACTTATTACCGAGCATCCAACGTAGGCGACCTCGAGGGGACCGAACCTGTACCCCAAGACTATTCGGCGATACTAAATTACTACAAGGGCTGCAGAAAGCGGTATCCACCACCGCACAACTCCCTTAGCAGAGAGGACTCTGTCGCGTGGAGGCAGCTACAAACAGGCTCGTACCCGAACCTAAACGTACTCAGCAAAATTTATCCCACACAATACAATGACAAATGCCCCTGGTGCCACGAAACACCCACGCTGTATCACATAACGTGGGCATGCCAGAAGATAGACGGGGTACCCGTTATACCAAACCCGAGTGCGGAGCAATGGGAGGGAGTGCTGTCCAGCGATCGCCAGGTCGACCAAGAAGGTCTGATTCGGCGAGCACAACTGGAAGCAGCATCCAGCAGAGCCCTGGACTAAGGGCAACCGACCGTTGTGCTAGAAGATGGACGAAGCCATCTGAAGACCGCAGAAGACCAGCGAATCTAGAGCTAATAAAGTTTTTCACTCACTCACTCACTCACTCACTCACTCACTCACTCACTCACTCACTCACTCACTCACTCACTCACTCACTCACACTCTTGCGACCATACTGTCTAAGATGAGCGCTTTCTTCTTTTCTTTTTTTAGGACTGCTGTAGCTGCACAACATTAAATGGGCTTTCTGGCAGATGAGAGGCAAAAATAAATGTTTTTTTTGCATGTATATAAGCTCGATTTTTTGTTAGTGACAATCGTACAAAGAAAGCAGACAATGAAGACTGAGAAATAATACATTAATGTAAAAAAAACATTAATTTTTGTCTCCCATCTGCCAGAAAGCGCGTTTTTCGCGCCTCTGGCAAAGCCTCACATGCGGACAAGTCGACACTCTGCAGCATTGCGCCATAGGGCTGGACTAAGTTTACTGAATCGGTTCGCGAACCATTTCAGTGTCTGGAACTGGTTTGCGAAGCCTTAATTTTTTACTTCTCCGAAGCGGAGATGAACCGAAATCAAATCGGAGCGCGCTGAACCGGTATTTTTTTTTTCGGTTCGACACCCTGGAGTCATCAGGCTGAATAAAAGCGTACAGAACACAGAGTAGTAAAGCAGCTTGATAGACCTGCACGGCGGTTGCTTGATCACACACCAGCTCCTGAAGCATAAATGCACGCAAACTAAGGAATGAAGTTATAAAGAATTTATGTAGAGCCCCATAACTATGTGGAAATTCATGTTATGCAAAGCCTTTTGCACGTATCTGGCTGTCCAGCACCGTTTCGAGTTTCCCATAGCGTTACCAGAAGGACCAACGTGTTTGTGCAAGGCGAGCACTGACACAAGCGAGCGTGTGTCTGACGACAGCGGCAAGATGACGACGACGATGGCGCCGATGATAGTATGACGGCGATGACATGATGGCTATCTTTTCTTTTTTGTAATTCGGTGAAGAAACAGTTACAACAATCTCGATTACGATTTTGCCGATCCCGAAGGCTGTAAGATGTCGCGCTACGTAGAGCTAGCTGCTCCTAGGGAAGGACAGGGGCATATGTGGGCCGATCCCGAGAGCGGTGCTGCTTAAAAAGGGTGTTAAACTGCAGCGCCTTCGGGAACTCGTGTTAGAACGCGCCGCGTCACTTAAAAAAAAAAAGAAAGAAATTTACATACCTGGCCGCCGACTGCGAAAGCCGCAAGCGTGTGCAGTTGTTTAAAGAAATGAATATATTGTAGGTGTAACAGCAGAGACATTGTGGGAGCGTGAGTTATTTTTAGGCTTTTTCATCAAATAGAGGGGCGATGATTGCAGTAGTGGCACAATGTTGACTTGAAGAAGAGCAAAAAATAGGTTTCTGGAAAAGATAAATTAACGAGATCCTTAGTTCTCATTAAGCATGTCTGTCGATCACATGACTCTGTCTTCCGAGAGAGGCCGCTCAAGTGCTTAGCGTTCTTGCTAACTGCGACCCCGTTCCTGTGTGGCTTTCGTTGATATTGCTTGTGTGTGTTTGCCACAATTTTGGTTCTTGTCCTGGCTCCCAAGTACGGCGTTTATCTAGCGTGTCTTTCTCTCTGTGTGGCAGCAATTATATGGACACACCAGGCGAATTTCCGTCGTCGTAGTTCCTGTGTTCCAAGAAGTTTCAGAAAGGTTATGAAGAAGAGACAACGTTCCATACCACTCTGGAACTGCACTCTGTTTCATAACAGAGTTCATGCATGATTTTGCCACGAATTTTCCCAAATCAATGCATATTGGGTGATTCAAGTAACTTGAACCAAAATTTACAAATATTGTTTCATAAACGATTGAGACCATCAGTACATCGTTCGTATTCGCCCTTAGTTAGGCGTAGTCTATATTGAAGTACGATTATTTAGCTAAATATCTAAGTTCATTTATGCAAACATTTAAATGTTTGTTTTAGGGCATAGGCGTGATTGTAAAAATTAATAACATGAAATGCAGTTGTTTCTGTGACGTTATATTGTTTTTTCCCCCGGACTCTAAAGAATGCCCGCAAGACATAAAAAAAAGGAAAAACGTGACGTCACTGGGCGTTTGAGCGCCTGGGTGTGCCGGGCTCTCAACCACGTGTTTCCAAAGTAAGAAGCCCGCATACCCGTCGCGAAAGCCGGCCAGTGTGTTTCGATCCGCTCTTAGCGCCGGCCTATCGCTTATCATTTTGGACCATGCTAACGTGTCTGCCTAGATGACGGAACCTATCGCTTCCTTTTACAAAAAAACATGACGGAAAGCGCTGCAAGCAATAGGCGCAAGCGCGCAATGACGTCATTTCTTTTTTTAGTATATTGCGGGGTTTCTTCAGAGCGCGGAAAGAACTACGGTAAAAAAAAAATATGTAATGGAAACAAGTTCATTAGGGACTACCAAGCACGCGCTACAACATTTACAATCACACTTGTGCTTTAAAAGGAACATTTGCAATTTGTCATAATTGATCTTAGCTATAATTAACTATCTAATTGCACTTCAAAATATACTCTGAATAACCGCGGACGACTATGAACAATGTGCCTTTCTTTTTTTCAAATTTTCAGTCGTTTGCGATGTACTACTTTCTTTTAAAGCTTGGTTCAAGATAGTGAAACACCAGGTGTAACGTTTCCGTTTTTTTTAATCACACTTCGACCTCTATGCTTACTTAGAAACCTTTTTAGATTGTTTCCTATCCCTCATATTGAGTCCCACGCTGTTCGGGAGTCGAAAGGCAAGCAGAAACTGCGAGCTGTGGTTGTGGGAGTTGTGTATGTCATGCCACTTTCGTGCGGCAAAAAGTACTTTGGGCAGACTGGACGCTGCCTTAAAATCTATTTTCTATCAGGAACTCAACAGGCTCGAATATGGCTGCGCATTGTAGAAATTGCCCATGCAAACCTTTGTTTGAAAAAAAAACAACAACTGAAATATTGCATAAAGGTGCAAAGCAAATCAACCGATAGATTGTAGAAGCTTACTCTACGCATATCAACCTAGGCGCATGCGTCAGCCAGGCTTCGATCTCTCTGCATGATAAAGCTTTTGAATGGCAAGATAGGCTGACACCCGTTCACCACTTGTACGCGTCACGTGATCACGTGGTCCAATTCTCTGTATATTTAATCACTTGTTTGAAAAAATAAACCAGCTGTCAATCTGCGCTCGTATCATCCTCCTTTTGTCCTTCGCCCGAATTGTGCTGCCCACCCATAAGATTATGTTTGGGCTATAGCTCCTCGCAATAGCTCATCCCCATTTCGCTGCTTTGTAAGCTGCCATAAATATATCTGAGGCGTGCAGTAAATTACTAACAAATCTTTACGCTGCGTGGGTTCGCTCGAAGCGTCCTTTTTACTTAGTATATATGCTAAATTATGCTATAGTTCTTCTTTTCACCGTGGTATTGCACACGGAAATATATAGAAATCATCTTGTGCTGGGGGTGGGGGGGGGGCGCTGCTGATACTCACTGTTTACCGTATGATTTTTTCACCCACCGTCCCGAAAGCTCGTAAATTTATTTCGTGCTACATTCTTTGTTTATATGCCCTCTGTGGTACCCACTATGGGACCAGCTTTTATCGTCGTCGTTGTTGTGCTAACAGTCTATGACACATACCCACAGCGGAGGGATTGGCGGAGAATTGGGCGTTTAAATGTGCTGAGGAAAAGATGTAGCTATGGTGTCAATTTCGGAAACATCTTGGCGGACACGAAAAATAAAGGAACTGGTGAACACAGGAATGAAAAAACAAACACATGCGAAGCACGGGTTTACAAAGTGTACGTTTGACATCAAGATATAGTCTGGAGTTGTGGAGCAAGTTATCGTGTCTTTACCTAGAAGTAGGGAAAAAGGGAAAACGTTACCACGAACTATATATATATATATATATATATATATATATATATATATATATATATATATATATATATATATATATATATATATATATATATATATATATATATATATATATGCCGCCGTGTCAATTGTTGCATAATTTGAACAGGGTACAATCAGCCGAGAACAAACTGTCATCGTTGTCAGACAAGAGCCCGAAATGTTGCCAACCCACAGCGTCTTCGTCGTTCGTTGCGCGCGCAATGCGTAAACGGCGCTCCCTTTTCTCTTCCAGAGAGACACAGCACAGCTGCGTCCAGACAGAGCCGCGGACCACAAGGGAGGCGGGGGTCCAGGGACGCCGCTGTTGCGACGCAGAGGTATTTCCACTGTGTGTTTACGCTATGCCTGAGCGCTATTCGCGAGCTGGCAAACGTAATTAGAGCAGCATTTAGAGGGGACCGCACGATACCAGTCCTTCCGCCAGTTGACCGAGAGACGCCGCTTAAGTTTGAGGCTCAGCATGCTGTAAGGAGGGCCAGCCCGTCGCATGCATTATAGCAGCGGCCAATGTCGCAACTACTTCGCGTAAGCTATAGAGCCGCTACATATTAATTCAGTGCAGTCGCGGTACCAGCGTCTTTAGAGAGACTTTGTCAGAAGTGCGTAACCTAACCTCGGCGCCTGCGAATGCCGGGGAGTGCCCGCGACAGACAATAGACGTCACAAACATAGGTCTTTCCTTCTGTCGCTAAAGGACAGCTCCGAACTCACTCCTTGTCGACGTCCGGCCGCGATTGGCCCATATACTCGTGGCTTGCCATGTCAGCTTTCCAGATATTCTTGTCGGCATGCTTCAATATCATGAGATAAATAACCTGATTGATTGATTGGTTGATTGATACTGAAGCTGAGCATTGCGCAGGTCCAAGCGTCGCCGCAAGGCGTGCCGACCGTGGAGCCCAGGGCATATGATTGGCCGTCCCTTGCAACGTTCATGCGGCAGGCCTACCCAAAGATGTTGCAGGAGCTCGAGAAATCATCGCGCAGCAGCGCCTTTCGTGGCTACAGACTGCTGGCCGACACTTGCGAAGGCAGTGCGTCCCGGCTCTACTGCAACATGACGTTGCCCCGAGAGGTTGGTACGAGTTTTACGAAAGCTACAGATAAGCGAGTACTAGCCTCCGCGACTTCTTCGCCGGCAGTAAACAGAGGAGCTCCTTTGTTATATTATCACATTTCCTCGTTGCAATGACAACAACAACGTTAGAAAATGCCAGCCCGTTGTTTCTGTCAGAATCAAGGTTGAGCAATTTTTCTGTCCAGACCAAAGACGAGTTGCGAGCATTGGAGAATTCACAACATCTGCGAAGAAGTTAGAAGCACCTTTACGCGTACGAACTATAGACCTACAACTGCTGGTAGCTGCCACACGGATAATATGTACAGGGCTCAGCGAATGAAACGCGATACTCGGAGCGCGTGACTGCCGGCGGTGTCCCCGCTGAGCGCTGGGGACATCAATTAATTGCGGTATATACAATAAAGGCGAGATTCTTTGTGACGCATTGTGACCTCATTTTCTCCCCCAGCGCTCTTCGGTGGCGCAAAAAGCATCGGCGGCCATGGGGTCCGAGTACCGCGTTTCAATCCCTGGACACTGTACAGTGGGATAGTGCGGTCTCATCGCATCTTTATAAGGAGATAAAAGCAACGCGTGACAGTGACAAGAACTTTATTGGCATGTCCAGAGTAACTTGATTGGGTCGGCTCCCCAATCAAGTTGGTGGCTCCGCCCACGACGGGTCTGGGAGGTGGTGACTCTCTGCGACGTCGCGGGCCTTCTGGACGACCTGTAGTTGGTGCGTGAATTCCGAGCTCTTCAGCAAGGCCTCCCACTTGTACTTGTACTTGAAGGTCGGAGCCCGCGCCGTGCGGGCACAGCCAGAGCATTTGGTCGAAGGAGCAGCATGCGTGACCGCATTTGGAGCACGGCAGCGGGAAGTTGGGGTCTATCCAACTAAGCGCTCTGGGGGTGAGATACGATCTCGTCTGTATATAACGGCCTGAGCCCTGTTCAGTTTAGGGCTGGGGGGAAGGAATTTCCTGCTGTGTCTGTAATGCGACGTAATTTCGTGATAGGTGTGCCCCGGCGATGAGAGTATAGCCAAAAGGGATAGGAAATTGTATTTACGAAATATATACAGAGAGAGACGGCTGCAGGCTAGATGTAAGAACAACACGAGCGCTACTCTGATCGTCGTCGTCACCGTCTTTCTGCGCGTTCTTCCATGCTCGGCAGGATGCGTGCTTCAGTGCGCGGGAATAGCGCGTACAGGTGGTAAGAGGATCTTTGAAGGGGCAACCCTGTGGGAGAGCTGGACCGTTAGCTCGGGCGCGGTTCGTGAATTCACGCGGCAGGCAGTTGACCCGCTCGTTAGGGTCGCAACCCGCTTGGTTAGTTATATCGTTCACGTGGGCCGGAAACCACGCTATGCTATGACTTCCAGTCTCTTCGCCCGTAGTAATACGAAAGGTTCTGTCGACGATGCCGGCTGCGTGTTTAGATAGAGCGGACTAGAAAGCCCTAACCGCCGTGCGCGAATCGGAGAAAATAAAATTGAGCGATATAAATATAAAAAGAATACACAACCACGAAGCCAGAAGGGTCACGAAAGCTGTTGGGACTTCAATTTCAGACCTGTTGGAGCTGTGTTCAGAGTCGTACAGCACACCGGTTGTCAGAGCAAATGCTCCGTGATTGCTTTGCGATATTGTGGCATGCGCAGCAACGTTACCGCGTTGGACGCAGGCGTAAAAGCAGGACTGCACAAGATATTCAGGAACTGTGTTCACTATTGGCACTCTATTTTCTTTAATGTATTTTGTATACATACGCAAAGTGCTTTTTGGAGACACATGCAAATGTATATTTTGTTATTTGCTTTCTCTTGAAAACGTCTTACATTCCTTATGCAACCTTAGGTAAACTGATACCTCTTCAAGTATATCTACGTGGATACATTGCTGACACGAGCCACAAAGCCTTAACTTCGAGGGCGAACTGTTGGCTTAGAAGTTAATACAACTTCCTGAGTGGTCTCTTTATAGCTTTGTACATTACATTGTGCAATACAATATTGGTAAAATAATGTGGTACTCTGTAGCTATAACGACGGTAGCTAAGATGGTTACAAAACGCGCGCTCTCTCTCTCTCTCTCTCCAGGCGTCAGCAGTGGGACATTTGCACACAAGCAGCAATAGCGCACTCATTCGCATTCAAGTCGTGTTCATTTGTGCTGAATTGAAAAGAAGTTGCTTACATTAGTAGTCGGTCTTTTGGTCAAGGCAGAAAGTTGGGCTAGTTGGTGTGTCATCATTATTCAAAAGACTAGCGCAAAATAGCAGGGACAAAGACAGAGAAGACGACAGGACGAGCGCTAAACGCTAATTAGCGCTCGTCCGGTCGTCTTCTCCGTCTTTGTCCCTGCTATTTTGCGCTAGTCTTTTGAATAACGGTCTTTTTTTGTTCGCTTATACTTATACAGAGCGGGCTGAGCAGAAAACATGATATCGAGTATATCAAGCTAGATTACTGTGCACTGAAAGGTTAACTATAGTTACGTTTTACTGAAGCGGCCTGTCCGCGCGTTAGATAGCATGAACAGACTACTGATTGATATGCCCAAAAGCTTGACTGTATCTTGCTGTCGTAAGCAACGATCAAAAGAAAGTTTACTTGACGGGTGCTACAAGGTTGCTTTTAATGGCCGATTTGCATATGCCTTTCGCGGTATTTTTTCACGCATTTACCTTTCTTGTGTGCTCTAGCTTTCGATAAACGTAGTAGCTTTTTCGTTGCGAGAAAAAAGCAACATTACTGTTGCCTTTTTGAGCAGTGAAGCGAAAATAACAGCGCCCTACTCGTTTCTTACTAGCCCTCGGCCCCAATGCAGGGCCCAGCACAAAAATAATTCAAGGACACCGAAGCACTTATGAGTTGTGAATGCGAAAGCATTAATGTCCAATTGAACGCTGATGAGCGGTCCTTCGAGTTATGAATTCCTCGCGGGCAAGTGAGAGCGTTGCGACGCTTGGCGTGTTTTGATTGGGCCTAATCGAGGCACGGTTCGAACGCAGGCGAGAGCTTGCGCGGATAACGCAGTCTTGTGAGGGTGACGTGGCGTCGCGGCGATGCCCTCACGCAACACCTGGCGCGCTGTCACGGAAGCAGGTATTCCTTTTCAGCCACTCTGCTTTGTCGAGGCACGCTCGTGACGGTAGCGTCGCAGCCAATGGGAGATTAGGCGCCGTTTCGCTCCTACAGATGACAGACGCCGGCTTTTTCGCTCAATGGGCCATTTGACGTTTTCGCATCTAAACATACTTTTGATACATAATGAAAATGTGCGTATACAACGTGACTAAAGCGGCAGTCGTCGTTAACATTATAAGGCTCAACTACAGGTGATGATGAAGAGCTGTCTTGATCGATAGTGGAGTCACGGAAAGCGCTGGCGATAGCCACAATTGCGCGCTCAGCGTGATAATTACACTTCGTGTTTGTCGTCGTGCACCGTGACGCTGACATCGAGAAGTGGCGAAGCACATCGTCTCTACACTTACTGTGCGCGCTGCTCCCCTCAAAATCGTTCAACGTCCTCGTGCTAAATTTACCAGGCTTTTGTGAAGGAAACTGCAGTAGTTATGGCGTTCTTCACCTGAGCTATCATAGCAGCCGACTATAAAGTTGTCATTAAGCTAACAAATAACTCCTAATTTAGCTGTAGAAAGCTTGCGGAAGCGCTGCAGCTTACTTCACGCATGGTTCGTTAATATCAGTCATAACCCTTCCTTCTATCGGTCCATATCAACGATATACCGCACTTTATTTTTCCGCTGACGTACCTCTTCAATCTGAAGCAAAGCAAAACAAAGAAAATAGCATGCTGAAAAACGTGTCGGCAACTTCACGCGGTTGTTTTGGCTGATGAAATATGACTTTAACGTGAACTCTCCATCTTTCTTTGATCATCTGTCTTGTTTGTCTCACGAAATGTCTGCTTCCTTGCAGCTTGTCTGCACTGGCTCTTCATGGAATTCCACTGGCTCTGTCATAGCCCTTTCATATCCTTTTGACTTTGCCAAGTAGTGCATCAGAGGGAGGTCTGTTAACCGCAGTATACCCAGGACTACAGTCCGCGGACTATACATGTCTAAATGTTTAGATTTTAGCGACGTTCAAGCTGTCTACATTTACTACGCAAGATATTTGTCTTCAGTATCGCTCATCCTATAGCCCAGCGCGATTCTTCCTGCCGTGACGATTTCTCCTGAGGTCACACACGAGGCCAACGTGGACAGAAATGACGTGTTTCGTCGATTTGGCCGTAACTGTTTTACTTGGACGTCACAGGGAACACTTGGAATTAATAATGAAAAAAAAAGACGACAGCGATAACGCTCATTTAATTCAGTCGTGTAAACTTTTTATCAACTTCTACTGCTTATTCGTCGAATTTCACTCCATTTTTTTTTTCGAACGAAGCAGCTGCGCAATTAAGTAGTACAAATACATATATTTTTTTTGTGCGCCGCTCGACCCCTGCTTACTATGCAACAAAGGTTGAGAACCTAACGAGATAACAAAATTGTAGCCGTAACTGACCCCTGTAGCCTGTAGCAAACTGTATAGTCCGGAAATAACGGTACACGTGAATCAATCGAGGTTAAGAAGTGTGTGCTGAAGTGTGGCATATTGAGCAAATCTTCGGAGGCCGTTTTGTCTGGCTGCGGCCGCCGCACGAGCGTATACTCCCGAAGACCACCGTATATTGAACAGACATGCACAGTGGTGATAAAACGTGTCATTTTGAAGCGCTAGCTCCCTACATAACATTTACTTTTTTTCAGCCGGAAATAAGAGCTTCTCCAGTTATAGTGTTACAAGTGTTAGTAGTGTTACAGTCCAAAAAGTCTGAGTGTCTAAAAAGGTGCGAATAATTAACACGTCATCTCCGTTGACATAGCTACATATTTTACTCCGTTAGCCTTCGTTGGTCCAGAATATACTGACGAGAAGAAATTACTGACATTGCGGCTTAGATTATTGTTCGAAGTTTCGGATGGTCTGAGTATACCGTGAAACATGTGGTCTAGATCTTTGCATCAAGGCAACTCTGCAATAATAATAATAATAATAATAATAATAATAATAATAATAATAATAATAATAATAATAATAATAATAATAATAATAATAATAATAATAATAATAATAATAATAATAATAGCCGAGCTATAAGCCATTTTCTTCGGTAGTTCTAACTTCGGTATTCCTGTTTGCTAGATCTATCTCTGGGATTGTTAGCCAGCGCCTCTCAGAGATATATAAATAAATAAACAATTAAAGAAATAAACGAATAAATAAATAAATAAATAAATCAACGAGAACAAAGAGGTTAACCGAGGGGCCCGATTTTATTAATCACATAAGACGCCAACAAATAATGACACCAAGAACAACATGGAAGTTACTTGTACTTACTAATGCAAATAAAGAAATGATAATTTAATGGAAACGAAAGTGCATGAAAGAAAACAACTTGCCGCAGGTAGGAAACAATCCCAAGTGTTCGCATCACGCGTGCGATGCTCTACCAATTGCTCATCCACTTTCATTTCCATTAATGTATCATTTCTTTATTTCCATTACTAAGTACAAGTAATTTGCCCTATGTTGTTCTTGGTGTCATTGTTTGTGGGCTTCTTATGATATAAATATATATAAAAACGCGAAGAAAGGGGGTTAACCGAGGGGCTCGATTTTTATTAGTCATATCATAAGCCAACAAACACCAAGGACAACATAGGGGAAATTACTTCTGCTTAATAATTGAAATAAAGAAAGGATAAATTCATGGAAACTACAGTGGATGAAAAAACAGCTTGCCGCAGGTGGGAACCGAACCCACAACCTTCGCATTTCGCGGGCGATGCTCTACGAATTGAGCTACCGCGGCGCCGTTTCCCCATCCACTTTCTTGGGTATTTATGTGTTCTAGTAGAACCCTGGGAGTGTTAGCCGGCGCCACCACTCACAGACCTTGGCGGCGGACGTGGAACGTCCTTTTTGCCGCAGGCGTCACGAGAACGTGATGTTTTTGGGTGAAGGCAACTGGTCAATTTCATCTACTTTAATTTCCATTAATTTATCGTTTCTTTATTTCATTTATTGAGCGCAAGTAATTTCCCCTATGTTGTCCTTGGTGTAAGTGTTTGTTGTCTTCTTATTAGAAGCCACAAGGATACCAGACAGGATACCAGTAAGCTATCGCAGGAGACGAAAGATCTGATCAAGAATATATATATATATATATATATATATATATATATATATATATATATATATATATATATATATATATATATATACAGTCGAGGGCTTTGGATAAATTTTGACCACCAGCTGGCCTTCTTTAGGCATCTGACTGTTCTTGCATTCCGTTCCAATGACAACGCGGCCACGGAGGCCGGGGAACGCAACCTCATACTCCGCAACAGGACGCATGCGGTGGCGAATTGTTTTTTACATGCTAGCTTAAGGTGCTCAACTGTTAAATGTGGACCACTAACTTACCTGACACATAGTGGCTATGAAAGCGGTTACACGCTTTCAAACTCCCCCTTATCCGAAACAAGTGTTTTCGAAGTACTGTTAAACGGATAGTTCTCACGAATATGGCGCTGTTCTGCTCATTGTGTAGAGGCTATTAAAAGAACGGATCTCTTTGACGTCAGCAAAAGCAATGCGAAAGGTTTTGTGTGGGAACTTGCGGAAAAAAATTAACGTAATTTACCTGGCAAAAAACAAAAGCCAACCAAACGTACCAGTAGTTCTATGTATCAGTGATTGTGATTTCGAATGTCTTTTGTGATTTAGTTGCTAATTATAAATGATTCTTTCTTCTTTTATATGAACGCCGGCGTACGATCTCGCAGAATTAAATAAGATATAACCGCGCGGATTTGAAATGAACACCTCAAGGCATATCCATTGTGTCGCTTGGTTTCGCGTCACAATGTGTTCCCCAGCCTTGCTAATGCTGTGCTGACGTCATCGGATGTTGTAAAAGGATGTTTAATATCATTCACAGAAAATAATCTCACTCGACGCGCATCCCACGCTCCCGTACATTTAAGACGAGTGTAAAGCGCACTGAAGAAAGAGGCGTCTACGCATTTTTTTCCCGGTGTGCTTAATCTCTATTAATTTCAACGATTTAAACATATAAACAACGTGTATCGTCATTTTTCCTTTGTGCCTCTAACATAATTGTTCTCATTCAATATGAAACCCGGAGGGGAAAACCACAGATTTCAATAAGCCTCCGAGAAAAGGTGTTCCTCCGCGAATATCGGCGCAGTCGTCAGCGGCAAGGAAGGAAGAAAGAAAGAAAGAAAGAAAGAAAGAAAGAAAGAAAGAAAGAAAGAAAGAAAGAAAGAAAGGAAGAAAGAAAGAAAGGAAAATCAAGCCCGTGAACGAACCGGTCTCATATAAATTTAAAGTAAGTGAGGAAGACAAAGAAATGATAATGCCTTGTGTGCTTATCAAGTGTGACGGCTACCAATCGGTGCAGAAAAAGTTCGGAATTTTCATTGTCTCAGTCTAAAACGACGCACTTCAGATTGCATGCTTCATCAGTAAAAACGTGTGCCGACGGAGCGCAGCTCTTCAGCAAGCTTAGCTTGTCGAACCAATATTGTCTACTTCAAGAGAATATGAACCGGGGCCCATATTCACAAAAAGTTATTTCTCCGGAATTGTTCGTATGATTGAATTGAATAGCCAATCGTGACGCTGGACATATCACTATAGCGAACAGCTGCCTACCAATGGCAGATATCACGTACAAACGAAACGCTTCCTAAATTTTTAAATCTAAGCACCACGGGTGTTTTCGCATTTCGCCCCCATTGAAATTCGGCCGCCGTGGCCGGGATTCGATACCGTGACCTCGTGCTCAGCAGCCCAACACAATAGCCACTGAGCAACCACGGCAGGTTGTTTCGAAAGAAGAATGCTTGTCTTTCAGTTTAACTTTTTTTTTACGAACGTTCACAGTTCAGGGCAGGTCGACTATAACTCCGGCCACGGCCGTATTACATGTGTTGCGCATAGTATATATGTGAACGGAATCGTCAAAAAAAAAAGAACTTCGGTAGTGCAAAATTAATTGGTGTTGCAAAAGCCGCATGTTGCGGGGTTGATTATGATTTTAGTTATAATATGACATCTTGCGTCTCGTGTGTCCGATATGTACACTACGCGCCTTGCCATGGCATTGTACGCCATGTCACATATCGCTACTACCAGTAATCTTTGCAAACGCATTCAATGACGTCCTCCTTGACAATAACTTCTAGCACGTGTGGAGTTGCCAATCACGATGAGTGGTGCACACACGAAGCCGGGGTGTTTCTCTGGAATCCCCACCGCTCGCACGCTTTCAACCAGACCGGCGGTTTCCTCCCCACGGACACCTGCGTCACCTCCGTCGCTTTTCACCCGCAGAGGGCGTCAGTTTTGGTTGCAGGCACAGTGCACGGTAAGTAAGCAGACGTACGACTGCATTGCTCTGCCTCCACTTTCCGCATCCTATCTCGTGCAAGAGACGCTATTACCTGGTTCGATTCACGTGAGCAGCGATGAAAGCCGTTTTAATGCAGTCGACCACCGTGGGATGCACTCTAAGAAAAATCCCGGTGGAAACGGGAGTAACTGGGCCGTTAGTCCTAAAAAGGGCGCTTTCGTCGCTCAGAGGACTAAGTGCATGAATGTGCGTGCCGTGTGCAAATTTCGGAGAGTAAGTGTTTAGTCCCTGGTCGGAAAGAGAGCAACGGGAGGACGACCGACAACAGTTACTCTCCATGCACTTCGCTGTTTTCGTCCGTGTCATGGAGCGATCCGGCGAAAACGGTATTCTCTATAAATCGTGAATAGTTCGAAGTTCGTGCAGTGTTTATTGAACTACTTGCAAGGCAGCACCTTGCCTCTTCGTGAGAAAATTGCGTGAAACTTAAAAGCTGGAATGTGAAGAGCCATGCCCTTCGTGCGCACGCCATAAGTGAGCGATACACATTAAACGCGCAAGTCATTGATAGGCGGCTAGATTTTCTTGCTCGATAGTGCCTAAGTTCCTTCCGTTCCAAGGAGGTTACGAACTTAACTGAAGCGATGTGTAGCTCAAATGGGACACGCTAAGTTACAAAAAAATTGGCCTTCTCTGTCGTCTTGGGTGCCCCGTTTGAGCTCGCTACACGTATACATCGTGTAGTGCCTCAGTTTAAATCACCCTAAGAATTTTCGTGCAGATTTCTTTTCGCAGTCGCTTATGGTTGCAAGTACTGTCAACGTTAGACTCTCCCTGCATAGAGTACGCAAGACACCGAGTCGCTTTTATATTGCCGCACTTGAGTTCTGATGCTTAACCTTGTCTCAATATTATGCCTGCTCAACCGACCACCGTGGTGAAGTGGTTAGAGTGCATCATTTGTGAATGAGGAGGCATGAGTTCGAGTCCTACTTTTGGGCACCTTTTTTTTTTCAGCTCAGTAATTTTTTATCGGGGTATAAATGCCTAATTTCGTTATTTTCTCCTTTTCGGAGCATCGGAAAGAATGACCGTTACTCCCTTGAGGAGCATCGGAAAAGGGCAACTGTTAGTCCTCGAAGGAGTAAGTGCATGGGGAGTAGCAGTTCATCCCATATATATTAGTCCCCAAAAGGGCTAACCTCCCTACCCTTTTTAGCCCTTTTTTTCTTAAAGTGTGAGATATGTTTGCATGCCATACGCACCGGGTACATTGAATGAAAGCAGAACATACCGCACATCCCACTATGTGGTTCAGAAGTGGCAGCGTAAGCGTGCCTGCATGTCTCGTCGCAAAAAAAAAAAAAAAAAAAAACAAAAAAAACATTGGCATACCGCACACGTTGCTGCGTAACGGCTTTCTTCCTTTCTGGGCGTTCTCATAGCATCTGGGAATAAGTTCGCCAAACTTATGAGAGCGCGATTATCGAATCATTGCGCAAACGTAACGTTTTGTCAGAGGTTCGGAAGTAGATAAAATGTTCATGAAGACGAGCATTTTACTGTACGTTGGTGCAGGTCACGTGCTAAATTAACACACCCGATGCGTAATTAAAGTACGACCAGAGATTGGTATTATGCCCGCTGTCCCGGAGAAGTTCTCGCTCCACACGAGTGAAGTCAGCGTAATTGATTTGTGACCAACATGGCGAACAGCGCAAAGAACTGTTAAAGGTGTTCTTATGTCGTCCTACACTCCTCTTTCTTTTATGATTTCCTAGCGTACTCTTTTACTAGTGAATAATATCGACTACTCATCATGCAGGAGACATCATGATCTGGGACATGCAAAATACAAGTGACCAGTGGGCTTCATCCCCAAATGTGATGCATGACAATCACCGAGATTTGGTGAAATGCGTTGAGTGGATCGGAAACGCTGAAGATTCGAACTTTGTAAGTTGTCAGGAGGAAGATACAATTGATATCTGTTTATTTTGCAGAAGATTTTAGAAAATCCATGATCGTCAATCCAAATGTCAAATCGCGCAGGACTGAAAGCGAGGCTGATGCTCGCAACAGTCGTCACATATCCCTTATGATATTGGCAACATAGCTTTCGCCCACCACCACACGTTCTTCAGTGCGCCACGTATTTGATACAGAAATAATCTCTCTTGGTTCCTAGCTGGGAGCATGTATACTGCGCAGCTACTACAGCATTAATGAGAGGGTAGCTGTAGTCGTAATCAAACTTAATAAGCGGTATAAATTAAAGGTAGTAAAAGCTTACGCTCCAACATCCAGTCATGATGATGAAGAAGTAGATCAGTTTTATGGAGATGTTGAATTAGAGATGACAAAAGGGCAAACTCAGTATACTGTAGAAATAGGCGACTTCAATGCAAAAGGGGGGAAAAGCAGGCTGGTGAACAAGCAATTGGCAACTACGGCGTTGATTCTAGGAACGCTAGAGGAGAGATGCTGGTAGAATTCGCAGAAAGAATAACCTTCGAATAATGAACACCTTTCTCAGGAAGCCTAGCAACAGAAAGTGGACCTGGAAAGGCTCTAATGGTGAAACAAGAAATGAAATTGATTCATACTTTCTGCTGATCCCAGCATAATGCAGGATGTAGAAGTGTTATAAGGTAGGGTAAAGTGCAGTGATCATAGGTTAGTGAGAGCTATAATTCACCTCAATTTGAAGAGAGAAAGAGTAAAATTGCTCAAGAAGAAACAGGTCAACCTATAGGCAGTAAGGGTAAAAGCAGACAAATTCAGACTGGTACTTACAAACAAATATGCAGCCTAAGAACTGAGAGATGAAGATGGCATAGACATGATGAAAGAAACTGTAACTAGGCTGGCTTCAGAGGCAGCAATTGAAGTGGGAGGCAAGGCATCAAGGCAACCAGTAGGCAAGTTCTCCCAAGTAACTAAGGGCCTAATAAAGAAACGACAAAGTATGAAAGTGTCCAACTCAAGAGATAAGATAGAATTCGCGGAACTGTCAAAACTGATTAACAAGGCGAAAATAAGTGATATTCAAAACTATAACGTGAGAAAGACTGAAGAAGCCGTAAAATATGGACGCAGCCTGAAATCAGTGAGAAGGAAACTTGGCATAGGACAAACCATGATGTATGCACTGAACGGTAGGCAGGGTAATATCATCAGCAATCTCGAATATATAGTAAAAGCAGCAGAATTCTATACTGACCTGTATAATACCCAGAGCAGCCTGGATACCTCCATTGAAAGTACTAATGAACAGGTTACAGAGGCTCCTTCTATAAGTTGCGATGAAGTTAGAAGGGCCTTAGAAAACATGAAACGAGGAAAGGCGGCAGCAGAAGATGGAATAACAGTCGATTTAATCAAAGATGGAGCATACATAATGCTTGGAAAACTGGCGGCTCTTTATACGATGTGTCTATCGACTGCAAGGGTTCCAGAAAACTGGAAAAATGCAAACATTATACTAATCCACAAAAAGGGAGATGTTGACGAATTGAAAAGTATAGGTGTATTAGCTTACTTCTAGTATTATATAAAATATTTAGCAAAATAATCTCCAATAGAATTAGGGCAACACGGACTTTAGTCAATCAAGGGAACAGGCTCGCTTCAGGAAGGGATACTCTACAATGGATCGCATCCATGTCATCAATCAGGTTATCGAGAAATCCGCAAAGTACAATAAGCCTCTCTATAGACCTTTCATAGATTACGAAAAGGCATTTGATGCAGTAGGGATACCAGCAGTCATAGAGGAATTACGTAATCAAGGAGTACAGACCGCTTACGTAAATACCTTGCAAAATATTTACAGAGGTTCTACAGCTACCTTAATTCTAAACAAGAAAATCAGGCAGATACATATAAAGAAAGGGATCAGGCAGGGACACACTATCTCTACAATGCTATTCACTGCGTGCTTGGAAGAAATATTCAAGCTATTAAACTGGGAAGGCTTAGGAGTAAGGATCGACGACGAATATCTCAGCAACCTTCGATTTGCCGATGACATTGTTCTATTGAGCAACAATGCAGACGAATTACAACAAATTATTGAGGACCTTAACAGAGAGAATGTGAGAGTGGGGTTGAAGACTATTATGCATAATACAAAGATAATGATGAGTAGCTGGGCAAGGGAATAAGAGTTCAATATCCCCAGTCAGCCTCTAGTCTGTGAAGGAGTCTGTAATTGACCTAGGTCAATTAATCACAGGGAACCCTGATCATGAGAAGGAAATTCATAGAAGAATAAAAATGGGTTGGATCGCATACGGCAGACATTGTTAGCTCCCGACTGGAAGCTTACCATTGTCATTGAAAAGGAAGGTGTATAATCAGTGCATTTTACCGGTGCTGACATATGGGGCAGAGACTTGGAGACTGACAAATAAGCTTGAGAACAAGTTAAGGACCGTGCAAAGAGCGATGGAACGAAGATTTCTAGGCATAACGTTAAGAGAGAGAAAGAAAGTGGTTTGTATCAGAGAGCAAGCGGGTATAGACGATATTCTAATTGACATCAAGAGAAAAAAATGGAGCTAGGGAGGTCATGTAATACGCCAGTTAGATAAGCGTTCAACCATTAGGGTTACTGAATGGGTACCAAGAGAAGGGAAACGCAGTCGAGGATGGCAGAAGACAAGGTGGAGCGATGAAATTAGGAAATTCGCGGGCGCTAGGTGGAATCGGTTGGCGCAGGACAGGGGTAATTGGAGATCACAGGGAAAAAATAAGGAGAAAAGGCCTTCGTCCTGCAGTGGACATAAAACAGGCTCATGATGATGATGATGATGATGATGATGATGATGACTGCAGAAAAGCAAGCGGCTTGAGATTGTTTGTGTCGGGTGTCCATTCTTTGCTATAAGTATGCACGTAAAAAAGAATGATTGCTTAACGCTGCTGTGGGCTCATCCAACGACGAATTGTGACAATTATTTCTTGTGGCTCCTTTCAAAGCTGCTAAGCTGTGGTTTAGACGGCATGGTTATCCAATGGAGACATGATACTCGAAAGAGCAACCTTGAAGTCGTCAACTACTTCTTACTGCTAGCCGAAAACGTACGACTCCACAAGCAGGTTCCAAGCGGAGGAAGCGGAACACATGTCGGAGGTAAGTCATCGGTTTCTTCATTTACCAAGTGTTTTGAGCTTACAATGTGCCCAACCGGATGTCGTTGTCGCAAAACAAGAAGCGACAGCACAGACGTACTCATATACATTTCCTGGTACCATGGCTACCGCGTAATGATAAGCGCTGAAAGCCGATTATCCGAAAATGTCACTGAACACAAGTTGCCATGTCTTATTACCTCTGTCTCTGTTTGTCTCAGAAACTTAGCATCATCAATCTGTATTATACTTGTTATTTATATTTTCCGTGAGGGGGACGTGTAAGCTTACTGCAATGCTTTGGACGAACACTTGTTTCTCGTATTCTGTGGGAAACATGCTGTTTAATTCGTGTGCTCAGTAGCGTGTGTTGCTTAGCATTGCAGGCTCTGTATGCGTACAGACCACAGGGTTGTATGTATTACAAAGATCTGGGAGGGGATCATCACCGGCTTTATATGCGAACTAAGGCGGTTTTGCAGTGGCGACTGCATTCTCCTAGTCAGCTGCGACCACTTTCGTGCTGCTCATTTTCCGAACGTTTTGCTATTATTTGCTAACAGCACTGGAGAGGCACCCTCGAGTGTTCTTAGTAACATTTCACTTACGAATGTGAAATTCTTTCTAATTTTCGGCTACTGTTTGGCTCGAGAGTCTGGTTCGTAATGCTCATGGTCACGACGTCCGCCTACTTCGAAGGAAAAGGGGGAAAAAATAGCCTCCCGAGTTTTCGGAAATAACGCGACTCTCCTGTATTATTTTACGAGACAGAAAAAGTACCGCTCTGAACGTATACGTTGCAATTAAGAATACCTTAGCAGAGACCAGAGACCGTATATGCTTTTAGCGGTACTTACGCGTTCAGCTGGTCACAAGAAGAGTGCCACATTAAGTAAGCTGCGCAGCATGAGGCACCTGTGACGTCAGTGAAGTGCTATAAATAGATTCTGGGGGAAATAATAGCAGCTTCCGCGTGCTCGTGTGCATCGCCTTGCTCCTTTCTCTGTGTCGAGATCAGACAGGAGAGAATGAGAATTTATTCTCTCCTATTCATCATCACACACTGCCTCTTGCCTCCATCAACCAATCCTTACTAAGCTATGGACGAAACATTCCTTAAGACCTTTTTGTCAAGTGTACACCGTCTCTTCCCCTTCACAAACCTTTGAAGAGGGCTCGCTTGTGTTTGTTACGATTTGAGCAGAGGAAAATGCATGACGAAAAAGGGGATGGTGGCAAAAGTAACGGAACAGCGGACACTATAGATCGCTCTCTCTCTCTCTCTCTTACTTATTTCCTGAATGACACATCCATCAATCTAGTCTTCGTCTATATCGTCTGTATCGTCTGTCCGAAGTAAACCATAGTACAGCTGCGTGTAAGGAATATTCATCGTTTGGAAAAGACAAAAGGAGGAACAGAAAATACGGTATAATCTAACCTCAATGTATCAGAAAGATATGTTCCGATAAACAGGACTTCCGTTTACGAAGAAAGATGTGCGGGGGTGCAGCACTTTATGCTATACACCTTCTTAACATTGTTGTCAGAAATTGTTGGCTATTAAGAAGTGAATGTAGGCAGCTAGTTAGGAAGAAAAACAGTACGACAAGGGGCTTAGCACTTATTATGGAACCGGTACAGTCGCCGACCGATAATTTGGCGTCAGCCGGGACCACCTACAAGTCCATGTAAACACAAACCCAAGATAACGGATTCGTCAAAAGTTAAGTGATTTACTTAAATATTCTCCAAGTGGCAATAAAAAGAATCGGACAAGAAAAACATCTCAGTGCCCTTACACTCTGTGAAGAAGGATGGCCAGCGGAGCTGTGTATGTGGACCCCTTAATGGCGAACGGCACCTCCGCCGCGGGTCGGCCCGGCATTGCACTATCTTCGGGATTGGCCCACGCCAACAACGACACGAAAATTTTCTTGGACGGTAAAGGTATACAGCTTCGCTGTAGAAAAAAGAAGAAAGGAAAGGTTGCCAAACGTGTTTCTGCACTCACATATGTTTGAATGCGACCTGGTAATTATGTACATTGACCATCGTGGTGCTATCGATGTCGATACAGAAAGACCAAACTATATACGGTTAATGAATGCACCAAGTCTGCATCCTCTAACTAGAACGGAGGTCGGCCGCGCTCCGATAGTCGTATAACAGTGCTTTCTTTCTTTCTTTCTTCCTTTTTTTTTTGCAACAGTCACTTTGCGTTCCTTTCGTCGCTTCATTGCCACCTTCGTTGGTGCAAACACCGAGGATGGAAGCCTCTCTATTAGAAAAATGAAAAGAAAACAGATCCTGTTTCTCTCTCTCTCTCTCTCTCTCTCTCTCTCTCTCTCTCTATATATATATATATATATATATATATATATATATATATATATATATATATATATATATATATATATAGCGTGTTTCTGTAGTTCCGCTGATAGGGAGTTCCAAACATTCTGGTGCTGTTTTACGAAAGTTGTTTTTTTACTTTGTTCGAATACAAAAGCAACCATGACAGACTGTTAGTCCGCTTAACTGGCAATTCTGTTTAAGCAATTTCCGTTTATCGAGATTATGCTGTAGCGAAATACTATTGAAAATATAGTGCATAGAAAGAAGAATGAAAAACGAGAGGAGAAAAAAAGCCTTGAAAACATGATATGAACAAAAAGGAAAAAGGAAAACCGATAAGAGAGAGCTTACTGCACAGTTTATCAAGGGAGAAACCCTACCGGATCACTGACACATTTGGAACCCCGGCAAAAATTTAACCACTAACAGTGAAATACATGGCACTGAAATTTGATGAAGCATGCTCAGAGGCCCATGTGTTTTCATGTCCTACTAAGTAAACACGAGTGTGGCAGCACATGACCGCTGGCTCCCTTTCGTGACGGACAAAAAAAAAAAAGGATCGAAGTTGGAAAATGGGGCTAGAAATTAGGACACAAACGCAAACTAGGGTGACCTTTCCCTCCAAGCTTTCTTCTACCATTGTTTGCAGTCAGTACTCAGTTTTCTTTAGTCCAGTCTGCGTTATTTTCTTTATTTTCTTGTCATTTCTCTCATCCTGTTGGCATCCATTTCTCTCTTCCCACATCTCGATTTTCTTTATTCATTCATAGCTCATGGTGGAGCACGTGCCAGCATTTCTTTTTTTTTACGTTGCCAAATCATTGACAGACTGCCTTAAAGAACAGACTTGAGCGATCAAGATTTCTAGTGACATGGCACCAACTATCCGCTCACTGCGTCATGCAGCTTTAACTCGGGTGCTCCTATCTAAATACACGTAATAGGAGAATTCGTTTTTCTCGACAACCGCTGCACCAAATTTGGCGAGGTTTGTTGTATTTAGAAGAAAAACATACATTCTAGTGACTGTTGCCTTCGAATTCTTTATTTAGGCTGTGAATTCTTTATTAGAAATTGGCAAAAATCAAACATTTTCGGAAAACGAAACTATCAGGTTTGCAACTATGTAACTCAGCAATGAAAAATGTCATCACAACTTTGTGAATCGCAACTAATAGTGCATCTAAAGCGGAAAAATCTTATATGTTACACATGAAAGTCAAGAAATTTAGTAATATTGAAATACAACTTTTTCAGAACCCTTGTGTACAACGTAACAAATTCACGTAAGATATAAAATCACATATAGGATTTCTCCACTTTCAATGGTCTAATGGATGCCGTTTACAGAACCGTGATAGCTGTTATTGATGCAGAGCTATTAATTTTTAAACTTCGTTTTTCTATCTTTGTAAAACTCTCGAATTTTTGAAAATCTTTTTCAGAAAATTTATGCCCTAAATCGAAATTCCGCTTCCAACAGTCACTAGAATTTAACATTCTCTCTCAAATTTAGCAAATTTCATTAAGATCGGTCCAGGGGTTATCTCAGAAAAGTGTTTTTGCGTTTTACATGTATTTGAATTGGCCGCGTCGGAGTTGGGCCCGAGCTAAAGCTTCCTCTTAAGCTTATAACGATACAGTGGTAGTTAAGTAACAGATCACAACGTAGTTGATCTTGTACTTTTTAAATTGCATAATTATACCGTGGGTCTTTCTCCGCCCGTGCCAAGCCGTGAGAATTGCGGCCGGCATACTGCGTCGCGTGCTCGCCGCCAAGCAGAGCGCAAAGGTCAAGGCGAGCGAGGCCAACTATCAGGAGGCTGGCGCCTGCCGGGCACTGAGCTTCAACAGCGCGCCGTGGGGCGGACGTGTAGACGACTAATCCGACAGAGCTGCGGGTAGCGGTACAGTGGATTAAGAAAAACAAGCCACGTAAACTGCCGCTAGACTGCCTTTAGCACCGCCGCCCGGCTGTTTCCGTCAACGTCATGTTGGGAAACTCGCGTCCGCGGAGAAAACAAGTTGGACAGGGCCTCCAGCGTGCGCGCTGCGCGACCCAAGCCGGTGCTCGGAAGCGAGCAATAGAGGCCCCCTTGCATGTAATTCTTTGCCGAACGTTTCAGACGGGCGAGACTACGGCAGCTGCTACTTTGCATCTCGCGAAGAGCACTCGCTTATTCTCCCTCGTTCCTCTTTCAGTGACGTCACTTGCCAAGAACCATTTCGACGACGCCGTCTTCGTGATGGGAACTGAAGGAGGCGGAGTTCTCCAAGGGTCGCTCAGTCTTTCGCGGCCGATAGCACGTAAGACTTTTCGCATACAGCTTGTATACCATTCCCTTGCGAGGCCTCCGGGCGCAGCAGTGTTCAGCGCTGTGGTCTCTGAGAGAGCTATTTTGTTGTTGTATGCGGCCGGCGCAAGCTCATTTCGCATGAGCCACATCTGCCTCCAGCGCTCAGTGTTTGCGAATGCGATGTGAAAATAACGATAAAACGTACTTATAGGATATGTGTTGTATATAACGGCTTTCTTTCGCTTTTTCTTTTTTCCTTCCGTCCTTCCTTTTTCCTCTAGTTTTCTTTTTACATTCTTCTTATTTTAATTTTTTTAACAAGGAGACATGCTGTGGCTAACCCTCCTGCAGCCTTCTTGCAAATTGTAACAAATATGGAAGGAAATTAATGTCGCTACGGGCCTGGGTCGCAAACATGAAAGAAAAGTGCCGAGGAAGCGGTTGGACTGTGCAGCTAAAGGGAATGATTTTCCTAGTTAAGACTGCACCGCACAGAGATTGACGTTTTCAAAAATACACTGCCTTGTGTCACCTGTCTGGTGATGCACCACCTATGGCGGTGACGTGGTGCAAATGGTTAAGGCCCCTAAAACTAGTGCCTAGATTTTCAATGTGATTCGCATCCAGGAGCGATATAAATCGCTGGTGCCTTGTGACAGTAAGCAGCGAAGGTACCAGCCAGTGATCATTCTTATGAATGACGGAGGCTGCACAGGAAATGATACATGTGTATGGGGGTATATGGTATACAGCATATATAAGCCAATACTGAACAAACAAATGCTGGCCAATGACATCAAATGGCGCATTTGTGCTACGCCGGCTTGGCAGATGTATGCCACACAGCACGCTATGACGGCTTATGTCCAAAGAAATTGCTACGTCGTCAACCCAATAGAGGGGCGCGCCTTGTAGACTACATCAGACAAGCCAGCAGATCTCTGCGTAGGCAGAATGAAGTCTTCGGAAAATAAAGGTTGATATTTCTGACCCGGGAAGCAGTCTGACTATAAATCTGTTAAGTATATTTCGACAGAGTGAGTCGTTCGGAAAACAACAAGGGTAAAAGTGCTTTATGTATAAAAATGTCAATACAGTGTCTGAATATCTTTGCTGAATGTATGCACTGTTTATGGTAAACACATTGTTTGACCTTACTTTGCTTCGAGTTCTTTTTTTTACCGCGTCCTGCCAATACCTCAAACAGTTTAATTAGCACAGATGGTATCAGCGGCTCCAGGTCTAGCGGCAGTCGCGGGTTCGGGCAAATTTTTCAATCTACTAAGTTTGGTTGTTTAGCATCCCTATATCTCTTATAAGTTTCCGTTTGTAACATTTTGCAACAGGCAGCTGGATTAATTTAAAAAAAATTAATTTCATTAGGAGCTTGATGTGGGTGAGTTGGTGTAACATACTTGAAGAAAAAACAGCGCTACAAAGACGCGCACTAAAAGAACATGTCATACATTGTTTGAATATCTTTGCTGAATGTATGCGTCTGTCCGTCGTACATGTTTTTCTTTTTGTCCGCGTCATTGTAGCGCTGTTTTTTTTCTTTTCACTAGACATACGCTCAACTTGGTCTTCGTCAGTGACGAAAACCGTCCTAAAATTAGGCGTAATACGGGCGTCGTCGCTTTGCTTGTCATAAAAGTACATTACAATACCGAGCAAGCATCCTTGTTTGAACAAGCGCCGACCCCATTGGAGTCATTTGCGTTCATGGTTATATTGCGCTCAGTTTTACAAACACGATACTAAGGAAGGACAGGACGTGGACGGACGAAGCGCAAACTACCAACTGTTTGATACTGTTAAAGAACGCGCTTATATACAAGGAGATATGGTGCGGGGGGGGGGGGGGGCTACATATAAAAAGATATGACAAGGTGACGACATGTGATTATAGTTTGGGTCAGGCATACATCCTTCACATGCACCCGTTCGCCCTGGCGAACTCGACCTCAGCTTTGATAAGCGCGATGGACGGAGTGCTTACGCACGTCTCTTTTTCTTTAGCTATCGCAAGCGCCTCCCATATTTCTCGCTCCGTTTTTGTTTTTGATGTTCCGATGACTGTGGTGCTTTCTATTAGCGGAGAGCATTTGCACTGTTTGCAATGTGCGGCCAAGTTGCTAGGTGCTGTCAGAAGCTGGCACGTGTATTTGTGCTCCCGTAACCTATCGTTTAGACAACGTCCAGTTTGCCCAATGTATACTTTCCCGCAGTCTAGTGGGATTTGGTAAACAACTGAAGTAGCGCATTCCACGTACTTTTTTGCGTGCTTAGTCTGACAGACCGTACCACTAGGGTTGGCCTCTTTGGATCCTGCGTTCACCTTCTTGCACATGCCTTTTAGTTTTTGCGGGGCGGAGAACAGAACTTGAACGTCATGGCGTTGGGCTGTCTTTTTTATCCGATGTTAATCCGTCTTTTTTATCTGATGATAACAGTATCAAACAGTTGGTAGTTTGCGCTTCGTCCGTCCACGTCCTGTCCTTCCTTAGTATCGTGTTTGTAAAACTGAGCGCAATATAACCATGAACGTTCACCAACTAGCCCCCTTCATTGCTTTACTAAAAAGTCATTTGCGTCATTTCTTTTTATGCAGCAAGTGCACCACATATTTTTATCAGCTTTCAAAACGCCTAAATGGTATATTGCCCACTCTTTTATCTCAAGCGAATAAAATGCGCGCTTTCCAGGTGAGAAAACATCACCGGCATATCTCACCTGCGATGTTCAAACTGCATCACCTGTGTTTTCTTATCTCGCTCTCTATATCTCTTAGATATTTTCTTATCTCGCTCTCTATATCTCTCTCTTTTGTTATTGCACATCGGCACGCTGTGCAAACGGCGGCCTTTTTTTTATAAACCAAGTGGCCGTTAAGTTGCATTCAGATTTTAGTCCACCAGCCGCCCACGCCATCAACTTATATATTGCTGAATTTTTTCGCCACATAATGGCACAGCCGCCCATCTAAATTTTTCTTGCGTTAATCCAAAAGTTTCTGGTGGGCTCTGCATTGACACTCTGCTATTGATGACGTGTGTCCAGGATTCACTTCAGGACATTCCTGTTTATATTAAGATTTGCAAGTTTCATTTTAAGACGAGTGTGAGCAACCTTCTTCTCGAACGCTTTTACGAAGTCGATGAAGACGGCGTCGATTCTTGCTAGGTGACGAACAGCGTCATGAAGGTCGGCTACGATTTCGAACAATTGTGACTCTCAGGAACGACCACGCAAGAACCCGTGTTGGTTTTGAAAAAAAGTTGTGCTGACCCAGGTACGTCATTATTGCCGATGATATTATGTGTTCCAGCACTTTGCACGGTATGCTCCTTAATGAGATAGGCCTATAATTTGAAAGGACATTGTGCGCATTCGGCCAGGTGCAAAGGTTGAAACAAGTTTCTCGCGTCGCCTTTCCTCTCTGCCACGCTCCTATCATTACACATACGTTCTGAACCACCCACCGACGCGGTGTGCCAGACAGCAGCAGAAGCAGCAACAGCAGTAGCAATGGGACAGTCGAAGGAAGAGGCAAAGAAACTTCGCTTTAAAATCCCAACAGTTCTAGCAGCTCCATGTTCCAGAACTCCACGCTCTTAGCTTGGACACAAAATACGTTGTACTGATTCTGTTTCCCGAGAAGCAATGACCGAAAATTATGAAGTGAATACTTTGCATTCCTTTTGTGTTGCAGACATTCTGCAAGGTATGCGCGAACAACTGGTTGCCTTGATGCTTCGTTACAGCCCTAGTCGTGGGCCAAGGATCGCTGGAGCGCACCTACAGCTGTCCAGTCGTGGCACGATTCCCTCCCCACCGTGGTCACACACTCGACGTCCACTCGTCTCCCTTCGAGAGGAATGTGTTTGCGTCAGGCGGCATGGACAGAGAAGTCAAAGTGTTCAGCTTGCTGCAGGTAATCCTACATGGTGTCAAGCTAGAACAGTGCCGGTCGAGGGTTTTTGTACCGGATGCATTCTTCGGGCTGTCCATATTGCGCGACTATTCCTTGCGAGCGCGTGCCCCAAACACCATGTTAATTATGTTACCACCAATTATGTTACCACCAATTATTATGTTAACCACCAAGCGAATTATGCTGAAAACTGTAACGTTCGTTTCTCTTGCGAACCTCGCTGCAAGGTCTCAGCTTACTGCAATAACTGAAATAAAAAAAAACAACAAATGGAATGAACATTTGCCCACTGCCATCCAGTAATTTTGACTCAAGTGTCACCGACAATCATTCTATAGCTTTATTGACGTATTACGGGGTCCGTTCAACGTGCGACGCTCGCTGCGAACCAGTGCGAAGTGCAATATAGTGTCGCGTACCGAAATGAAGCAACTGAAAACAGTTGGTACGTGCTCTAATCGCAGCTGGAGCCGGTGCTGACCATTCCACTTCAAGAGGCGGCCATTAGGGTCCGTTGGTCTCCTTCGCAGCCGACTCTGCTAGCGGCGCTTCAGGGCGACGGCCGCCTTGACTTCTACGACCTGCGTCGCACCACAGCTCCCGTGGCGGAGTTTCCATTGAACACTGAACGTGGCGCTGGCACTAGCCTCGAGTACTGCGCGCGCAGGTAACGCGATAAATCGCTACTCTACAAATGTTTCGCTCTCTCGAACGCCGAGGCAGCTTCCCTTCTGACAGGCGCATGGCTGGAGCCGCCTGCCCGCGGTTTAGGTCTGGCCGTGACGTGCTTTGAGATGCAAAAGTGGCTGAGTTAGAAAACATGGAAAGAATAGGGAAACAAGGCAGAGGTGGCGGAGTTTGTCTTTATTGCCTTCCAAGCGCCTTCGGTGCCTCGCGCAGGATACTCCAGAACACATTCCGCATAAAATCTCGCTATAGCCGTGCGTATTAGAGCTTTTCTTGCGTCGCGCTTTAAAGAGCCGACTTTTTTCTGGACCTGACAGCGATGCTTTCGGCTAGTTCTTCCACATGCGGACGAGTGCTTACTCTGGGCAAATGTGAACTTAGCATATTTTTTTTCGCTGTAATGGCCCTTACGATTATATAGAGTACATCGGACAGACAGCCTTTGTAAAATGCCGTTACAGCGTAAATTCGTCGTTACACGGCAAAGCCTCGACTGTAGTGCATCAATCTCAAAACATTTTGCAGTAGCTCTTATCAGCATGATCAGTACAGAATGGTACTTTTAATTTCAATAGAAACGCTAGTATCAGGCCACACTGATTATTTTACCCGCCATGGTTGCTCAGTGGCTATGGTTTTGGGCTGCTCAGCACGAGGTCACGGAATCGAATCCCGGCCACGGCAGCCGCATTTTGATGGGGGCGAAAACACCCGTGTGCTTAGATTTAGGTGCACGTTAAGAACCCCAGGTGGTCGAAATTTCCGGAGTCCTCCACTACGGCGTGCTCATAATCAGAAAGTCGTTTTGGCACGTAAAAGCCCATAATTTAATTTTTAATTTAACTGTCAACGAGATTGTGTTATATAAAGTGCTTTTTTCATGACATTTATGCATATGTAGTTCTTCAATCATGCTACTCATACAAAAACCTGTAATTTTTCTATGTTAACAATTTGTTGAAACTGCTGTACTTTTGTTTTATTACGTTTACTTTGTAAAGGAGGTCCCATTGCAGTCTTTGACTTCGGGACCTCCTGAATATTGACAACTTGTAATCTTTCTAATGATCTCAATAAAAACCGATTCTGATTCGGCCACACTGCAATATATACAGTAAACGATTGAAAAAATTGCAACTAGAGCACAACAGGGACAATTCTGACACCGAGTTACGGACGGGCTTGAAAACAGGCTGCGCTAATTTACCTGTACAGGGTGCACAAAGTTAAACTATCAGCTAATAAACAACGCTATGCTAGCCACGCGAGTGCTGCTTGCACCGGTGGTTTATGCGCTTTGGCGGGCACAATTTTCGAGAACATATACAGTCAGCAAGTATATAATTATCAAAATTTTGTTAATTAACCTTAACCGACGCGGTGGCTTAGCGGCTATGGTGCTACGCTGCTAAGCGCAAGATCGCGGGATGAAATTTCGGTGGGGGCGAGATGGAGACCCGCTCGTGTTCCGTGCATTGGAGGCAAATTAAAGATCCCCTGGTGGTCGAAATTAATCATGAGTCCCCCACTACGGCGTGGCTCATTATCGAATCGTGGTTTTGGCACGTAAAACCCCAGAATTCATTCATTCAATTAACGTTATAAATTTTGCGCTTACTGCATATCTTTATATTATAAACTTGAAGGCAACCGTATTGGAAGGCAATTCCCATTTTATTTGACACATCTAAGAGTTTCTGTTACATTATCATCATCATCAGCCTGGTTATGCCCACTGCAGGGCAAAGGCCTCTCCCATACTTCTCCAACTATCCCGGTCATGTACTAATTGTGGCCATGTTGTCCCTGCAAACTTCTTAATCTCATCCACTCACCTAACTTTCTGCCGCCCTCTGCTACGCTTCCCTTCCCTTGGGATCCATTCCGTAACTCTTAATGACCATCAGTTATCTTCCCTCCTCATTACATGTCCTGCCCATGCCCTTCCCCCCCCCCATTTCTTTTTCTTGATTTCAACTAAGATATCATTAACTCGCGTTTGTTCCCTCACCCAATCTCCTCTTTTCTTATCCCTTAACGTTACACCTATCATTCTTCTTTCCATAGCTCGTTGCGTCGTCCTCAATTTAAGTAGAACCCTTTTCGTAAGCCTCCAGGTTTCTGCCCCGTACGTGAGTACTGGTAAGACACAGCTGTTATAAACTTTTCTCTTGAGGGATAATGGCAACCTGCCGTTCATGATCTGAGAATGCCTACCAAACGCACCCCAGCCCATTCTTGTTCTTCTGATTATTTCAGTCTCATGATCTGGATCCGCAGACACTACCTGTCCTAAGTAGATGTATTCCCTTACCACTTCCAGTGCCTCACTACCTATTGTAAACTGCTGTTCTGTTCCGAGACTGTTAAACATTACTTTAGTTTTCTGCAGATTAATTTTTAGACCCACCCTTCGGCTTTGCCTCTCCAGGTCAGTGAGCATGCATTGCAGTTGGTCCCCTGAGTTACTAAGCAAGGCAATATCATCAGCGAATCGCAAGTTACTAAGGTATTCTCCATTAACTCTTATTCCCAATTCTTCCCTATCCAGGTCTCTGAATACCTCCTGTAAACACGCTGTGAATAGCGCTGGAGAGATCGTATCTCCCTGCCTGACACCTTTCTTTATTGGGATTTTGTTGCTTTCTTTATGGAGGACTACGGCGGCTGTGGACCCGCTATAGATATCTTTCAGTATATTTACATACGGCTCGTCTACACCCTGATTCCGCAATGCCTCCATGACTGCTGAGCTTTCGACTGAATCAAACGCTTTCTCGTAATCAATGAAAGCTATATATAAAGGTTGGTTATATTCCGCACATTTTTCTATCACCTGATTGATAGTGTGAATATGGTCTATTGTTGAGTAGCCTTTACGGAATCCTGCCTGGTCCTTTGGTTGACGGAAGTCTAAGGTGTTTCTGATTCTATTTGCAATTACCTTAGTAAATACTTTGTAGGCAACGGACAGTAAACTGATCGGTCTATAATTTTTCAAGTCTTTGGCGTCCCCTTTCTTATGGATTAGGATTATGTTAGCGTTTTTCCAAGATTCTGGTACGCTCGAAGTCATGAGACATTGCGTATACAGGGCGGCCAGTTTCTCTAGAACAATCTGCCCACCATGCTTCAACAAATCTGCTATTACCTGATCCTCCCCAGCTGCCTTCCCACTTTGCATAGCTCCCAAGGCTTTCTTTACTTCTTCCCGCGTTACCTGTGGGATTTCGAATTCCTCTAGACTATTATCTCTTTCATTATCGTCGTGGGTGCCACTGGTACTGTATAAATCTCTATAGAACTCCTCAGCCACTTGAACTATCTCATCCATATTAGTAATGATATTGCCAGCTTTGTCTCTTAACGCATACATCTGATTCTTGCCAATTCCTAATTTCTTCTTCACTGCTTTTAGGCTTCCGCCGTTCCTGAGAGCATGTTCAATTCTATCCATATTATACTTCCTTATGTCAGCTGTCTTACGCTTGTTGATTAACTTCGAAAGTTCTGCCAGTTCTATTCTAGCTGGAGGGTTAGAGGCTTTCATACATTGGCGTTTCTTGATCAGATCTTTTGTCTCCTGCGATAGCTTACTGGTCTTCTGTCTAACAGAGTTACCACCGACTTCTATTGCACACTCCTTACTGATGCCCACAAGATTGTCGTTCATTGCTTCAATACTAAGGTCCTCTTCCTGAGTTAAAGCCGAATACCTGTTCTGTAGCTTGATCTGGAATTCCTCTATTTTCCCTCTTACCGCTAACTCATTGATCGACTTCTTATGTACCAATTGCTTCCGTTCCCTCCTCCGGTCTAGGCTAATTCGAGTTCTTACCATCCTATGGTCACTGCAGCGGACCTTGCTGAGCACGTCCACATCTTGTATGAGGCCAGGGTTAGCGCAGAGTATGAAGTCTATTTCATTCCTAGACTCGCCGTTCGGGCTCCTCCACGTCCACTTCCGGCTATCTCGCTTGCGGAAGAAGGTATTCATTATCCGCATATTATTCTGTTCCGCAAACTCTACTAATAACTCTCCCCTGCTATTCCTAGTGCCTATGCCATATTCCCCCACTGCCTTGTCTCCAGCCTGCTTCTTGCCTACCTTGGCATTGAAGTAGCCCATCAGTATAGTGTATTTTGTTTTGACTCTACCCATCGCCGATTCCACGTCTTCATAGAAGCTTTCGACTTCCTGGTCATCATGACTGGGTTTAGGGGCGTAGACCTGTACAACCTTCATTTTGTACCTCTTATTAAGTTTCACAACAAGACCTGCCACCCTCTCGTTAATGCTATAGAATTCCTGTATGTTACCAGCTATGTTCTTATTAATCAGGAATCCGACTCCTAGTTCTCGTCTGTCCGCTAAGCCCCGGTAGCACAGGACGGGCCCGCTTTTTAGCACTGTATATGCTTCTTTTGGTCTCCTAACTTCACTGAGCCCTATTATATCCCATTTACTGCCCTCTAAATCTTCTAATAGCACTGCTAGACTCGCCTCACTAGATAACGTTCTAGCGTTAAACGTTGCCAGGTTCATATTCCAATGGCGGCCTGTCCGGAGGCAGGGATGTTACATGATACTCATCATCAAATTTAACGCTCAGTACGCTAATTCGGATTTAGAGGCTGGAGTCTCGATACGAAGACGAACGTCGCACGTGGTGCAGAGGATTGCTGGGTAAAGGGGGAAAAATCAGTCTTGTTTTTGCCAGCCGGGAGCAGGATCGCAGCTGTCAGGTCCGCCAGGCTATACGGGCGTGCTATACGGAATCAGCGTATTCATGTAAAAATCCAATGGCAGATCTAGAGTGCTTTGCAAGCTGTGCCACAGAGCACTGTCTTACGGTGGAGACGATTTGCTTCAAATCTGCATTTGGAACGCTCGCGCTACAGCCTGAGCAAGCAGGTGTGCATAAGCGCATACGGAAGTGCACTGACAGGGCTTTTTTTTTCAAATGAGAACGGTTTCGGCTACGCGGCAAACCTGGCCATCAGCTGGCCTTAGCTGGCCATCAGTGCTTTGCCGCACCCTTGTGGCATAACGAATTGCGCGCGGAACTTCAAGGTGTCGGTGTACACAAAGTAATTGGCATCAGAAAATTCGTAAATTACGACTTACAGACAAGCTGTAGACATGATAGCTTCAGATTGTAATTCAAACACAGCCGAGGAGGTTGCAGTACAGCGCTCGCATGTACGGGGGTACAAAAGCGGGAGTCGTATTATGCGATAGCAAATTAGCTGTCCGAAATTTTAGCAAAGGGAGAATCTCGGAAGGCGCCCTCCAAATTCTACTCAAACACCCTCCTAGGAGAGAATAACATTTATTTGGGTTCCGACCCATGAAGAAGTCCCGGGTAATGAAGCCGCTCACGAACTCGCCCGAGCACTCTACCACCGGACAGCTCTAGAGCAGCCAGTTCCAGGGATCAAAGATAACATCATCACGCAGAGGGAATACGTAGATAACTACAAAGCCGAAAGAAGAATCTTTCCACCTCCGCATCGGTCTCTCTCTATCCGGAAGACGCTTGCATTTGGCGGCGCCTCTAGGGAAACAATTATACATCACCATATTGGATCTACTTAACTCAAACGAGGGACTATAACGACGGCCTCTGCACAATTTGTAAGGAGAAAGGCACGCTAGACCATTTAATATACAAGAATAACGTCATTCTCACGTGACGGTATCGCCTGACGACGTCATAACGTCAAACGTGACGTCACGCGATGACATGTTCGTCAAGGGATGATGTCATCTCATGAAGTCATGTGATGCCTTTTGGAGAAGCAGCACACTGTGCACTTCCCGTTTCAGTTCACTGTCTCCGGGATCGGCCCGCATTTTTGTGTAAGCACCGCGCACGCGGACACAAAAGATCTAGACCAACTAGAGGCTAACAGCTTCGCTGTAAAAGTTGGCCCATATGATATCTAACGTTGGTCAGTTAATGATTTTTGCAGGCATTCATTCCAAATGTAAGCCGCTATGTCTGCTTGAATGTTGATGATTTGTTTTTCCTGAAAACGTCGACGGCACTGTTCGTTATTCGTTGTAATAAATTTGCTGTCAGTATTGCGCTCATCTTGTGTACTACGAGCATGAGCCAGGGCATTAAAGTATCGATGTGGCGTTGCAGGGAAGTTGTGTGGCGTACTGGCCTAGACAGATGGAGTGAAGGTGAAGTACGAATGAATGAATTCTGGGGTTTTACGTGCCAAAACCACGATTTGATTTTGAGGCACGCTGTAGTGGGGGGCTCCGAATTATATTTGACCAGCGGGGGGATTTTTACCGTGCCCCCAATGCACGGAATACGGGCGTTTTTGCCCTTCGCTCCCATCGAAATGCGGCCTCCGCGGTCGGGATTTGATTCCGTGACCTCGTGCGTACCAGAGCAGCACCATAGCCGCTAAGCCACCGCGGCGGGTGAAGGTGAAGTATCATGGCGAACAATGTGGGCATGGTAGGGAATGCCGTAAAAGGTAGTCAATAAAAGTTACTTTTTTTTTCTCAAGCGAAAAATGCTATTCAAATTTACGTATAACGCCAGGCCTAATTAACAAAAGCTTTCGTTTGTAAGAAATCTTACTGACCGAACATCATCGCCGATGTCCTTGTTATTTATTTATTTATTTATTTATTTATTTGACACTGTCAACCCCGTTCTTGGAGTCATTACAGGGAGGGTGATGTGTCAAAATTCATGATGCATGATATTCATACATAAAGCATTATATTCTATGTAACATACAAATTCACTGACGCTATTGGTAATCAACAACAGAAAACCAAGGAATAAAGAGGAGTGATTATGCAAAGAAAAGGCAACAAATAAATGCTCGTACCAAAATTTAGTATACATCATCACAGAAAAAAGTATCTAAGGCATTTGCAAAATCGGTAGACCTTTCATTGCTCACAACTGCATTAGACACACTGTTCCACATTTCAATTGTGTTACCTAAAAAGGAGAAATGAAAAGCACCCGCGCGTGTTAAATAAGGTTGTATAGCCCTGTTGTTGTTTTGACGATCGCATCTTGTTCCTAGATGTTGCAGATATAGATCCCTGTCGATTTTTCTTCGCCCACTCATGGTTCTAAAAAGAAACTTTAGCCCATGTTTACGTCTGCGTTCCTCCACCAGACACTCTAGCTCACACGATTTTAACGAGGCCGTAACGGAGTCCGTGCGTCGCTAGTCCACACAGCACAAGCGTACTCCAAGGCTGGTCGTACAAACGTTTTGTGGGCTCCTAATTGCACCTCCCATGTAGCGCATTTCAGCTTTTTCTTTAGAAAGTATAGTTTTTGGTTTGCCTTGGAACACACATTATCAATGTGTGAGTGCCGTTGCAATGTGTGCATAATGCTAACTCCTATAAGTATTTGAAACAAGCTGCACTACTTAAAGGATGGTTTCCGATGTGGTAAGTGAAGGAAAGTTCGCGCCTACCTGAGCGAATATGCGTAAATGTTGTTTTGCTATAGTTTATTTCCATGTCCCAAGCGTCTGCTCAGATGTTATAATCGATATCCCAATTCAGCGGCACGCGCACGTAGGAACCATTCTACCGTACGGAAACGCTTCTCGAATGCGACACGTGGTGCTTTTACATTGCGTAGCTACCAGAGCAATACTTGTCCGCAACGAGAGGCATCTTTCACTAAGTCTAATCTTCTTCTTTTTCCAGATTGAGATTTCTTTGTGCACACACGATGCGAACTAAATCATGCTAAAAACTAGGATATCATCTCTTTGTTCGCTGCTTTGTGAAGATACCGGCGGATTTTGACTGGATGTAAACAACTGGCAATAACTTCCCCCGCAGGGTATAAGACAACTGGTTTATCGATTGACCGATTACTGGGTTTACCGCCCCAAAGCGACTCTGGGGCTATGGGCGACGCCGTAGTGGCGGGCTCCGAATTAATTTTCGCCAACTGGGGTTCTTTAACGGGCACCTAGGTCTAAATGCGGGCACGGCTGCCAGGATTCGAACCCATGACCCCGTGCTGTTTGTGGGTTTGGCTCCCAGCGGCGACAAGTTATTTTTAGATGGTCAAAAAATTTTCACAATTAGCCTGTAGCACATAGCACAATTCTAACCCTTGATCTAAATTACTCGATGAGGCGGCCTTTACTTCTACGCCTAATTGAATAATTAAAGTAATTACACATATTAACTTTCGAATTAGTTACATTATGGCACATGTGTAAATCTACGAATTATAGCCGGTGAGTTCGGAAACCGTATCTACTAGGAACAAATTCTTTGGACTGCACCAGTGCCCACCGCGGTTGCTTAGTGGCTGTGGTGTTGCGCTCCTAAGCACGTGGTCGCGGGATCGAATTCCGGCCACGGCGGCCGCATTTAAATGGGGGTGAAATGCGAACACACCCGTATACTTGGATTTAGGTGCGCGTGAAAGAACCCCAGGTGGTCCACATTTACGGAGTCCCCCACTACGGCGTGCCTCATAGTCAAATCGTGGTTTTGGCACGTAAAACCCCATAATTTAAGGACTGCACCAGTTTCGAGATATTCATTTTCAAAGTGTCCGACAAAATTTATTGGCGTTCCAATTACTTACTTTAATAAAAAGCTGTTTTATGCATTGAAGCACAAAAGTAAATGGAATACCAATGCATTTCGTCGGACAGATTCAAAATTAATATATCGAAACTGGTGCAGTCTAGAGAATTCGTTTCAAGTGGATACGGTTTGCGAACTCACCGGATATAATTCGTACATTTAAATATGTGCCGTAAAATAATTAAATAAAAGGTTAGTTAGGGTAATCATGTTATTTAGTTAAGCATTTTGATTTCACGTAGAAGTAATGGCTGGTTCAACGAGTAACATAGTCCAAGGGTAAGAATTATGCTTTCTGTCACACGCAATATTAAAAAATGTTGGAACTTCTAAACTTCTAAAGAAAAACACCTGGTCTATAATATATATATATATATACATATATATATAAAGAGAGAGAGGTTATAATAGAAGGCAGGAAGGTTAGCCCGGCTGATCCCTCTACGCTACCCTGCACTATAGGAAAGGAGGAAAGGGGACTAAACGATGAGGAGGAGAGTAGTTTACATTGTGCACGGTTCACACTCAATCAAACGTTCGTCGTTGAGTCATTCACAAGCGGTCATATAGGCTGGTGCATTTGAAGAACAGCAGCAGCGCTTTTGTGGTTTTGTACATCGTAGACGCACGTGGCCACGGTCGCAAGATCGTCTCTTCTGTGAACGGTCTTTCATCTAAGCACTCAAAATCTGTCCGAAGGGCAATCCTTTCCCCTTCATATGTTGGGGAGTCACACAGGAGATGTTTTATTGTTTCTTCGGCGCCACATGCACTTCCCGTGTAGACTGCATAAGAATCAGGGGCCCGAATTCGCAAAGCTTTTGGATCGTACAAGAGCTGTTTACCACTGGCACTCGCTATATACCTCCGCTATCATACGTACACTCAAGCAATTTGGAGGCGCTCTGTTCTTACGAAACGCTCTTGCGTGTATGCTTCGTGAATCGGGGCCAAGAAGGCGCCCTCTGCTTCACGAAACCGCTGCCTTCTCGAGTGCAACCACTCTTTCGCTTTATGATCACTGCAAGCACATAGAAAGGTGCGTCTGCGAACATTCTCTTTCTTTGCGGACTGTACCGTCGGCAGATATGTCGTTGTAAGAAATAGAACCACGTTTGCTTTGAAAATGAGTCCGTGGAGTGAGCATTCGCGTGGTTTTTACCTGTGCAGCCCAGACCTGGTCTTCGTCAGTCGCGGTCCCGGCAACACGCAAGTCTGGCAGCTGGGTTCCAAGTTGGTGGCGGCAGGCGAAGTAAACCAGAGCGACCTCATTAGGGATGTGGCCAATGGCACCTTTGCATCCGAGTAGCCCGCACTCCCCGGGTTGATAGCCAACATCCAACATTTGCTGTACGTGTGTGTATGGTTTGTTATTAACTCGTGTCGCAGGCTAGTGCGCTTCATATCCAAGGTGCTGAAAAGCTTTTTGCCGATAAACGGCGATGTGACCGAGATATATTTAACCTATGTGTAGGGAAAATAATAATTATGGCTGGTTATTAAATAATCTAATAAATATCCTTTAAAAATTTACATTGTTTTGGGCGTTAGGAACAGTTTAGTGAAATGGAGCAAGGTCTTTTGGCAGAACGGATGGTAGGTGCAGGGATCTGTTTTTTAAGTGAATGGCAAGTTCAGTGAATAGCTAGGTTTGCTCACGGCAATAAATCGTTTCGCAGCGTGCTGGTTGATATTGTAACAGCCAGCAGGAAGCTATCGGCCTCTTGCGCAGTCCTGGCAAACACCGGAGGAAAGCTGGGGCATTCCAGTTAAGAAGTAAAGAGAGCACTCAGTCCAGCTTATACGCGGCTAATCGGGGTATGTTGAACGGCAAGGCAAAAAATTCACAGCTCCGCTGCGCTTTGTGGCCCGCCGGTTTTGAACCGCCATTTCGGCAGGAAATGTGCACTGTGTTCCTGCCGAGTTCAGTTTAGTATGACCTGGTCTCATCAGTCTGCGAGTATGTATGCATGAAAGCGGCGGGAAGCGAGATGCCGTCGGCTCTTTTGACCGAAGCCGCGCAAAAATTAGTTGCAGTGGGCCACGTGCCGGGACGTTTCCTTTCGCCTCAATGTTCTATTTCTTTATTTATATTCGCAGACGTCCAGTGAACTTTGTTCGCTCACGGAAACGAGAGTTGGGGCGCACCTTTCATCGGGATTGACGTTTCATTGAGAACGACATGAAAGAAGGAAGTACACGGATGATCCTTCACATTCGCCCCACACGCGGCTAGAAAAAATATTTCGAAAGAAAGGGCTCCTAACTAATGGAATAAACTGCACTGGGCCCCAGATGACGTCGTGGCTGTATGCGTTTACGGTGCCTCAATCATTGAGGCGCCTTATATGCGTTGCTTATTGCAGCTACGAAGGGCATCGTCACAATGTCGCAAAGGAGGCCTGCGACGAAGCGAGTTTCATGGAAATATATTCCAAGTTCACATGCGCTAACGTTCACGAGCCAAAGCTTTGCAAACTCGTGGTTTACGCGTGTGTGATATAAGATTTGATAAGCTTTACTCCGTTAACTAAAGCTAAGGAGTTAGTTAAGTTAAACTCTTAGTAAAAGTAAAGGAATTAACTCTAATATCTGCAGTCTTCATTCATTCATTCATTTACATTACATCACAGGGCTTCCGAAGAAGCATATATAGTGAGGGGGCCCGGTGCAATAAACAGAGTTATGTCAGCAGACAACAACTAAAACAAAGCATTCGAGTGTCATCGATGTACTATACAGACCTATTTAGTATGTAATACAAGGGAATGTGGAATCCTTGCACAATATTAAGATGTCTGCCCAGTTGTTCACGAAAGTGGTTACGGTCAGTGATCGTGACGATGGCTTCGGGAAGTGCAATGGCGCGTGGTAGTGCAGGGGAATTGAACGCTTGAGGCCTTCCAGAAATGCGTTTGATACTCAGATTACTATGTAGACCTCGTGATGTGCGCGTGGGAGGGTGAATTGGTAAGCGACCAGGCGGTAGGGTATGAACGTATTTGTGCAATAGACATAAAAGTGAAAAAAGAGCGACGGGTATATCCAATGGCTGGAGGTCAAGTTACTGTTTAAGGTTAGTAACGCTAAAATGGCGGTCGTAGTTCGATGATATAAATCGAGCGACCCTATTTTGGATCGACTCTATCTTGTTAGCGAGGTAATTCTGGTGAGGAGACTATACTGCTGAGGCGAATTCTATAGCTGCGGGCGAACGAATGTAGGCTAATTTACGTACACATATGAGTTAGAATGACGCAAATACGACGCAAATAGCCATGTTTTAGATGCCTTAGCGCAAATGGTAGTTATGTGCTCCTTCCAGGAGATGGTAGGTAGATGGTAGGACTAATTTCTAAGTAGGTGTATGAAGAAGCATGAGGTAACACTATTATTTATAGAATAAAGAAAGCTAGATGTAGAGTGCTTACGACAGAACGAAAATACCTTGCTTTTAGTTGAGTTAGGGGGCATTAGCCAGTTATCGCACCAGGAGTTGACAGATTTAAGGTCGTTTTGAAGGGTAAGATGGTCATTAGCTTTTTTAATAACACGGTAGGCAATGCAGACATCGGCATTGCACGTCAACATTGTGACGAAGAAAGGTTTCTGGTTCTTCAAAAGTGTATAATGTATATAATACCGTGCTGTTTCTGATTACCGTGGTAGAGGTAGTAATCGTCGTCGTCGTCGTCGTCGTCGTCGTCGTCGTCGTCGTCATCATCATCATCATCATCATCATCATCATGTTTTATGTCCACTGCAGGGCGAAGGTCTCTCCCTGAGATTTCCAATTACCCCTTTCCTGCGCCAAAAGATTCCAACTAGCGCCCGGGAATTTCCTAATTTCATCGCTCCACCTAGTTTTCTGTCGACCTCGACTGTGTTTCCCTTCTCTTGCTAACCATTCTGTAACCCTAACGGTCCAACAGTTATTTAGCCGGCGCATTACATGACCTGCCGAGCTCCATTTTTTTCTCTTGATATCAATTAGAATATCGTCTATACCCGTTTGCTCTCTGATCCAAACCGCTCTCTTTCTATCTCTTAACGTTATGCCTAGCAATCTTCGTTCCATCGCTCTTTGCGCGGTCCTTAACTTGTTCTCAAGCTTATTTGTCAGTCTCCAAGTATCTGCCCCATATGTCAGCACTGGTAAAATGCACTGATTATACACCTTCCTTTTCAATGATAATGGTAAGCTTCCAGTCAGGCGCTATGTCTGCCGTATGCGATCCAACCCATTCTTATTCTTCTATGAATTTCCTTCTCATGATCAGGGTTCCCCGTGATGATTTGACCTAGGTAAACGTACTGCTTCACAGACTCTAGAGGCTGACTGGCGATATTGAACTCTTGTTCCCTTGCCCGGCTATTCATCATTATCTTTGTTTTCTGCATATTAATCTTCAAGCCCATTCTTCCACTCTATCTGCTAAGGTCCTCAATGATTTGTTCTAACTCGTCTGCATTGTTGCTGAATTGAACAATGTCATCGGCAAATCGAAGGTTGCTGAGATATTCGCCGTCGATCCTTACTTCTAAGCCTTCCCAAGTTAATAGCTTGAATACTTATTCCAAGCACGCAATGAATTGCATTGGAGATATTGCGTCTCCTTGTCTGACCCCTTTCTTTATAGGTATCTTCCTACTTTTCTTGTGTAGAATTAAGGTAGCTGTGGAACTTCTGTAGATATTTTCCAAGGTATTTACGTAAGCGCTCTGTACTCCTTGATTACCTAATGCCTCTATGACTGCTGGTATCTCTACTGAATCAAATGCCTTTTCGTAATCTATGAAAGCCATATAGAGAGGCTCATTGTACTGTGCGGATTTCTCGATAACCTGATTGATGACAACATGGATATGATCCATTGTAGAGTATCCCTTCCTGAAGCCAGCCTGTTCCCTTGGTTGACTAAAGTCCAGTGTTGCCCTTATTCTATTGGAGATTATTTTGGTAAATATTTTATATAATGCTGGGAGTAAGCTAATGGACCTATAATTTTTCAATTCTTTAACGTCTCCCTTTTTGTGAATTAGTATAATGTTTGCATTCTTCTAGTTTTCTGGGACCATTGCAGTGGATAGACAATTCGTATAAAGAGCCGCCAGTTTTCCAAGCATTATGTCTCCTCCATCTTTGATTAGTCACCTATGGGTAGATATTGAAAGAGCTGCATTCAGTAAAAATCTAGAAATGTAATGAATTGGCTAAGTACAGTTTAGTCTAATCGACATACGTACCAGTTTCGTAGTCTCGCTTAAAATCAAGGTTTAGCGCTTCAAAACTGTGTGTCCAATCCGTTCCAACTCCCATTCCGAAATCTCGGGCTCACATTCCATTCACATTCCATCTACCAGACTGATACCTTCATTCTATCCCCACTCCATTCAGGGTGACTGGAAATGGGGGATGATTCCGGAATCATTCCAATTCTGGATTTGCCACTCCGCAACTCTGGTGCGCACTATGTACGAATGCACCATTTATATGACCCCCTCGCCATCTGCAGTAGAATACTATAGGCCTATAGCCAGGCAAACATCTGCAGCACCCATTAAATAGTGTTTAATAGTGTTTTTCTCTCTCTCTTACCCTTCAGTGCGCGGTGGATTGCCAAGTTTGGACAAAGAAGCAACCAAAACGTTCGCGAGCATACCGGAGGTGGTGCATTGTTTCTGGCATATAGCAACAGATGGTGCACATGTTGTTTTGTGAGAGCCACACATATATATTGTAGCCTTTGAACGACGCACGGTTGACTTCGCTGGATGTCATGTGGCATTCGAAAAGACTTTGTAGGGTCAATCATATGAAGGCGGCTATAACGATTGGCCGATTGTGACCAGTGTCTTCTTGCCGTATTTGACATAGCCGCACTGTGGAGATAGTGGGGTTTGGGTCTGTATAATGACAAATCAATATGTGTGTCATCATTCGAGGGGAGGCTCGCAGCTTCATCTGCGAGGTGATTTCGATGCAGTCCGCAGTATCTATGTGTCTACTGGTAGTGACTGCAATGACATTTTACTTCTGCAAGACTGCGCAGTTTGGCCGTTAAGAGCCAGTAAATACCGCTATCACGCATTCAGGTAATTGAAGGTCTGGCTTTGCGTAACTAAACTTTGAGTCACAAGGCAAGAGACACAATGTACACATCTGAAAAAAAAAAAAAAAGACAGGACAGAGTGCATGTGTCCCGTTCGTGTCTTACCAGTCGTCTGCCGTTTTCATGCTGAATAAAAAGTAGCTCAACTTCGCACTCACACCAGGAACCCTCGATTATACTAAAACACGTGCACAGAGAGTACGCACACTCTAAAAGTGCCGGCTAGGGGCCCCATGCTGCACTTTTCACCTATAGGTTCACAATGCTCCGCCTGGGCAACGTCTGAGGGCAATGCGAAAGCGCTCAGGCTGGCCCTGAAAATGCTGCCCTGTTAAATAGGAAAAGAGAAAACGCTGGCGCCAGGCGAAAGAGATCTGCAGCAGCGCGTTTTCCACCACCTAGCGGCCATGGAGATGAGCGCGCTTCCGCACCGCGACATAGGGGGTTGGCGTTGGCGCGTTTGTGATGCGTTCGACGCGCGGCAATCGGTGCGGCGTCGCCTGATCCTCCGCTGTGCGTGGGAGTCGAGCGGCCTTGCCCGGCACTGAAGGCAGCTGCCGATGACCAATGGGGCCTCGTAATCCTCGGCGGCCTCGGCGGGCGGCGGACTGCGAGGCGTCGCTTGCGGAACAGCGTCCCGCACTCTGGCGCGACCTGGACAACACGGCCGCGGTTCCGGCCAAGGCTCCCTTACACAAACTTCGGCGACGGCGCGTGCGGGATTGTCGCTCACCGGAGAGAGCGGCGTGGCCTTCAGCGGTGTTGTAGTCAGCCGCTCTTCCAGCCTACACGCGTTGGACGGCGGCGATCGCATTACGACAGAAGACGCACCCTGCTTCGCACCCGGCCCCCTTCCGCACGTATATATAGTAGGCCACTGGCGGACGATGCGCCGATGTACACGCAACCGTTTAACGCCAAACTATGCATGCGGCTAATAACTTGAGCCACGTGTGAGCCGCCATGGGTTAGAGAAGGATAGCTTGGTAGCAGATGGCCACGGGGAGATTCGAGGGCAACGTAAGAAACATACCCTGCAGGGGCGTAGCCAAGGGGGGGGGAGCTTATGGGCCTTCAGCCCCCCCCCCCGAAATTTTTTCGTGCTGTCGTGCACCGCCGACCAAAACAACCCCCAGTGCCGGAAATCATTCTGGATTTTGTCTAGAATGGGGGAGGGGGGTCCTTTTCACTCTCGAAAAGACATTTCAGCGCGAGCACTGGGAACTCCGGCTGGATTTCGGGGCAACACCCATGCACCTAGAGTCACATAACGCAAGGAGCCCCATCCGAGCACAAAGTTTCACTGGCGTTTTGATGGCGAGCGGGTTCGTCGTGGCATCTCGCGGAGGCCGCAGAATTTACGGAGCGCATGGATTTCAATTCCGAGACTTCATATGTGTAAAGTTCTCATAAACTTCTGATGCGAAAGGTGCATTGACTTTTACAAAGTCGTTCTTTATATCGTCAATGCAGGAAACTTTGTGGGTTTACTGTTCTTCATTTGACGCCATAGGTGCCTTGAATTCTCTAAACTCGTACATCGGACCATACAACGAGAGAACCGAAGTCAACACACTGTCAGACAAGTTGACAAAGCACGCAGCGAGGTCCGCTGAGACGAAGCGTTGTGGTTCATTTTTGCCGTCACGTCACAGAAAATAATATCAACATTTTTTCTCCTGCGCCAAAGCATCCATGTCAAGATACTAAAACCAGGAAAGGTAATTACGTTCGTATTTATTTTTCTACGTTGACTTTTATTTGCGACGACACATTGAGCCTCTTCAATTTTTTTTTGTTCTCGATACCCACGCGCTGTCGGAGCCAGCCAGGGCGCATGCGTGTTTCTCGTGTTGCCCCGACCACCGCGAGGCGCACTTCGAAGCGCGTTCGTTTTTCGCTTGCCGAGTGGATTTTCGCCTGGCAGAGTTTTGGACGCTTTCTGGCTAGCAGACGAGAAAAAGAAATAATGCGTGGTCGCTCGCTGCCATCACTGCGGGGACTCGACGGATTGCAAAGCGTTCGCTTGAACGTAACCACTCCGGAAAATTTTGTCTCACCGGTGTAGGATACCTATAGCATTATGCGTGTGGTTCTCTGTGGACCAAGCGTCTAACGTTTTCTTCGATATTCATTCGGTAGCCACAGTAGGTGCCCAATGTAGGCATTCGATTGTGGCCAACATGTTTTCCTTTGCGTTTTCTTCATTTCCGTGCCCCCCCCCCCCAAATAATAATAATAAAAAAGAAAGACATTGTTGCGGCGGAGCGAATTGTCGCATGCATGTGAAAGTTCGATTTTGTTACTTCTTCTTTTGCAGAAAGTAATGGGTCACGGGACGCTTCAGTTGCCGGATGTTCCTATTATATTACTGCCGTAGCAATTATATGGACATTCCAGGCGTATTCTTGAGGTCGCCGCCGCCCTCATGTTCCGTATAAAGACCAAGGGCGATAACATCGTGTCCCCGCGCCGCATGCTGTATGTGCGAGTGAAATGGTAGGCGGGTGGGGGGCTGGCATGGGTGAGCCGACGATGGTGGCTCAGTCTTGCATGCGCAAGGGAGAAAATCGGGGAGGAAGCGCGCCGCCTCCTGTCGCGCGCGATGCATCCGGGGTAGTGGAGGGAGGTGGGCTGTGATCTGTGAATCTGTGGTTGCGCAACATGTTTATTTGCCTTGTTTGACGCATTATATACAGTGACTTTTCCTTATATACATAGATTTATTGGAGACTTATAAGTATATTTAAATATCTTGTTTGCGAGGTTTGTATATACGTGCAGTGAACTTTATTTCCAGTGACACATTTTTGGGGGACCCTTTATTATTCACATTTGTGTAATCCATTGTATCTTCGCATTTCTAATGTACGAGGGTGAGTCAAAAGAAAGTGAACCAACCCACGCCGCGCAAATAATGGTTCGGTTCATCATATGCGAGGCATGCGCTTAGCACAAAGGCATCTCTCATATACAAAAGTGACACGCAGGTGTGAGGATAAAGGTTCTTTAGTGCTCTCATACACTGGGTTCAACATGGTTGCGCGACATATTGCACCCTCCAAAAGTTGAACAGCGTCGTGTCGTGAGGTTTTTGACAGCTGAAGGTGGTTCCCAAAAAGAAATTATTCGCTGTATGGCTGCCGTGTACGTTGAAGATTGTATTTCATTGGCCACTGTGAAGCGTTGGAGCAAACGGTTCAAAGAAGGACGTGAAAATTGCAAAGACGATCCAAGACCGGGTCAAAGCCGCCATGCAATCACCCCCAACACAATTGCAAAAGGCTGATGAGCTGATTAGAAAAGAACGGATGATAAGCATCGATGAATTGGCAGGGCATGTGAACATCAGTCACGGTTCGGTTCACACCATTATTCATGAACATTTCGGTTATCGGCTCATATCGACTCATCTAATCCAGTATCACAATGAGGGTGACAAATTTTTGTCTGCAGTTATGACCAGGGATGAATCATGGTGCCACTACTACGAGCCTGAAACACGACGGCAAGTGCTTAGAGTGAAAACATTTGACTTCACCACCCCTAAAGAAAGCAAAGGTCGGGATTTCTGCCGGAAAGGTGTTGTTGGCTTTTTTTTTTCGATCGTTAGGGGCCATTAGTGATTGAATTTGCTATACCTGAAGAGACTATCAATCGTTTCCGATATTGTGAAAAGCCGGATCCGCTACGTGTTGCGATCAAGAAGAAGCGACGTGGATAATTGAGGAATGGTGTCATCTTGCTCCACGACAATGCCCCTCCCCACGTCGCTGATGGGGTTAATACAGAACTGGCAAACTTCAAGTGGGAAATGGTGCAACATCCGGCATACGGCCCAGACCTGTCGCTTTGCAATTTCCACATTTTGGGGCATTTGAAGAAACAGCTCAAGGGAACCAGATTCATTGTCGGACGATGACGTGAAATAGTCAGTTACAGACTTTTTGAAGCAGCAATCCAAGGAGTTTTATGAGACGGGAATCACGCGACTCTTCAGTCAGTGGGACAAATGTCCAACTGCTCATCGAGACTACTTTTAAATAAAGTAACCCGTTTGTCATTTCTTCGCATTGACTCACTTTCATTTGCCTCGCCCTCGTATATCTTACAGAACTCCTGCTTTTTATATGTGCTCTCAGTTGCGACTATAATTTCGGTGGAATTACTTACAATACACGACCGGTGACAGCTGATGCTGCGCAATACGTTGTAACAAAGGACAGCGTCATCGAGATTTCTCGTTGGCCGCTGGTTATGTACAAAAATGTAAACAAAGTTCTTGAATGACATAAGTTTCATTAAATTATTCATCCTCAACTTGTTCATTTCATGGCCTTTACATTTTTTCATATCAACGGCATGCACTGCTTTGCTGGTCTCAAACTGATATAGTTGTAAAGTACGTGGGATATTTTCTTTACTCATTAAATAGACAGACAATATGGAAGCATTGACATCAGTTATTTTGGGCACAACTTTTGTGACATACGAGTGTATTCTTTTATGAAAGAAATACATATTTTACTTGTCTTGACAGTGCGTAGCAATCAAGAATTCGTTTGCAGCATCTTTGGCAATGGCAGTGCAGTTGTTATTCATGTATTTTGTCCCTCGACAAATTATATAAGGAATATGTCGAGCTGCAAGGTGAGCCCCCCTCGAACGAAATTTCTCGCTACGCCACTGATCCCGTGCGCCTCTTTGCTTTGTATCTGAGGCACCGTGCCATGACTCTGCCGAGGTTCCAAGTGCTCACGCTAAGGCCACTTAGGCAGCTTTCCTTTTGTCCAGTTCTCACTTGCAAGTCTGGTCGAGCGAAATTATAACGACTGTTACATACCCCTGCGTCTCTTCCCTTTTGCTTTCGCGTATAGCTGGCGAGAGCCTACGTAGTAGTAGGCGTGGTCCATGTATATTTTTGCTTCTTTTGTTTTATTAATCGCTAATTACGTCCAATCAATCTTACGAAAGTGCTTTCTTGGTCCACACGAGGGCGACGGCGCACAGCTCGCGTAACTGCATTAATGAACAATACTTGTCGCGATCCCAGAACGTGTCAGTCGTTTTGACTGCCGCCAGCGGCTTTGGGGCGGCGTTTGTCACACGGCGCGCATAAGTAACGACCACGAGCAGCCCACCGCTTTCTGTATTTCACAGCTCAGCCTGTGGCAGCTTCGCCGGGGCGTATCTCAGCGGCGGCGCGCGAACGTCTGAATAACGCAAGAAAGAGGCGCGGGAGGGAACCGAGGAGACTCCGCCGGAGTTGAGAGGATGGGCCGCGCCTGCGCGCCGCTTCTCTCCCCTCGCCTTCGAGCCGTCAGTTGCCGTGGGTGCCCTGGGTTCGAACTATTAGCTGGACGCGGATAAGCACGGGGCCGGTCACGTGGTCACACGCGTCATCGCGCCGGCCCGTGCAGTCCCACTATAAAAAGAGCTTGAGCCTCCCTCGCGAAGGGAAGCCGCGCACTTCGAACGAGTCCCGACCGAGCGGTCACTCCCGAAGACGTCCACGCTGCGCTCGCCGGCCCTCTCGATCACGCGAATTCGCGAGCTCCGGAGGCACCAGCCAGAAGGCAGCGCCGCACAAGAACAGCGCGGAGGACTCGTGTTGAGGTGAGCGCTAAACTGACAGTTTGTCGGCTGTCGATTCGGCCGAGAACAGTTTTGACCCAAGTTCACCGATGCGTTCTTAGCTGAGATCGGTTCCTGAGTCGCCGGCGCTCGTCGGATATTGGTCCCACTGTGGAAAACGAGATAATAGCCAACGTGCTAGCTAGAATATAAATTATTCTTTATCTGTACGAACGTGCTCGTGACCGCTCATTTTGGCTCAGTGCGGAGACTTGTTCGCGTGGTACGTTACTCTTGCGCGCAATACAGTTGTCGCGGAGAAAGTTCTCTCTGAAGCGTAATTGATCTTATTTGCGTGTTTCAATGACAATTTTTAAGAACGCTTTCATCTATAGGACAGCACAGGTTGGAGTACAGTTTACACACGTGGGCAAGGCTTCCGCGAAAGACGATAAAATAGACTTGTCGCATCATCACTATGGTTTCACATTGTTCTGTTATATGTGTGACCTCGTAACACTGTCATCGTCACTGTACACCTTAGCTAAGGCTGATTTGACAAACAACGCAAGTTATCACTCATTTATCGTATAAGCCAAATAAATGTTCAAAGAAATTACTGAAAAACTTGCATTCAGAACTTTCCACGAGGAAATATTCAGAAAAGTGTTAGCGAACTTGCGCGTGTGATGTATTTTAACAGTTGGCGACTATCTATGTGATGAAAATTAAAGTTGACATGGCTGACATGAAAATTTCGATTAAGTGACGGTGACGCACATGACGTGTGCCCGTACCTCGTACCTTCACGCTGTACACATGCCAGCACTTCCGCAGGGTGATTCATTTTGCATTGGTTGCTGATTCATTCTTGATTAACCCGAAAGAGGAAAACTCTAGCCGCCAAGTCGTTTCTCTCCTTCGTCATCACCTTCTTCTTTTTTTTTTCTAAGCTTCGTGTCTGTATCAACTGATAAATCTAAAAAGAAAAAAAATTAAGACGTGACTATTTTGCTCTAAAAATTGCATTCATGTAGCGCTTGAGGCCTATTAGTATGTGTTAGTGTGTCAGTTAATCGTGCTCTCAACATGATCTGTATAAACTTATTGCACGTTCAAGCGCCTCGCTGCAGAGAAGTGTGTGTGTATGTGCATATATATATATATATATATATATATATATATATATATATATATATATATATATATATATATATATATATATATATATATATATATATATATATATATATATATATATATATATATATATATATATATATATATATATATATATATATATATATATAGAGAGAGAGAGAGAGAGAGAGAGAGAGAGAGATGGAGGAGAGGTAAGGCAGTGATATAGGGATGGAGGGTGCGCTGCGCTGCAGCACTGAAGGAAAATGGCATTGGCTAAAATATTTCTGTTCGTTCTTCTATCACCCGTATTGGGTAGAATTTCTGGGTAAGCGTTCCAAAATGTTTTACTTGATGAATACCTTTGAGTACTGCATGCTGTGGTGCGTCATATGTATACATAAGTGCTCAATAACTTGGTTCCGTCGCAGAGCATCTGTATGAACCGTACGCACTTAATTCGGTAGCGCGGTAATTCGGTAGGCTCTATCGCGTAAAAAAGAAAGCTATGTTATAGCTAAGCGTGTTTAGAAAAATTTCCAGAAAAATACTTTAAATGGTTCGATGTAGATACAAATAGCCGCGGCTCCACAGCCATACAGCTACAAAGAAAGACGTAGTGGCTTTTCTTTGTAGCCGTACGACTTCTTTCGTGTGAAATTAGCCGAAATAATCTCTCCGCAAGTGTATTCTTCGATATCTCAAGTGTATACACGTGAAACTACGCGATGCAAAAGCATCCACAACAGAACATTCAGCTCACGTAGTAGCTCTCTTATACAGGAAGGGAAACACACTCATGTTGGCACTAATCTAAGACTCCAAACTTTGTTCTGTTCTGAGTTCTGGACTGTCGTAAATGTTTGAAGGTCTAGTGACAAGCCTTAGTTAGAACAGTGAAAAGCAAAAAAAAGAAAAATGAAAACGGCGCGATATCTAACAAAAATACATGGGCCTTGTGGCACACTTGGGGCTTCGCACAAGGGCGTTGTTTGCGAACTTACTGAAGCAAATTATTTCAATAAGGATTGGCGCAGCTTCTTGGAATACGTGTAGTCAGTACCAGTTAGGCAGGGGATTTTCAAGCGCCACTGATGTTTCCGGATAACTGCGGAGCATATGAAGGCGCCATGTTTGAATGCATAACACTATTCCTACTTTTTCGGATCCATCGTATTTCTGAGATGAAATGACAGCGAACAATCAGACGTCTGATAGGTGTGCGCCGTGATACCTAAAACGTCCATATGTTGGTACGGGGTTAAAAAAAGAAAGGACGCTGACAATCTTTTTCCTCATATGTTCGCGATTACACCAGCGCCTTTAGGTTTTTGGCCTGTTCGTCGTCTAGTCAGTAATAGTTAACGCATACTCTGGTGTATGGACATCCTGTCTGCGTTCTCCAGGAAGAGCTACGGAAGCGGCTTGCTTCAGAGAACAGCTAACGATGCACACACGATAGGTAAGCCAGCTCCCATTGGAGGGAACAGGCCCGTGCCCGGCGAAACATTTGGTAAATATTTAGTAATATGCTCCAGTTTGCTTGCCGAACTAAGTCGTAAAAAATATACGCAACGCCATCAGGTGTGAGGTATCCCTCTGTCGGTCTTTGCTATACGAACACACGCTATATATATAGACGTGGCCGAGCGCACGTCGCCGCTCTCGTTCCGTTTTGCCATCTATAGAAACCAGGGGCCCAATTCACAACGATTTGCCTTCGTAAGGGCCCATTGCCATTATAAGTGCCCATTTCGTGTGTATATATATATATACATATACATATATATATATATATATATATATATATATATATATATATATATATATATATATATAAGCGGCTCTGCGAACGACCACATGTGTCAAACGCAAGAATCACCGCGAGTCTTCGCTTCGCAACAACAGTAAAAGAATTTGGAGCGCGACACCATTTTCGCGGGAACACCAATGCATCTTCAGCCACGTCGTGGACAGTGAATCCAAACGAACACGTTGGCAGGACAGATTCATTCTGCACACACAAAATAGGAAATCGCCTGTGCTAGATGCGGCAAGCCCTCGTATGGGCTAACTCGCCGAGATTTTATTCGAAGACGACAGAACAGGCGTCACATTTCCACCAATATGTGCGCTAACACATGAGCTAGGGATCCTGCAATACTTAAAAAAGCAATAATGGATAATATCGTCAGACCTGAGTGACACATTTTATTCTTCAAAGCTGTACAGCCCACTGTACAGGGGGCTGTATGAAAAACGTTGTAGTGATTGATTGCAGAATAATTTCGACAACTTGTTCCTGAAACCTGGATCTAAGCACATATAGCAAAGTTTTCGCGTGGCGCACCCTTCAGCAGCGGCGGCCGAAATCGCGCCGGCGACGTCGTGCTCGACCAGGAGAACGTCATACCGCCACTGAATCGCCGCAGAGGGGGTCAAACTGAAAGAGCACAAGGCACTTCTGTATAGTCTACTATTTATAGTCGAGCAACAGCACGAAGGTATGACCCAGTGTGCTGTGTCCTTAAGGAAGAAGGGACGCGAATACGGAACGAACACTGCACATGCCCTGTCCTTAAGCCGTGCCCTGTCTTGATCCGTGCCCCGTCAGCTGTAGTTCACATGCGCACCTTAGGGCGTACGTTTGTCGAGAGGAGGGCCGAGATAATATCATACTTTTTCGCGCTTCGGCAGTGGTCCGAGCGACGCTTCACCCACTTCAGATAATCGAGATCGGCCAGTCGTGAACGATGGACGATAAGAAAGGAATAAGATTGAGCGAAAATATCCCGTACATTACACCGGCCTAGAATTCCGGTAACTCACCAAGGATGCGGGAGAGAAGTGGTTGGCCATGGCATAGTGGAGCTCCAAAGTAAGCGTCCTGTGACGTCGATGACTGCGGCGACACGTGGCTGGCATTGGTTTTTTGAGGGAGATTAAAAAAATAAGCACATTTAATTAGAATATAGCTGAAATTTCAGCCTAGCAACTTTAGTACACATTTTCGTAGCCTTTCAGCGCAAAACTAAGGAGACGGACGGAAGGAGACAGCACGAGGGCTTGCGTTGTGTCCTATACCTGCCCGTCTGATGATTTCCCGCTGCAAAGTACAAACGCCAAGAAGGCCGAAGGCTAATTGTACGACACTCAACAGGTCCTTCTTTTATGGTGATTAAAAAGCACACATTCACAAATATGCTTAAAATAAAATATCTCAAAGTGCGTGATCTGTGCACTGAAATATCCAAGAGGTCTAAAGCACTCACATACTATGGAGAAATATTAAGATAATTCTATGCGCCGCTACACTTTAGCGAACTTGCCTACGGCCCCACAATATTTTTTTAAGAAGCATACATGTGATACACAAATTGATTATTAATAAAAATTGACAATATGGAAACATTTATTGTGCTCATGTAAAGCTATTTTAATATTATTCAATACGATACTGTTTGGTAGCTCCTGCCTGCTTTTTTTTTAACCACTATTGTATAGGCTCGACAGTGTACAGACCACTATCAGCTTATGGTGGTTTTCTATTTCATGTGGAATTCTAAAAACGTTTTCAGGACTAATATGTGTTGCGCATTCGAGCATAGAAACGTGTATACGCGTCTATTTTTTACTCTTCATTTTCTACAGGTGTGTACGATTTGTCTATGAATAAAACATGTGTGTGGTTTAGACATTGGGTATGATCCAAACTTCGAAAATAACATGTGGATATTACTTCGTGTATACAGCATGTACAGTTATACGTTAAATGTTATATGTTTTATAACAAAATAAAGTTTCAATAAGTCTCAAATAACGGCTGCCAGATCCCGTATAGTAGTATATCTGCTTGAGCGAGGTGGAAAAACTGTAACTGTAAATAAGGACCAATAAAGTCATCATTATATATGTAGTCAAAGCAGACTATCTGCAGCTCTAATTTTTTTGGAATGTCTAAAACATTGCAGCTGATGAGGCAAGGACACAAGAAGAGACAAAGTCTTCCTTTCTGCTCGTCTTATACGTTTTCAAACAACCAATCCAAAACGAACAAACTCTAAAACTCTACAGTGAGTATTTATCTCTTAGGTCGAGAGCGTGGCAACACCGCTGGAATTCCAGGAGAGATTGTGAATGAAGCGCGATAAACATCGTGTACAAAGATGGCAGGCGAGCTTTACGTCAACAATTTATACGCTTTATTGTAACCAGAATAGTAGGAGGAGGAATAAACTTTATTAGTTGAAATGAGCCTACGGTAAAATCGTCCGAGGTGGGCGGCGTCCCTAGTCCAGGATGCCGTGGGCCTGAGCTCATAGCTTGGCCCTGCTCACCAGGCGATGCTGGTCTTCAGGGCTCGAGCTTGTCAGCTGGGCCTCCCACTGCTCGACGGTTGGTCCGGTGATGGGCGGTGTCGATGGGTTTTGCTGACATTCCCATACCATTTGGTAGAGGGTATTGGGCGTAGAGCAGAAGGCGCATTTGTGAGTGTAGCTCGTAGGTACATGGCGTGTAGCAGGGTGCCGTGCGGGAATGTGCCGGTATGTAGTCTTCGGAAGATCACCGCCTCTTCTCTTGTCAGCTGGGGATGCGGGGGTGGATAGATCCTTCTACCCAGTCTGTAGTAGCTCAGGATATCGGCGTATCTTTTCGGGACGCTATCTTGTTGGTCTACCGGTGCTCGTGAACCTGGTGGGATAGCCCGGAGAATGTGATCTCGGGCAGCGGCATTAGCCGCTACATTACCCGCCAGGGACTCGTGTCCCGGGGCCCAGACAATGTACACTTCAGGAAAATTGTCTCGCTTTTCGAGGATGCTCAGGGCTTGTTTGGAAATGCGGCCTTTTTGGTAATTTCTACATGCTGTTTGTTAGTCGGTGATGATTATGATTAGATCTTCCTCTCGCTGGCCCGTAGTGGCCGCCAGGGCTATCGCCGTTTCTTCCGCGCAGTCGATGTCTGGAGTAATTACCGAGGCCGCTGCTACCTTTTGTCCTTGGCCGTTGATCACGCTGATAGCGTGGGCCGCTCTGTTCTTGTACTTTGCCGCGTCGGTGTATCGGACTTCTCCTTGTTTTGGTCCTTCGTAGGCTTACGTAGAGCTTTCACTCTCGCTCGCCTCCTTTCTCTGTGGTATTCAGGGTGCATGTTTCTCGGGATGCTGGTCCACCGTGATCTTCTCCCTCAGTGGTAGAGGAACCCGCTGTTTTGTGGACTCATATTCGACTGGGTAGCCCAGTCTTATTAGCGTGTCCCTACCCGTGCTGGTGAGCTTGAGTCGCTCTATCTGGCTCGTCTTGTGGGCCTCTATTAGTTCCTCCCAAGTATTGTGGATGCCCAGGCTGAGTAGCTTCTCCGTCGACGTCGTTGGTGGAAGCCCCAGTGCCAGCTTGTAGGTCTTTCGTATTAGGGTGTTCAATTTGTCTCTCTCGCTATTCTTGAGACCCAGGTACGGGGTGCCGTAAGTAACTGTGCCGATTATCAGGGCTTGTATTAATCTGATTGTGCCCTGCTCTTTCAGGCCGTGATTTTTGTTTGTCACTCTTCGCACCAAGTGCGCGACTTGGGTAACTGTCGCTTGCAGTTTTTTAATGGCGGCGAGACCGACACCGTCCTTCTGGAGAGTGAGGCCCAGAATACAAAGTGTGTCCACCTTGGGTATGTTGACTCCATTTAGTGTCAACGTTGGGTCAGGTGTCTCCTGCGGAGGCCGCCCTCTTGTCCTCTTTTTGAGGATCAGGTGCTCCGACTTTTCCGGCGCGCATGAAAGACCGCAGCGGTGTAGATAATGCTCGGTCCTGTCGATGGCTTCCTGCAGGGCGTCTTGTTGTTCGCCCGCCGATCCCGTGCACGTCCACATGGTCAGGTTGTCTGCATACATTGCGTGACGGATACCCCTGATGTTCTCCAAGAGGTTCGGCAATCCCCTCATCGCTATATTGAAGAGCAACGGGGAGATCACCGACCCCTGGGGGGTTCCTTTCTGCGGTATTTGGAACTTCTCGGTCTTGAGATTCCCCAGGCCTATGGTCGCCGTTCTACCCGTCAGGAAGTCCCGGACGTAGTTGTATGTCCGCCGTCCGCAGTTGGTGTGTTGCACGCTGTTTAGCACTGCTTCGTGTGAGACGTTGTCGAAGGCTCCCTTCACGTCGAGTGCCAGGATGGCACTCTTGTGGAATGTGCTGAGGCCGTCGATGACTTCTTCTTTAAGCTGAAGTAGAATGTCCTGGGTGGAGAGGTTAGGCCGGAAACCGAACATAGGGTTCGGCAGGTGCCCACCATCTTCCAGATAGGGCGAGAGACGATTGTGGACCATGTGCTCGAAGAGTTTTCCCGCGCATGACGTGAGAGAGATCGGACGCAGGTTCTGTAGGTTGATGGGCTTGCCGGGTTTCGGGATCATCGTTACGTCCGCGTGCTTCCAGGAAGCCGGTATACTGCCGATCTCCCAGCTTTCATTGATATACTTGAGTAAACTCTCCGTCGCCCCGTCGTCCAGGTTACGGAGGGTCTTGTTGTTAATTTTATCCCTGCCGGGCATCGTGCTTCTTGTGAGATTTCTTAAGGCTGCCACGATCTCCGACTTGGTGAAAGGTTGGTCTAAATCCGGACTGGGTTCCCCCTCGTACTCCGGGTGAATGACTGGCTGCGTCTTCCGTTGTTGCTCGTCTCCGATGTATTTCCCGGTGATGGCTTCGAGTGCTTCTTCTTCGGTTCCCTGGAAGTTGTGTATAAGTCTTTGTATGTGTTGCCCCGTGACAGTTTTTGATTCCGTTTTCGCCAGAAGGGTCTTTAGAATGGCCCAGGTCTGTCGGTTGCTGAGGGTTCCTTGTAACTGGTCGCACACTTGATTCCCATTCTGACGTCCGAGTTTTTCAGCATACTCCTCCGCCTGCCGCGAGACTGCGGCAATGCGGATCTTGAGTTTGCGGTTTCTCTTCTGCTTCTTCCATCTCTTCATAAGTCCTCGCCTCGCCTCCCAGAGGTGAAGTAGGTGTGGGTCGACTTCGGGATTGTCCGCAGTGAGTTGGATGGTCTTTGTGTACTTGGTAACCAAGTCCATCACGTTCTTGGTCCACTCCTCGATGTCCTCTAGGCTTCTGGGGTGTTCATCTTTCCGAAAAGCAGGCCAGTCCGTAATTTTGGCCTGACCAGAGTAGTAAAACGAAAAATAAAACACTCGGGAAAGCTCGTTACAGAGATGGCAAGTGGTAAGGGTGGACCGAAGGTCCGTTTCATGATGCTAACCCGGCAAATCCATCTACGGCGTGCACACTTAACGATATTATTGCGCCTTATTCAAGGTAACTTGTTTAGTCACACGCAACCAGCAACGTCAGTGGCCATAGCCTTCGTTAAAACGATGTTCGCTAACCCAGTTGGCCATAAGCAACCGCGAAAGCAAGGTGTTATTAGCACAGGCAGCGACCAATGATGCAACAGTTCTTGCGGACGAAGTCTGTGTACTTGCATCCTATAGGTGCGAACGACAGTGCCGCGCTCACTACCGCCTGTTTCAGCGAGTCATATGTATTCCACTCACAACAGCAGCAACGCCGCACGCCGCACTGTAGCGAGTGAACACATGTCTCATGATCAGTACCTTATGTACTATTAGGCACTTTCTGTCGTGGCGGTATTGCATGCAGGCATTGCCTAATGTTCGCGTAAGTATAAGTAAGCCACTTCGATATTGCGTTGCTTTCGAGAACGTATGCTGCGAGGAGTCTTCGTTTACTTGCTCAAACCAAGACCGAATCTTCGTGGAGCACCCCGATTTTATCCAACTGTCGTCTCCATCGGCTGGGTCTTACGATGAAGCTGCAGATTACATCGAAGTTCTCCCGTCGGGATGCAACTTTAATGTGCCGCCTCTGGTTAGGGGTGGCTTTTACGAAAACCTACTCATTTCTTATTGGAATGTCCGACACACCGATCTGTGACTCATGCAACTGTGAAGAGACGATCGAGCACGTGTTGTGTTTTTGTAATCTCTGTGATGGCGAACGCGATGTTCTTCGAAGTGTGTTAGACCAATTAGGCAGCAGACCATTTTCAGAGACTAAGATTCTTTTTTTTTTTGGCCCTGATCACACGCGTTGCAGGCTTGCAAAGCGACGCGGAATTTGCTACGATTCACAAAATCGACTGGCCTCAGTGACCGATTGTAGGCGTGAAGTGATGGACAACCGCACCGTGTTCACACTGACAGTACCTTTATCCCTCCCTCTCCTTTTTTCTTTTCATCACTGGATTGCCGCATACATTAACAATCGAAAACAGTTTGTTGTCTTTAATGGAGAAACTTCGGAAATTCTTGGTGTGGACTCAGGCGTTCCCCAGGGGTCTGTGCTTGGGCCCCTTCTTTTTCTTTTGTTTATTAATGATAGTGTCTGCAACATTCCTGTCAAAATACGATTGTATGCCAATGACTGCGTGATTTTCACTGAAGTGAACAGTACAGCTGACCAAATTCTTTTAAATGATACACTCAACAAAATTGTTCAGTGGTGTGATATGTGGCAAATGTGTATAAACTATGAAAAAACAGTGTTCATGAGAGTTACTCACAAAAAAAGACCATTAACCTTTGTCTATTCTATCAACAGCAGTGTTCTTCACGAAGTACCTCATTACAAATACCTGGGCCTCTGGATAACAAGTAACTTAGACTAGACTAAACACATTGATTATGTCGTAAGAAATGCAAACTGTAAGTTGTTCTTTTTACGAAGAGCTTTAAAATTTACTACTCCTGATGTCCGCATGACCACATATAAAGCGCTTATTCTCATATCATTAGATTATGCAGCCATAATCTGGGACCCCTTCACTAGGACCAATATTAACAAGATTGAAAGCGTACAGAAAAAGGGTGTGCGATTCATATATAACAGCTTTGGACGTTCTTCTGTTTCTACCCTTTTAACCAGAGCAAACTTGCCACAAATAACGCAAAGAAACCGGTCATCTAGGCTAAAATTTATGTATCAGGTTGTAAAAGGGCACTATAAATTAGACACTTCAGACGTAATAACCTTTTCATCCGGGTATGCCACTAGACAAAGACACCAATTAACAATTGCTCCGTTTCGCACACGTAACAACTCCTTTAAATACTCTTTCTTTCCGCGGACAACAACCGAATGGAACCAGCTCACTAACACCCAAGTTCAACAGCCTTCACTTACCTTGTTTACATCGTGTCTAACTTAGTACTTACCTTCTATTTTAGTTTATATTACTTTCTTTACTCTTATGTATCTATGTATTTGTCGGTTGCCTTTCTTGTGATCTTTTCAACATTTGTACCCTCCTGCCAAAATCCCCAAAGTGGGATTGCAGTATCAATAAATAAAACCTTTCCCCCGGTAGGGTAGCAAACCGGACGTGCGTCTGGTGGGTCTTCCTACCTTTTCTTCCTTATTTTCCTATTCACCCTCTTTCAATATAGAACAGTGCGCTTACGCTGCTTGTATTTATTGGGGACACTTATGTCATCAATACTCGGCAGCTATCCATCGAGGTTCATCGCGATACCGAATCAATTTAGGAACTGGGAAATGTCACGATCGTAAATATATAGAGTTGATTTGAATAGCTATGCGACATCAAGAAAAGAGAGAGCTAGCTGTGAAGGAACGACGCCTCAGTCATAGTTTCGTGCCTTCCGCACGCGCTTATTCTGTCCACTCCTTAAATGCATACTTCATCGCAGATTACGGTCCGGAAGCAATCACAAACGCTGTTTAAAGGCTTAGTCGCACGCATAATTTAAGTTTCATTTAACTTATAAGCAAGCATAACAGGCAAATACGAACGCCTGAAATCGTAGCAAGCAGGAGGATAACTTTTTCCGATAAAAACTGGGAGTAAAGAACATTAAGAGTGCTTGTTGTATCGCCCTTGCGTCAGCTTCCTTACTACCTGCGTAAAGCGATGTGCGTCCCACTCTGAGCATGACTTTCTTTTCCCCGGTTTCTAGAAAAAAGAAGAGCAGCTTCTGACCAAGCCCTAATTTTCTTTTTAAGTAGATAAATCAGGTTACTCCTCAAAAAGTACCTCGCTTGAGTAAAGCTTTATCTGCACCTTCCACGTGCATTGGGTCGAGAAAAAAAAAGAAAGAAAGAAAGGAGACAAAGGGAGCATTTCTCGCCCATATTTAAGATATATGGCTGGGATGGCTAGGCACAAAAAGTGATTTTTAGGAGCATTGTCGGCTCACCAAAATCGATTAGGAGAAACAATGGTACAGATGCGCTTCTGATAATACAATAAAAAGGCGCCCACAGCTCTCCAGTTCACCCTGGTCTCGCCGAGTTGCCATTCTCTCCCACAATGCTCCAACGCAAAGTTCGCAAAGTTGCCATGGCCACTGCGCGGCGACGTCGTCTTCTGGGCGCACTCGGTTGATTTCTTTCCCCGCATGGCGAAGTGCGTCTAGGTGGAGAAGGGGCGGAGGCGAGGCGGGCGAAAAGCGGGATGCGCATGAACCGGGCGGCTGCCTCATAAAGGAAAACCGCCACTGCACTCATTAGTTGGTCGTTCGAAGCAGGACTTGCTGTGGATTTCCTTTACTTTTTTTTCCTCCCCCTCTTCACCTCACCCCTCCAAAAGGGGGAGGCGTAAACAAAGCGACGTGGGTGCGCTACTGCCAGGCGGGAAAACCGTATGTTCGCTGCAGTCGCCAATGGATAATTTACGCCAAGCCGCACAAAAGGCGCTGCTCATTGTGTATCTGCAGTCGTTTTCGTGCGCCCGTGCAGAGCTGCATTAGCGGTAATCAATTGCTCATCACTGGTTAACAAAAGAAGGCACCGGGTGCAGGGCTCTCTAGCGAATGTCGAACAGTTCCTTCGTTCCGTCCTTCATTTTCTTTGTCTTTCTCACTTCTTTAGCTGGACAGTAGAAGCCGGCAGAAAGTGCATCTATGGCGATATCCTTAGTTTCACCCGTACCAAAACAGGTATACGTGGGCAGGAAGCCTGCGTTTTGCTTCCCGGGCTTCAAGCATACTTTCAATGCAACGTCGCTTTGCACTTTTGCTAGGAGGCAAAGTGCCCGCCCTGGGTGGGCCGGCTTTCATAGGATGCCATCAAAGTCTATCCGGCAGTGAAAACATGGCTCTAAAGAGTAGTTGTCACTCGCTGGGGGACTGCTGGGCATCCAAGAAAATATCAGGGGCCGCCGGACGTAGTTCAGAACTTAGAGCGGCGCACTAAACGCATTATAGAGAAGACTGATATTGAAGTATCTGCTTGCAGTTGCGGTATGACGCGTCAACCAGCAAGTTGTCTCAACTCGGTCCGTATGACTTGTTCTTGATGACCGCGATTTTCTGACCACGGTTGAAAATGTGTCCTGAAACATCTTTCTTTTTTAATATTGATTGATAGTTTGTCGTACTGGCTGTATTGAGTTCATTGAAATAGTGTTTGTTTGTTGCTTTTGTCCTGATCGCTTTGCAGCAATGTTAACAATTTCGTGTACTGGCTATCTTGTATCTGCTGAAATATTTGTTCATACCTTCTTTTTTCAATTTTGCAATAGTGTAATTTCCATGTAGCAATGCCTTCTTGGCGCTGTAGATAATCCAAATAAACAAACAAACAAATAAATAAATAAATAAATAAATAAATAAATAAATAAATAAATAAATAAATAAATAAATAAATAAATAAAAACCTTCTCGTTGCTTATATTGAGCTTTCCAAAACTAATTTGTCATCGCGTAACTTCTCTGCAACAGCTGTTAAAAACTCGAAACTGGGTTCCCTGTGTCCATCCGACCTCTCCGTGACGCCGCAGCGTCTGACCGACGCCGTGGCTGTTCATCGTGGGATTTCGCAGTGCGAGCCGCAGCAGGTCCAACGCCAGGAACGTGATGTCATCACTTGGTCACGTTGGTTTTGGTGCCATCGGGTGTTAACGCCGGGCGGACACCGTATTTTCCGCTTCATGGGGCATATAGTGCTTTCGAATCAATAAAAGAATTCGAAACGTGCGTCTGTAGCCGCCATGTTTCTTCTAGTAATCTCCAATTTAATATCTGCCTTTTAGACAGAAATAGGCAGACTGTGAGCGAGGAAAACTATATATAACTGCTTTACTGATATACGACGAAATTAAATACCGACGGTTTAGCATTCTTGTTGCTCTACACGTGATGCCACCGTGCGCTATAATTATGGCCATCTACGTCATTGCTTCGATATTATTCCCATAATATATGTTCCTATTCTTCTTGTTTTCTAGTAGCCTATAACATGTGGTTCTTACAAACGCTTATTTTCTTCGATGATTTTATCATTCCAGGCAGTCAAGATCTGCAAGCAAATAATACGTGCAGATTTGGGGAGCTAAATTGCTCGTACTCCAGCGCATTCCAATTTCAGGGCCCAGGGGCGAAATTCACAAAGCGAACTTGCGAACAAGTTTTGGCGTAAGAAAAATTTTACAAAAAGAGCGTATTCACAAAGCTAAAACTGTTCCCAAGACCAGCAAGCTTGCGATTCCCGCCGCTGCATAGACGAGCGCTGTAGTCGAAAATAGGCGTATATGTAATGGTAGCACAGGGGCTAACTTCAACACTTGCGTCAATAGTAAGCGGAAGTCGATTCACAACACCTAAACAGCCGTCGCATGCAGCTGCCGACGTAAGAAGAAATTTCTACAAGAGGGGCCTAGCAGTCTTACGAACATAATTATGTATATCTGTGCCGCTCGAGCTGACGTGGGTAAGCGTTGAAACGCTTACTGATAGCCGAGGATGGCGGGTGCTTATACCTTTGTGGCACGTTCTGATTTGGCATCTCAAAGTGCACTGGGCTGTTTCAGTGCATAATTGTATTGAGCGTGCACTGCTGTGGAAGGCAGTAACATTAATGTTCTGCGGCGAGCTTCTGCTTAATCTCTGATAGGATGTGTTTCTTTATGCGCGCAATAGCCTGACTTTTCATATTCGTCATGACACTCTATTGGGTGGTAGCAAATAGAAGTGCAGTGTCCGTCCTTGACCATAGTAAAGTTTGTCATTGATGCGTCTTGAGCACTTCCATCGGGCTTTATTTTTGTAGTTGGAGCTTTTTCTCCCTCATAGGGCTGCGGATGATTACTTTTCCCAACGCTTTTGAGGCTATAATTCTCCAACAACGAGCAAACGCCTAAATGTTTCTAATTATCAAAACTTGTTGCTGTTGCACAATTTGCTGTCGTCTTCCGTGCTCTTAGCTTCAGCTTTCTATTATATTGCTGATAGTTTCCATTCAGCACTTAGTCAAAGCGACATAGTGTCTCTGCCCACGTTTCTTCTCATCCCGTGGCCTACGGTGTGAGTGAACGTATGCGTACGACGCACGACAATCCTGTCTATGATATGAAGCGGGACGTCAGTGCGATGTCATAAAAAAGATCACCGCCCAAGCACTCCGTACAGATGGTTAACCAGCGAAGCTCAAACGTGCGTCCCCGGTGTTTATCACTGGGTTAATCCCGACGGTTCATTAAACGACGGCTTGGTAGGCTGCCGGATTCTCGATACGCAGTTGCTGCTTGCGCTCGGCTGCACGTGCCTGTTCTTGCGCCTGGGCTGCAGGATCGGCACGTAGACGAGCTCGTTCCTGGTTCTACTCGCGACGTTGCTGATCGAAAGCTGCCTGCTCCTAAGGAGTACGTATGACGCGTGGCCTACCCATTTCGAAGCCGGAGAGCAACTGCTGCGCGCGCGCCCCGCTGCGACGGAGAGCAACGGCGTCGCTACTGGCGCAGCGAATCGCGCGCCTCTTGTTTTTTTTTTTTTGCGCATTCGCATGGGGTTGCGCCGGAGGCGTTTTCGGCGTGCGAACGACGGACGGACGGATATGCTAGCCTCATACAGTTTCTCTGCAGAAGAAAGGGCGAACAAAATTACCTACCACCATTGATACGAAAAGTATGCTGACTGCTCGAATAAGAGCGATGCTGTGGAATAAAATACACCTCACGAACGGAGCGAATACTTGTCGCATGAGTACACACACACACACACACACACACACACACACACACACACACACACACACACACATATATATATATATATATATATATATATATATATATATATATATATATATATATATGTACATGTTAAGCCTCAACGGTTTATCTCGCAGCTCGCGCGCTGAAGAAGATGACGCTGGCCATGATGATGAATGTATACAGATGAAGAAGATGAAGGGGTAATATAATGCTCACACAATTTCCCCCGCGTGTGGAAGCGGCCAACCTGGCCGCTGGTTATGGTGGGAAACGCCGTATGAAAGGCTTTAAACGCGAAACATGCACAATCTCCGTGGTACGGCAGCGGCCGTCCAAAGGCTGAACAACTGGAGTGACACGATAGTTCACTGGCGAAGTCTGTTCCCGAACAATGTAGGGCCCGATAAAACGGGACTGAAATTTTTCGCACAATCCAGCAGTGCGAACTGGGGTCCACAGTTTCGTCTCCTGGGTGGAAGGAAACGACACGGTGACATGCATCATAGCGAATTTTGCGGTCTTGTTGACTGGCGTCGGTGTTGAGGCGGGCACGTTCGCGGCACCGGGCAATGCGCGAAACGAACTGCGCACACACTGATGTGGACGAAGACACGGGGACACCGAAGAAAGAAACGTCGATGATAGTGAGAGGTTGGCGACCATACACAAGGAAAAAGGGCGAGTACACCGTAGTGCGTTGGACGGCCGTGTTGTACGCGAAAGTGACGAATGGTAGAATGACATCCCAATTGGTGGAGTCAGGGTTGATGTACATAGATATTATGTCGGACAGCGTGCGATGAAAGCGCTCTGTGAGACCATTAGTTTGAGGGTGGTAGCTGGAAGTCGTTTTATGGATGGTATTGGACGCACGGAGAACATCGTCGAGAAGTTTAGAGAGGAAGGTCTTGCCGCAGTCATTCAAAAGGACACGTGGGGCTCCGTGCCGTAAAAAGATGGCTTCCAAGAAAAAGGCTGCAACCTCCTCTGCGGATCCCGAAGATAGTGCGGCTATTTCAGCGTACCGTGTCAAGTCGTCTACAGCTGTGACGGTCCATCGTTTACCGCCGGTGGTTAAGGGTAGCGGTCCATACAGGTCGATACCAACGACTGCAAAAGGAGCTTCAGGACACGGGACAGGTTGGAGCAGTCCAGCCGGAGGTGAGGTCAGTCGTTTCCGGTGTTGGCAGAGCGAACAGGAAGCCACGCATTTCGCTACGCTGGTTGCAAGTCCAGGCCAAGAGAAGCGGCTACGAATTCGCTCATAGGTTTTATGGAAACCAAAGTGACCGGCAGTGGGATCATCGTGAGAGGTCTCCAATATCTGGGCCCGAAGTGATCGGGGAACGACAGGAACCCAACGGTGTCCTTCGGCATGAAACACGTACCGGTATAATATCAAATTTTCGATCTTGAAGTTCTTCAACTGCCGACAGAGCCAAGCGTTAGGTGTGCGAGATGATCCGCGAATACGTTCCATAACGGAGTGGCAGTAGGAGTTGTTTGGATCCGACTGCTGGTACGATCTGTTGGGAACTCGGCGCTGACGCCCGTGGTTGTACCTGGGTCGCAAGCCCCAAGGGTAGCGTTGGCCTGGCGGCCTGGGGTACAACTGGAAGCATCCGAAGGTCCCGGCAAAGCATGAGTCGACTGGTAACAACGAAACAACTTGTTTATTTTAACATCGCAAAGAGTTGGCGGTCAGGTTGACCGAAGTAGAGAGACGGGAGAGCACTTCACTCAACGGAAGAAATCGGAGCCCTCCTCTGGCGTCCGGGGGCAGCTGTTTTTATACTCTCGCAGTTGAGGGCAAGAAGGAACCCCTCAAAAGACGAGCACGTGAATGTACAATGGGCTAATGGTGACGCACACTGTCGTAGCGATGCCGTAGCACCATGTCGTGGCGCTGCGCAAGATCTCGTAGCAACTGGTCGTGGCGCTGCCGGTCGGACACAATGACTGTAACGAGAAGATGGTCCCTGCTTTGGCTTCGCCTGTTTCGGGCACAATGACTGGAACGAGATCCCTGCTTTGGCATCGCCTGTTTCGGGCCCAATAACTGGAATGAGATCCCTGCTTTGGCATCGCCTGTTTCGGGCACAATGACTGGAACGAAATCCCTAGGCGGTCGCATCGCCGCAGACGCGCCTGGAAACACCTGGCGATGAGTGTTGCGGTGACGACGATCGGGCCAAAATGTCCGCCGCCCCGCCGCCGTCGCGCCGGCAAAACCACGTGTCGCAGGCGAAACGCAACAGACCGCCCCGCCGGGGAAAGGAGATCCCGATGGACAGGGGACTGCATCCGCTGTCCGGAGGGATGTCGCTCGATGATGCTCATAACCGAAGTCGGGCGTCCCTTGACGTTTCTTGAGCGCAGCGTACAGAGAAGGCCTCGTTCTCTCGTTCAGGTTCGCACGGGACACTGCAAAGTGACTTCGGGAGAGTTCACATTTTTGTTCTCGTTCCCGGCAAGCGTTAGAACTACGCTGAAAACTCAACCGCTCAGTCAGCAAGCACGGCACAACCCTCACTAAGCCCTGCCAGGCTCTTTCCCCTTGTTATACCACTGCCTAGTTCCTTACAGTAGTCTAGCATCACTCAGAACGCGTCCACAAATTGAAAAATTGCACTAGAAAGCATATCATCACTTTGAAACACTAAACAAAAGCAATATGTTAAAAAAAATCCTGCCTCAGGAAGAAAAACATCAGTAACAAACAATTTTGAGGCTGATTCCTACGTTAGGGGCTTCGACTTAAGCCATCGGCGTTACCGTTGAGACTCCCCTTTTTGTAACGCACCTCAAAGGAATATTGTTGTAAAGCGAGGCTCCAGCGCAGGAGGCGGCCATTTTTGGGAGAGATGGTCTGCAGCCATTGGAGAGGGCAGTGATCTGTCTCAATGATAAACCTCGAGCCGGCTAGATAGCATGACAATTTCTGAACGGCCCACACGAGACATGCACACTCTTTCTCGGTGGCGCTATACGCCTGCTCACGACTGGTCAGCTTACGACTAGCATACAGGACGGGGTGTTCTACTTCTCCATTTTCCCGTTGGCACAGTACAACGCCCATGCCTCGCTCACTAGCATCGCACTGAACAATGAACCCTTTTGTATAGTCTGGCGATCGTAGCACAGGCTGGCTTGTTAGGGCACTCTTTAGGGCGCTAAAAGCTCTTTCCTTTGTCTCGTCCCAGACGACTGTTTGAGGCTCTGTCTTTCTTAGAGCATCCGTCAGGGGAGCCGCGATATCAGAGTACCTAGGGATGTACCTCTGATAGTAGCCGGCGACACCTAAGAACGACCGAATATCGGTCTTTGTGCGCGGTTGCGGAAAGTCTCGCACAGCGGCCACTTTTATTTCAGAGGGGCGGCGACGACCCTGACCAATCACGTGACCGAGGTAGACAACCTCGGCCTGTGCTAACTGGCACTTAGGAGCCTTGACTGTCAAGCCCGCTTCGCGCAGGCGGGTTAGCACTGCCCGCAAGTGTGTCATATGCTCAGACCAGGATGCGGAGAATATCGCTACGTCGTCTAGATACGGTAAAGCGAATTCTTGCTGTCCCCGCAACACTTTATCCATGAGGCTTGAAAAACAGTATGGCGCGTTCTTCAAACCAAAACTCAACACTTTAGGACGGAATGTTCCCATTGGTGAAATGAACGCCGCATACCTACTAGCCTCTTCTGTAAGTGGAACCTGCCAATAACCCCTGACAAGATCTAGGGTGGAAATAAACTGAGCGCTACTAACTTTCTCAAGGCGCTCCTCGATGTTAGGGATCGGATAAATTTGATCCTTAGTGATGGAATTAAGCCTGCGGTAGTCGACGCAAGGACGAGGTTCCTTGCCCGGTACCTCAACTAAAATCAACGGGGAGGTATAATCACTCTCACCTGCCTCAATAACACCGAGCTGTAGCATTTTCTTTACCTCAGCCTCCATAATATCGCTCTGGCGGGGTGACACCCGATACGCCTTGGATCGTACTGGCTCTGTGGAGGTAAGTTCTATATCATGAGTAAGTACAGAAGTCCTACCAGGCCTCTCAGAGAACAGACCTTGAAACTCTTGTAATAGCTGGTGTAGTTCGGTTTTCTGCTCAGGCGACAGCGGTGCTTTACTGATAAGGTCACTAATGACTTGACCGGTGTCTTCCCTGTTCGTCACTGAGCCTAGTCCTGGAAGCTCGACTGGAAGCTCTTCAGGAACGTTTACCATCATGCACACCACTGCTTCCCTTTGTCTATAAGGTTTGAGCAGATTACAGTGGTAAACTTGCTGTGCTTTCCGCTTTCCTGGCAGACTTACCACGTAGTTAACGTCCGACAGTTTCTGAACAATTCGCGCTGGGCCCTCCCACTGCACGTCTAGTTTGTTGTTTAGCGAGGTGCGCAATATCATGACCTCATCGCCAACCTCAAAACGACGGGCCCTGGCTGTCCGATCATAATAAACCTTGGCCCTCTGCTGGGCCTTTGCCATTGCTTCACCTGACAACTCCTGTGCCCTTCTTAAGCGTTCGAGGAGCTTAAGCACGTACTCCACCACGACTGGGTCGTCGCCCCTACCTTCCCATGATTCTCGAAGCATGCGAAGCGGAGATCGAAGCGAGCGACCGTACACCAGTTCAGCTGGCGAAAACCCCGTAGCCGCATGCGGCGCGGTCCTTAAAGCAAACATCACCCCAGGCAGACACAGCTCCCAGTCAGTTTGATGTTCAAAACACAAGGCTCTCAACACGCGCTTCATGACGGAGTGGAGCTTCTCAACGGAATTCGACTGTGGGTGGTACACTGAGCTGTGTAACAGCTTTACCCCACACCTTTCGAGAAAAGTTGTCGTCAAAGCGCTAGTAAACACTGTGCCCTGATCTGATTGAATTTCTGCAGGAAAACCAACTCGCGCAAATATGGACAGTAGTGCATTGACTATCTCAACTGAGCTGAGTTCTTTAAGCGGCACTGCTTCAGGGAACTTTGTCGCTGGGCAGATCACAGTCAAAATGTGTCTGTACCCCGTGGCTGTTACCGGCAGAGGTCCCACTGTATCAATAACGAGCCGTCTAAAAGGCTCCGTAATGATAGGTACCAATTTCAACGGCGCCCTCGATTTGTCCCCTGGTTTGCCCACCCGCTGACAAGTGTCACATGTCCTCACGAAATGGTCTGCGTCCCGAAAACACCCTGGCCAATAGTACTCTTGCAAGAGACGGTCCTTAGTTTTCTTAACTCCTAGGTGTCCGGACCACGAACCCCCATGTGACAAGCGCAACAGATCCTGACGATAGCATTGAGGCACGACCAGCTGATCGAACTCCACTCCTCGGCGGTCTAGATACTTCCGGTACAGGACTCCACCTCTTTCCACAAAACGCGCAGTTTTCCTGGCGATACCTTCTTTGACATTGCAGCGCACGTTTTCCAGGCTGCCATCCTTTTTTTGCTCGGCTATCAAAGCCGTCCGGCTGACTTTTAGCAACCTATCAAGTCCGTCTGACGTAGGCGCGATGAGCAAATCAGTAGATAGCTCTTCTAACTTTCCCGCGTCGGGATTTTCCTCTCCAGTATCTGGCGCCTTCAACGCTACAGACTCAATTTTATTCTGTTCGGGCGTGCTCTGAATATCAGCTTGCTGCGCCTCTGACCCTTTTTCGTTGTTTGATAACGTCGGCCCCGCAACTACCGCCTTTGCAGCGAGCTCCCGAACCTTCGATCTGGTTAAGGCCTGAACACTAGCTTCACCAAACAAAAGCCCCTTCTCGCGCAGGAGGTGATCGGACCTGTTTGAAAATAGGTACGGGTACTGGGGTGGCAGCATAGATGACACTGCCGCCTCCGTCTCAAGCGCTCCGAAAGGTCCTTCAATAAGCACTTTTGCTACCGGCAGACACACGCTATGAGCTTCCACGGCTTGCTTGATCCACGCGCACTCGCCCGTGAACATATGGGGTTCTACGTAAGATGGGTGAACTACATCCATCGTAGCTGCGGAATCGCGAAGCACTCGGCACTCTTTCCCGTTCACGAGGAGGTCTCGCATGTAAGGCTCGAGAAGCTTCATGTTCTCGTCCGTGCTGCCTACTGAAAAAAACACAACTTTTGGTGTTGTTTCCGGACACTGCGCCGGAAAGTGACCCGGCTTCTGGCACGTATAACACAAGCGCGCTCGCCTCATCTCGAACCGCTTTCTGCGTTTGGCTGCCGCCGTCTCTTTACGTTTGGTCGGACTGCTTTCGCTCGCATCCGCACTACGCGTGTCCCCCTTTAATCTCATGGGTGTGAACTTCGGCCTCTCAAATTTTGAGCCAAATTCACCCTTTTGACCGTCCTTAGCTCCGCGAGCTCGACGCGTCACAAACTCCTCGGCTAGCTCAGCGGCTCTAGCCACCGTACTCACGTCTGGCCTATCCAAGACCCAGTATCGCACGTTCTCCGGTAACCGACTATAAAACTGTTCTAGCCCGAAACACTGCAGAACTTTATCGTGGTCACCAAACGCTTTCTCTTCTTTGAGCCACTCCTGCATGTTCGACATAAGCCTATACGCAAACTCTGTATATGACTCACTTTTGCCTTTCTCATTTTCCCGAAACTTCCGACGGAACGCTTCCGCAGACAGCCGGTACTTTTTTAGCAGACTCGATTTTACTTTGTCGAAATCCTCTGCTTCCTCTCTATCCAAGCGAGCGACTACGTCGGCCGCCTCGCCGGGTAACAAAGTGAGCAAGCGCTGTGGCCACGTTTCCCGAGAGAACCCCTGCTTCTCGCACGTTCGCTCAAAGTTAACCAGGAACAAACCAATGTCCTCTCCAAGCTTAAACGGCCGCATCAGGTCAGTCATTTTGAACAATACTCGTTCTCCTGCACCGTGTGCCTGACTTCCATTACGAGCGCGTTCCATCTCTATCTCGAGACGCTTCATTTCCAAAGCGTGTTCGCGCTCTTCTTTTTCTTTCTGCTCTTTAAGTTCGCGCTCCTGTTTCTCTTTTTGCTCTTTAAGTTCGCGCTCATATTTCTCTTTTTGCTCTTTAAGTTCGCGCTCATGTTTCTCTTTTTGCTCTTTAAGTTCGCGCTCCTGTCTTTTTGACCTCTCCTCAATAGTCTCAAGGCATTCCGACAGCTCGTCATCCTCAGCCTCTAACTCAAGAATAGCCGTTATCAGTTCCGGTTTTCTTAGTTTGTCTGAGACATCCAGACCCAACTCTCTTGCAAGCTCCAACAATTTCGGTTTGCGCAACGACTTCAAATCCATGGCTGCTCTGAATGCTGCTTTCTCTACTGCTTACTATTGTCTTGCCGCAACTAACCCGGCAGCAACGACAACCACAATTACCAGCTCTGTTTCTGACACTAACAAAAGCCTGGCAAAGCTCAGAAGAAGAAAGTCCCGCACTCACCAAACCTCGCAGGCAGGAATTCCGCGCAGTCGTTCCGCTGCAGGCAACCAGTCGTCACACAGGGCTCGTTGCACTGCTCCCGGATCGTCGTTGAGCTGCTCAGCATACTGTCAACTGCATCTCTTTGCTGCTGGCCTCCGTTGTCGCGATCTCGCCGCTGGCAGACCGTTGTTTGAAGTCGTAGGCGATCTCACCGCTGGCAACCAGATGTTTTAGACCGGAGGTGATCTCACCGCTGCCAACCAGATGTTTGGATCCGACTGCTGGTACGATCTGTTGGGAACTCGGCGCTGACGCCCGTGGTTGTACCTGGGTCGCAAGCCCCAAGGGTAGCGTTGGCCTGGCGGCCTGGGGTACAACTGGAAGCATCCGAAGGTCCCGGCAAAGCATGAGTCGACTGGTAACAACGAAACAACTTGTTTATTTTAACATCGCAAAGAGTTGGCGGTCAGGTTGACCGAAGTAGAGAGACGGGAGAGCACTTCACTCAACGGAAGAAATCGGAGCCCTCCTCTGGCGTCCGGGGGCAGCTGTTTTTATACTCTCGCAGTTGAGGGCAAGAAGGAACCCCTCAAAAGACGAGCACGTGAATGTACAATGGGCTAATGGTGACGCACACTGTCGTAGCGATGCCGTAGCACCATGTCGTGGCGCTGCGCAAGATCTCGTAGCAACTGGTCGTGGCGCTGCCGGTCGGACACAATGACTGTAACGAGAAGATGGTCCCTGCTTTGGCTTCGCCTGTTTCGGGCACAATGACTGGAACGAGATCCCTGCTTTGGCATCGCCTGTTTCGGGCCCAATAACTGGAATGAGATCCCTGCTTTGGCATCGCCTGTTTCGGGCACAATGACTGGAACGAAATCCCTAGGCGGTCGCATCGCCGCAGACGCGCCTGGAAACACCTGGCGATGAGTGTTGCGGTGACGACGATCGGGCCAAAATGTCCGCCGCCCCGCCGCCGTCGCGCCGGCAAAACCACGTGTCGCAGGCGAAACGCAACAGAGTCATTACGCTGGCTAGAGGCAAACGTATGAGAATGGCTGGATGGGAGCCGGTCGAGAGCAGCGAGCGAAGGGAATGCAGGGGCCGCGCCCTGCGGTGTGCTCACAAAAGGTGGTAAGCAAGCAGCGTTTGAAGACGGTGGTAGGGGACAACGAGAGAGAGCATCGGCATCCTGGTGTTTCTTTCCAGACTTGTAGGTAACGTCGAAGTCGTATTCTTGTAAACGAAGTAACCAACGGCTGAGACGTCCCGTTAATTTTTTTAGCATCGCCAACCAGCACAAGGCGTGGTGGTCAGTAACGACCGTAAAGTGGCGGCCGTGCAGATAAGGCCAAAATTTTTGGGCGGACCAAACAACGGCGAGACACTCTTGCTCGGTAATCGTATAATTTTTCTCTGCAGCTGTTAGCGTGCGACTTGTGTATGCAACCACACGTTATTCAGAATTTTGCTGACGTTGCAGAAGAACAGCGCCGATACCGTGTCCGCTGGCGTCAGTATGTAGAAGAGTGGGTGCGGTGTTGTCGAAATGACAAAGCACAGGTTCGGATGTAAGGGCACGCTTGGGGGCGTCAAAAGCAGTTTGGCATTCGTCCGACCATACGTAGGGAGCTCCAGAAGGAAGGAGTTGATAGAGCGGCGCCGCAATGGTGGCAAAGTTACGTATGAAGCGCCGGAAATACGAAGCTAGGCCAAGGAAGCTACGCAAGTCTTCGGCGCGTTGAGGCCTGGGGAAGCGGAGGACAGCGGTAATCTTGTCGGGGTCGGGTCGAAGGCCCTCCTTGCTGACAAGGTGTCCGAGCACTTTAATGGTTTTGCTGGCGAAGTGGCACTTTTTTGTATTCAGCTGAAGGCCAGCAGCTGAGAGGCTTGTCAGGACTTCGTCGAGGCACTGCAAGGGCTCATGGAACGTCGACGAAAATATGATGATGTCGTCAAGGTAGCATAAGCAAGTCTTCCACTTTGGGCCCCGTAGTACGGTGTCAATCATCCGCTCAAATGTGGCGGGAGCATTACACAGGCCGAACGGCATTACATTAAATTCATAAAGTCCATCGGGTGTGGCAAAGGCGGTTTTCTCCTTGTCTGCTTCGTGCATGGGTATCTGCCAGTATCCGGAGCGTAGATCAAGGCTGGAGAAATACTCCGCGCCTTGTAATGAATCTAACGCATCATCAATTCGGGGCAGTGGATATACATCTTTGCGGGTTATTTTGTTCAAGACACGGTAGTCTACGCAAATCTACGCAAAATTGCACTGAGCCGTCTTTATTACGCACCAAAACGACAGGTGACGACCAAGGGCTTGAGGATGGGTGGATTATGCTACGTTTCAGCATGTCGGCAACGTGGGTATCGATGATCTGGCGTTCAGCGGAAGAAACGCGATATGGCCGCCGGCGCACGATGGAAGTTCCATCTGTGTGTATGCGATGAACCGTCGCAGAAGTCTGTCCCAGAAGCGCAGAGTGTACGTTGAAGGAGTCTTTATGCTTGGATAACAACGCCAGTAACTCCCCCGTCTGCTGTGGCGTTAAATCGGAGCTGATGGTACTAGCAAGAACAGAAGCAGGGACCGGATCCATAGCTGTGGGTGGTTGTGAAACAGAGGTAGTCGAGGTAAGCACATAGACAGGCTGTGTGTCCAAGACGCGCATGAGAGCGGCGAAAGCAGAACTGGCTCATTGGTTGTGTTGAGTACAGCCAAAGTGGCCGTGCCGTTGGTAAAGCGAACAAGGCTGGGTGCCAGAGCAATCCTTTTGGATAAGCAACGGGCTGACGGTACAACTAAAACGTCACCATAGGCGATGTCAGAGTTAACTACAAAGAATTGTTCGCGACCAGGGGCACCATACAATCGTCAGCAGATCGTAAGCGAAGGCGTGGTTCGTGCACGTCGTCGGAATGGTCGGTCTCTGTCAAGTTAACGAGGCGTTGACGGCACGAGATGAAAGCCGACGCCGAAGAGAGAAAGTCCCACCCTAGTATAATCATGTGAGCACAGGAAGTCAACACTGCGAACTGGATATGGTGGCGTATCCCGTCGATCGAAACTCTAACGGCGCATTGCGCCGATGGCAGAATCACAACATTATTTGCACCACGAAGAAGAGCTCTACTGTAAGGTGTAGCAACTTTGCGTAGACGAGCGCACAAGCCAGCGTGAATAATGTAAATAGCTGCTCCCGTATCAAACAATGCTAGGACTGGTACACCTTCTACACACACGAATAAAGTATTGGCCGGGCACGCTGGAGGAATTGTAGTCTGTGCGAGCCATGCAGCTTTCCCTCCAAAAACTGCACCATCTAGTTTTCCGAACGGTAGTCAGGAGTGCGGGTGGCCGGTTGCAGGGGTGATGTCGAGCGTCGGAAACGGGAGGGCGAGCGGCGGCGACCTGGACGGTAGTTGCGAGGCGCCTCGGGAGGTGGAGAAAGTGAGCGTGGGGAGAGCCGGCGCTGATAAGGACTCGGAGGAAGCAACGGGTCTCTCTCATAAATATCGTAGCCACGGCGTTCGTCCTGTTGTCTTAGGCAAAAACGCGATATGTGGCCCCGAATACCGCAATAATAACAAATAGGGCGGGGCGTAGGCCGGGTAGTGTAAAATCCTGTGGCAGGCGGACGGTGGGGTAGAGTCGCCAGATGGCTGGGGCCAGTAGAAGCAGCAGGAGGCGCTGTCCGAATCAACGCTGGTTGCATAGCCGCAACCTGAGCATACGAGGTGGATGGCGAAGGAGGGCCACAGTTCGCAGCGCAGGTCATGGAGGACAGCTCCTCTTCGATGATGTCGCGCAGGCCAGGAACCGAAGGCTGAGGCTGGGGAACGGGAGGACTGAGCAGGCCACACGCTTGGAGCTCTTCGCGTATGAGAGTCCGAATCAGCAGACGCAGGTCGGTATCCGACGAAGGAGGCGCGTCACCGGCGACAGGTTGTAAACGGATGGCCTGCAGTGCGTCCAGGTGTTGGCAAGTCGCGATTCCATCGTTTACGGTATTTGGATTCTTGATCACCAGTACGTTGAACGCGACGTGAGCAATGCCCTTTAGGATGTGACGAACAGGATCAGATTCTGTCATTGTGGCGTCAACACGGCGACAAAGGGCGAGGACGTCTTCGATATAAGTTGTGTATGTTTCCCCGGGAAGTTGCGTGCGTCCATCAAGCTTTTTCTTGGCGACCTCAGAGCGAACGTTGGGAGCGCCAAAAATCTGCCGAAGCTGTTGTTTGAATGCCGCCCAGTCAGGCAAAGTGCTCTCGTGGGTGAGAAACCAAGTCCTGGCAACGTCAGTGAGGTAGAATGCGACGTTGCGAAGCTTGTGCATGTCACCCCACTGGTTAGACTCACTCACGCGGTCATAATTGTCCAGCCAGTCATCAACGTCGTCACTACGAAGGCCAGCAAACATGGTGGGATCGCGCTGCCGCGTGCTGACGGCCCATGAAGGAACGGCCGGTGGGGCAGAGACGGTGACGCCGGAGGCTCCTGGAGGATCTTCTTGGGGCATGCTGGCGGAAAGGCGGAGCAAGCGGTGGCCTATATAATATAATGCTCACCAATATATATATATATATATATATATATATATATATCATCATCATCATCAGCCTAGTTACGCCCACTGCAGGGCAAAGGCCTCTCCCATACTTCTCCAACTACCCCGGTCATGTACTAATTGTGGCCATGTTGTCCCTGCAAACGTCTTAATGTCATCCGCCCACCTAACTTTCTGCCGCCCCCTGCTACGCATCCCTTCCCTTGGAATCCAGTCCGTAACCCTTAGTGACCATCGGTTATCTTCCCTCCTCCTTACATGTCCGGCCCATGCCCATTTCTTTTTCTTGATTTCAACTAAGATGTCGTTTACCCGCGTTTGTTGCCTCACCCAATCTGCTCTTTTCTTATCCCTTAACGTCACACCCATCATTCTTCTTTCCATAGCTCGTTGCGTCGTCCTCAATTTCAGCAGAACCCTTTTCGTAAGTCTCCAGGTTTCTGCCCCATATGTGAGTACTGGTAACACACAGCTGTTATACACTTTCCTTTTGAGGGATAGTGGCAACCTGCTGTTCATGATTTGAGAATGCCTCCCAAACGCACCCCAGCCCATTCTTATTCTTCTGGTTATTTCAGTCTCATGATCCGGATCCGTGGTCACTACCTGCCCTAAGTAGATGTTGTCCCTTACCCCTTCCAGTGCTTCGCTACCTATCGTAAACTGCTGTTCTCTTCCGAGCCTGTTAAACATTACTTTAGTTTTCTGCAGATTAATTTTCAGACCCACCCTTCTGCTTTGCCTCTCCAGGTCAGTGAGCATGCATTGCAATTGGTCTCCTGAGTTACTAAGCAAGGCAATATCATCAGCGAATCGCAAGTTGCTAAGGTATTCTCCATCAACTTTTATCCCCAATTCTTCCCACTCCAGGCCTCTGAATACCTCCTGTAAACATGCTGTGAATAGCATTGGAGATATCGTATCTCCCTGTCTGACGCCTTTCTTTATAGGGATTTTGTTGCTTTCTTTGTGGAGGACTACGGTGGCTGTGGAGCCGCTATAGATATCTTCCAGTATCTTTACATATGGCTCATCTACACCCTGATTCCGTAATGCCTCCATGACTGCTGAGGTTTCGACTGAATCAAACGCTTTCTCGTAATCAATGAAAGCTATATATAAGGGTTGGTTATATTCTGCACATTTCTCTATCACTTGATTGATAGTGTGAATATGGTCTATTGTTGAGTAGCCTTTACGGAATCCTGCCTGGTCCTTTGGTTGACAGAAGTCTAAGGTGTTCCTGATTCTATTTGCGATTACCTTAGTAAATACTTTGTAGGCAACGGACAGTAAGCTGATCGGTCTATAATTTTTCAAGTCTTTGGCGTCCCCTTTCTTATGGATTAGGATTATGTTAGCGTTCTTCCAAGATTCCGGTACGCTCGAGGTTATGAGGCATTGCGTATACAGGGTGGCCAGTTTCTCTAGAACAATCTGACCACCATCCTTCAACAAATCTGTTGTTACCTGATCCTCCCCGGCTGCCTTCCCCCTTTGCATAGCTCCTAAGGCTTTCTTTACTTCTTCTGGCGTTACCTGTGGGATTTCGAATTCCTCTAGGCTATTCTCTCTTCCACTATCGTCGTGGGTGCCACTGGTACTGTATAAATCTCTATAGAACTCCTCAGCCACTTGAACTATCTCATCCATATTAGTAACGATATTGCCGGCTTTGTCTCTTAACGCACACATCTGATTCTTGCCTATTCCTAGTTTCTTCTTCACTGTTTTTAGGCTTCCTCCGTTCCTGAGAGCCTGTTCAATTCTATCCATATTATAGTTCCTGATGTCCGCTGTCTTACGCTTGTTGATTAACTTAGAAAGTTCTGCCAGTTCTATTCTAGCTGTAGGGTTAGAGGCTTTCATACATTGGCGTTTCTTGATCAGATCTTTCGTCTCCTGCGATAGCTTACTGGTTTCCTGTCTAACGGAGTTACCACCGACTTCTATTGCGCACTCCTTAATGGTTCCCATGAGATAGTCGTTCATTGCTTCAACACTAAGGTCCTCTTCCTGAGTTAAAGCCGAATACCTGTTCTGTAGCTTGATCCGGAATTCCTCTGGTTTCCCTCTTACCGCTAATTCATTGATTGGCTTCTTGTGTACCAGTTTCTTCCGTTCCCTCCTCAAGTCTAGGCTAATTCGAGTTCTTACCATCCTATGGTCACTGCAGCGTACCTTGCCGAGTACGTCTACATCTTGTATGATGCCAGGGTTCGCGCAGAGTATGAAGTCGATTTCATTTCTAGTCTCACCATTCGGGCTCCTCCACGTCCACTTTCGACTAACCCGCTTGCGGAAAAAGGTGTTCATTATCCGCATATTATTCTGTTCTGCAAACTCTACTAATAATTCTCCTCTGCTATTCCTAGAGCCTATGCCATATTCCCCCACTGACTTGTCTCCAGCCTGCTTCTTGCCTACCCTGGCATTGAAGTCGCCCATCAGTATAGTGTATTTTGTTTTGACTTTACCCATCGCCGATTCCACGTCTTCATAAAAGCTTTCGACTTCCTGGTCATCATGACTGCATGTAGGGGCATAGACTTGTACCACCTTCAATTTGTACCTCTTATTAAGTTTCACAACAAGACCTGCCACCCTCTCGTTAATGCTATAGAATTCCTGTATGTTACCAGCTATTTCCTTATTAATCAGGAATCCGACTCCTAGTTCTCGCCTCTCCGCTAAGCCCCGGTAACAGAGTACATGCCCGCTTTTTAGCACTGTATATGCTTCTTTTGTCCTCCTAACCTCACTGAGCCCTATTATATCCCATTTACTACCCTCTAATTCATGCAATAATACTGCTAGACTCGCCTCACTAGATAGCGTTCTAACGTTAAACGTTGCCAGGTTCAGATTCAGATTCAGGTTCAGATTATATATATATATATATATATATATATATATATATATCCACACTGACGCGTGTCACTGGAGACACGTCGTTTTTGGTAAAAACGTCCTGCATAAGGCTTATAAAGGCTGTAGCCTTTCAGGCTACAGCCTTTAGGTTATAAAGGTTATAGGTAATAAGCCTTTAGTTTATAATGGCTGTAGCCTGAAAAGATGTTTATAGTGCTGCAGATGCTACTGTGCTGGGCGGTGACGGTATGCGGTGACAGTGACCGACTGTGATTGTGTCTATGCTCCTTTCTTTCTTTATCTCTACTTTGCTATCACTTTACCTCCCTCTCCCTTCTTTCCCCAGCGTACGGTAGCAAACCGGATCTTTCTATCTGGTTAACCTCTATGCCATTCCCCTTTCTTCTCTCTCTCTCTCTCTCTCTCTCTCTCTAAGAACACGTTGCAACAATTAATTGAGGCCCTTAAGCGAGAAAATATATAAGAGTAGGTTGAAGATTATTATGCAGAAGACAAGGAATGTTGAATAACCTGTCAGCAGTGTGTTCAGTAGGGCTGGTTGGTTCATCTTTAGAATAAAAACAGGAACAGCGCAACACAGGACGAGTGAGCAAAGAGCACAGGACCTCTGTCCTGTGCTCTTTACTCGCTTGTCCTGTTGCGCTGTTCCTGCTTTTATTCTATATGACCTGTCAACCGAACAAAAATTCATGACCGGCAGTCAGTTCCTGGAGCGTGTGCAGCAGTAAGCTTATCTTGGTCAATTACTCACAAGGAACCCTGATCATGAGAACAAAATTTACAGAAGAATGAAAATGGGTCGGTGCGTATACGGCCGGCATTACCAAATCGTGACTGGGAGCTCACCGCTGTCGTTGAAAAGTGTACAATCATTGCATTGTTCCAGTACTATCATATTTGGCAGAAACTTGGAGGTTAACAATGAAGCTTGGGAACAAGTTAATGACAGCTCATAGAAGCGATGGAAGCAAAAACGTTAGGCCGAACTTTAAGATATAGAAAGAGAGCGGTGTGGATCAGGGCAAACTGGCGTAGGAGTAGTTGAGAGAGAGACAGGGAGAGAGAGAGAAAGCAAGATAGAAAGGCAGGGAGGTCAACCCGACGAGCGTCCGGTTTTCTACCCTAGACTGGGGAAAGGTAAAGGGGGACTAGAAAGAGGAAAGCGGGAGAGAGTGAACACTGTGTGTGCGCGCAGCAAAGCGCTTGCAATCAGGCAAATCCAAGTAAGTGCCCCGCCGATACATTGGGCTGCCGTCATTCTGCTGTCTGAAGCTAACCTTGCTGCTTCCCTATAGCTGGTGACGCATGTTGAAGGCACTTGGGAAGACCAAGGGGCCAGTGGTCGTGAGCAGTAGGTTGCAGAACGTGGCAGTATATTGTTAAAGTAAGCCGCGGCCTTTTTGACTTCAGTGCGAATAGAATGTTGCGCGGGAGCCATGATTTTTACTCAAGAGTTGCAAGCACTGAATAGAGAGCATCCAGGACTTGCACTGCACTTCGCGCTGACGGAGTATCCAGGTTATTCAAAAGCATTCGAAAAGTATTCATTAGAGACCGGAGCATCATAACCACTTGCCGATCTTCTCCAGGCGATTTCTCAGAAACCCGCGCTGTGCACTACAGAGCGGTGCGCTGTATCACTTGACGTGACTCCGGCTCCGGCTTTGGCATCGGTTGTGGCTTTGGTTGTGACTTCCGTTGTGGCTCTGGCTTCGGCTGTGGTTTTAGTAGTGTGGACCAAGGGTGTGTTCTAATTCTGGCCTGCATCAGAAACAGTCTACGTAGACAGCTAAGGAGACAGCCGGGGGGAAAGCTGAGGCCATGTAATGGTACGCGCTTTTAGCCGTCGGAAGACGCACGGAAGGCGCTTCTGCGACATGACGCCACTTCGCGGCGACAAAATAAAGTTGAGAAAAGTACAAATTATTTCTTTAATTTAAGTATTTGCGCCTGCAAGCCTACGAAAAACACGATGTAGCTTACATTAAGGGCGTAGGATCGCGTGTCTACGTTTTCTTGTGCGCAGACAACCTTCCTGTCGACTTTTCAAGTGTCCTGCTCAGCCGCCATCTTGTTTGGACAGGAAAGTAGCCTGCATCGTTTTTGACTTCGATGCTGTCTTCTCGAAGCTGTCTACTTTGACGTCATCGTGAGAATTTGAACGAGACTTAAGAAGGCCGCTGTCCGCTCAGCCGTCTACAAGGTCATGGTGGAGAACGATGCAACCAATGAGGTTTTATAAAGTAAGTCAAGGAAGTATGTCAAGGAACAGAGCCCAAGTTGTATTCAAGGAAGTTTAAAAAAATTGCTGGAGTAGAGATGCCATCTCAAAAATTAAGCCGAACCGCCGCCACCTTAACATAGGCAAAAAGTAATGTTAGCAAATAGAGGGGAATATACGAAGTGCTTTCTTCCAACTCCATGCTATTTAGAATGCTAAATTTAGCCGGATAGATATGGTTGGACGACTTTCTTTCTGTCACTGGTTTCAGAAGGAAGCCTGAATGTTTTTTTTTTTCAAATTTCATGGCACATTCTCGTATATTCTGCGTATATCAATACGCAGCCAAAGATAACATTGTAGGCAATAGCTTCGAGCTTTTACTTTCAAATACCCCTAGAATTTGCAATAACTGACCAAAAGGTCGTGAGCTGTGAAAATTTTCAGTCGTCGTGGCCCTCGTTCAGAGTAGAAGTATCAGCAAACTCTGGCTTCACTTATGCTAAAATACGGGGGCGGCCACTCCACCTTACTTTATAAAACCTCATTGGTTGTATTGTTCTCCACCATGACCTTGTTGTCAGATTTAGATTGGACTCCACCAGGCCTAGGGGGCAGAGGTGGAGGTGTCGGAACGCCGACGCCTCTTCACAGAGGCATCGGCGCTCTTTGAAGTCCGACGGCGTCGGAAGTGTCGCTTTCTAGCGGCCGCAACAGCTTCACGAGGAGACAAATGGTTTCTCGCCGTCTGCTTCAAGACCGCCTTTTCCTTCTTCATTTTGGGGCAATCCTTCGAGGGAGCATCATGGGACCCAAAGTAATTGGTGCATTTGGGAACCGTGGTTGCACAGGAGTCTGCAGCGTGAGCAAACTCTCGTGTTCTCGCACACGGCGCTCACGTGCCCCAGCCTCATACAATTGCGCCATTGCAGTGGCCTTGGGATAAATGGTAGCACAGGGGGCCTAAAGGAGACACATGGGTTATGCAGTGCGACGCCATCAACGTCTGACTTCACTCGAATCGGCAAGTCAGCAAGATGGAGGCGTCCACGTCGTAGATGACACCAGTGATTGAATCACTGTCCAGTGAGATATATGAGAGGACCTTCATGCTCCCAAGTTCTGTAAGTTTAGTCAAAGTGTGTTGGCTATTGACGTCGCACATGAGACTGCGATGAGTGGTAGTTGAAATTAAGAAAAAAAAATGAAGCCGGGCAGTCCACGCAATTAGTAGGTCATGTAATCGGTGGTCCATTAGAAATACAGAGTGGGTAGTAGGGGAAAGGAAGCACTGTCGAGGACGGCAAAAAATTAGGTGAGGTAATGAAATAAGGAAATTTGCGGGCACAACGTGGAATCAGCTAGCGCAGGTCAGGGGTATTTAGAGATGGCTGGGAGAGGCCTTCGTCAAGCAGTGGACATAAATATAAGTTGATGACGTTTTACAACATCCAAAATTTGTCCGGAATTTTAACGCATTGCGGCTCTTGAGCCGCAGTTCGCTTCGTACTGCGAGGCCACATTCGCATGTTTACGGAACGGTGTCTGTCGCCAATTGAAAAACCTCCCCCCCCCCCCTTCCTTGTCCTCGTAATATTATGTAGTGACTGCGCCGAACAAACAAAGTGCACCAGTGTCGCACGATCGGCGACTTGAACTGATTTTATCCGAAACCAGCTAGAATGTTTAACTGTTATGTAGTTCGTGTACGGTGCTGGACAGTACCATGACGCGCACTTGACCGTGTGTTCTTTTGAAGCTGTTAAATTTATGGAAAGGTTGGCGCTGAACATTGCGGTGATGTTGACTGATTAGCCTTGACTTCTATGAGGTGCCACTTTGGTTATGACAACCCGCCGTGGTTGCTTAGTGGCTATGGTGTTGAGCTGCTAAGCACTCGGTCGCGGGATTGAATCCCGGCCACGGCGGCCGCATTTCGATTTGTGCAAAATGCGAAAACACCTGTGTACTTAGATTTAGGTGCACGTTAAAGAAACCTAGGTGGTTCAAATTTCCAGAGTCCCCCACTACGATGTGCCTCATCATCAGATCGTGGTTTTGGCACGTAAAACCCCATAATTTAATTTACTTACTTACTTTTACTTTACTTACTTAACTTTGGTTATGACAGACAGCGTATAGTTAGGAACTCTAGGCCTTGACGTCACCAACTTATGATTTATTGCCGGTCTCCAGAACTGAAGTGTACGCGCCTTTGTGCATTTCGCCTCAGTCTGAATGCGGCCGCCTGAACCTGCAAAACAAACTCTTGACCTGGTGCGAGGCACCGTCGTGTTTTATAAGCTTAGGAGAAGCCAAGAAGAAGCGATGAACGCTGATACGATGTCAAAGTATGATAGGCAGCGAAATTTGCACATGCGTATGTTACCTAGTCATGTTTTCTGTCATAATTCGGAAGTGTACGTTGGTAGGCACGCCTTCTTTCAGCATTTCTCTTTTAGGGCGCTGCTTTCATGGCTCTCCCTTCCCTCGACAGGGATACTATGCGAAGGGAGCACGCGTTTCGTCGTCAGTTGGCCTATGACGACATCATCGACCAGCCACTTAGACGGTAAAGAGGCTGCCGAGGGAGCTGATATTGTGCATATGCGCGGCATTAGAACGCCATAGCCCCCATAGCCCCCCATAGCCTACCGATGAACAAGCGGATGCTGGTCGCCTTCCCTTGAGGCCATATGAACTATATATTATGCAGCTTTCTTTTTTTTGCGTAATTGGCATCGAAATAAAGACATTTAGACGCTTTGTAATATGGCGGTAGTGGTGGTGGTGGTGGGGGTGGTGATGAAGATGTTGCTACAGGTGGGGTTAGCCTGGCAGACCTGGCCTGCAATTGCTCCGCCTGAGCATCTCCTTCTGCGCCAAGTATGCCACCATGTGTCCATCAGTCCTCTGTCTCGCAGAAATGTGAGAAGAATGCGTGGCACTTCTACTGCCATTCTTTTGACGACGTTGCCGTGCCATTCTTTTGTTGGCGCCCCCGTGAACGGACGAGCGCGGTTGCGCTTGTCGGCGCTGTAGCAGACGTCCGGGAACGGAAGCTGTCGAATAGGGGTGTGGAGTGATTTGCGGCAAGAATATAGCCTCAACTACAGATGCATGATGTGCGGTCATACTACCAGATGACCGCGCTTCTTTCATTTCGTGTCGTTTAATCCGAGCTTTGCTTCCTCCTCGCTCTCATACGACGCCATATATTAAATGCGCTGCCACGTTTGCACCCTGATCTCAACGTAAGAAAGTTTTGGTTAAGAAATTGCGTACGAACAGCGCAGCTTAGTGAACTCCTATACCGTCAGAACTCGATTCTTTTTACATGAAACAACTATTTCTGTGAAGGAGATTTCACGACTACTTTAGTGAGAGATTATGCACGCCGTGTTCTGCGCATCGCCCGTTAGGTGATGCACGACGACCATACTATGCCGAAAGAAGGTTGAGTTTGTCTATTTCGCTGTTGCGCGCTATATATGTTCGCCTTTCCGAAAAAGAAATATGTATATATAAAATTGTAGATGGAGAAACTGACTCGCCCCAAAGCGTTGAGTGCCACAGAAAGAAACAAACTGGTGGGTACTTGTCAGATCTGTTGATGTGCAATACTATAGGGAATATTCACGTGACGTCACCGTACGCCATTTCGTAGTATATATGCCGGTTCCACTGTGCTGCTGAAGATAGAGATAAAGCGCAGTTTTTCACCGTGCTGGCTGTACAACAACATGGCGACCTCGATGACGCAAGCGTACACTTGTGTCATCGAGGTCGCCATGTTGTTGTACAGCCGGCACGGTGAGAAACTGCGCTGTACCTCCCATTCACTGGTTGCAAGATTCCAAGAAGTTATTCTGTGCTTCGTAAGGGTAGAAGTCATCACCTCACCGGTGCTTGAGGTTGCTCACTACAGCGTCGAACATCACATAATGCAAAAGGCTAAGCATTCGATCGCTTGTACCCGCACTACACGGAGCACCCGACAGAAGGCACGAATGCAGTCACGGTCACTTCACGAGAAACAAGAAGGAAGAACCCTGTTAGTATTTGAAAAAAAAAATGATCTGCGAAGCACCGATCGTTCCCGTGAAAATCTGGATGTTTTGAATAAATAGACATGTAAGGCTTGTAAGGTTCGGCGCAAGCGCTCATTGTTCGTTTGCTTTTCTTCAGACGTTGTGCTGACTAAATGCGCGTACTTCATGGGCCCTGTCTCACAGTATTGCTGCGCGGGGATGCAGCAGTGAGGTAACGATAGAGCTGACGAATGGCAATACTGAGGCCAGCCATCAGATGTAGACAATGATGTAAGAAGAGGCCAATGAAGAACAAAAGAAATCTCGCGTTCACAGGTTGCCAGATCACAACTAAATGAGATAGGTGTTTTTTTCCCTTTGATAGACGAAGCGAGGAAGCCTGAATGTGCTGTAACCGCTGACTTGGTCCAGGGTGGGCGCTCTGCATTGCCTGCCACCAGGTAAATTTTGTATCGCCCTTTGCTGTTTGCTTGCTAACCATATAAAGTTTGTTTACTTTATACAGTATACTATAGGCTTTAAAAAACGATTAGCGACGCTTTGCGGAAGAAAAAAAACTGTATTTGCTACAGGGTTATTTACCTGCATTATTCAGATGTATATCTATCTAATATGAGATCCTGAAAAAAAAACGCAGGCAATTGGAAATGCAGCACAGTGGGAAACCATATTTTGTGAAAGCAATGCATTCGTACTTTTTCCTCTTACCTCGGCGCATAGTATGGGGCTCTTGCATTGCCCAGGGGGCGCTGCGAAAATGGTGCTAAAAAGCGTCCTCTGTCCTGAACTGGGTAACCAAGCTCGGTCGTCTGCTTCGGAAAGCATGTTTACAATATGGACCCGCCACTTTCGGTTTTGTTGTATACCACGGCTTGCAGCGAATATTGGGCGCCGAAGATTTTTTCAGGGGTGGCACGCTGCGCAAAGGCAATAAATTATGCAACGCCGAATACGTGTACGCCGTTCCAGAAATAAGCGGCGAAGTTTTAGCGCAGTGTCAATCGCAAGTGAAGCGAGTCGCGCACGAAGTTGAACTTCAGGTAAGGTTTGCACGCTGCTAGATTCAGGCGCACAAACGCCAGGAAATGCTTGCTATAAATGAATTCACAGCAGCGATAAGCAGACGTGTACGGAACTGCTCTAGCGCACGACGGTACGCGCCACGACGGCAGCGGTCATTCAGCATGCCGCGATGTACGAACTGCTCGAGCGCACGATCGTACAGGCCGCGACGGCCGCGGTCTTTTGACATGCCGCGAAACGGCGGGCCTCCTGCAATCTTTGTTCACTGCATGCCGCTAGACAAGTAGTTATGCCTGAACTGTAGTAGCGGCCATCTGTCCCTTTAGCAACTGATAAATAAGTGATGCAATGCATATGAGCTCGCAGTAACGTACGTGCGAGTAGCACTGCAACGCGAGCTCGTGTGATGCTCGCTTGATGTAGCTTTTAATGACAGCGCTCGAACGACAAAGCGATGACACTGATAAACCGGTGAAAAACAGTCCTTGCTGCGCTGCCTCAACGTGCTGGCATGAGGTCAAGGATCAGCACATTTAACTCTTTAACCTGTGCTGCTCGTAGTGGCGTAGTGAATTGTCACCGAATCAGCCCGACCATTTGTGGTCATTTGTGCACACACCTGGTCACTTCACCACTTCACACCAGTCGAATTGTTAATTCTCGCTGTGGCCGGGTCTCGAATCGTGAATCACCAGCCATGCCTGCTGCTATGTCGGTCTGCCGTCGGGACTGTAGGTGCAGAAGACTGAATATTATAACACAGATAATCAAGCAAGCTTCAAGACAGGCGAAGCAGTCAGCATGGCGCGAAGTTTCGCTTAATTACCCAGCGCGACGAACTGCAGCTATCCAGCGCGCCCGACGCTCCGCTTCGTGAGGCCTTGAAAGAAAACGGTAGAATCTGATGTTCGGATTCAGGCCTTCTTGTTCATGGCAGCCCACGACGCAGAAGTAACGACGGTGACGCTTTTTCGAGGCTGAGCTAGGTCTCTCCGGATCGGCGTCGCCGATTCCTTCTGCTTCCAGCATTACGTACGTCTCACGGAGAGTCCGTTTTCGTTAAACTATAGGCTGCGGCTAGCTCGCAGCGTGGTCAGCGTGGTCTGTGAGAAGTGACGAGCCTTTTCGCACTCGCAACAGGGCAGAAAAAAGTGCGAATCGACGCAAAACTCGGGCTAGAAACGTGCTTCGCCACAGCCAGGGCTCAATACTGCCCAAGCCGGTACTACCCAGATGACGTTTCGCGCGCCGCCACCAGGCGCCGCTACTATACCTCAAACTCCAGCGCAAGACGCCCATGAAAACGTTCTTGCACACATAAAAAATCGTATAAGAGGAGCTCGCAAGCTCTCGCTTTGTGTCGCCCCTAAATAATAAATCTTCAAGATGCGTTAAAAGCGCTCCTTCACAATGCTGAAAGTAATATATCTGGTCGTTGAACGGTATTACCTTTGACTAATATTATACAGCGTAGTTCCAAGGCTGCTTAGTCATGTAAGGACATTTGCCACAATCAGGTCGGCATTCACGAAATAAACTTGAAAAGAGGTATTATTCACTCCGGGTAGGATTTATCACTGTGTTCGGGCTATGCTTCACCCAACAGACATTCGTGGCAGTTATAGACATCCCGCCAAACGGCATGAAATTCCACCGCAGTCGTTAAGGTGAATTAAGAGGCCCCAGTGTACCACCCGTTTTCTTTTGTTTCGAACAAATTAGTTGTTTTTTTTTAATCGCCTGCGACAGATAGTGCTGTTCTGACTTTTCAGGCGTACTTCTGGAAGAGGCGGAGATTATCTGCATGAGTAATCGCGATGTTCATATAGAGAACTTAGACGGCCCAATAATTAACTTTTTAATTAATCATTTTAGAGCACGTGCTGCCAATGCGAAATTGGTTGAATCTAAGCATTGTTGAAGTCATGTCTGTTTAGGAGAAATCCTACAACTAGTACCACCTTTAAGATGTTCGTTCCTAAAATCTGCGAAATGATGCATGCGGTGTTCCAGTTAAGATCGTGCAGAACTGCTAGAGGGACGCTTTCGGGAAACTGTTAACGGGAAGGCCAAAATATTTCGAGGCACATATTAGGCATGGATATCTTGAAAGTGGTGCTAGGCTTAGACTTCCTGCTAATCAGACAGCGCTTCACTAATGCTCGGCTTCAATATTACAGTTGCAAATTTCACAAGTGCGACCCATTCCATAAACTGAACAATTAAACGTTCATTAGTGGACCTTCTTTATAAGCTATCTGGGCACTTCAGTCAGTCGTGCAAGTAATGTTTGCCTCTTCAGGCAATCCACCTGAACAGGCCGAATTGCGCTATATGCTCCATGCGATTTTTGTTTTCGATGACTGTTCGAATAAAAGAAAAACCGGTATGTATAACTATAATCCACGAGTGAAAATACTACTTACGTCGTTCAACCTTCTAGCGGCGTATCAGTACATGGCTTACCACGCTTGGAACGACTTATGAGCGTGATTAAGTCCACCTCCACGAATTATACTCAGTCATGAAAGAACAGTCATCTAGAGAAACTAAAGGCTACGCCAAAGCTTGTGCTACTTCAATGGGATCCAAACCAGACGCATAGCGCACTTTGTTCAACATTTCTATTTGTTCTACTCATCTCACAGCGGCAGAAAAAGGCCGCTATCGTCAGTGTTGACACGTACCAAAAGGTTAATGCTAAAGGCGCTCCTTCTGGAGTCACTTATATATAGGAAAAAGCGAATGCCGGTACTCTAGTACAGCTGATTGGCACACCGTACACGCCTACGCCCATGCTACGATCTTGCGCCGTCGATATCAGCAAACATCACCAAGGCCAAAATTATTGGGTTTCGGTACGTGAAGACGTGAGTAGCAATCATACTTTGACGTTCCTTCGTCCTCGCGCGAAGTAAAAAATGCAAATGCTGATAAAAGGACGCTTGGCGGGTTTTCTGGGGGCCGCAGCCGTTTTGTTCGAGGCCAACGTCCGCGTGTGCCCGATACAAGAAGGACCCGTGAATGCAGGGAGGGCGGCCGGCTTGCAGAGAAAGTATAAACCCGTTCTGCTGTGGGCGTAGCAGCTTGGCCACATTAGCTGAATTAATGTTGATTCCTTCACAATTCCCTTTTAAATAAGTTGCAGAGCGCTGGGCATTGTCGACAATGTAGAAGATAACGGGGGAAAATGCTTGCCAGCACTTGTTAGGAAGAACAAAAGGATCACTAGTGTGTCTGCAGTCGAGTGAGACCTTTCCTGCAGGAGTATTGGCGACTTCTGGAGCAACGCTCGACTAAAAGCAGAACGGTGCGTGTAAGCGGCTCCTGCAATCCGTAATCGCGGGAGTGAAAAGACTTTTTATGACGTCCTTCGAAAACGGCACATTACCTCTAAGAAGCTTCAGCTTTAGCGGAAGCTTCCTGTACGTTAGCACTTACCATCTGGCAGACATACTGCGGATCTTACGATGCCATATATGTCAGTCGCTTTTTTTCCAAGCGAACCTGCTTGTTCACACACACCGAGGAAAAGAACTATGTTGATTTTATGGGAATGGTTTTACGTGTACCGCTCGGAACGTAGTACGAGACCGAGACCAGACGTTAAGGCCAGTCTGCGCAGCAGTACACTGAAAATAACTACGAAGAAAAGTCATGGGTCTGCCTCTGTGTCATGGTTTCCACTGCGGCGAACAGCATTTCTGACCAATTCTGCCCCACTTGTGCCTCTCTTTGGGGTGTGTTGTGCCATCCAGATCACTGCGACAGAAAACAAGTTCCACCCGTACACCGCCGCGTTAATAAATTCAAACCAGCATATCAGCGGAAATTTAGAATAAATGCCTGCAGATCAGTCATTCATTAATAGATATCTGCATTTAGCTTCACCCCCCCCCCCGCCTCTCTTCCTACTAGCTGCATTTATCTGCAGAATAAATGGTGAAGCTATGTAAGAATGCGCAGTAATGAGGCGTTTCCTCGCATAAGAACGTACGACCTGATGCGTGAGCAAAGGTCAATGCTAAGTCAGGTGCTAATTATAGTCGCGCGACATTCCACCAACCCCCCTCACTACCTATGTTCACCACTTGTCCGGCGCCCTGCGGTGCTGCTCGTTGCCGTTGACTCAACCCGGTGCCTTGATGTAGCAACTCGCCGCCGCGCGAAAGTTGCAGGCGCGCTCTTGCTGCTATCTTTCGACATCACTCAGGAATGGCCATATATACACTGAGTGGAAACCAACGAGCGGATAGCTAGCTCAGGAATTCCTCGCGCCATCCACTGTTAGTAAGGTGTAAGTTGAAACGAGAAAACTTTCGAAATTACTAAATCAACTACTTTGATAAACGACTTTCTATAGTTTACGGAAACAGCGCTGCTTTGGTGGTCACAGTGACGATTGGAATGCAGTCATGCGTTAAGAAAGAAAAAGTGGTTTATTAACACAATTGTGTTGTAATAGCGACAGTGCAACTCGTTATGCCAAATTATGCCGCAGGGTAAGTCGTTAAATAAATAGATAGAAACAACACGCGGCTTTCGTCACTACCGCGCCTTCTTTTTCGCTCCCGTTTTATTTTCTTTTTCTTTTGTGGGGCCGCAAGCTTTCCGATGTCGTCGCATGCATGAAAAGAATGGCGCGATACGCTAAAATGATTGTGTAATTGTATTTGACAGCTAACACAGTCTGAATCAGCTGAATAGTAAAAAAAGTCAAGCGGCATGCAGGCTGATGACATAGATGGTCGCGTGCCACACGAAAGCGAAGACGGCACAAGGAAACGCGGCGCGCGCGCGCGCGCTTGAGAGAGAGAGAGAGAGAGAGAGAGAGAGAGAGAGAGAGAGAGAGTTTATTCGATAGAAGTAGAGCACAGAAGGCAGAACGGTTGGCCTATCTTGCGTGTCCTGGTATGCTACTCTGCACAAGTGACAAAGGGCAAAAGGGGAATCAAATAAGAAATGGGGGGGGGGGGGGGGGGGTGACGAGGACAGGTATGCATAAAACTTATTTTACCCTATCCTCTCTCTCTCTCTCTGTTTACTCCCCTACCCGTATCCCCTCCTCGCTCACCGCCGTATACAAGTGTCAGCAGCCAAAGCTAGACAGTTACAGTGCGGTCAACAGTAATTTATCTCCCTCATTTTCCTTTATTCATTTCATTTATTTCTCTTGTTACACAAAAAATTACTACTACATAAAGCTAGATGCACAATCCTGAAGCGCTTAGAATGGCGCCGGGCAACTTTTATGCTGTGTAGATCTTCCGAAACGTCCTTCGATGCCAGTACGTGTTGCACATTTTGACTGATATCCCCGACACCCAAGGGAAGGTGTACAAAACGCGTCAGATTACAATTGCGCAGAAAAGAAAAAAAAACTGCTGGTGACTGACACTCATTCGTGGGTGCAGTACAGGCATAAAAAATACTAGCTTCGTAGGCTGTTACCGAGAGAGAGAGAGAGAGAGAGAGAGAGAGAATCAACTTTATTGTTTGACCAGGCTTCTTTGACATGAGCCCAAAGGTGGGTGGCCTCATCAGTCCGGGTAGCCATGGCTAGCTGCCGCCACCCGAGCCCTGTTCACCATTTGTAGCTGGTCTTCAGAGTTTTGCGTCACCAGCAAAGCCTCCCACTGGTATTCCGATTCTTCTTCTGGTTCCGCTTCTTTCTGCGCGTTATCGCCTGGTGGTAGTGATGACGGTGGTACGTCTGGGTTATTCCTGCATCCCAGCAACATGTGGCGCAAGATTTTGGCCTTATCCGGCGGGCAGAACTTGCCGTCCTGCCCGTAGGTCCCCGGATAGATGGCGTGCAGCAGTGTTCCACGCGGGTAGGTTCCAGCCTGGAGTCTTCTCCGAGTCATCGCTTCTTCCCTACTCATCCTCTTAGGTGCGAGCGGGTAGCGACTCCTCTGGTTCCTGCAGTGTGCCAAGATCGCCGAGTACTTCTTGGACATCAGTTCATCCATCCTCTTTGCGACAGCCTTTACTGAAGAAATGCAATAAGCGGCTTCAGTTCGGCAAACACCTGTATGGCGGTCTTTGCAGCCGGCGTCTTGCCCATGCACGCCTTTTATTTCTAATTTTCATTCATTCATTCATTCATTCATTCATTCATTCATTCATTCATTCATTTTGCTGTTGGTGTTCGTTATTCTTTCATCACGTGGCTCATACTTACTATACGTATATGAGGGTTGGCCAGAAATCGTGTGAAAAAAAAAGAAAACAAGAACAAAATTATAGCAGAAAAAAAAATTCTAAATTCTTGCACTGCCGAAAAGTCAGCGCTATGTCAAAAGCTATATTACTTATTACAGATTTATTTAAAAAACGATGGCAAAAATAAAGGGAGTCGAGAGCATGAATTTAAACAACTGATTGAGCCTACGAAGTTGAGCTACAGTTGAAAGTCGATTTAACGAAATGATGACCACGCTCGAATTATTTCGTTAAATCGGGAAGTTCGAAAAATCGAGTGAGGATTTTCGGTCTTTCGAAATCTAAAATTGTAACGTAGCCACACCCAAAAGGTACCACGGCATTGCATTTGCCGCTAACCCACGCCTGCACGTGTACAAAGTCCTCGAGGGCGGCCCAACTACCGCCGCCCCTAGCGCCATCTGGTACGTAAGAGGGCTAGCGACTGCTGAGTCCATTATTCCGTGCACGGGCGCGGCGTGCAGCCTCGTTAAAATAAAGCTAGTACCATGACTAGGCTGCCTAGATGTTTTAACGCGATAGCGTTAGAGCACACGAAACCCATATGCGTCAAAATAAGAAAGAAATCACAGCTTTTCTTAGTCATTTATTTCTGGAAAAGCTTCGTTAAATCGGGTTTAGTGCAAGCTAGTTTCGTTAATTCGGGTTGATGACAATATTTAACCTTAGAGGTACTTGCCGGGGAATAGAAATTTCTTCGTTAGATCGGGAACTTCGCAAAATCGGGCTTCGTTAAATCGAGTTTTAACTGTAGTTGGTTCGAGTTCAACATTGTGATAACAGTGCAACAGACGGGACGGAACAAGGTGGACGACACAACCTCTGCCATTTGAATCGATAAGCATGAAAAATAAAACAAATGATTTAACAGGGCAATCAGTTAGAATCGTTAAGAAAATCCTGGGCGGTAAAGAGCCCTACCTTGTCCCTGTACCCTAGAGTCGAGGCTCCAGAAGAAAGGATAACAGTAACTGTTTAATTCCGTCTCTTTGGGACTCCCCGAAAAATTAAATCTCATAGAGTCGCTGAATCACACAATCTACGCGGACGATATTACTATCTGGACCTGTTATGGCAGCGACGGATCAATAGAACAACGATTCCAGACTGCAATTAACACGGTAGAGGAACATCTCATAGGAACAGGCCTCACATACTCTGCAGAGAAATCTGAACTTCTCTTGTACCGCCCCAAACTTAGGGGCAGGCCTCCCAAAGGATACGACAGAAACAAGGCTCGTGAGGAAATCAAGCTACACACCAAGAACGGGCGGAATATCCCAATAGTCAACCAGTTCAAGGTGTTGGGTCTAGTAATCTAGAACAAAGGCACAAATGGGGAAATTCTAAAGAAGTTAGACATAAAGGTAACAAACACCATGAGATTAATCAAACGAATTACTAACAAACACCAGGGTATGAAGCAAGAAAGTATCATACGGCTGATACAATCATTCGTAATCAGTCAGATCACATACTTAGCAGCCTTCCACAATTGGTAGGCAGCTGAAAAGCCTAAAACTAACAACCTGATGAAAATGCATACAAACTAGCACTAGGGATTCCCATCAGTACGAGCACGGATCCCTTCCTAAAGTTAGGACTCCACAACACACTGGACGAACTCATAGAAGCACAACAAACAACTCCAGGCAGAACGACTAACCAAAACCAAAACAGGACGGCATATACTGATCAAACTAGGAATGAATTACCACAATCTATACGGGGAAAAGAGGACGATGACGAGAAAAATTCGTGACAAACTCCTAGTACCAAATATAGCTAAGAACATGCATCCATGTTACAACGACGGCAGACACAAGAGTAGAGCAGAGAAAATGATCCGAAGCTTTGGGTCAGACGACAAAGCAACCTTGGTAGACGCGGCTGAAAACCCACACAGAAATAGCTACGTAGCAGTAATCGTAGATCACACCCAAAAACCCCTTACAAGCGTATCAGTTAATACCAAACATTCCGAGACAGCAGAGGAGGTAGCCAATGCACTAGCATTGGTCTCCACGAATGCTCAGTACATCATTAGCGATTCTCAAGCGGCCATTAGAAATTATGCAAAAAGGTAGAATCTCTCCTGAGGCATGGCACATCATCAGAGTCAATGAAGCAAAGTTCTCCAACGCAGTGAAGAACGGCAGGCAATTGCTCTGATTCCCAGTGCCTACGACTCCAGGCCTCCTCCTCCTTAAAAGGAATCTTTAGCTCGGGTACTCCAATCTAAATACATGTAGAAGGAGAACTCGTTCTTCTCGGCAACCACTGCACTAAATTTGAAAAGGTTTCTTGCATTAAAAAAACTTAAATTCTAGTGACCGTTTATTTCGAATTTTTCATTTAGGTTGTCAATTCTTTATTGAAAATTGGCAAAAATCGCAATTTCAGAAAACGAAACTATCAAGTTTAAAACTGTAACTGAACAATGAAAAACGATATCTACAGCAGACAAAATTTACATGTTACACATGAATCTAAAAAAAATTTAGTGTGGAAGTACGGCTTTTGCAGAACCCTCGTGCACAACGTAACCAATTTAGGTAAGATACAAATTGACACACAAATTTGTCCGCTTTGACTGTTATAGTAGATCCTGTTTACAGAACCGCGATATCTTTTCTTGATGCAGAGCTATTAGTTTGTAAACGTCGTTCTTCTATCTTTTTGAAACTTTCGATTTTTTCAAAGTATTTTAAACAAAATTCAGGCCCTAAATCGATTCCGCTTTTAACAGACACTAGAATTCAACTTTCTCTCTCAAATGCAGCAAATTTCATTAAAAGCGATCCAGGGGTTATCTCGGAAAAACATTTCCGCGTTTTACATGTACTTCAATGGACCGCGTCGGAGTTGGGCCCGAGCTAAAGCTTCCTCTTAAACAATTTGTCGAGCGATCAAATACATCAATAATAATTGCATCGCCATTGCCAAAGATGCTGAAAACGAATTCTTGAACGCTACGCACTGTCAAAACAAGTAAATTAATTCATGGAAGAATATACTCGTATGTGCCAGAAGTTGTGCCCAAAATAACTGATATCAGTGTTTACATGTTTTTGTCTATTTAATAAGTAAAGGGACTATCACACGAACTTTCGAACTATATCAGTTCAAAACCAACAAAGCAGTGCATGCCGCTGATATGAAAAATGTAAAGGCCATGAAATGAACAAGTTGAGGACAAACGTGTTAATGAAACTTTGTCGTTCAAGAACCTTGTTTACGTTCTTGTACACATGCAACGGCCAGTGAAAAATCTCAATGACGCTGTCATTTGTTCCAATGTATTACGCAGGAGTAGCTGTCACCGGTCGTGCATCGTAATTGCACCGAAATTATAGTGGCAACAGAGAGCGCGTATAAAAAGATGGAGTTCTGAAAAATATACAAGGGCGAGTCAAATGAAATTAAGCCAATGCGGATGTATGACAAACGGGGTACTTTATTTAAGAGTAGTCTCCATGAGCATTCAGACATTTGTCCCATTGACTAACGAGTCGCGTGATTCCCGTCTTGGGACTCCTTAGGCTGCTAAATCAATAAAAATTGGAGGACGCTTAAGCTTCGCCTTCAAGAGTGGAACGCGACAGCGTTCCTGTCGACCCGCCAAGGGGTGTAAGACAATGGGCTACAGGGCAGCCATCCCTTACGAGGCGCCCCGCATCGGACGCCGTGAGCGTCGAGCCATATGGTCGAGCAACGCAGCGTTCGGCGCAGCAACGAAACGTGCGCCTGAGCAAGCGGAACGAACCAAAGAACTCGGTATCTCGGAGGGGGAAATGATGCACGCCAGCCAAACGTCGTGATCGGCACGGGCCGAAAGATACAGATAGTGATCTAAAGAAAGGAAGGCCGCATGATTCTGCAGAGGGAGCAAGGCGAAGCGTTGTCAGGGGAGAGAGAGTCCATGCCGCGACCCGCCTCGCACCGGTCCTCGTACAGCTACGGATGGATGGATGGATGTTATGAGCGTCCCCTTTGGAACGGGGCGGTGGCTTGCGCCACCAAGCTCTTGCTACTATGCTGCCTAATATCCTACCTAGGTTAACCAATGAGAAACAAAAAAAAGGACACTATGAACTACCACGTCCAAATTTTCTGATACCCTATTGCGAACTGTGCTTTTGTACGTCTCCGTCTTTTGTCGTTTCCCTACTTTTCTTCCACCAATCCTCCAATCGCCTCTTACTGATGTCTATTGCGGACCTGTTTGCTTTACCATTGCTCCCGCTGAACCCAAGGGCTTCAAGGAGGCCAGTGGTGCCTAAATCGACCGCTGGATAGACGTCTTCACATTCTAATAAAATATGCTCCGTCGTTTCCCTAGCTTTACCGCAGCAAGCACATGCTTCTTCTTTCTTCTTATATCTCACTTTATAGGTGCGTGTTCTAAGGCATCCCGATCTCGCTTCGAAAAGTAATGAGCTTCCCTTTGAGTTATCATAAATGGTTTCTTTCCTAATTTCGTTTTTTCCCCTTAAGTAGTTACTCATGGCAGGTTTCTTTTCCATTGCCGCCACCCATGAGATTAATTCAGCCTCTCTGACTTTCCGCTTGACCTTCTTTGTTGCTGTGTTGCCCACCCCACAGGCCGCATACTTGCTGGTAAGCTTCCTAGTTCTTTTCCGCCACTGTGAATCAATGTTTTTCCTGTACAGATACCTGAACACTCTCCCAGCCCATTTACTTTCTTCCATATTCCTCAGCTGTTCTTCATACTCAATTTTACTGCGAGCGTCCCTCACTTCAAAACTAGCCCAGCCCATATCACCCTGCGCAGCTTCATTTGTAGTCTTCCCGTGAGCGCCCAACGTGAGGCGACCCACTGACCTTTGGTTCCCGTCGAGTGCTGATTGTACCCCTGATTTAAAGCAAACAACCGCATTTCCAAAAGTAAGTCCTGGAACCATTACCCCTTTCCACATACCTCGGAGGACCTCGTACCTATTGTATCCCCATAGCGCTCTGTGCTTCATTATGGCTGCATTTCTCTTCCCCTTGACTGTTATGGTTTTTTCCTGTGTTTCCATATATCCGTTGCCTTCGTTTATCCATATACCAAGGTATTTATATTCTGTTACCCGAGGTATTTCTTGGCCCTGTATCTCCACTGTCTGTTCACTGTTTTCATTGAATACAATAACACCTGATTTTCTAACACTAAATTTCAAACCTAAATTGTTGGCTTCCTGTCCACAGATATTAGCCAGACGTTGCAAATCACTTTGCTTGTTTGCGAGCAACACAATGTCGTCCGCATAAAATAAACCTGGGAGTTGCTGCTCTATTACTGTACCTGCCTGTTTGTATGATAGATTAAACCCGATATTACTTCCTTCTAGCGCCCTCTCCATCCTCACCATGTACATCATAAACAGCAGCGGGGATAAAGGGCACCCCTGCCTCAGTCCCTTGTTGATATGAACTTTCTCCGCGCTCCTCATCCCTTCCCATTCAACGCAAACAGTATTTTCTAGGTAAATCTCTCTCAAAAGCTGTATACAATCGTTACCTAAGCCTTCCCCTTCCAGAATATCCCACAAAATGCTGCGGTCTACGTTGTCGTATGCTCCTGTAATGTCCAAAAAGGCCACATACAACGGTCTGCTTTCTGCTTTTGATATTTCAATACACTGAGTAAGAACAAACAAGTTATCATCCAAACGCCTACCTATTCTAAAGCCATTCTGAAGCTCTCCCAAAATGCCATTATTTTCTGCCCATGCTTGAAGCTTTAATTTGATTGCCTGCATTGCTAGCCTGTATATTACCGATGTAATGGTCAACGGTCTATACGAGTGAATTCTGTCTTTCTCCCCCTTACCTTTATAAATTAAATTCATTCTACTTTGTCGCCAACTGTCTGGTATTCGTCTATCTTTTAAAGTTTTTTCAACTGCTTTCACGAGAGCTTCCTTACTTTTTGGTCCCAGTTCATTTATCAGCCTAACGGGAACCTCGTCTAGCCCTGTGGCTGTGCGCTTAGGAATTTTCTCTTCCGCTTTCTTCCAGTTTAAATTTGTAAGCACTAGCTCCTTTCCCCCTTGGGTCTCTTTCATGCTCTTTTTTTCTTCAAATACAACCTCGTCCTTGCCTTTGAAAGATTCGGCTGTTACTTTTTGGATGTAATTTATTGCTGCTTCTCCTTCCAGTATGTTTTCATCTTCGTCTAGGATATGTTGTTGTATTGTTGTTGACTTCCTGCCTAATAATTTTATGTGATTCCAAAATATTCTAGGTGCGGCCTTCTTTTTCTCACGTATTTCTGCCAACCAACTTTCACTTTCACCTTTTAATTTTGCTTGCACCAGTATTTTAACCATAGACTTTTTCTCCCGGTATATATCCCATTTACTGGTTACTTCATCCTGTGGCAACTGCGCCTTCTTTGCCTGCCTATGCTCTCTAGATGCCTTCTGTCGTTCGGCGATCGCTTCTCGTATCTCCTTGTTCCACCAGCTTTTCGGTTTCTTTTTTCCTTTCCAATGAACATGTTGTTTCTCTTTCCGTATTTCTGTCGTTACTACACTTAGAAGCTCACCATATTCCCACCCCTTACTTGGCAACTTGCCAATTTCTTCCTCCACTTTAGTGACTATATTTGCTATTTGTTCAGCGTTCAAATTTGGACTGGCCATTTTGCTTTCGTTGCTCTCTTTCCCAACTACATATCCCATTTTCAAAATGATGCGTTTATGGTCACTCCCTATGCTGCTAAACCCTTCCTCATCGATGACCATTTCTCTCAACTTATCATGCATTCCTTCTGTCATCAGACAGTAATCAATGGTCGATTGCCGGTTTCCCACTTCCCACGTGATCTGTCCTTCACACTTAGGCCCTGTATTCACGATCACGAGGTTATGTTGCTCGCAAAGGTCTAGCATTGACTTCCCGTTATTGTCGGTATAGCCATCTAAATCCTGTATGTGGGCATTCATGTCACCTAATAGGACTATCTCAGCACCATTCCCGAAACCCCTAATATCAGCGCTTATGCATTCCACTAACTCTTTATTCTTCTCTGTGCAGTTTATTCCGGTCCACAAATACGTAACTCCAAGCCAAGTTTCTTTCCCACTCATTGTACCTGATAACCAAAGATGCTCTTGACATTGTGAATTTACTCTTTTCCATTTGGCTCCCTGATGGATGAGCATTCCGACTCCCCCTCCCTTTCTTTCCGACTTAGTTCTGTTGCACCCTTCCCATACATAATTCTCAATAACTGGCGGCTCTTCTGAGTCTCTAAGGTGCGTTTCTGTAACCGCATACACCCCTATTTGTTCTCTATGTAACTGCTCCTCAATCTCTGCCCACTTTTCCTTTCTTCTACCGCCCTGCATGTTTATGTAGCCTATTGCATGGCGAGCTCTTGTTCTTGCTTTCCTCCTTTTTCTGTTATCGACGGCGATGCTCTTCTGATGTTCCCCTAGGGGACCTTCTTTATTACTACCTACTCTGACCTCCTGAGCGCCCGCGGGCCCCCTAAAAAAGCAACAGCGCGACCCCCAAGTCGCCAGCCCACTTCTCGTGCTAGCCTGTAATTGAAGTGGATCCCATCTCGTTTAAAACCACCACAACTTCTCACTTCCCTGTTTACTTCGACAACCTCGAAGCCTTTCTCTCGGCTCATTTTCCATATTGTCTCATTGGCAGCCATTACGGCTCTTTGTACGTGACTGTCACGCACAGGCACCTCCGGCACCGTGCACACCACGATCTGCACCTGAGGGGATCGCTCGCGCAAGTCGTCCACCCCCTTCGCCAAGCGCTGGGCTAGTCCTGGCCCTTTCCTGTTCAGGACGTCATTTAGCCCACCTGCTACTACGACAAGGTTGCGCACGTGGGCATTTTCCGTGAGCTTTTCTTTTGCTCGCTCCATGACAGAACCCAGTGTCTGTCCTGGAAATGTCCCTACCGCCACTCTTTTGTCGCCTTTCACCCTCTCCACAATTGCTTTTGAGCACCCAGCCATGTTTGAGTCGCCAGCGATAATCACCCTTTCACTCTCTCCTACCTCTCCCTGCTTCCCGGCTTCCTGTGGCTGCAGCGTCGCCTCACTCGGGGCGTGTTGCGCTGCTTCGCTATAGCTACGCCGATTCACCGGCGGCGAGCTGGCGACCGCTTGCTTTGGCTCCCTGCCTCCCACTTCGCCCTCGCTTTGGTGTCCTGACCCGACATTATCCGCTGCCCGAGTCTCAAGAGCGTCGAGCCGCCTTTGCAGTTCGGCGCTCCTTTCTTTCGCCTCCCCAAGCTCGGCCACAGTCCTCACCAACTGCGCGGCCTGGGCCGCCTCCACCTTGACGAAATTTTCAACCTTCGCCTGCAGTGCTACCCGCTTCTCCTGCTCCTCCCTCAGGTTTGCCTTAAGCTCTTCAAACTTAGCCGCCCAATTCTCTTCCAGTTTTTGGACGGCTTCCCTGACGCCCTCGCACGACCTGCACGTGAAGCTAGACCCCACCGCGTCTGCTAAATTCTGAAATTTAGTCTCGTCGAGGAAGCACCAGCGCAGGCACTCGTCGCACTGCACTTGCTCCCCGTCCCCCGCGGCCTTCACGTTTTTCGATTTCATCGCTAGGCCTACGTCCCTAGGCCCAACGAGCAAGTTCGCCAAATCACTCACGCAAACCCGACCTCGACCGCTATCCCAAACAAAAACAAAGAATTATCACTCCCTACTCCATGTGAGAATCCGAAGAGCTAGCTGAAAGAACTTCCCCCTAGGCCTAACGGGGGAGCCGCCAGACCTAGACAAAGCCGGTACGTTCCCTACTCCTACCAAAAATTCAAAATTTGCGCCCCTACTCCATGCAAAAGAAAACACTTCAAAACACTAGCTAATAAAGATAAAAGAGTACTTAGCTACGAACGAAGTCGCTGAAGCCTCGTCCACAGGAGCGTCCGCGAGCCACGACCCAACTCCTCCGCTACAATGCGCGCGTGGCGCGCCATCTGTCGGGCAGCGCCGTACATGGAGAGGAGGGGGTCTTCTATGTTTGCCGCAAGATGGCTCTGCGTGTGCGGAAAGCCCAGAAGAAATGCAGCGGAAACGCACTTCGCTACTCGTGTAATTGCGACTTCTGTAAGTTACATGTTCATAATTACCGATATACACCGCAGTATAACTTTCCACGGCTCGTTTCGAAGGCAACACCGCATTCACTAGAGGCGCGTTTGTACCGCTTGGAAGCATCGAACTCGTGTCTGAGTGGTAGCGTCTCCGTCACACTCCGGAGACCCTGGTTCGATTCCCACCCAGCCCATCTTGGAAGTTGCTTTTTATTTATGAAGTGCCTGCTGTGATTTATCGCTCACGGCCAACGCCGCGGACACCGACGCCGACGACACCGGCTTTTCTGCGACACGAGCTCCTTAACGCTATCGCGTTAAAAACTCGGCAACTGGCTCTTTCACGTCATCGTCCGACACAAATCTGGTTCCCTTGAGCTGTTTCTTCAGTTGTCCCAAAATGTGAAGGTCGTAAGGCGACAGGTCTAAGCTGTATGGCGGATGTTGCAGCGTTTCGCACTTGAACTTTGCCATTTTTATATTAACCACATCCGCGACGTGGGGACGAGCATTGTCGTGGAACAAGATAACCTCATTCGTCAATTTTCCACCTCGTTTGTTCTTGATTGCGACAGGCAGACAATCCGGCGGTTCACGATATCGGAAACAATTGATAGTCTTTCGAGATTTAGCAAATTCTCTCAGTAATGGCCCCGGGCGATAAAAAAAAGTCAATAATTTTCCGGCGGAAACGGCAGCCTTTGCTTTCTGGGGGGTGGTGAATACGAATATTTCCACTGTAAGCTTTGCCGTCGTGTTTCAGGCTTGTAGTAGTGGCACCATGGTTCGTCGCCGATCACAATTACAGACAAGAAGTCGTCACCCTGACTGTGATACCGGATCAGATGAGTCAAGGCAGCGCCGAACTTTTGTTTTCTGGCGGTGGTTCAAAACCTTAGGCATCGATTGCACACACAAAAGCCGATGACAGAGATGTTCATGAATTATGGCGTGAACCGAACCGTGACTGATGTTCACACGCTCTACCAGTTCATCGATGCTGATCCTCCGTTCTTGTCTCATCGACTAATCAGCCTTTGCAATTTTGTTGGGGGTGATTCCACGGTGGCTTTGGCCTGGTCTTGGATCGGCTTTGCAACTTTCACGCCCTCCTTTGAACCCGTTGCTCCAACGCTTCACAGTGGCCAATGAAATGCGCAATCACAGATTTACTTCTCTAGTACGCTAGACAGGGCTGAAGATCACGGTCTTCCGCCCCCGGCGCAGGTGCGGCCCGCGACTACGGCAACGTAGTCCCTTAGGACCAATTAAAGTTTCTTGTCTGTCTGTCTGTCTAGTACGCTAGTACTTCTAATACTTCTCTAGTACGCTAAACTGCATACATCACGTTAGCGAGATCAACAGCGTCTAGTTCGACCTACGGTTCGACGTACTGGCGGACGCGGCCAGTGCGCTCCGACGCGCCCGGCATCTAACGCTCGCCCTCTTACGTACGTAGGCATTTCGCAGTACTAAAAGCTTTAACGCGACACGCGCTCCTTACGTTCCGCAAAGCACTTGCGTGCTGCGTACGTATCGTCATGACGCAGTACTAAAACTGTCTAGTTACATTTATTTTTAACAGACATGGACCTATTTATCAATCAGACGTGGTGAATCACAGGGGCCCGAAAAATTATTTGATTTTCCATTTATTTCTGGCAACTTTGTAAAACCTCAAGGTGACACAGGGGCAAAAGGCAATGAGTGCCGCACAGAGGTCCCAGATCCCGCCCAGTAGCAGCAGTAGAGCGCACATAAAAAATGCGCATTTGCTACAAACAATTTCAGTAATTAAACAAAGAATTCTACTTGGTGTTTAGGTCTACAGCTTAAATGTATCGCTAGTTAACGTAACAGTATTGTCAAGGCTATACCCAACGAAGTGCAATCAACATGAATTACTTGCAATATTCACAAGAAGAAAAAGCAGCAGATGTGAGCGACCTTTGAAGAATTACAACCCGATTTCCAGCGAAGCTGTTTCTTTGGAACAGTTGGAATAAAAGTTTCAGTTTCTTGACTATAACGTATACTTTAAAGGTTGCCCGAATATATATGACAGTTCCGTTTTAAACCTTGCCCACAGGTAATGCTTTGTAGCACTTCTTGTTGGAAATTCTGAAAAAGCCAGTAATACATCAACACACGTTACTTCGCCATAACATTTAGCATGGTGTCCTCCCTCCCTCCCTGCCCCTTCGCCCCCCCGCCCCCTCCCAACTCAATTTTTGCTAGATTTGATATCGGTTGAGTTCACAGTTTTCCCAGGGTAGCGGGATAAATTCTCTGTTCGCAAAGCACATTCATAAAACTCCGGATCGCTTGTATGGGTAATTTACTGGAAATGCCATAATTAGCATTAGTCTTTGACGTTTACCTACATATTGTCCATAACGCGGCCTTTATTTTCGCCAATTATAAACAAAATGTCTTGTTTAGTTCACCGAGATGTTATGACGCCTGAAAATAGGGAAAGAAAAACGACAGCTCAGTAATTACTTGCAACGCTTCTAACTGGACCAGTGACGTAAAAATTCTGTCGCGCATTGCAGTTACCATGCCCCGGTCCGCTTTCCACGAAATATAAACCTGTTGTAAAGTATAGCTATGTCGGGACACTGGGAATCATAGCTGATAGCAGCCATATCACACGCTGTAACACTTGAATAATATTTTTTTATAAAGACTGTGTTTGATCCAACAATACTTCGCACAGAGAGTTTCCATAGCGTACCATCAATTTTCCCTCAGTTTAATCTTGGCGGCTTTTATAGTTCTGCCAGGACAGCGCGCCCAATTCTCTCCCTCGCGTTAGACACGCCCATAACACTCTAGATTGCATGCATTCGTAATTTATTGCGAAAGCCCCAACTAGTGATGTATTTTGAACTTCACCTAAACTTCACCCATTAACTTGTCCTCACAGTCACCAAACAAAACGAATCTGCCTCCTTTATATCAGACAGGGTACCAGGCGAAACTAATGTATATCACGCATAAAAAGTAAAAAAAGGATGTGGGTTCAATAATTATTCTTAACGCTTCTAAGTACGCCACAAAAGTTAACACTTAATATGTTGTCTATTCCTTCAAAGTATAAAATATATGTAATGCAGAGTTCTCTTAGGACATTGGGAAACCTAGCTAATAGCAGCAGCGTGATGCTTTCGAACACTTGCTTACAATTTTTTAACGCTGTATTTGATCAACACGCATTTACCATCGCGCAATAACTTGGCGGATCGTTCCACTTATGTTCGCAAAATCTGACCACAGTTGTAATTGCAACTGTGTCAGCGCGGCCATCAAAGTTTTACAACGCTCGTAAAACAGGCTAGGGGCCCTGTAACGTAAAACTATTTCAATGTGCTTTTGTTTCAATCCCCTGACGTCAAATTTGCGTAAACGCCGACGCAAGCATCGGGTGGTCACCCGCAGCGCTTTCTGAAAAAACCAATCAAATGCTCCCCTCGTTCATAGCAGGTCACTTTTGTTTGCTTAAAAAACGAATAACATTGCCTGCACTGAGCGGCTAGTCTTATCTAATTGGCTCACGAGAGGCGAGGACCATGCTCAAGTGGAGAGGGATTCGATGGGGCCGAGCCACTGCACTGAATATCGATAACAGGTTGAAGAGGGTGATGCCGGCGTCTGTGATTGGTCCGCTTTCTTTTACTTACCTTGCGGTGTCTCGTCGACAATCGCGGCGGCATGCAACGGAAGCTTAAGAATGACGCTAAAAAGGATCCTCAGCAAAGAAAAGTTGGCAGAACGAGGTCGCAAACGTGCCGAAAGTTCTCGAAAACATTACACGGCCTCAGAAAATGTTTTATTATACGCAAATAAACCCGCGCTCTACGGCAGGGGCGAGTAGCCAGTGCCGGAGCGATCGGCGGCAGCCATCTTTTATTCTTTTCGGAACGGGGCAGCCTGCGGATATTCAGAAGAAAATTCAGTTTTGTTCGGCATATTAATGAATCGTTAACGCGTACACGTCACTTTGACGCGGTAAGTTTTTGCGGTTTTGTTACGTCGCGTGAGAGGCAGGTGAAGTGGGTGCAGCCCGAAAACTTTCGACGAATAGCCGAGGGCTAATGCAAAAAGGCGTCCAATCAGAAATAACTATTTTTCTTTCGTTCGGTCAAATCATGTATAATCAGTGTGTACACGTCATATCAGATGGGGAGCTATCGCCGTTTTCATGACGTCGCGTGACAGACAGGTGAGTGGGGGTGGTCCAAAAAAGTTTTTGACCAATCGCGAAGGGCTGATTGCAGAATTGGAATAGAAAAGTTTGGAAAAGCTTTACGTTATAGCGCCCTAGTAATGCTATGGACAACTTGCATATGTATTATATTGGAAAATGCGCATTTAACCCCCCCCCCCCCCATTTGGAACATTGCCTACAGAGTGGCCACACCATGCCCCAAATTTGCCCTCGATATAAACAAGATGCCTGGTTTAGCTCACCGTGGACACCGAAAAAACAAACTCCGAATCACGCATGATGCGTGAAAACACATGGAAAAACGGGAACTTAATAATTATCTGCGACACTTCCATTCAAAGCAGGAAAGTTTCGCAACGCATTGCGCTTAAAATTCCCTCTATTTTCAGGTAATGTCAACCGTCTCTTGTGCTGTTGTTTTAAGAGTCTGGGAAATATTTAGATTAGCGGCAGTGTGACACTATGGAATGCTTCAACGAGTAACTTTCTACAAAGGCTGTTATGAACCTACACATAATAAACATATATCGCTCGTCACTCAGAACATTGCTTCGTACTTCGAGTAAATATAAACGCCGTGCCCCGCATAATTTACCGAGGACACCGGAGGAAAACAATCAAATGCCGTGTATAACGCATAAGAATTGGGAGAAAGCGGCTATCAGTAACTGTTTTCAGGGCACATAAGCAACCTACACAGTGCGAATTTTCGGCGCACGTCACCAAAAAGTGGGCCTCAGTTTTCAAAATACGGAATATCTGTTTTTATCTCTCCTGCCGGGAAACGAGTAGCTCTTATTTAAAACCAGCCTGAAAAGGAAATCGTCAAAGTCAGAAGTGACACATGCCTTTAGAAAAAATTCAAGTCAGTGTTCTATTGGTATTGAAATGGCTCTGCACGTTCGACCAAGGTCGATTTCACTAGCCTATCTACGATAACCGGTGTTTACACGATGAAGTTCGACAGTTATACCTGTAAGAGGTTCGATTTTATTGTTGAAGGTGTTAATATACTGAGACTGCAACTCTACGCCGGCTATCTTTAGGCAGAGATTGAACAGTTCTAGCATTTGATGAACGAATGATTGCATGCCGTAAAGCACATCAGTCGTTTGGCATAGCTGATTGTAATACTTAATCAAGACCTCCCCCTCACCCACAGGTTAAATATGCCAAGCTGATTGTGTTTTCGAATACGGAAACAGCGGTCCCCCCCCCCCAAAAAAAAAAAAAAACTGAGCATGATGCAAGTGGCGCAAGAGGACATTTGTTAGGGCGGGAACTGCCCAGTGTCAGGCGTTCTCCGCAACGCGAGTGGGTATGGCCAATCCCACGCGTCGTCCACTACAGGGTGTCCCGAGAAGGCACAGAAGTCAATTCTCGCTGTCCAAGCAGGGGATGCGTAGTAAAGAAATGCACTACTTATGTGGTCACTCTATTAAGAAAGAAAATTTAGCTTCAGATGTAGTTTTGTTGCAATGTCCAGCGTGCAGCCGAAAGTGCCCGCTTTCAAAAGTGGGGGAGCAAAACAGGGGGCGGGGCAAGTGGTCCCCTTGACCCCCCCCCCCCCCCCCGGAAGATACGCCTATGCTGAGTGAGTAGTGCCTTGAAACTATCGTATGTTTGTGTGTTCATCACGACCGTTGAAAGGTCTTCGGGTGTGCTAACACGAGAGCCTTTTGCGACATCAATATTGCGCCACTGACTACGCCACTTCTCGCGTGCCACGAATAACCACCAGTACACGCCTTTGCGTTTGTCATGAGAAAACACTGCATCTTCGTGAAATCAGATATAGTCAACCATTTTTATTTTGGACGCAAACGAAGAGAAATAACGTCCCGAATGACTGTAACGAAAAAAAAAAAGAAAACACACATTAGGTAAACTAAGACATATAAATGTACGAAAAGAAATTATTGAATGTGCGGTGGTGGTGGTGGTAGTGGTGGCGAGTTGTAGTAACAGGCGGGTTTAGCCCGGAGATCAAGGCCGGCAATTGCCCCGCCCAAGCGTCTCTTATAAAATCACTGTCGTGTATCACCACTTGTCCATCAGATCAGTCTCTCTTAAGAATCCGATGAGGAGATGTGAAGTTTCTTTGCGGGCTATTACTGGTCCTTCGAGGAACACAAGGTGTTGCAGGCACGTATGTGGAAGGACTTACGTTGCAGATTTTACAGGAGAGCGTCCTTTTCGCCTCGAAATTTTGGGCACGACCACAGAAAGTGTTCAATGTCTCCTGTCTCGTCGCATGTCGTACAGTTCGGAGAATTGATGTGCCGCGTCTTAAATAACCATGCTTGCGTACTAACAGATCCTGTCCTTATTCGATGTAGAAGTGAGGCTTCCTCTCGACAATATCTCTTGGTGACGCATGGCTTATGTAGTGGAACCCAAAGTTGCACAATGTGATTTCGAGTGACAGCTTTGTTAACTTGATTGCTCTTTGGGCCCTTGACTTTGGGAGGAGGATGGAGCGCTGCGTATGCAAGAGGCATCAGCTTTTTCGTTGCCAGCAATGCCAATCTGGGAGGGTATCCACTGAAACTGTACTGTGAAGCCTTTGTTGCCAAGTTCTTTCACTAGGGCTAGTGATTTGCGTGGGAACTTGATGGACGGTAGGCCACGGTAGAGTTGTTGCAACGCGGCCTTTGAGTCCGTAAGGAGGACCACATTTTGTGGTGGCAACGTCTTTAGTTTGCGCAGAGCAGCAGCTGTTGCCACGCCTTCTACGACTGTCGACGAAGCTATACTCTCCAGACGGCCAGACCACGCATATCTCAGAGAGGGAATATAGAATGCAACTATGCAGCGATCTTCGTATACTTTGACAGAACCATCTGTGTATACATGGAGGTGATTCTGGTAAGTCGGGTTCAAATGTTCCAGAACTAGTGACTTGGCTTCTACAGCTGGAATGGAGCTCTTTCACTGCAGTCATGGTACACTTAAGTTTCATGTTATATCCTCGAATGGCCAGGGTGGGTCTACCTTCTCCCTCTGTCTCGAGCAGAGTAATCCTAAGAGTGGAAGCCTGTTCAGTGCTGCATAAAAGTGTGAGTGCGGCCTATTACCTACACATCTTAAGAGTGCTTTGCCGGGCAAAGACTCACTCAGACGTAGTAGTTGGTTCATGAGAGTCTGGGAAGCTTGAAGTCACAGAGGTCGTGACTCAGCTTCGTAGAGCACTTTTTGTTCGATGCCGGTCGAGGGACTCCCAAGCACATCTGAATACCTTTTCTGTGTATGGTTTTTAAGCGCTTCTATTGGCTATCTCAGGGTGACATCAGAAGTAGCTGGTATAGGATGCGACTTGTAAACAATGCTGTATGTCGTCGTAGCATCGACGTCGGGTGGTTGGTGACTTGTCGAATCTGGTGCCCGTTCAAATTCAGCTTCGAGCGTGTAGATTTTCTTTTAATTCTAGGAAATAGTATGAATGATGATTTCTCTGTTGATAGTGATAAGCGAAGCGTTTTCAAATGGCCCTGAATGGCATTTACTGCTCCCTGGGCTATTCGTACGTGGCTACGATGCTGATAGCCGGAGACCCATACGCAGATATCATCGGCATATATAGACATCTTCATGGGTGTTCGATAGTTTAGTATTCTTGGGAGAGTCGCCATGGCGATGTTAAATAATAAGGGAGATAAAACACTCCCCTGTGGTACACCATGAAATATGCCAATTTCATCGCTCAGCCCCTCTGCCCAGGAATATCAACCCAGAGCACAACATCGACAGAAGACTTGTTCGAACCGAAGCACTCCTCTGACAGGCAGCCGCCTCCGGGAAAGCATGCTGCTTTACGGACGCAGCCAAATATCCTGACAGAAGAGCCTATGTAGCAGCGGTGGTCCACAAAGATGGCACGCTCATCAACGCGTGCACGGTCCGCACTGATAGTCCTGAGGTGGCCGAGCAGGCGGCCATCAGCCTTGCACTCCTAGAAGACGATAAAAGCTTGGTGTATTGCGACTCCAAGAGGACAATTCGGTCCTTTGGAACAGGGAACATATCCCCGACCGTTGGCAGAATGCTTGGTACTCAACACCTCACCCCACACTACATCAATTGGTTCCCGGCACACATGGGACCATTAGAGGGGCCGCTCCCTAACCTCAACGAGACGGCCGCACGAGACCTAACTCACCGTGCGAGCCCGGACTTCCTCTCGGCAGGATGGGAGAGCGAGCGCGACCCCCTCGTCACTTACAACGATCTCACCCAGCATTATAAGTTAGTGAAGAGAACCATGCCGCTACCGCACAAAGCACTCAATAAAGCACAAGAAGTCACGTACAGGCGACTTCAGACGGGCACCTACCCATGCCCGGCCTTCCTGCACAAAATCTTTCCGGACGCGCGCCCTCACAATGCGTGTCGCTTTTGTAAAGATATAGCTAGCGTTGCTCACATGCTCTGGGGTTGCCCCTTGGCGCCGGGGGCTAGGACCACCAAGGAAGAGTGGGACCGAGGTCTACGCAACTCGGACCATGAAGCACAGCTCTGGGCTTTCCATCGGGCGGAGGGGCATGGCCTCTCTCTCCCAACGCGGCAGCGGCCCACCGTGCGCTAATCGCGCGCACCGAGGGACCTTAAGAAAGTTATTCATCCATCCATCAATCCATCGCTCAAAGGATCGCCAAGACGAACTCTGATGCGGCGATCATTGAGAAACGTATGTATGAAGTGTAACAGATGACCCGTGACGCCTATTGCTTATAAGTGGCTGATGATGGCTGCTTGAGAAACATAGTCGTAAGCCTTGGAGACATCGATAAAAACAGCAAGTGCCGACCAGCCGTCTGCATTGTAACGTTCTATGTGACTTTGCAGGTCTAGATCATTGTCTGGAGCACTTAGACGCTGCCGAAACCAAGTCATGCCCGATGGTAGTTTCCGACCCTGCTTGACGTACCAAGTGAGTGGTCGCTGCACAGGTCAGTGATGGTCAGCTGTACAAGTCCGGAGCAGCCGGATTTTTTCCAGGCTTCAGAACCAGTACCATCCATGCTACCTTCCAAAAATCTGGGTTATCCCCTCTGGTTCATACTTCGTTAAAAAATTTCAGCAGATTAGGTCGTCTCTTAACCTGTAGGTTACTCAACATCTGATTGCTGATAAGGTCAGGTCCCACCGCAAAGTGATGTCGGAGGCTGCTCATAGCTAGTTACAACTCTCTCAGTGTGAAAGGAGCATCCATCAGAGACGGCGATAGCGGTGGAGGCGGGTTTGTTGTGCCTGCTGACCTGCCGGAAGAATATGCTTGAGCAAAGGCATTCGCAAGACAAGCGAGTGGCTTGCCAAACTTCAATGCTAGGGCTTCAAATGGTTTGATTGGTCGAACTTTTTCAGCAAAGCTATTAACGACCCAACATATCCTAGGTACTGGCATGAAGACCGAGAGGCTTGCGCAAAATGCTGCCCATTGATATCTTCTTAGTTTTTTTGTGTAACGGTGAATCACTGCGTTAATTGGTGGGTCGCCTTTCGTCCTCATCAGCCTTCGTTCCGCTCTTCTACGGGCAGCGCATATATTTTTGACCTTTAAGTCCGGAGTGGGGAAGTGGTACGGTAACTTCAGCTCAGCAGTAGCTAATCTCTTGCTACGTAGCATATCCGCGAACTGGTCACCAGAAGATTCGTTTAGACCGTCCCTGTACGTATCCCAATGCGTCACAGGGCAGGATCTTCGGCCGGTGATTCGAAAACCAGCAATGTTGACGAAGACAGGAAAATGGTCGCTGCCCATTCTATCTTTACAGGTCGTTGATGATGCAAGAATGTCCGCCAAGTGTAATGTCAAATCAATGACACTGTAAGAGGCCGGTGGTCGAAAAAATGTTGGCTGTTTGTCATTCACCACTCAGAGTCCCTCAGTATCTAAAGCACCTTGCTCGACTGCCATACAATCTAATGGGAATGCTCCCAAGTAAGCCGCGGTGCTCCCGAGTAAACCGCTTTCGTCACGCCAGGTTCCGCAGATGAAATTTTGGTCCAAGTAGCATGACATCATAAGACAGAATGCACAGGCCTGCTATCCAGGAGGCGTTGGCTAATGTCACGGCTAACCTCTTCTGCGACACATGGTGTTTCTCGGGACACATTCCGACGGGAGGCAGGAGAGTTATGTGGATTCCCCATTATCTTTGTTCTTCCAACTTTTTTTTTCATAGATAGAACTTCGCTGACAGCAGCAATCACAAATTATGAAGATGTTCTAATGTCTTGCAGGATCTAGGTGCGCAAGCTCGATCATGTCTGCAACTGGGCTGCTCCTCTTTGGCGTCCTCGTCTTTTCAGTCTGCCTGACTGCAGCACAAGAAAAGCCGGTGAGTTGTGACGCCGAAAGACGCGAGCTTCAGTATTTAGGGAATACTTGCAGGTACGTCAAGCAGGTTAACTCTTAGCGGGGTGTACGGTCTCAACAGGGCTTCATCAGGGCTTCTATTTAGGATAGCCAGTTCTAATGAAGCCTGCCTTTCCGTCTGCCAGCACTTATTAAGCAACAACAACTATTATTACTACTACAAGACTTCTCTGTTCCCTGTAATTTCTGTAAGGTATACGGTCAACTTCGCCATCAGATGAAGAGGTTCGAAGAATCTTTGCCTAAGCTTCTGCGTCTTTCCTGTGGTTGAAAACAGAACTATAAATTTTAAATACGTACGCTAACCCCCGTATTCAGAATGCATCTTAAGTTGAAGTCCATGCTTGACTTGATCGAAATGAAGCCTACCGTGAACGTGCCAAGGGAAACGCAATGAGCGTCAAGCGTCATTTAGGTGAAGTCAGGCATGGGCTTCACCTTAAGATGCATTTCTGAATACGGGGTTAGCTCCAAAACTGAGAGGCATCAGGGTCTATCAACGCATTTATACCCATCATACCTTGATGAGCGAGCGTAGCTCTAGCTGTAAGTTTCCATGTGCCGTGTAAGCTTGAATGTGTAATGCTTCAGTGTACAAACCTCCATGTAAGCAAGAATGTGTCTGGAGGCCTTCATATAGCAGTACATTTACTATCGCCATACAACATAACGCACACATCCTATGACACGTCAACTTTTGCAAGGTATATGAAGAAAAAAAAAGTACATTATACCAACAACACGCCTAAGAGGCAACTATTGAACATTACGATATTCCACGAAACCCTAGAGAGAGAGAGAGAGAAAGGCAAAGGAAAGACAGGGAGGTTAACAAGATATTATCTTCGGTTGGCTACCCTGTACTGGGGAGGGGCAAAGGGATGTGATAGATGAGAGAGAGGAAGGGAAAAAGAAAACCGAAAAATACAAAGCGCAAATGCATGTGACACACAGTAAGCAATGTGGAAAAAAAGAACTAAATTTAAGATCTACTTCTTTCTATTTACAATATACGCTCCAATTTGTTTCCGGGTGAATGTGCTTGTAATACTTTCTGTCTAGTATTGACTTAAAAGTGAAGATAACGTGTGTGTTAGCAACTGTGTCTTTTACAAGCGTTTCTCACTCTCTAGCCTTGCAATAGTAAAGACGTCAGTAGGGTGTCTCACCATGTGTCGTGCATCCATCTGTCGGCCAGGACGACGTGAGCGAAGAGCGCTTCGCCCCGGAGCAGAAGCGGCCCTTCTGCAACGCCTTCACTGGTTGCGGAGGAAAGAGGTCCCAGTTCAGGACGCGCAACCTGATATCCGTGCTGCGGCAGAGGATACTGGATGAAGCGACTAGGAGTCACCAGCGCTACCGGAGCAAATTTCCAGAGGACGTAGGCAGCCGCAATGCTTTGGATGCTGGCGATGTGAGTGTGCCCGTGTGGGCCTTTGGCATTTGCGCTAGGGGTGCTTGAGCAGCGGTTTTCGAAACTAGGCCTAATGAGGAATCGAATACATATGCCGTCGAAATGTATACCAATTAATCACTTTGCAAGCAGTGTTACGGTATACTGCGTAGCTTTGTATTTTGTGGAAAAAGGAGGAAATTGAAGCACATCAGATCAACGTAATGCCGCGCTTTGTTGCGTCACATAAATAGAACGTGCTAGAGCAGCAGTAATTCTAGTAGTGGTAATAATAGTAATAGTAGTAATACTAGTAAATAGCAGTTATACTGGAGCAGCAGTACAACAGTAATGCTAACGTATTAATACAGTATTCAGCATGTATCAGGTGAAATGATCGCTTCGTTACCTCCGCTTCGCCAGTACCGCCTGTAATCCGCCTGTGAGCAATTTAGAAGCACTCACAGATTGCCAATGATCCAACACACATATCGTGCATCAGAAAACGCGTATCCTGATTCGTTCACTGTAATAAGAAGTTTGCGCAAGACTAATTTCTAATCCGCTACCACGCATTGAAAGGGTCATAGAGTACTGATGTCGTGTTGCCTCTTCTTGCGGTATCACTGTGGCCCATTCCATGTAAAGGCCAAGCAAACATCCATTCATCTACATAAATGGATAAAATTGCTAAAGGTTGTCTGCTTCAGAAAATAAAAAATGGCCGAACATTTCGGAAAGTTCGGGCAAGGAAAGACATCTGCGCGGACTGCTAACTGTATGCGACTTCCAATTTAAACAGGAGACCTTGCTCAGAGTGACAGGGCCGGGACGCAAGCGCTGGCTGTTAAGTTCATGCCAGCGATCGGTCTCGCTATGCTGCCGAAAGCAACAGGCCTGGTGATTCACGATAGCCATAAGGAAATTGAATAACCCTAAATCATCGCTGTCATGTCCCTTCCTCAACGGCAGCCCATTAGCGTTCGTTCTTAAAAGGGTAGGAATGCGAGCTAGTTGGTACGAAGCTGTTGGTGAAAAAACGGCGCGAAATGAACACGGACAAGGGAGGAACACAGGACTAGCGCGTGTCCTGTGTTCCCCCTTGTCCGTGTTCATTTCGTACTCTTTTTCCCCCGATGAGTTATTCGTTCATACGTGGCGTGTTTGAGAGCATTGGAGCGTGCAAGCGAGTAGCCACGCGTTTTGTTATCTTTCTTTTTTTTACGTATATGTAGAGATCTCGCGAAATTTCTATAGGACGCGCAGTGGCGACGAGAATGAGATCGAGGCCGTCAGAGTTCGACGAGACAGCAAGCAGTTGGGATGCCCACCATGTTCGTCTCGAGGCGCACTTCGAAGGCAACGATATCAAGGACTCATCTAAGAGCGCCGGGCACTTTTGCTAGCATCGCTCAGTGACAGTGTATAGTTCTTCTTCAGGGACATGACCGTCAACGCTCGTGAACAGCTTACCGTACGAGGAAGTTGCGAAGGTGTTAGAAGAGCACTACAGCCCGCAAGTGAACGCGACAGCGGCAAGTCACGCATTTTTTATACGGAAGCGAGAAGACGGCGACTTTGTGGTCGACTTACGATGTCTTGCGAATGATTGAAACTTCAGCAGTTTTTCGGACAGAATGTTACGAGACCGGATGGTTTGTGGTATCCGGGACGACGATGCCAAGCGGGTCCTGCTGAGGCAAACGAAACCGAGGCATTCTCAATGTCTTCAGAAACGGCTGACCGTAACGTCCGTTCTATGAGGACTGCAGACGGTGAGAACGACGGCGGCAACGTGCTCTTCGTTCAAAGGCGTCGTGGCAGCAGGTACAATACATGAGAAACACGCCCTTCTTGCAGGAGATGTGGGTCAAGTCACTCGGCACACGAATGCCAGCATGTCAAGAAGGTGTGCCGTAAATGCGGCACTAGAGGACACTTGGCGAGAATGTGTCAGACCCGGCGCACCGACCAGCAGGGATCATACGCGCTCAACCGTCCGATGCTGAAGACAGCAGTGAAGAAGTGCTTTTCGCCTTATCCGCCCGGCAAAATGTTGACCACGCGAGGACGCGACCAATGTAACGAAACTGGTCTGAAGCGGCAGGACACTGCGGGTGCTCATCGACACATGGTCGTCCGTCAGCGTTATTAAAAAAAACATGTTCACAGGCACCGCGAGTGGTGGCCTGGGCTAGAAAAGACACCATTTCTCCCTGCTTCCTGGGGCCTCTTCCAGTGGTCGGCCGACTCCCCATGAGTATGGAACACGGCAAGACGCGAGTGGACACTTCGTTCGCGGTAGTCGACTGCGACTGACCACTAATGTGCGGTAGAAACACATTTCAAGCTTTTCGCGAAGCCGGCTTGTCACTCTTGGAAGAACATGGCTCTATATATGCGTTCATACACTGCAGTCAGAAGACGGCATAAAAGTGCTGCTTGATGAGTTCTCAGACTTGTTTGAAGACCGGCTGGGCTGTTGAAAAGGTCCGCCTGTGAAGCTGTGCAAGAGAGGAGGTGCAGTGCTACGGTTTTTGAGGACCCGTTCGGTGCCTTCGCGGTTCGCAAAGCCGTCTCCGCCAAAATTCAGACCGCCTCGTTCGGCAAGGCCTTCTGTCGCCGGTCAGTGTCTCCGAGTGGGCTGCGCCTGTCGTGTCAGTGGTGATGAAAAATGGGGACAGCAAACTGTGCGGCGATATTAAGCTTATCGTGAATCCTGCCACTCACCTGGAGCAGTACCCTTTGCCAAATGTGCATGGCATATTTGCTGCGTTCTACGGGAGAGAAGTATTCACTACATTGGACTTGCGAAATGCTTATAACCAGCTCCCGCTTGACGTGGAGACTTAGAAGATAACCGTCATCTACATGCACGAGGGCAACCGACTCATGCAACCGACAAGCCTTCGACATCTTGTCTGCTCCCGCACTGTTCCAGCGGCGGCGCATTGAGTATATTTATTGCGGGGCTTACCAGGAATGCGCGAATACCCGGACATCATAATCAGCAAACACTTCTTTAACTGCGCGTATAAACAATCACAGAGAGAGCACACAAGGACAAGCGCAGACTTGCAACTAACCCTTATTCCACAAAGACTACATATTAGTATGTGGCGAAACGGTACGGTGCCGCTTCTGTGTCTGCGCGCCGCGTCGGTGCTTTTCAAAATAAGCGCCGCCGAAGATAAGAACACTCTCGCCAACAGAAGCTAAAAAAAACCATGTGTGCACCCTGTGCACCCCGAAGGGGATCAGTTGCTGTAATGTGTCTCGACTGGAAGCATTAAATTAAAACCATGATTTCCCACATCTGGTGATCCGGAAACCGAGCCTACCGCACCGCCATGGCCGACCAGGAACCCCTTGCCGCTATTCCCCAACAAGTGCAACAACTTCAACAGCAACTGCAGGCCCAGCAACAGGTGATCCAGAACCAAGAGCAGCAACTTCAGGAACAGCAGCAGCCCATCCAAAACGATTCCGCACAGCCCCGCTCGGGCCACGCCCCCCAAAGATCCGCTCCAGCGGTCGACGTCAACGCAGGCGCTGCTGCTACTGCGGCCGTCGCCGACCCGGACGTCTGTCGCGTCGCCGTAAAGCTTCCACGGTTTTGGGCAGATTCACCGGAAGTGTGGTTCGCACAAGTAGAGGCGCAGTTTTACCTGGCACGTATTACCCAGGATCGGACGCGCTACGACTAGGTCGTCGCGAATCTGGACTCTCTCTACACGACTGAGTTTTGCGACATACTCGCAAGTCCTCCGGCTGACGATTGTTAGCTGCACCTGAGGACGGAACTGATCCGACGGCTTTCACCATCAGAAGATCAAAAAGTGCGTCAACTACTTCAGCACGAAGAGCTCGGTGACAGCAAGTCATCGCAGTTCCTACGCCATATGCGTGCCCTTGCGGGCAATACGCGGGTCGACGACTCCCTCCTCCAAACCATCTGGCTTCAGCGCCTACCGTCACACGCACAGGCCATCCTCCAGTTTCTGCCGAATCTACCGCTGGACCAGCTCGCCCAGATTGCGGACCAGTCCGAGTCGTCGAAGTCTCTCTGCCATCGCCACCACTCACCGTCCTTGCCGTCGGCGCCCCACAACCCATCCTCGAGCTCGCGCGCCGTATCGTCGACATCACCCGTCAGCTGAACTCTATTCAAAGGCACCTGGATCAAGGCCCGCAGTCCCGTTCCCGCAACCACTCCCAAAGTCACGGCCGCAACGGCGACTCATGGCATCGTAACGATAACGGCCGCTGCTACTACTGTTGGAACCTCAGCGCTGACGCCCGTTGTTGCACCTGGGTCGCAAGCCCCAAGGGTAGCGTTGGCCTGGCGGCCTGGGGCACAACTGGAAGCATTCGAAGGTTCCGGCAAAGCATGAGTCGACTGGTAACAGAACAACTTGTTTATTCTAACATCGCAAAAGAGCGGGCGGTCAGGTCGACCGAAGTGGAGAGACGGGAGAACACGTAACTCAACGGAAGAAATCGGAGCCTCTCTCGGCGTCCGGGGGCAGCTGCTTTTATACTCTCGCAGTTGAGGGCAAGAAGGAACGCCTCTATAGACGCGCACGTGACTTCGCCGCTCGGGCACGTTGGGACGAGTAGGTGACGCATCCGCCGGGCCGGCGCCGCTCGGGAACGTTGGGACGAGTAGGTGACGCATCCGCCGGGCCGGCGCCGCTCGGGCACGTTGGGACGAGTAGGTGACGCATCCGCCGGGCCGGCGCCGCTCGGGCACGTTGGGACGAATAGGTGACGCATCCGCCGGGCCGGCGCCGCTCGGGCATGTTGGGACGAATAGGTGACGCATCCGCCGGGCCGGCGCCGGTCAGACCTCCTCGCTTCACAGTTGGGGGAGCTCCTCTCCCCGGCTGCCGCGCTTTGACAAGCGTGGGCACCAACATGCACACACACACACACACGCACACGAAGACACGTGGCATTGGAACATGCCTGGACGCGCTTGGCGGGGAGGCGTAGCGGCGGCGCCGAACGGGCCAAAATGTCTGCCGCTTTGAACGAAGCCCCGGCGTCCGTTGCATCCGCGCCGGCTATACCGCGCGTCGAAGGCGAAACGTAACAGACCGCCCCGCCGGGGGAAGGAGATCCCGATGGTCAGGGGGCTGCATCCGCTGTCCGGAGGGATGTCGCTCGATGATGCTCATAACCGAAGTCGGGCGTCCCTCGACGTTTCTTGAGCGCAGCGCACAGAGAAGGCCTCGTTCTCTCGTTCAGGTTCACACAGGACACTGCAAAGTGACTTCGGGAGAGTTGACATTTTTGTTCTCGTTCCCGGCAAGCGTTAGAACTACGCCGAAACTCAACCGGTCAGTCAGCAAGCACGGCACAACCTTCACTAAGCCCTGCCAGGCTCTTTCCCTTTTTATACCACTGCCTAGTTCCTTACAGTAGTCTAGCAGCACTCAGAACGCGTCCACAAATCGGAAAATTGCACTAGAAAGCACGTCATCACTTTGAAACACTAAACAAAAGCAATATGTTAAAAATCCTGCCTCAGGAAGAAAAACATCAGTAACGAACAATTTTGAGGCTGATTCCTACGTTAGGGGCTTCGACTTAAGCCATCGGCGTTACCGTTGAGACTCCCCTTTTTGTAACGCACCTCAAAGGAATATTGTTGCAAAGCGAGGCTCCAGCGCAGGAGGCGGCCATTTTTGGGAGAGATGGTCTGCAGCCATTGGAGAGGGCAGTGATCCGTCTCAATGATAAACCTCGAGCCGGCTAGATAGCATGACAATTTCTGAACGGCCCACACGAGACACGCACACTCTTTCTCGGTGGCGCTATACGCCTGCTCACGACTGGTCAGCTTACGACTAGCATACAGGACGGGGTGTTCTACTTCTCCATTTTCCCGTTGGCACAGTACAACGCCCATGCCTCGCTCACTAGCATCGCACTGAACAACGAACCCTTTTGTGTAGTCGGGCGATCGTAGCACAGGCTGGCTTGTTAGGGCGCTCTTTAGGGCGCTAAAAGCTCTTTCCTTTGTCTCGTCCCAGACGACTGCTTGCGGCTCTGTCTTTCTTAGAGCATCCGTCAGGGGAGCCGCGATATCAGAGTACCTGGGGATGTACCTCTGATAGTAGCCGGCGACACCTAAGAACGACCGAATATCGGTCTTCGTGCGCGGTTGCGGGAAGTCTCGCACAGCGGCCACCTTTATTTCAGAGGGGCGGCGACGACCCCGACCAATCACGTGACCGAGGTAGACAACCTCGGCCTGTGCTAACTGGCACTTGGGAGCCTTGACTGTCAAGCCCGCTTCGCGCAGGCGGGTTAGCACTGCCCGCAAGTGTGCCATATGCTCAGACCAGGATGCGGAGAATATCGCTACGTCGTCTAAATACGGTAAAGCGAATTCTTGCTGTCCCCGCAACACTTTATCCATGAGGCTTGAAAAACAGTATGGCGCGTTCTTCAAACCAAAACTCAACACTTTAGGACGGAATGTTCCCATTGGTGAAATGAACGCCGCATACCTACTAGCCTCTTCTGTAAGTGGAACCTGCCAATAACCCCTGACAAGATCTAGGGTGGAAATAAACTGAGCGCTACTAACTTTCTCAAGGCGCTCCTCGATGTTAGGGATCGGATAAATTTGATCCTTAGTGATGGAATTAAGCCTGCGGTAGTCGACGCAAGGACGAGGTTCCTTGCCCGGTACCTCAACTAAAATCAAAGGGGAGGTATAATCACTCTCACCAGCCTCAATAACTCCGAGCTGTAGCATTTTCTTTACCTCAGCCTCCATAATATCGCTCTGGCGGGGTGACACCCGATACGCCTTGGATCGTACTGGCTCTGGGGAGGTAAGTTCTATGTCATGAGTAAGGACAGAAGTCCTACCAGGCCTCTCAGAGAACAGACCTTGAAACTCTTGTAAGAGCTGGTGTAGTCCGATTTTCTGCTCAGGCGACAGCGGTGCTTTACTGATTAAGTCACTAATGACTTGATCGGTGTCTTTCCTGTTCGTCACTGAGCCTAGTCCCGGAAGCTCGACCGGAAGCTCTTCGGGAACGTTTACCATCATGCACACCACTGCTTCCCGTTGTTTATAGGGTTTGAGCAGATTACAGTGGTAAACTTGCTGTGCTTTCCGCTTTCCAGGCAGACTCACCACGTAGTTAACGTCCGACAGTTTTTGAACAATCCGTGCTGGGCCCTCCCACTGCACGTCGAGTTTGTTTTTTAGCGATGTGCGCAATAGCATGACCTCATCGCCCACTTCAAAACGACGGGCCCTGGCTGTCCGATCATAATAAACCTTGGCCCTCTGCTGGGCCTTTGCCATTGCTTCACCTGACAACTCCTGTGCCCTTCTTAAGCGTTCGAGGAGCTTAAGCACGTACTCCACCACGACTGGGTCGTCGCCCCTGCCTTCCCACGATTCTCGAAGCATGCGAAGCGGAGATCGCAGCGAGCGACCGTACACCAGCTCAGGTGGCGAAAACCCCGTAGCCGCATGCGGCGCGGTCCGTAATGCAAACATCACCCCAGGCAGACACAGCTCCCAGTCAGTTTGATGTTCAAAGCACAATGCTCTCAACACGCGCTTCATGACGGAGTGGAGCTTCTCAACGGAATTCGACTGTGGGTGGTACACTGAGCTGTGTAACAGCTTTACCCCACACCTTTCGAGAAAAGTTGTCGTCAAAGCGCTAGTAAACACTGTGCCCTGATCTGATTGGATTTCCGCAGGAAAACCAACTCGCGCAAATATGGACAGTAGTGCATTGACTATCTCAACTGAGCTGAGTTCTTTAAGCGGCACTGCTTCAGGGAACTTTGTCGCTGGGCAGATCACAGTCAAAATGTGTCTGTACCCCGTGGCTGTTACCGGCAGAGGTCCCACCGTATCAATAACGAGCCGTCTAAAAGGCTCCGTAATGATAGGTACCAATCTCAACGGCGCCCTCGATTTGTCCCCTGGTTTGCCCACCCGCTGACAGGTGTCACATGTCCTCACGAAATGGTCTGCGTCCTGAAAACACCCTGGCCAATAGTACTCTTGCAAGAGACGGTCCTTAGTTTTCTTAACTCCTAGGTGTCCGGACCACGAACCCCCATGCGACAAGCGCAACAGATCCTGACGGTAGCACTGAGGAACGATCAGCTGATCGAACTCCACTCCCCTGCGGTCTAGATACTTCCGGTACAGGACCCCACCTCTTTCCACAAAACGCGCATTTTTCCTGGCGATACCTTCCTTGACATTGCAGCGCACGTTTTCTAGGCTGCCATCCTTTTTTTGCTCGGCTATCAAAGCCGACCGGCTGACTTTTAGCAACCTATTAAGTCCGTCTGACGTAGGCGCGATGAGCAAATCTGCAGATAGCTCTTCTAACTTTCCCGTGTCGGGAATTTCCTCTCCAGTATCTGGTGCCTTTAACGCTACAGGCTCAATTTTATTCAGTTCGGGCGTGCTCTGAATATCAGCTTGCTGCGCCTCCGACCCTTTCTCATTGTTCGACAACGTCGGCCCCGCAACTACCGCCTTTGCAGCGAGCTCCCGAACTCTCGATCTGGTTAAGGCCTGAACGCTAGCCTCACCAAACAAAAGCCCCTTCTCGCGAAGGAGGTGATCGGACCTGTTCGAAAATAGGTACGGGTACTGGGGGGGCAGCATAGATAACACTGCGGCCTCCGTCTCAAGCGCTCCGAAAGGTCCTTCAATAAGCACTTTTGCTACGGGCAGACACACGCTATGAGCTTCCACGGCTTGCTTGATCCATGCGCACTCGCCCGTGAACATATCGGGTTCTACGTAGGAGGGGTGAACTACATCCATTGTAGCTGCGGAATCGCGAAGCACTCGGCACTCTTTCCCGTTCACGAGGAGGTCTCGCATGTAGGGCTCGAGAAGCTTCATGTTCTCGTCAGTGCTGCATAATGACAAAAACACGACTTTTGTTTTTGTTTCTGGACACTGCGCCGAAAAGTGACCCGGCTTCTGGCACGTATAACACACGCGCGCTTGCTTCGTCTCGAACCGCTTTCTGCGTTCGGCTTCGGCTGCCGCCGTCTCCTTACGTTCGGTCGGACTTTCACTCGCATCCGCACTACGTGTGTCCCCCCTTGCTCTCATGGGTGTGAACTTCGGCCTCTCAAACTTGGAGCCAAATTCACCCTTTTGACCGTCCTTAGCTCCGCGAGCCCGACGCGTCACAAACTCCTCGGCTAGCTCAGCGGCTTTAGCCACCGTACAAACGTCTGGCCTATCCAAGACCCAGTACCGCACGTTCTCAGGTAACCGACTATAAAACTGTTCCAGCCCGAAGCACTGCAGAACTTTATCGTGGTCACCAAACGCTTTCTCTTCTTTGAGCCACTCCTGCATGTTTGACATTAGCCTGTAGGCAAACTCCGTATATGACTCACTTCTGCCTTTCTCATTTTCTCGAAACTTCCGACGGAACGCCTCCGCTGACAGCCTGTACTTCTTTAGCAGACTCGATTTCACTTTGTCGAAATCCTCTGCCTCCTCTCTATTCAAGCGAGCGACTACGTCGGCCGCCTCGCCGGGTAACAAAGTGAGCAAGCGCTGTGGCCACGTTTCCCGAGAGAACCCCTGCTTCTCGCACGTTCGCTCAAAGTTAACCAGGAACAAACCAATGTCCTCTCCAAGCTTAAACGGCCGCATCAGGTCAGTCATTTTGAACAATACGCGTTCTCCTGCACCGTGTGCCTGACTTCCATTACGAGCGCGTTCCATCTCTACCTCGAGACGCTTCATTTCCAAAGCGTGTTGACGGTCGCGCTCTTGTTGCTCTCGCTCTTTCTGTTCTTTACGTTCACGCTCTTCTTTTTCTTTCTGTTCTTTTCGTTCACGCTCATCTTTCTCTTTCTGTTCTTTAATTTCGCGCTCCTGTCTTTTTGCCGTCTCCCTCTCCTCAATGGTCTCAAGGCATTCCGACAGCTCGTCATCCTCAGCTTCTAACTCAAGAATAGCCCTTAGCAGTTCTGGTTTTCCGAGTTTGTCTGAGACATCCAGACCCAACTCTCTTGCAAGCTCCAGCAATTTCGGTTTGCGCAACGACTTCAAATCCATGGCTGCTCTGAATGCTGCTTTCTCTACTGCCTATTATTGTCTTGCCGCAAACTAACCCGGCAGCAACGACAACCACAATTACCAGCTCTGTTTCTGACACTAACAAAAGCCTGGCAAAACTCAGAAGAAGAAAGTCCCGCACTCACCAAACCTCGCAGCCAAGAATTCCGCGCAGTCGTTCCGCTGCAGGCAACCAGTCATCACACAGGGCTCGTTGCACTGCTCCCGGATGGTCGTTGTGCTGCTCAGCATACAGTCAACTGCATATCTTCGCTGCTGGCCTCCGTTGTCGCGATCTCACCGCTGGCAGACAGTTGTTGGGATCTCAGCGCTGACGCCCGTTGTTGCACCTGGGTCGCAAGCCCCAAGGGTAGCGTTGGCCTGGCGGCCTGGGGCACAACTGGAAGCATTCGAAGGTTCCGGCAAAGCATGAGTCGACTGGTAACAGAACAACTTGTTTATTCTAACATCGCAAAAGAGCGGGCGGTCAGGTCGACCGAAGTGGAGAGACGGGAGAACACGTAACTCAACGGAAGAAATCGGAGCCTCTCTCGGCGTCCGGGGGCAGCTGCTTTTATACTCTCGCAGTTGAGGGCAAGAAGGAACGCCTCTATAGACGCGCACGTGACTTCGCCGCTCGGGCACGTTGGGACGAGTAGGTGACGCATCCGCCGGGCCGGCGCCGCTCGGGCACGTTGGGACGAGTAGGTGACGCATCCGCCGGGCCGGCGCCGCTCGGGAACGTTGGGACGAGTAGGTGACGCATCCGCCGGGCCGGCGCCGCTCGGGCACGTTGGGACGAATAGGTGACGCATCCGCCGGGCCGGCGCCGCTCGGGCACGTTGGGACGAATACGTGACGCATCCGCCGGGCCGGCGCCGGTCAGACCTCCTCGCTTCACAGTTGGGGGAGCTCCTCTCCCCGGCTGCCGCGCTTTGACAAGCGTGGGCACCAACATGCACACACACACACACACGCACACGAAGACACGTGGCATTGGAACATGCCTGGACGCGCTTGGCGGGGAGGCGTAGCGGCGGCGCCGAACGGGCCAAAATGTCTGCCGCTTTGAACGAAGCCCCGGCGTCCGTTGCATCCGCGCCGGCTATACCGCGCGTCGAAGGCGAAACGTAACACTACCGTCGTCGCTTCGGCGACAGGGCCCGGAAATGTCAACCACCCCGTTCAGCCGGACGTCAGGGAAACTTCAACGGCAGCCCGTAGAGACGGCCGTGAGCTGCCAACTTGGAAGCCGTCGCACTTTTGTCACCGACCAAGTCACTAAGCGGCGGTTCCGCAACGACTGCGATTCCAACATCCGCTGCTTTCCACAAGCCTTCCTCCACGACAAACGCCCTTGCGCGTCATTTGCGCTAAGTGCGGCGAATTACGCGAGCATTAAGACCTACGGCTCGCTCCGCCTAAACATCCACCTCAAAAACCTACGCCGCGAATTTCCATAGAATTTCGTCATCACCGACGTTGCAGAGCCAATCATCCGGTCCGACTTAGGGTACTACTGTCTCCTAAAAGACTGCCGACATGACCAACTTAATGACGCCACAACAGGTCTCTCCTCATCGGGCCAGCATACTACCACCCAAACTTTCGGCCTCCGTTCCGCTCCAGCCACATTCCAGCGAATGATGGATACCGTTCTCGCTGACCAGCATTAAGGTGCTCGCCGTCCGAAATCAACTGCCGTACCATGCCCTCCTCGCAAAATTTCCCGATCTGACTTGACCTAGCGGGCGTCCACGAGAGGTGCGCCACAGAACCGTCCACTACATCCGTACTACTCCCGGCCCACCGGTCTCCTGCCGCGCCCGTCGCCTAGCACCGGACCGCCTGCGAATCGCCCAAGCCGAGTTTGAAGTCATGCTACGCGAAGGAATTTCCTGCCGCTCGGAGAGACCTTACGCCTCACCGCTTCATCTGGTGCCAAAGAAGACTGATGGCTGGCGACCCTGTGGAGATTATCGCGCCCTCAACGCCCGGACCATCCCCGACAGGTACCACGTCCCTCATATACAGGATTTTGCCCACCGCTTACCCGGTAGCACCATGGTCTAAGTTGTTGACCTCGTAAAGGCCTACATGCAAATTCCTGCGAACCCGGATGATGTCCAAAAGACCGCAATCATCACGCCTTTCGGCTTATTTGAATTCCCTTTCATGAGTTTCGGACTCCGCAATGGTGCACAAACCTTCCAACGCTTCATCGACGACGTCGTCCGCGGCTTACACTTCTGCTTCGTCTACCTAGACGACACTCCGGTCATCTCTCCCAACGAAGAGGACCACCGCCAGCACCTTCACCAACTTTTACAGCGTCTCGACGACTACGGCTTACTCATCAACTTCCAGAAGAGCACACTCGGCGCCCCCGTCGTCACCTTCCTTGGCCATAAGATACCTTCAAAAGGGACTAGAGCCTTACCTGACCGCATTCTCGCCCTTAAAAACTACGCTGGCCTACCACATCAAAAGACCTCCGCCGTTCCCTTGGCATGCTCAACTTTTACAGGCGCTTCGTGCCTGAAGCGGCAACATATCAGGCCCCTCTCGACAATGCGGTGGTTGGCCTACGAGATAACCAATCTGTCACTTGGACACCACCTTTAACACAAGCGTTTGAAGACTGCAAAACTGCCCTCTGCAGTGCCACTCTGCTCTCTGATACCAAGCCAGAGGCCCTCTTGGGGCTCTTCACCGATGCCTCTAGCACCGCCGTTGAAGCCTCCCTCATGCAGCACGTGGAAAAAAACTAGCATCCGTTGGCGCTCTTTTCCAAGAAGCTTCAAAGCCAAAGGCACCCTCGTCCCGTGGCGGCGTCGCCGATGCAACTTCGACCCCTGCGGAGACGACTTGGCCAGTCTACTATAGAGCTTCTCGCCATCTACGAAGCGGTCCAGCACTTTCTCCACATCCTCGAGGCACAACACTGCACCATCTACACCGAGCACAAACCTATCACTTACGCCTTCTTCCAACGCCGCGAAAAACTTTCACCGCTACAGCAGAACCAAATGGCCTTTATCGCCCTGTTTACCACAGATATCCAACACATAAGCGGGGAAAATAATGTGGTCGCCGACGTACTCTCCCGTGTCTCCGCTGTCGAGTTGATATCCGTGACGACTGACGCCCTCGCCGACGCTCAGAAAACGGACGCCGAACTCCAGTAGCTCCTCGAGAATGGCTCTTCGACTTCATCAAGTTGCCGTCCCTGAGTCGACGGACACTCTCCACTGCGACATACACCGGACAAGTGAGACCATATGTACCTTTTCTGCATCGCCGAACCTTTTCAACCAGTTACACAAGCTCAGCCGTCCCGGCATTCGCGCTTCTACACGTCTTGTGGCTGACCATTACGTTTGGCGCTCAATGCAGCGTGACTGCCGCACCTGGGCACGCACGTATATCCAATGCCAACGTGCCAAAATCACCTGGCACGTAACTTCGCCACTTGGGGCATTACCCCTGCCGTCGGAACGGTTTCAACACGTCTACATCAACATTATTGGCCCCCTTCCACCAACCGGACCTCACCGCAATTGATCATTACACTCGGTGGTCCGAGGTATGGCCCCTCGAGAGTATTACCGCAGAAGTCGCCTCGGCCTTGTTTTCTGACTGGATAAATAAGCGCAACCAAACGCTCTCCTCATTTATAGGAGGTCACTTTTGTTTGCTTTAAAAACGAATAACATTGCCTACACTGAGCGGCTTGTCCTATCTAATTGGCTGAAAAGAGGCGAGGACCATGCTCAAGTGGAGAGGGATTCGATGGGGCCGAGCCACTGCACTGAATATCGATAACCGGATGAAGAGGGTGGTGCGGGCGTCTGCGGTTGGTTCGCTTTCTCTTACCTGCCTTGCGGTGTCTCGTCGACAATCGCGGCGGCATGCAACGGAAGCTTAAGAATGACGCTAAATCGGATCCTCAGCAAAGAAGAGTTGGCAGAACGAGGTCGCAAACGTGCCGAAAGTTCTCGAAAACATTACACGGCCCCGCAAAACGTTTTATTACATGCAAATAAACCCACGCTCTCCGGCAGGGGCGAGTAGCCAGTGCCGGAGCGATCGGCGGCAACCATCTTTTCTTCCTTTCGGAACGGGGCATGCAGCCTGCGGCTATTCAGGAGAAAATTCCGTTTTGTTCGGCATGTTAATGAATCTTTAACGCGTACGCGTCACTTTAACGCGGTAAGTTGTTGCGGTTTTGTGACGTCGCGTGAGAGGCAGGTGAAGTGGGTGCAGCCCGAAAACTTTCGACGAATAGCCGAGGGCTAATGCAAAAAGGCGTCGAATCAGAAATAACTATTTTCGTTTTTATTTTCGGTCAAATCATGCATAATCAGTGCGTACACGTCATATCAGATGGGGAGCTATCGCGGTTTTCGAGTCGTCGCGTGACAGACAAGTGAAATGGAGGTGGTGCAAAAAAGTTTTGACCTATCGCGGTGGGCTGATTGCAGAATTGGAATAGAAAAGTTTGGAATAGGTTTACGTTATAGCGCCCCTATTCCAAACTTTTCTCTTCCGAAGTGACGCGCACGCGTTAAAGATGCATTAATATGCCGAACAAAACTGAATTTTTCTCTGAATAGCCGCAAGCTGCCCCCTTCCGAAAGGAACAAAAGATGGCTGCCGCCGATCCCTCAGGCACTGGCTACTCGCACCTGCTAGAGAGCATGGATTTATTTACGTACAATAAACATTTTTGCGTGGCCATGTAACGTTTTCGAGCACTTTCGGCACGTTTACGACCTGACTCTGCCAACTCTTATCTGCTGAGGATCAGCTTTAGCGGCATTCTTAACCTCCCGTTGCATGCCGCCGCAATTTTCGACCAGCCACCGCAAGCTAAGTGAGGGAAAGCGGACCAATCGCAGACGCCGTTACAACCCTCTTCATCCTGTTATCGATTTTCAGTGCACTGGCTCAGCCCCATCGAATCCCTCTCCACTTGAGCGTGCTCCTCGCCTCTTCTCTGCTAATTAAATAAGACAAGCCGCTCAGTGTAGGCAATGTTATTCGTTCTTAAAGCAAACAAAAGTGACCTCCTATAAATGAGGAGAGCGTTTGGTTGGGCTTATTTATTGGTTTTTGGTTGGTTATTTAGGTTATTTAGCGTTTGGTTGATTATTTATTTATTTATTTATTTATTTATTTATTTATTTATTTATTTACATGATACTGCAGACCTTTTTGGCCCAAGCAGGAAGGGCAAATTCAAATAAGGAATACAATGCATTCTACAAACAGCAATGTAAATATCTGTTAAGATGCATGCATGTAGATATAAAACACTTCGAAATACGTATACATATCTGGCACCTACAAAAGGATCACATTGCAAGTGGCAAAAAATCCCTATTAGAGGTTAAATAATATCGTTAATGGCCTTTTTAAGGCTTGCACACATGAATCAGAATCAGAATCAGTTTATTCATAACAAAAATGGGGATAGTTACATGAGCTCTTCAGGAAGTGAATTCCAGTCAGTTATTGTTTTCGGAAAATATGAGAACTTGTGGAAATTTGTTTTTGCAAAATGAAGAGTTAAGCTATAGTTGTGTGCGTGTCTTGTTTTTCGGGATAAAGGTGGCGTGACAAATGGTGTGGCGGGGATGCCGAGCTTTCCATGTAACAAGTAATGCAAACATTCTATCCTCGCTAGTTCTCTTCTGGTACAGAGAAGTTTTATTTGATTAGTTTTCATGAGGAGATATGGAGAGTCACAATTCCTGTATTTCTTGTAGGTGAATCAGCAATCTCAAAGATATAGTAAAAGAAGCGGAAGAGTTCTATACTGACCTGGTACAATACCCAGAGGAGTCAGGATACCTCCATTAGAAACAGTAATGACCAGGATACAGAAACTCCTCCTATAGCTAGCGATGAGGTCAGTAGGGCCTTGCAAGACATGAAACGAGGAAGAGCGACAGGAGAAGACGGAATAACAGTCGATTTAATTAAAGATGGAGGAGACATAATGCTTGAAAAACTGGCGGCTCTCTATACGAAATGTCTATCAACTACAAGGGTCCCAGAAAACTAGAAGAATGCAAACATTATACTAATCCACAAAAAGGGAGACAATAAAGAACTGAAAAATTATAGGCCTATTAACTTACTCCCAGTATTATATAAAATAGTTACCAAAAAATCTGCAATAGGATAAGGGCAACACGACCTTTAATCAACCAAGGGAACAGGCAGATTTCAGAAAGGGACACTCTACGATCGATCAAATCCATGTCATCAATCAAGTAGTCGAGAAATCCGCAGAGTACAATCAGCCTCTCTATATGGCTTTCATAGATTACGAAAAGGCATTTGATTCAGTAGAGATACCAGCAGTCATAGAGGCATTACATAATCAAGGAGTACAGAACGCTTACGTAAATACCTTGGAAAATATCTACAGAACTTCTACAGCTACCTCAATTTTACACAAGAAAAGCAGGAAGATGCCTGTAAAGAAAGGGTCAGACAGGGAGACTTAATCTCTCCAATGCTATTCACTGCGAGCTTGGAAGAAGTATTCAAGCTATTAAACTGGGAAGGCTTAGGAGTAAGGATCTACGGCGAATATCTCAGCAACCTTCGGTTTGCCGATGACATTGTTCTATTCAGCAAAAATGCAAACGAGTTACAACAAATGATTGAGAGCCTTAAAGGGAAGCTGAAGAGTCTGTCGAATTCAATAAGACGCTCATGTACGGATGCGGGAACCTTATAAACCATGCAGGTAAAATTTGGTTTTTTTTTTCATTTAGGAGCGACGTAATCGTCGGTTAAAATTGCGCTGTAGCTCCGCCCCCCGTCGAATGCCGCGCGCTGCTGCTGACGCTGACGATGCGAGCGGAGACCGGAAACCGCGGTGTTGTGACGTCAACTCTAGTGTTTTGTTCCTTCGCAGCCTGCGCGACCGTGCCTGACCGTGCTTGTTTCTGCGTGCATGCCATCGTAATCTGCTTCGATCGACCCTGCATTCCTTTGTTGGTGCGTCTGCGTGTATGTAGAGTGGTAGTCAACGTGCGCAGCATCAACTGAAGTGGTGGGCCGATCATGCCGGCTTTCTGTGCAGCCTACGGTTGCACGAGCACCAGCGGCCACGACGATGTTGTCTTCCATTGCTTCCCACAAGACAAGAAGCTTTTAACGAAGTAGGAGGCTGCTGTGAAGCGAAAGAATCTCAAGCCCTCAAGAACAACAGTGCTGTGCTCCAACCACTTCCGTGACGACGATTATCACGAGAATTTATCATTAAAACGTGCGTTGGGTTTGCCAGTCAAGTCGGCTCGTCTAAGGCCCGGCGCAGTGCCGTCAGTGTTCGCGTACACAAGGAGCTCGTCACCGCTGTCAAGGCCAGCTTTCAGCTTTTGTCAAGGCCAGTTTGCATGTGCTGGAAAGCCGGCGCACGCCAGGACGCTACGCTCCCCCTTCTCTCGCGCACAGCGAGAAACCGACCGTCTCACGTAGCCGACGGAATTCGCCGCATTTACGACTTCGGTTACGAGTAGTGTGCGGATGGGGCACAGATGAAGGTCACTACACGTACTGCATGAACCGGGAAGCTCTTCACGCGTTTAAACCGTCTTTGTAGATTGCCGACAGCTTTGGACAGCGCACAAATGCCGACGATCGCATCCCCGCTTACGTTCCACGAGGAGGCATGCAGGAACACAACACTACAGTTGTTTGACCGGAAACGAGCTCACTAGATCGGCGAAAGATCGGCGAGATCACTAGACCGCTTTGCAAAAAACATACTCACCAAAGAGCATTTCCAACACGAGGAGATCCCAAGACTTCGCTTTCGTTCGCGTCGAAAGCACTGCTCGCACCAGCATCGTTTGCTTCTTCGAGAAGCCGGCTCTTCGCAATCGGCTCGTACATGTAGGGAGTAACGCCGAACTCCTCAGAAAAACGCAGTCTCTCTAAATTTTCCATTACCTCTTAATTTTACATTACAGCACCAAACTAACTGGCACCGCGCTTCATGTGTAGCGGCAGCGGTCGGTCACTAGAGTTGACGTCACGAGGCGCCCGACCAATCACAGGCGGAAACGAGACGCGCGAGCTGGGCGTGTCCGCTGCTGCACTTTTCGTCGCAATAAAATATATTTGCGCTTTCTTTCGCTCAATTTCAATACGATATTCGAATTCGGAGGGTTGAAAACCATTATGTACACATGTTCACTCATTTTTTTCTGGAAAACCTTTCAGCCTCCCTTTAAGGAGCTCCGGGACTGAGTACGGAAATGCGCGCTTTGGTTGATACCCTTCGTCCAACTCGATTCTGTGCAGTCCGACTTCTACAGCTCCTGGCTTTTTGTCAGAGAAGTCGGGGTATTTTGAAAACACACGTGATATGTCGGCAAGCTGTTTGCTATCTAAATGCACCAATCGCTGCGGGTCGACGGATACAGAAGGTGTGCCCGTCGGCACACGTCGGGGAACATGTTTAATGTCCCCAAATTCAATGTCATCATCAAACACGACTCCGATATGGTTCACCCTAGCATAATAGGGGCGCAGCCTTTTTGCGTGCACCACTGAGCTTGCTCGCTGTCCGGTGTCGACCCGATATGAGTTTTGCCTTCCGCGAGCGGTTATACTGAACAGGCCAAAGCACTTTGGTGCGAGTTTGCTACCGCGGCCCGTGTCGAACACCAGATCCTAGTGCCCCACGCTGAACGTATTCTGGCGCGTCGACCTATTATACGCGAGCGCGTAGCCCCCCTGTCGTGCGCTCGCTGCCAGTCCAGTTACCCCTGTCGCTACTTCTAACTGTTCCACAATGAGTCTTGGCGCAACGGTTTGGTTCCACGTGAATAGACATGCAGCCGCTTGGTTCCACTTCCTAAACCTCGTAAATCACCGTTAGATTTGTCATCGTACCACCCCATCGCTCTGGCCAGTTGCATAGGGAAAATAATGGAAAGAATGATTTTGACGCGCCTGGAGTGGTACCTGGAAAATTACAACGTGTCACCAGATGCTATTGCTGGCTTCCGGCGTGGGCGCTCATCCGTAGATAATGTTATCGATTTGGTGACGTTTGTTCAACATCAAAAACGTCTGAAACGACTCACTGCGGCGTTATTCCTTGACATAAAAGGCGCCTATGATAATGCAACAGGAATTTTTTGTGATGATCGGGGATGGCGCCACGACTCAACACCAAATATTCCGTGGAGTACCGCAAGGCGGAGTGTTGGGAGCCCGACGCTATTCAACCTAGTGCTCGTTGGTCTAGTCAGATGCTTGCCCAACACAGTCCAATATCAATCTATGCCGACGACATCTACATTTGGGCATCTGCTGTAACGCGACTGCAGGTACGAGCAAGGCTACAAAAGGCAGAAGAGTACGCATTTGGGCTGGTTGGTTCACAAAAGGCAGCTACGTTAACCTCACTGTACTTGCGAAAACAGAACTTAGAGTTGTTGTCAGAGAAATGCTGCCTTTTTACATTCACTTGGAAGGCAATGAAGCGTTACTCTGTAGCTGTCAATGGGCAAGCTATTGCAAACGCACGGAAACAGCGCTTTTTAGAGGTAATTATAGACCGCGACCTATCATGGAGCCCGCACGTTTCATACCTAAAGAAGAGGTCAGTGACAATAATACATCTCCTTAATTTTCTCGGCGGAAAGTCATGAGGCACATCGGTGCGGTCAATGCTGCAGCTTTATAACGCCTTGTTCCTCGGTTTCGCAAGATACAGCCTCCCTGTGCTTAGTAACACCTGCAAAACAAACCTGCGTGTACTCCAGGGACTACAAGCTCAAGCCCTAAGGACGTGTCTCGGTCTTCCGAAGTGTGCGTCTACAGCGGCGACGATTGTCATAGCTCGAGATCACCCAATATCAACGTACTTGGCAACCGACGCTCACAGGGTGCATATTCGGCACGCTGCCCAACTACCTTCTCACCATCTTGCCGCATTAGCCGCAGAAAGGCCACACACAACTTTCAGTCGTATAATTGTTGCCAATCGTACCTCGTTGCCATCGAACTACAGCCTGCAGCAAGACCATCCTCACCTTTATGGTGCCTGCACAAACCTGAAATACGCCTCACCATCCCAGGAATCACGAAGAAAGCTAACATGCCATCGTTTGCCCTGAAGCAAGCCATACTAGGACTTTTACATGAGGTGCACAGTGGCCGCGTACACGTTTACATCGATGGCTCAGTCACACCTGCAAGTTCAGCTGCCGCTGTGGTGATACCAACAAGATCCGTCAAAATACAGGTAAAAACGTCACATGTATCATCAACGACAGCTGCTGAACTCGTAGCCTTGCGTGAGGCTCTTCATTACATTCAGGAGGAACCACCCCATGCATGGTCAGTCTTCTGTGATACCAAGGCAGCCCTACAGAGTGTACTCTCAACACTGCGCCATGGATCACATGAGCAGCTCGTCGTAGAGATCAGAGGAGTCCACCATCCATAGTTGACGAAAGACACGATATAATATATCACTGGTTGCCTAGTCATTGTGGCATACATATGGCAACGATCGAGGAGACGCAGCTGCCCGATCTGCCCATGACAGCAACTGCGTTGCCATTCCTCTTTCGAGAGCCGACGCAGCAAAAGAACTTTCCGCACTTGCGCGTGACCTGACATTAGTTCAGTGGAATTTATACGAATTCAGAAGTGCACGCCTTCATACCCTGGATCCTAGCTCGCAGCTCCGTATTCCACCCCGTTTTTCACGACGTAACTGCACCCTTCTAGTGTGTCTGTGGCTTGAAGTAGCATTTTCAAATGCGTACTCCTTTCTTATCGGTATGGCCAACACTTAGTGGTTTCTGCGGGTGCAATGAAACAATCGCGCACCTTCTTTGTGAGTGCCCTCGTTTCAACACCGCAAAGAGCAGTCCTCTCAGCCACCCTAGACAAACTGGACAAGCGCCCAATGACAGAAAACAACATCCTTGGAAACTAGCCTACGCGACCATCAGCGCGATCCGCTATGAAGGCGCTGCTGCGGTACTTAAAAGACACGGGACTTTCTGACAAATTGTGACTGTACACTGTGTGACGTAGAATTGTACGGTGACACTGCGTAACACTAGGAACGCCTTTGCGGGTTTCGTGACAGTGCCCACAGAAACAGTTAGCATGTGTGTGTGTGTGTGTGTGTGTTCATTATTTTTTTCATTATTTTTTATCCTTTTCTCTCTCACACTTATCGCATCCCTCTGCCTCTCCCCCAGTACAGGGTAGCCAAGCGCAGATAATCTCTGGTTAACCTCCCTGTCTTTCCTCTGCCTTTCTCTCTCTTTCTAACTGTTCCCATAACTGCTGGAGATATTTGGCGGGCTCCTCCCTCAATGTGTTGGGAAGGAGAATCTCGCCTGTCCAGCTGGGCTGTAGAATATCCAGCGGCCCGGAGGGATACCTACCGCACAACAGCCGGAATAGCTCAACCTCGGTGGTGTCGTGAGGGACGTTCCTGTATGCCCATAATACGAACGGCACGAGCCTGCCCCAATTCTTGGGGTCTCTTTCCATTACGTGAAACAACATATTCTTTAGGACTTGGTTCCATCGTTCCACTGTGCCGTTGCTTTCTGGGTGCCCCGGCGTGGAGAACCGGGGCCAGCACCCTAATCTGGCCAGCATTGCTTGAGTGAGCTGTGCCGTGAAATTAGTGCCCTGGTCGGAACAGATTCCCCCGGGATACCAGTACGGCTGAATATGGATAGCAAGGTGTCACAGGTCGCTTTGGCCGTCAGGGATCGCAAACACACTACCTCAGACCAGCACGTGCATAGGTCTACCAGGCACAACGCGTATTTGTGGTCCCTAGTGGACGGTACGTCAAGTGGTGCAATTACGTCAACATTTACCACCTGGAAAGGGCGATCTGGCCTTGTGAGCGGCGTTATAGGTACTCTGTCTTTAAGGCGTCTATCCGATCGAACCTGACAGCCATGGCACGTCCTTCAGAGCCTTTTACCATCCTCCTCTAGGCCAGGCCAGAAGAAGCTATATTTTATTCTCAGCTTCGTCTTCTCTGGACCCAGATGGCCGCCCCACTGGGACTCATGTGCAGCAGCAATACCTCCTGACGCCTGTTAGCGGGCAACACCAGCTGTTTCACTTTACTGCCAGCAATTGAGTTTCAGTGGCATAGAATTAAGGCTGTCTGAAACAAACATGCCTGCCTTCCCTGCCGTCGCGCCTGCCCGCGCTTTCTTCAAACTTCGTCCGCCAGCTGGGCGGTTAGGAGTTTTGTTCGCTGGCTCGGAACCTCGTGGGTGTCCGACTCATCGGCGGCTTCTGCTGCCTCCTCCTCTGATATGGGAGTGCGGCTACGGGTGCCTCCTCCGGGCGAGTCTTGTTCCACGTGCGCAACTCCCACCTGGCGTTGCTCCTCTTGCGCCTGGTCGTTTAGCCACCGGTATGCCATATGCCGACGCTTATTCCGCGTTTTGTTTACGCCAGCCGTACCCAATACCGGTTCCGCGTGGTTACTTCGCATGTAGACGAGTAGCTCCCATTCTTCTTTAGAAAGTAGACAATCGGCGTCGGCAAGCTTGTCTGTTATTGCAAAAACGTTCTGCACGACGGTGGGGGCATTTACGAATGCTGTACGCCTAAGGCTAAATGACATGCCCGGCTTTACATGTGCCATTGACGCTTGAACTATATATATATATATATATATATATATATATATATATATATATATATATATATATATATATATATATATATATATATCAGCAAAACCAACCGTACTGCTAGCAAGCAGGAATGTATGGAGCAAGTTGTCTTCAAATAAATGATTTCGAAAGATCCATTACTGTTCACCCTCTTTAATTCCAATAAAACTTCAGTGAAGACGTCACCGGAGTACGCTTACTCAGCGAGCAAGCAAGCAAATAACATACCAGGTTGAATGAACTCCTTCGTTACTGCGCCTATATACACTACCGCGCTTACAGAAATCGTGTTGTTAAGCATTTCCGTCGGAATTCTTCTGCTAGCAACATCATGCACCGTCTGAAATGACGACTGAATTTAAACTGTTTCTCGAATTTCTCAATTTTGGGCAGATTCGGGAATCTGGAAAAATAAAACTTCGACTAGAACTATCGTGGAAACTAGCATGCAGTAGCACTTACTTAGTCGACTCGGCAGCATAATTTTTAAATGAGGTATAAGCCGTGAAGACACAGAGGATTTCTTCGAGTTGTGAATTTTCCGATCCCTATAAGCTCTTTTAACGATGTCTCAAACAAACAACGGTGGACGCTCGTGAGTGCGTGTTGTTTTGATTCGCCTAATGCCAACTGCACCTCTATTTTCCCCACCGTGGATTTCGCTCATCCGTCAGCGCTTCGGCAGCGTATGTTCAAATTATTACGAGCAAGCTCTCCCGTCGTGCGGTGTTTTCGCTCACACAAGATCGCGCAGTCGATTTCAGACCGATTTTCGACCGATGCTGGACTAGCTTTCTAATCTCTTTGGCTCATCTAATTCGCTTGTGGGCATTTTCTGTTGCAGCTCCGGAGCGGTGCCATATTGGTGAATCTACCCAGCCTGCTGCGGAAGCGGAGGTTCGCCATGAATGGCCCATAGCTCGAAGTGGGCCATGCTCATCACACTCCAAGCATCATTAGCACAGGTGCCGGCGGCTACTGAGTTCGTTGGCGTGAACACAGTCGACACATTCAGCCCAACTAATGTAACTGCAGCTCCCCCCTCCCTCCCCCTCGAGCGAGCCTAAATTGAAGAAAACACATTTCGCATCTGCTGGGCTTGTTAACTGTGCATCGCACCTGAATACGTCAGGATTTGGTGCTTTGCCAGTATGTGTATTCTCTCCTGGTTTTTTTTTTCATTTTTTTTTCTTGGGAGGGATTAACTATCTAGGTTTTAGTAAAATCAGAAAAACAAGATCTATAGAAGCCGCTGGCGTGTGCCCACGCTTGGTTACAGCATTGCCTTCGAGAAAACGGACGGCAAGCATTTAAGGCGGAGCACTTCACGTATGGGATCGAAGCGAAATTGGCCAATGGCCGACCATTGGCAAGGCGTTGGGAGAGTTGGCTGCCGATTTTACACCGATGTGTCAGCAATAGGCGCGCCAAATTTAATGGCCAACTATACGCTGAAATGCGTTAAATTATAAACCTACGCTACGAGCTCCGAAGCTCAATAGCACACGATACTTTGTGCAATCATTTTGTACAGACGTTAAGAACTGCGAATCGTCACACCAGACCACAGGGGAACTGTGGGCGGTTGCTACTAATATATATATATATATATATATATATATATATATATATATATATATATATATATATATATATATATATCTGACGACGACCACCAGTTTATTGCCAATCCGCGCCCATGGTCATCTTCCTCGTTCACCATACACCCGTGAACCGTCACACGCTTTCCCACTACCCCCGAGAGAGGGACAACGTGTTGGGACAGTAGTAACAGCGAAGTTTGCTAACGTGCACAATGACGTCGGCAGTTCTGCATAATGCTGTCACTCATTGATCAATCACAAAGTCCATGGGATGCACTCTGCGCATTACCGAATTAGTTTTCCTTTGTTAGGGTGCCATGAGTTTCGTAGAGCACCAGCTCGCCGACTTGAAGATCTTTCGGAAAGAAGTCATTGTCGTAAATGACCTTATTCTTCTCACGGTAGGCGATCGTGTTTCGGACTGCAATCTTCCTTGGTTTTTCCAGGCTTTCCAGAGTTGGATTTAACAACGGTGTGTAAGAAGGTATCCGATACGTTAGATATGATGGTGAATATCTGGTCACCTCGTGTGAGGTTCTGCTGTGCTCCTGAACATCCGAAAGATGTTTTATGCAAACTTCTACGGCTGTACCCACGTAAGCAAGAAAAAAGGGGTTTGTGTTTGAGTTTCCGCGAAACAAAATTGTTTTGTCCTATATTCAAATTATTTTCTCGTATATTCACGATGCTATATCGTGTCTGTAGGTTGTGTGTAAGTCGGACTTTACGAATTCTCTGACGCAATTTACTTTGAGAAATTCAATTAGTTCAGTAACTCCTATGTGCCACGCGGAGGGCCCGCGTAATCTTCCTCGTTCACCATCTACCCGTGAACGCGCGCGCACACACACACACACACACACACACACACACACACACACACACACACACACACACACACACACACACACACACACACACACACACACACACACACACACACACACACACACACACACACACACACACACACACACGCACGCACGCACGCACGCACGCACGCACGCACGCACGCACACACACACACACACACACACACGCACGCACACACACACAGGCACGCACGCACAACTTTTAAAAATTGCATGTGCACGTAGAAAACTAAGAACCAATATTTAATGTCGACGTTTTGGCCGGGGTTCGGCATCAAAAACGGATCCCGAAACGTCGAAATTAAATGTTTGTTCTTGTTTTTCTACGTGCGCCTGCAATTTTTTTCAAATTATTAAGCACCGGATCCGAAGAACTACTTCATATGCAGGGTGTCCCAGCTAAATGTAACCAATGTTTTAAGAACGACATAGTGTGCTAGGGGGCTGAAACAAACTCAGTGGTGTTGAGAATCGCGCGTCCCAGTCTGCGCTATTTCTTTCGTTTTTCAAGGTCCGTTTATTAGTATAAACTAATTGCTTAGCTTTTTTAAATATTGGCTTCACCAAAAAAGTGTCAATACGAAAGTTGTAGATCACATTTAAAAAAAGGCCATCTGAAGTGTTTGCCACTAAGTACCTTTGAATGTGCCCCTTGTACTGCCCTTAAAGAAAGACCGCGAAATACAAAAAAAAAACAAGCGCGTGATAATGATGTATATATAAATAGCACCACTATTTCAGCGCTCCCAGACGACCGATCAAGAAACAAAATCCGCTTGTCTCAGCAGCACTGTCCGTGACGGCCTTGGCGTTTCCGGTGGCCGCTACCCGCAAGAAATGCACCAGCGACGCTCGCTAGTAAGTTAATTAATTCTGGGATTTTAACGAGCCAAAACCGCTAACTGATTATGAGGCACGCCGTAGTGGGGGACTTCAGATTAATTTTGATCACCTGGGGTTCTTTAATTAACGCGCCCCCAATGCACGGGACACGGGCGTTTTCGCATTTTGTCCCCGTCGAAATGCGGCCGTCGCGGCCGGGATTCGATCCCGCGACCTCGTGCTTAACAGCGCAACGCCATAGCCTCTAAGCAACCGCGTCGGGTTTCTTGCTAGTAAGATGTGATCGCGAATAGAAGAACATGACTGATGTATTTTCCTTCCCGACTTAACAGTTCTGCGCTCAACATTTACTTAAACCCAAGCTTTTTTTCTTGTTTGCTGCCTCGTGTGTTCGGGCTTCCTTCCGCAACAGGAGTTAATGATATGTTTATGCCACGTCACGTCAAAGCGCGACACACCTTCATCAGCGCCGCTCGCTCTGGGCGCCCGTTTCCTGATCGGTCGTCTGGGGGCGCTGAAATAATGTCGCTATTAAGGCAGAAGCCTTTAATGGCTCATTGTCAAGGTCATCTGCCGTTAGCAGAAACCGTCACAGCTTTCCGGCCTCCTGATTGGTCTCCTCTGTGTCGTGACGTCACTGTCGCTAGGCGCAAATGTGCGCCTCGTGATTGGCTCGCATGCGTGACGTCACTGTCGTCAAGTGCGGGTGTCGGGGTGGTTCGGCGCCGCGCGGGATGACTCATCACATCGGCACATGTGGCGGTCGTGTGTTCGACGGCGCGCCCTGACGTCACTGTCGTCACGCGCTTGAGGTGGCCACCCGATTGGGCGCTGTGTGGCCTGACGTCACTGTCGCGAGGCGCGCGTGGCGACCGTCTGCTTGGGTGTGGTGTGGTGTGGCGGCGGCGGTGGCGGCAGTTTACTTTGCGATATCGTGTGGGAAGCATGCCTCGTCTCGCCAAACCAGTGCCGCAAGCGGCGCTCAAGAGAGGCTGAGCGTATACGTCGCATGCATCAGGGCGGCGAGGCGCGTCCGACACCACAGAGTCCAGTGACGCGACGGGCTAACGCAAGAGAGGCAATGCGTTTGAAGCGACTCGCTGCATCTCCGGGTGCCAAGGCAAATGAAGCTCGGAAGCGCCGTGACCACCATCTTGCTGTGGCAAGCCGAGCAAGTACAAGTCAATCGATCGAAGTGGATGATGAGGATGGCCAACTACACCCCGACACCGCCATGGAAGACGCGTCTCCTCCTGATCCACCAACGGCGCTGAAACAGTTCCAGGTGGCCACAAACTACTTTAACAGACACTTCGTCCAGAAGGAGGTTGCAGGCATTTAATAAACAAACAAACATTTACATAACAGTGTACGAGTTGTGTGCCTCCGTGGTATTTCCGACGCAACAAATCGCCATTGGCAATGGTGTCAGGCTTCCGCCGTTTCACACTTTAGTCTCGACAAAGTGTCTTCCGTTATATATATATATATATATATATATATATATATATATATATATATATATATATATATATATATATATATATATATATATATAAACGAAATTTAACACCAGGACCAGGTACATAAACATGGAAGGCGGTAGAAAGAGAGCGAAGTGGTTAGAAATAGAACAGCAGTTCAAGGACGAAGAAGTAGGTGTATACGCGCTATGCGAAACACATCTCAGGGATCTAGCAGACCCACCGTTTATTGAGGGCTACGTCTGGGAAGGGAGCAACAGAACAACAACGGAGAGGAAGGGAGGAGGGATAGGTATGCTGATACATCAAGGAACAAATTGGCAAAGAATAAAGTCAACTTGCAAAGAACATGTCTGGTTATCAGGTACAATTGCCGGTAAAAAGACATGGCTAGGAGTAGCTTATTTAGGGACAGGGGACAAATGCAGGCAAGAGGACAAGGATCTAGTGAAGCGGCTCAATGACGATGTAAAGCAGTTTGGAGAAGGTGCCGATATTATTCTGCTGGGTGACATGAATGGCCACATCGAGGATCTGGTTGGATACACAGATTGTAACGGGAAGTTGATGTTAGACTTCTGTGAGCGACACAACCTAGTTATAGTATATAGAGAAACTAAGTGTGAGGGACAAATCCCGTGGGAATCCTGTAACAGGCAAACGACCATTGACTACTGCTTAATGTCGCAGGGGATGTATAGCAAGCTCGCTATAATGGAAATAGACGAAGAGGGGAAGTGCAGTCTCGGAAGTGATCAGAAGCGTATTAGTCTACAGCTGGGAGCCCTGCTCAAAAGAGAAATGCAGGGAAGTCAAAAAGAGTACGCAAAATTAAATGACGAACAAATAGCGCAAATAGCGGCTGGCATAGAGGAAGCAATAGAGAAACATCCCATGGAAAAGTGGGATTATAATCAGTTAGAACTACTCATTAGTACAAAAATAAAAGAAGTAAAAGGAGTAAACCGCTGGAGAGGAAAGAGGAAGCCACGAAGTTGGTGGAATAAGGAAATTAGGGAGGCCATCGAACACCGACGGTTGGCTTCACGGGAACACAGAGAAGCAAAGAGGGCGCAGTTATCTGAAGAGGAATAGGCCAAAAGTGGGAATCTTATCGACAAAAGAAACAACAAGTGCAGGTCCTCGTCCAGGCTAAAATAAAGCAGTCATCTGATCGCTGGCTGGCGATCTTGACCCCCCTTTAGTTCGCGATGCAACTAAAGGGGGTTCAAGGAAATTCTGGAAGCACATAAGCTGGCTGGGTAAAGCGAATCACAGAAAGCAGGAACAGATTCACGATGCCGAGAGAAAATGTTTAGGGGGAGATGACGCTGTGAACTACATTGGTTCAGTTATAGCTGAGCCATTTAGGAAAGACGATAGGGTAATCGCCCCAAATGAGGGAGCAACACAGGATAGCACAATAGAAAACAGCTTAGAACTGACTAATCTTGACTGAAAAAAGGCGGAAGCAAATGTTCCAAAATGCAAGTCCGCAGGGATAAACGAAATTCCAATCAAGTTAATTAATGAACTTGGCCCAAGAAGCAAGGAAACGTTGATAAAAGCATTGGAGGCAGTCATAACAAATAAGCAAATTCCGCACAGCTGGAAACAGATAAAATGAATTTGATTTATAAAGGGAAAGGCGATAAGACGAACATAAAATCCTTTCGACCAATTACATAACATCAGTTATATATAGGCTGGCGATGCAGGCGGTGAAATTAAAAATGCAGTCATGGGTAGAAAGTAATAGAATACTCGGAGAACTTCAGAACGGGTTCAGAAGTGGTAGCCGCTTAGATGATAGCATGTTCGTGCTTACCCAGTGCATAGAAATAGCTAAGGCAGAAAATAGACCTCTGTGTTTAGCCTCCCTGGACATAAGCGGTGCATACGACAACGTGAACAGGGAACTCCTGTGGAACATATTAAAAGATGAAGGTATCGGTCATGAGGTAATTGATTTCCTACAGGAAATATACCGAGAAAATGTTGAAATAACATGGAAAGGAATTAAGAGTACGACAACTGTCGAGGTACACAAAGGACTAAGGCAAGGTTGTCCTCTATCATCGCTGCTGTTCATGTTTTATATGATAAGTATGGAAAGAAGGCTACAAGGAAGCAATCTAGGGTATAATCTGTCGTACAGATTAGGATTACGAGAAAGCATTTGATTCAGTCGAAACCACAGCAGTCATGGAGGCTTTACGGAATCAGGGTGTAGACGAGCCGTATGTAAAAATACTGAAAGATATATATAGCGTATCCACAGCTACCGTAGTCCTCCATAAAGAAAGCAACAAAATCCCAATAAAGAAAGGCTTCAGGCAGGGAGATACGATCTCTCCAATACTATTCACAGCGTGTTTACAGGAGGTATTCAGAGACCAGGATTGGGAAGAATTGGGGATAAGAGTTAATCGAGAATACCTTAGTAACTTGCGATTTGCTGATGATATTGCCTTGCTTAGTAACTCAAGAGGGCCAATTGCAATACATGCTCACTGACCTGGAGAGGCAAAGCAAAAGGGTCGGTCTAAAAATTAACCTGCAGAAAACTAATGTTTAACAGTCTCGGAAGAGAACAGAAGTTTACGATAGGTAGCGAGGCACTGGAAGTGGTAAGGGAATACATCTACTTAGGGCAGGTAGTTACCGCGGATCCGGATCATAAGACTGAAATAATCAGAAGAATAAGAATGGGCTGGGGTGCGTTTGACAGGCATTCTCAGATCATGAACAGCAGGTTCCCATTATCCCTCAAGAGAAAAGTGCAAAACAGCTGTGTCTTACCAGTACTCACGTACGGGGCAGAAACCAGGAGGCTTACGAAAAGGGTTCTACTTAAATTGAGGACGACGCAACGAGCTATGGAAAGAAGAATGATGGGTTTAACGTTAAGGGATAAGAAAAGAACAGATTGGGTGAGGGAACAAACGCGAGTTAATGACATCTTAGTTGACATCAAGAAAAAGAAATCGGCATGGGCAGGAAATGTGATGAGGAGGGAAGATAACCGATGGCGATTAAGGGTTACGGACTGGATTCCACGGGAAGGTAAGCGTAGCAGGGGGCGGCAGAAAGTTAGGTGGGCGGATGAGATTAAGAAGTTTGCAGGGAAAACATGGCCACAATTAGCGCATGACCGGGGTAGTTAGAGAAGTATGGGAGAGGCCTTTGCCCTGCAGTGGGTGTAACCAGGTTGATGATGATGATGATGATGACAGATTAGGCGGAAAGGTTGTTGAGCAACGACTATCAGGTTTGATGTATGCGGACGATATTGTACTGTTAGAAGATAGTCAGGAAGATTTGCAAACTCTGCTTAATTATTGTGGAGATAAAGGAGACAGTCTAGGTTTCAGTTTTAGCACAGCTAAGTCCGGTAGGATGTTTTTCAACGATACAACTGATCAGGAGCTTACAATACAAAGCCATGAAATACCTCGAGTGGCCGAATACAAATATCTCGAGGTATGGATAAACAAAGGGCAGATGTACACGAAAAAGCATGAACAGTCTCTCATAGCAAAAGGGCGAAGAGATGCCGGGACAATGAAACATAGGGCATTGTGGGGGTACAACCGGTATGAGGTACTGAGAGGTATTTGGAAATGAATAATGGTGCCGGGGCTTACTTTCGGGAATGCGGTCCTGTGCTTAAGGGCAGAAGTTCAGTCGAGACTAGAGGTAAATCAGAGAGCTGTTGGAAGATTAGCACTAGGTGCCCACGGGAAAACCACAAACGAGGCAGTAAAAGGGGGCGGGGGGGGGGTGATATGGGCTGGGCATCGTTCGAAGCACGGGAAGCTCAGAGTAAAATCCTATACGAAAAACGCCTGAGGAAATTGAACGATAACAGGTGGGCAGCTAAGGTATTTAAATACCTATACAGAAAGAGCATTGACTCACAGTGCCGGAAGAGAACTAGGAAGCTAACCAGTAAGTATGCCAGACACGAGGACGGAGACAGACAGAGCAGTAAACAACAGGTTAAAAACGCGGAAGGTAAAAAAATTCGATAAATTCAATGGAAAAGAAGCACAGTGTTGAACTATATCGATACTAGAAACAGCAGATCAGGAAGGAAACGTTTTATGATAACTCAAGAGGCAGTGCCCTACTCTTTGAAGCTAGGTCAGGATGTCTTAGAACGCGCAGCTATGAAAAACGAGAAGAAAGGGGGTTAACCTAGGGGCCCGATTTTTATTAGTCATATCATGAGAAGCCAACAAACACTGACACCAAGGACAACATAGGGGAAATTAGTTGTGCTTAATAAATGGAATGAAGAAACGATAAATTAATTGAAATTAAAGTGGATGAAAAAACAACTTGCCGCAGGTGGGAACCGAACCCACAACCTTCGCATTTCGCGTTTGATGCTCTACCAATTGAGCTACCGCGGCGCTGTTTCCCCATCCACTTTCTTGGGTATTCATGTGTACTAGTAAACCCTGGGAGTGTTAGCCAGCGCCACCACTCACAGACCTTGGCGGCGGACGTGGAACGTCCTTGTTGCCGCAGGCGTCACGAGAACGTGATCTTTTTGGGTGAAGGCAACTGGCCAATAAACCCACATATGCTACCTGAAGGCATCAATGTCGCCGGATTCGAGACCCTCGTTATGTAATAAACGAGAAGAAAGGGGGTTAACCGAGGGGCCCGATTTCTATTAGTCATATCATGAGAAGCCAACAAACACTGACACCAAGGACAACATAGGGGAAATTAGTTTTGCTTAATAAATGGAATGAAGAAACGATAAATTAATGGAAATTAAAGTGGATGAAAAAACAACTTGCCGCAGGTGGGAACCGAACCCACAACCTTCGCATTTCGCGTGCGATGCTCTACCAATTGAGCGACCGCGGCGCTGTTTCCCCATTCACTTTCTTGGGAGGAGGAGGAGGAAGTAAACTTTATTGCCCTAGAAAGAGTAATTCAGCGGTCGGGCCGGATGTCTTCATCTTCTACTGGTTGATGCCGATCTCCGGCCTGCATGGTTGGCGCCCCTATTCCGGGGCACCGCTGAGCGTGGCTGCTCGTCGGGCATGATCCACCAGCCTCCGTTGGAGGCTAGGGTCGCCGCTGGAGAGCACGCTCTCCCACTGCTCCGCACTCGGATTTTCTATTTTGTGGAATGCCTTATTCGTATTGCACTCCCATGTGATGTGATAAAGTGTGGGTATTGCGCCACACCACGGGCGTGTGTCCCTGTATTGACCTGGGAACATTTTGTATAGTTTATGTAAATTTGGGAAAGTTCCTGTCTGCAGCTTTCGCCAGTAAACTGCCTGTTCTTAAGTGAGTGTATTGTGAGGCGGGGGATATCTGATCCTCGTCCCTCTATGGTAATTTAGTATGTCAGAGTACGTTGGGATCACTGTCATGAAGTCCTCAGGATCTCTGTTTAGGTCCGCTCGGTTTGTATGCTCGCGAGCGATCCTATCTACCCTTTGGTTGCCCTCAATCTCAGTGTGCCCCGGTACCCAAAAGCATAGAGTTTCCTACAAAATTACTAGAGGGAACTCTGGCGCTAGTGTCTACGTGAGCTACAATGGGAGCGGTTGTCCCAGCATGGGAATTATGGGAAGTACATGGATTTGCCTAAACTTCGTCCTTTTTGGCTTCAAACGGCTTTGTGACTTAGTAAACTCGTCATTTTCAACAGTTTATTGCGTAATGAATAATTAAATAAACATCATTAAAATTGCCCGACTGCAGGATTCGAACACAGGGACTCTAGTACAGAAGCCTGATATTGAAACCATTAAGCCACGGATGCATGTATCGACACGCGAATGAAACGCAGTTATGAATTTATCGCGGGCATGCCAGTGCTTTGAGACGCTTGGTGCGTTTCGATTTGGGCACATAAACAAGCTCAATCATTGCAATTAATAGCAATTGTACGCGTTCCCCGGCGTCTTCTACACTTCGAAGAATATAGATTGCGCTGAAATATACAACAATAAGATTTATATAGCGTAATATACAAAGCCACAAAAACGTCTGAATCCACAAGCACGAAGATCAGACAAATCCATGTACTTCCCATCATTCCCATGGTAGGACAACGACTGCAGCGCCAGAGTTCCCTCTAGTAATTTTGTAGGAAACTCTATGCCCAAAAGATGGTGTGTCTAGTGCGTTTATTCTGTTGGCCAGCGCGGAGGAAGATTTGGAGCGCTTTTTGACCGATTCTGCCGTTAATGTAGTTTCGGCATGCTTCCTTGGAGTCTGTTAGAATTATAAGGGATCTATTCGTGCGGTAGCCCTCCACAGCTGACGTTTGAGTACTAGTACTAGTAAACCCTGGGAGTGCTGGCCAGCGCCACCACTCACAGACCTTGGCGGCGGACGTGGAATGTCCTTGTTGCCGCAGGCGTCACGAGAACGTGATCTTTTTGGGTGAAGGCAACTGGTCAATAAACCCACATATGCTACCTGAAATGCGAAGGTTGTGGGTTCGGTTCCCACCTGCGGCAAGTTGGTTTTTCATCCACTTTTATTTCCATTAATTTATCGTTTCTTCATTCCATTTATTAAGCACAACTAATTTCCCCTACGTTATTGTCCTTGGTGTCAGTGTTTGTTGGCTTCTCATGATACAGCTATAAAAAAGAAGTTTAACGATGAAGAAGACACAGGTACTGTGTGTGGTAAATCTGTAGAAACAATAATATACCTCATACTAAAATGTGATGGTATCTATCCCGATGTCGGTGCGGGCACAGTCACGCTTCCTGAGGCCCTAGGGTTTAGAGATAACAATAGTCATGTAAATAAATATGCGGTGGAAATTAGCGAAAAAGCGATTGGAAGATTGGTGGCTCAAAAGCAGAGAGGTTACATACGGTTAAAAGTGTAGAAAGAAGTATTCAAAGAAAATGGCGAATTTTAATAGCTTACAGCACAGTTACACGAAAAATAAAAAAGCTGAGCATGGTGGCAACTGCCATCACCCCGTTTCAAAGGGGACGCTCCTACCTTCTATCCATATTAAGTCGCTATTTGTGGTGATGTTTGTGGCGGACCGTGGCGGACGGTCGTGTTTTTAACGCGATAGCCTTCAAGGGCAGCTCCGGCGATTTTTCGATGTCCACAGATTTTAACGAAATTTTGAATATATGTTCTCTTTTGCACTCTGGTTATCTGTGTCAAACTATATGACTCCAAGTCCTTTAGTTTTCTGGAAAATCAATCTTAAAGATTGGCTGCGTTCCCGACTCATGACTTTCTACTGGTCACACTGTGTTTGTGACGTCAGAAACTACACTTCCACTACACCGCCACTGCCGCTAAAATCGTCGCTTAAATCACCGCTGTCTAGTTTGGAAACTCTATAAAAGCTCCCTGTGTCGTCAAGAAACATCATCAGCGTTAGCGCCACATGTACTGCGTGTTTACATTATGGTAGTGCAGGATCTGACGTGATCGACTCATCGTGCCGTCACACGAATCAGCTACCCGTTTTGGTACCTCACTTATTGGCTATCTAAAATTATTTATGAATTTCTAAGCAAATTGAATCACCCTGCGGCGACAGGACTGTCGATGCCATTTGAAAATAACAATATCCTAATATCGTTACAAAAACGCCGTGGTTACTCCTCCTTTAAGGAGCCCGTGTCGCAAAAAATGCGGTGGCTGCGGCGGCGTCCCACGTCGACATCGGCACAATGATTTTCGAATCACACATACCCAGGCCGTTCATGTGACGCAAGGAATTTACTGAACTAATTGAATTTCTCAAGCTAAATTACATAGAAAAACCGTAAACTACAATTTACACGCAACCTACAGATATGATAGCTCTCGGATTGTAATTTTAATATACGAGAAAACATAATTCTGTTGCGCGAAAACTCAAACAAGCCCCTTTTCCAGCGTTTCTACAATGCACAGACCGGAGATGGCGTCCGGCGTTTGCGCACGCCGGCGCGTAAATATCTGAGATTCCACGGAGCAGCGCGCCCGCTTTCTTAAAAGACTTCCAGATGGCGCTCGCCTCCGCCATCTAGGTAGGATATTAGGCAGCATAGTAGCAAGAGCTTGGTGGCGCAAGCCACCGCCCCGTTCCAAAGGGGACGCTCATAACATCCATCCATCCATCAAAAGTAAATGGGCTGGGAGAGTGTTGATGTATCTGTACGGGAAAAATATTGATTCACAGTGGAGGAAAAGAACTAGGAAGCTTACCAGCAGGTATGCAGCCTGTAGGGTGGGCAACACAGCAACAAAGAACGTCAAGCGGAAAGTCAGAGATACTGAAATAATCTCATGGGTGGTGGCAATGGAAAAGAAACCTGCCATGAGTAACTACCTAAGAGGAAAAAACGAAATCAGGAAAGAAACAATTTATGATAACTCAAAGGGAAGCTCATTACTTTTCGAAGCGTGATTGGGATGCCTTATAGAACACGCACCTACACTCTAAGAACAGTTTACACCCTTCGGCTTGCCCCTTCTGCCACACAAAAATAATCGTCATCTGCCTTGATGCGTTTCCTTTCTTTATCGCTGCGAGCCCAGAACTTTCCAGTAACGAATGGCACGCGCGTTATCAGCATAGAACAGTTTACACCCTTTGGAGTGCCCCTTCGGATAACGCGCGTGCCGTTCGTCACTGGAGAGTTCCGGGCTTGCAGCGATAAAGAAAGGTATTGAAAGAAAGAAGGTATTATAAGAAAGAATAATGGTATTTTGGGAGAACTTTAGAATAGGTAGGAGTTTGGATGCTAACTTATTTGTCCTTACTCAGTGTATTGAAATATCAAATGTAGAAAGGAGACTTATATGTGGCCTTTTTAGACACTACAGGAGCACATGACAACGTAGACTGCAAGATTTTGTGGGACATTCTGGAAAGGGAAGGCTTAGGCGACGATTGTCTACAGCTTTTGTGAGAGATTTACCTAAAAAATACCGTTCGCGTTGAATGGGAAGGGATGAGGAGCAAGGAGAAAGTTGATATCAACAAGGGACTGACGCAGGGGTGCCCTTTATCCCCACTGCTGTTTATGATGTGCATGGTGAGGATGGAAAGGGACCAGACGGAAGTAATATCGGGTTTACTCTCTCATATAAACAGGTGGGTACAGTAGTAGAGCAGCATCTTCCAGGTTTGTTTTATGTGGACATTGTATTGCTAGCTAACAAGCAAAGCGATATGCAATGTCTGGCTAATATCTGTGGACAGGAAGGCGATAAGTTAGGTCTGAAATTTAGTGTTACAAAATCAGGTGTTATGGCATTCAGTGAAAACAGTGGGCAGTGACAAGACAGGCCCAGGAAATACCTTGCGTAAAAGAATATAAATACCTTGGTATATGGATAAACGAAGGCAATAGATATATAGAAACAAAGGGAAAAACAATAACAGTAAAGGGGAAGAGAAATGCGGCCATAATGAAACACAGAGCGCTATGGGGATACAATCGGTACGAGGTGCTCCGGGTTTTGTGGAAAGGTGCAATGGTTCCAGTACTTACATTTGGAAATGCGGTTATTTGCTTGAAATCAGGGGTACAATCAGGTCTCGATGGCAACCAAAGATCAGTGTGACGCCTTGCAGCGAGTGCTCACGGGAAGACTACAAATGAAGCTGTGCAAGGTTATATGGGTTGGACAAGTTTTGAAGTGAGGGAAGCTCACAGCAAAATTAATTATGAAGAACAACTGAGGAATATCGAAGAAAGTAAATGGGCTGGGAGAGTGTTCAGATATTTGTACAGGAAAAACATTGATTCAGAGTGGAGGAAAAGAACTAGGAAGCTTACCAGCAAGTACACGGCCTGTATGGTGAGGAACACAGCAACAAAGAATGTCAAGCAGAAAGTCAGAGAGGATGAGATAATCTCATGGGTGGCGGCAATGGAAAAGAAACCTGCCATCAGTAACTACTTAAGAAGAAAAAACGAAATCAGGAAAGAAGCAATTTATGATAGCTGAAAGGGAAGCTCATTACTTTTCGAAGCGAGATCAGGATGCCTTAGAACAGGCATCCTGGCATAAACAGGGATAAAGCGAGATATAAGAAGGAAGAAGAAGCACGTGCTTGCTAGGGAAACTATGGAGCATGTTTTATTAGAATGTGAAGATATGTGTCCAGTGGTCGATTTAGGAATCACTGGCCTCCTCGAAGCCCTTGGGTTCAGCAAGAGCAGGGGTAAAGTAAACATGTCTGCAATATAGATTAGTAAGAGGCGATTGGAAGATCGGTGGAAGTAGGGAAACGACAAGCAACAGAGGCGTACAAAAACAAAGTTCACAACAGTGGTTCAGAAACTTTGATTATGGGAATTCAGTGTTTCTTTTTCCTTTTCTTTTTTAACATAAGTAGGACATTATGCAATAAAATAACAAGAGCTTGGTGGCGCAACCTATCACCCCGTTCCATAGGGGACGCTCATAACATCCATCCATCCATCCATCTATCCCGCAGTTGTTTTGGTATTTGGCGGGCTTTTCTTAAGGGCAAGTACAAAAAGCTCCCCCCATCAATGGTACTTAGTTCTAAACACTTCAGTCGGCTGTTTTTAAATGTGATCTACAACTTTAATCGTGGCAGTTTCTTGCTGGAGCCAATATTTAAAAAGTTAGGCAATTAGTTTATACAAACTGAATATGCAAAAAAAAAAAAAAAGCAGAATAGGTTGCACGATTCTCAATACCACCGAGTTGGTTTCAGCGCCCTAGCCCACTTTGTCGTTCTTAAAACATTGGTTGCTTTCAGCTGGGTCAGCCTGTAGATATATGAACGTGAAGAATGGAAATCGAGGGGCTAAATTTTTGTTAATCACGATCATATAAAGCCAACAGACAATGAAGCCAAGGAAGGCATAGGGGTGATTAACTGTGGCAGAAACTGAAATGTAGAAAATAATGAGGAAAAGGGAAAATAAAAGTGGACGAAAAGATAGCTTGTTGCTGGTGGGAGCCGAACCTTCAAGCTCTGCAGTACATGTGCGTTGCACTACCAATTGTGCTACAGTGAAGGCGATACTCGTATATATGCCATCACCATAGAGTGGGAAAAGAATTTTTGTCGGGCCATGCAAGTTGCAACGTTGTCACAACAATATGGGCATACTGGCAGCCAGTTGTTGTGCGGTTGATGTAAATTGCAAGCTCCGTCCAAACTACATCATGCAGCTTGGCCCAACCAATCCTTGGTTGGCCACCACACCTTTGGCCAAGGTTGTGCCAGAAGAGTTGAAGGCTGCCATGTGCTGTTCACTGTTGAGCAACCTCAGTGCGGACAAAGAAAAAAAAAACAGAAAGAAAACTGGACTTTTAAGCTTGTTGCTACCATTTTGGACATAGTGTTTCATACAATTATTACAGGGAACTCGGGCATCAGTGTCTACTGGAGTTGCAAGCAGGGTGGTTCAGCTAGCATGGGAAGGATGTGATGGTTTAGAAGACATGAGCAGGAAGATGTACTAACCATCATTCCCATGGTGGCTGAACGATCGCAGCGCTCGAGTTCCTTCTAGTAATTAGTGTAGGAAGCTCTTATGGTTTCAGGCACCTGCCAGCTTTACATGTGTTATTTCAGCTGTGCCGCTTGGCTAGCACGTGCAATGCTGGCCAGTACACAGTAGACTACACGTACTTGAATTTCCGCTGTGGAAGATGTGCTTGTACAAATGGCACCTTGCCCTACGTACGGCCCAAATTGCCAATCGACGTTTGCTTTCCAATGTTCATTTTAACGTGGCGAATAACTGCACACCGCCACAGGGAAGAAACACTGCGCACATTAATGCTCCAATTTCCAAGAATCCACCTGGACAAGTAAGCAACCTCGTGAACAGATGCTGGAGGAGTGTTATCAATAAATCAAAAAGCAAGATAAAGATGAAAACTAGCCAAGTGCATAGCGCTCAGAATGTGCGGACAGGCTGCAACTGAGGGCCCCTTTGCGTTACATTTATGTATTGCATGCGCTGATGTTACCGACCTCCATGACGAGCTGAACGGTCATTGTGATACCGTGACCCGCCGGGCCTGCTTAGTGGCTTTGCGCTACTAAGCACGAGGTCATGGGATCAAATCAGGGCAGCGATGGCTGCATTCCAATGGGGGGTGAAATGCAAAAATGCCCGTGCATACCGTGCAATGGGTGCACATTAAAGAACCGCAGATATTCAAAATTAATCCGGAGTCCAGCTTAATTAATATGGGGTGCCTCATAATCATATTGTGGTTTTGGCACGTAAAACCCCAGAAATGAACTTTTTATTTTTTTGAGCTAATCTTTTTCTGTTATCACTGTACTACATTACAGGCTGCACACAGCTGCTGCTAAGTGGTAACTCTCCTTCCATTGCCAAGGCAACTAAAAGAAAAATGCGACACGTACAGCTTTGTTGACTTGCCTTCCTTGTTTCACAGTGCTATGCAGCACCAAGCTTACTTCACCACCGTGCTTGTGTCTGCGACAATTAATGCTCGTTGAAAAATGTGAAAACAGCACGATTTTCTGAAGCGCCCAAGCATGTGAACTGTGAATGGTGTGGGCAGCCCTGTGCAAAAATATTGTGCAAAAATGAGAGGAATGCTAAAGAATGGAGCAAATCACAATGATTGTTATTTACATGGTAAGACATGCACGGAACGCTAGATAACCAGGTGTGTGGTACCACATTGCTTTTTCATCCATAGCACTATGAGAGCCAAGACAATCCAGCAGATTCATGAAGGGACTAATCTTAGAATCGTGGTTTAATCATTCTAAAATTCTGTAACTTGGCTACCCTTGCAAAATTTTATTCTCTGTTTTTCAGTCTCCCATCCACAAGCTATATTTCTATGCCAAACCTTGTGCTCTGCAGGGGAAGAGTGAGTAGCAAGGGGCTTATCAGTGTTGCACACCCATAATGCAATGTACATTCCAGGACCACTAACCACACCCCCCCCCCCCGCACACACTTTTCAATAGCGCAACCGCGCACAGTGTTGAGCAGGAACCATTGAAAAAGGGAACTGGCTTTTAGGTGCCAGATGACATCCCTTTCTTTCTTGTGTTAAATATGAACATGGTTTGGTGGACAAAAAATTTTGCAAGCTGTGAGAAACAAATTTCCAGGGCAGTGCAGATAATTCTGCAAACTGCCCACCGACGATCATTAGACAAATATATACATTTTCCCTGAAATAAGGAAAGTCTGGTAAGGCTAGTTTGCCATTAATAGGACAAGCTAAGCAGAACACTTATGCTGTGCGCCTGACAACATTCAAGCCTGCGAATGAAGGAAAAGAATGTGTCACGTCTCTCCTGTCTGTATGCACAGCTTGACCATGCAGATGTAGTCACTGCTGCACAAGTGACTATGCAAAAAAGCAACACCTTTGACATGGACATTATACTACTGTTTGCAGCATGTACAAGAAAGGTCTGGTCTGCACAATCTCCAAGCTCGTGGAGGTAGCACGGTTAGCACTCATGCGACTGGCAACACCATTTCTCACATATGCTAGTTATTGAAACTTTGATTATACGTGTTATTCAGGCTGCTATCACGAGGCTATTCCTTACTCTAGCCACAGACAGCTACATGTTCCTTTTTCAGGTGCTTGGTGACACTGTGACACTTTGCCAGGGACGGTGCCAGCTGTCCTTGGTCATGCCTTTGAGCAATGCCTGCAACTTCCATGCTCTCCAGCCAATGATGCCGCTGTGCATCTTGACAGGCCTCTTACAGGCCTGCTACTGCCCACACCTCTTTTGCAACCCTGGCTAAATGCACTCCAATAAACACTTTCCTGAAACACGACAACCAGCATATGTAAAATTCATTCAATGTTGACAAATTATATACAGTGCCTGAATGTTTGTATAGTGAGAGTTGCACTGCAGCAAGAAACATTGTTAAACTGAAAATTTTGTTAAGTCAAGGTCTCTATGTTTCAACATTACAAATGACTTCAGAGGTTTCTAGAACAGCACCACTGGATAGCTCTGATAGCATATTCTCAGAAGCATAAAATCAAGCAATAATTATCACATTAAATGCAATAGCATGTGTGGTAGAGATACCAGTGAGAGAAAAGAGCTATTGTAGAAATTACTGATAAGATATTTTTTTTGTCAAGCAAAAGATTTTTTCATTAGGGACATAAACCAAAAGCAAGCTTTAGAACAATGCAACACAGAGGACAACATATGAAATCAAAATCTGACCTACTCACATTACTAGTAAAGGTCAAGAATACTGGTACGCATAACCATACCAAGTGAGATTTTATGGCTAGCTTGCAAAGGCCTTTAGCTCTACAGCACAGAACTAAAGAGACAGAGGGAAATGAGCAATCTAGTAATAAATGTAGTGTAGCATAGCAAGCTGCTGAATTGAAATGACCACGTTAATTCGACAAGGAGGCAATACAGAAAAATGTTTTTGTCTTCCAAATGGATACACAATATTAGCACATAAATATTACTAAATTATGCATTTATTTCATAACATTAACAACATTGTTACCATGAACATGCACAAAAAAGAGACACTTCCAGTGCTCTTAGGCGATGTGTGCACTTGTTAATTAGCATTGAACAAGCTGGACCAAACATGTTTGGTTTTGTAAATGATTTCTAGCAGTCATTATTTATCGATCAGAGGTTGCACACAGTTTGCACACAGTTTGCGCACAGTATAGTTTTGCACACAGTATACTATGTGTATCCACGTGAGTGTAAAGAAGAATAACTTTTTACTAGCACAAAAAATAGGACCTACACAATGTCCATGTATGAATAAATGTCGACCACAGCATTCAAACATGTATCTTACAATAATTTTACAGTCTACAAGCCAGAACAACAAATTTGTTTGGAAAAAAATAAAAAAAATGCCAGGGATTCAGTCATTAAAAGAAATTTTGCTGTTTTGGATCTACAAAACAACAGGTCATACCTTTGTAAAACACAAATACATTATACCACATAGGCCCTCAGACTTTTATTCTTTTCCAGAAGAAATATGTCTTTAAAGAACTGTTTTATGAAATGTACAATATTTGAAAAAGGCAGGTCACGTATCACTTAACTCCCTTTAGTACAGTGTCAGTCTGTTTTGTGCAAGAATGCAAACGTTTTATCAGGTATGTCTGAAACAACTTTACAATTTAATGCACAGAGATGATAAAGAAAAGAATACTACAGAAGAGATATGGACAAGCTTATTTACCACAGAACCTTGAAGTGTCAATAATTCTAAAATAATAATAATAATAAAGAAACTAAAATATTGTTCTACAGATAGACTGGTCTAGCACGTTTCAGAAGCACAGTGCAACAACACAGGCATCTAGCAATAATTCTCATCTCATCTCTTCCATTCAAGGCATAGCACACTGATGAATTTTGTGCACATTTCCATGTATGCACGCAAATAAAACAGCCTGTTCCCCACTAGGTCATAAAGTGCTTCACTCTAGATGCCCTTAATCCTAAATGAACCAACATAGTTACACAGGCCATTTGTCAAGGGCAGTGTTAAAGTATAATACAATGCCAAAGCACACTCAGCACACTAAGTGTTTTTGTTTTCTTGCTGCTGCTCATGGTGATTAGAACTAGGTGGCTGTGCTGCACCATCTGTACTGGCTGCCTGCTGCTCCTTGTTCTTGGCCTGCAGGACTTCCTCTTTGATGAGGAGCTCAATGATTTCCTTCATCTGAGCTGGGCTTACCTTGACATTTTCACGGCCGAGGGTGTCGATGACCTGCAATTGCGAAATATCTACTTAAGCATGTGTCTCAAGACCTAAACTCATGGGAAACATGAGAATTAGGCTTGTGAAATGAAACCTTGTTTGTGACTAAAGAGAATGTTCTATCTATTAAATGCATAAGCATTTCTATGTCTACCCACTGAGAATTCTGTCCGTCCATCACGCAAGACAAATGCAATGGCTCATACCCACGTAAGGCAGAGGCTACAAGCGCTCAGCAAAGTGAAGCGAACAGTGCACGATTTTATTGAAATCACCCACACAACACATAAAACAGTATATGTTTCAATAAAGAACAAGCTCAAAACAAGCATCTGAACCATCAATAAACCACTGCATACCCCCCTCAGAAAATGTAGTGGTGGTTTTGCAACAGCTTCGCTGGACATCCAGGTTGATAATGACCGATGAGGGTTGATAAGGGCTTATACTGGTCGGATCAGGTTTCATAACACTGATAATGCCACCGGGCTGCATGGAAATGAGCAACTGGCACAATGCTTACGCATACTTAGACAACTCCGAGAGAGGTTCCTGCGTGAATTTTTAGAGGGTGCTACGACTTCACATCTGTGTGCTCATATTGCACGACTATCAGTAATAAATAAACTGATATATTAATCTCACATGGATGCATCCCTCCTTTCCGTTTGACATCATTAGAGAGTTTTAGAATAGGGGCCCCAAACGTCTTGGGGCCCCAAAGAAATAGCGTCGAAGCCACTGCACATGCGCGAGACGCAAATTGCGTTTGGGCTTTGTGTTGGGAACGCTATCTCACCGATTTAGCGGGAGCCCAGATAGCGGCTCCAAAAGCTTTGCGTCAGCAAACATGGCAGCACCCATCGAAGTGACGGCGCTAACCTAGCACCAAACTGGGTTCGATTTATGGTAACGCTTGAAGTTCGCAAGCTAGAAGTGACTGCGGTTATCACTTTCTCTCAACTAGCGTGTTATGAAGATTGATTTATTAGATGCCGCTGATTCCGAATTCGATTGTGGATTTTATGGCTCGTAGGCCTAACACGGCTAAGCTTGGCTGGTGAAGGCACGTAAAGTTGGTTTGCTCAAAACTAAGCGCAGCTAATTGTTTGCTGCTTACAGAATAACCTCTAAATTGTAATTAAACACGAATACACGCAAGTCAAAATTACTATTCCTATCATAAAATGGTATATTTTATTTAATTATTTCTAATAGCTTTTCTTTGACACCGTAGTGGCGCTGTCAGCGCAAGACGCTATCCGAAAACGAAAGCCCTATTCTAAAACTCTTCACTCCTGCGTGCCCCAACGCTAACACCCGCAAAGCTCTTTGGGGCCCTAAACTATTGGGGCCCCTATTCTAAAGCTCTCTATTATTTGTACAGTCGTATGTGTTAAACCACATCAAGGCCAAATTTTACACATGATGCTGACATACCATGTTCTTTTACAATTCACAATCAGGACAATAGTAAGACTATCTCAATAGGGTCAAGTAAGTTTCGTGCCCTGTCTCCCAGACCTGGTATCACACTGTGCAAGACAAATAGCAATGACAGTCTTTAAAACAGTCTTTAAGTGGTAACACAGCAAACATGGTGCTGCTCTTACGAGACGAACAACGATCTGCATCATCTGTACCACACAATGCATGTATGATATGGCAATAAACTCATGCAATCTGAGATTATAACGGCTAGATACAATCCGACCATCATATGGTTTCGCCAGCCACATCGATGGTGATACCCAAGTTCTACCATTACACAATCCTGGGTATAGTTGCAGCTAAAGGTATTGAGAGTTCACTGTACTGAAATCATTGCCCTGAAATGTGCTCTCCATGAAAAGAGAACCCACCTTTAACACATGGTCAATCTTCACAGCACCATCATGGTCAATGTCGAGCGTGTCCAAAAGGTCGGTGATCATCTCAAGACGTGTATCGTTAGACGACTTCTGGATCCGCCGCATAGCCAGCAGCAGGTCATTGATTTCAATCAGGTTGTCCCTGAATGCAAAATACAGACAATGCCATGATCAAAGTGAGCTCCTGCAGTCTTGAATGGTCCGCTAGACTAATGAAAAGTAAAGGACTGTCACAATGCAACCAGGTTATCAGTTGAGCCTGGAGTTCAAATATTGTGTATGCTTTCACTGACCAAGAAGAAAAAAAAAAAGAAAGAAAAGCAAGTGTTATTACACGGTGACAACACTGTAATGACTTTTACATAATTTGATATTTCATCCCAAAAGACACTGGTACATTAATTTAATTAAGGCTTACTATAAATTCTGTTCATACCCTTTCTCACTCCTTCTAGTGTTGACTACACAAATTGAATGTTATTAAACTCAGGAACTAGCTCTGGATGGTGCTACTCTGTATCACAAGACTGTGTATGTCCTGTACTTTACATGCCTCATAACTTGTGAGCACTATCTGTCATAGGATGAACAGATTTGGACACAGGAAACTACTCTGCATAGTGCAGGGAATACAAACTGCACTTACGTTGGTCAAATGAGGGTGGCCCATAAAATCCAGATAAAATTTTAAACATGCTTTCTACCCAGGCATCATGTCTCACCAATAGTATTAATAGCAGCCTTTTGACACCAACAGCACCGGATACCCTATATTGTAATACAGTAGACTTTTGTTAATTTAACTCTGGCCAATTTGATTCTGACTGAAGGTTCTGGCTGGTGCCCATACGTTTCTATGGGCGAAAACTTTCATTATTTCAATCCTGAAATTGGCCCTCACTGGATAATTCAAACTTGACTGGTCTGCATGAATGGATCTAGTCCGAATGGTGAACCCAATGGCTGCAACGTCAGTCTTGGAAACGACTGAGGGATAGTTAATATATTGAAGACACATTAAATCTCCCGCCAAAAATGTCTATTTCCAGTCTGCCATAGAAAGATGTTAAAATGAAAACAGCAGCTCAAAATGAATGATTACCATATTTACTTGTTTCTAATTTGTGCATTTGTTTTCAAAAAAAGTAGTCCGAAAGTTTCTTATGTGGTGCAATTGGGTCCAAAACCACAATTGTGGCCTTCGCTACAGCCTAGCATCAGAGCCAGTACCATCATCATTGTCATCAAAAGATGGTGACAGAACAAGTTTTCGCATAGTATGGCAATGACGACGCACTTACAGTTTCAAGGGCTTTTGTAATCAAAGTTATTTTATATGCTAAGGTAGTAGCAACAAGTTGTGTCACGCATATTTGGTATTCCGGAGAACTGCATCGGTTGCAGGATGAAGCAGCTAAGTCGTAAGTCTAGCTGTGGGTCACCATATCCTATTTACAATGCTCAATACAGTCAGCTTGCATGTCAGGCGGGGGGAGGGAGGGGGGAGCAGTGGCTTCAAGTGCAGATTTCACCATGCATATTCAGAGTGGATGACAAACTGCCTTTCAATGCAGAAAAGCGACGGATCACCTGAAGAGGAAATCTGTTTTGAATGTTTGCACCTAGCTGGATTCTCAAAGCCTAGGAAACAGTTTCCTCAAATACAGTGGAAAGAATGTTAAAGTGTCTAGAATCTCAACACCCTTGGTAACCCTGAAGACTTAATTAACTGGGAAAAGGCCGTCCAGATGAGCTCAGTGAGGAGCTAACAGCATAATGACAAATGTTTAAGTCAGAAATGCTTCTTCTGTGGCAAAATGTACGAGCACTTCCAATTGATAAAATAAAAGTTGTTACTTGTGTTATGGCCACAACATTCCTGTTTAAATCCTTGAAAAAGAAATCTGCCGCCATAATGTGTCTACAGATAGTAATACATAAATGCAATGCTTCATTAGTTGAAAAACCTGCAAGTGCGCTTCTCCACACACCTCCTTTGACCTAATCAAGATGGAGAACCTCTGGCTAGATTCATAATTAAAGCATCAACATGCGAGCTGGTGATGTCGCCGCCGCTCCTTTCCCCATACCGTCCAAGCTTTCAAAATGCGCCTCAGCTTTAAAAGTGCTGTTAGTGCGAAAGCAGTCATGTAAGTAAGGGCAAGTTTGTTGTGTTAGAATTTTTGCTATTGTCTACTATTAGGGAAAAATGTTTCCCCTTACATAATGGTCGCAGTGCCAAACTTCAGATAACTTGTTCTTGGGCTGGTTGATTGATACTAGGTGGAACTATCGTAGCACAAATCGATCGCACACAAAGAACGCAAGACTGGACACCATGGGTGCTGCAGTAGTGTCCGTGGTGTCTGGTCTTTTGTTTGTGTTCACACTACAATGGTTTCACCAAATGCCAAACTTAGTTATGCAAGCTGTCAATTTTGGTTCCACCAATTTCAATCATCATACGTGACAACGATCGTCATCACCACCAATCACACATATGCAATACCTGCTGACCTGAAGATTTGGAAATTCGTAAAACTATCGCAGCGAGAGGAAGGGAAGGGGGGGGGGGTGCGTGGCAGCACTTTTTTTGTTTTTCAGGGATTTACCTTTTGTGACAAGCTTACTCACATTTTCACAACCGCAAGTGAAATCTGTGTCTTGGAAAGTAAAGAGAGAGAACTCCACTGGGGCACAATATATTTTTGCAATGATTTTGCTGTTGCTGACTTTGCCTGCTTCAGAAACTTCTCTGACTAGATTTGCTCAAAGCAAGTACCACTCTGGTTCCCCTTGACCATCAGCAGACTTTCGAGTGTTTTCTCAGACACAGATGAGCGAAACTCCGTTCGAGTTTTGTTCACAGTGCTGAATGTTCTCTCACATTCAGCATTGCTGTGGGGAAAGAGAATACTCAGCCTAACCATTGAAATTCTGTGGAACCTGAGCGATCCGTCGACACTTCGAATGCTTCCTAGTTGTGACAACTGCACGTCACACCTTGGCTCATTCAATATGTCGGCTGGAACCTGATACGCTTGCAAGCTGGGAAACTCGACTTCAAGTGCGTCGATTGCTTCTTCTTTTGATTCGCCACTCTGCTGGGGTAGGATAGCAGGGAACGCTATAATAAAATGACGTACGATGTTGAATGAAGCAGTTTCCAGAGCTTGTACTTGAGCAACTTCAGCCATCTTGAGATTGACATCTTCAAGTGGGAATTTGTGGCGAATGTCATGCTGCCGTTAAGTACAGACGTACAGCAGAGAAGAACTGCTCTCTCTCAATGCAGCTCAGTGTCTCAACCACAGAGTAGGTTGTGCTGCCAATGACTATGTCTTCATCACCTTTCTGGTTCTCTGCAGCTCCATAGTCAACTTTCAGCAATGAATGACATGCCTTGACAACATCTGGGCGAACAAATCTAGTCAGGAGATCCTCGAAAAGGCATTTCAAGAGGCCCTTCAGTACATGAATCTGAGGAGCCTGCGCTTGAAGAAGGCAGTTTGCCTTCTCAAAAAGTGGTATAACATTTTGGAGAAAAAGGCAGCATGCCCCGATTAGCTCCGATGACAAAAAATAAAACAGGCGCTCCTCACGGGTCCCGTGGCTGGCTTCCCCAGAATCCTTGGTATATAGTTACAGTTTTTTTGCTTGAGGTCCAGAATGAGCTCCTTTCCTCTTTAGCGAGAGTTCATCACCATCGGTGCTTTTTTTCCAGAGGCCTGCAACAGTCTTGTGAAGATGTGTAGCAGACTTTGGGGTCAGTGCAGGGTTATTGGGGGGTTTGTGAGGAAGTCTTCGGAATTTGGTATGCCTCCAAAAACAAGGTCTGCTTGTTGCATTGCTTTGTATCAGATTAAAAAAAGCTGAGTAGTTGTTTCCACTGGTCGAGCAGCCTCTCCAAACACTTTCCCAATGACAGCCAATGTGTCGGCGAATGCTTCAACATGTTTCTGACCTTGACATCATGCATTTTTTTGGAACTCTTTATGTCGATCTCCGTTTCGAGCTTTTCTCTAGGTAAAAAAAATGTCAACCAAAGCCTCATCAACCTTCACAGGAAGGCATGAAGCTTCTTTTAAGGCGACCAAATTGATGAGATGGCACGGGCAACCAAACCCTATCAAACCTGGTTGAGCCTCTCTCAATTCAGTAGCAACAGTTTTTCATGCCGATAATGACATTGGCATTGTCCGAACACATTGCCAACAGGTGTCCAACAGGCAAATTCCGAGACTTCACCTCGTCCAGAACCAGATCTGCAATCTTGTGACCCATCGCTTCGCCTTGGATTGTCCAGAGGCAAAGAAGGTGGCTTTCGACTCTACTCGTTTCTTTAACAAAATATGTTGCAACAATAGGATAAAGCTGCGTATCCCTATTGTTACTGCCATCCACAGCGATTGAAAATACTTGCTGTTTTAGGGTATCCAGCAAAGGAGTCTCCGCATTGGCGGCCATTTCCCGAACAATTGACGTCGTTTTTGTTCGTCCACAGGCGTAGCGTTTTGCTTCTTCGCACTTGGGGAACATCTTCCGGAAAAACGGTCTGGCATGATCATTGACACTCAGCAGCATGTTGTGTTCAACTAAGAACGCCGTGAAGAGGCATTCTGCACAAGTCACACCGAAGTCATTGTCACTGCGTACAAAACTTGCTAGGCTTGGCTGGCTATCTGCGGCATCGAAACGATGTGGACCTTGATGTCAGACTTGCTGCCATGCGAAGTGTTCACATCACAGGCACACGTGGTGCAGAATCCGAACTTCTACCCTTTCTTCGACGGCATGAAGCACGGAAATTCTGCCGTGCACGATTTCAAAAACACTTGGAAGTACTGTCAAGGCTTAGAGCCTGCCATTGCACTGCGAAGCCGCTACAGGCCAGAGTCGCACTGCATCTGATGTGGCAGCTAGTCACACAATAGGCGAGGCCAACACTGCAGTGACTGAAGCTGACTGAAGTCCAAACCCGTGCGCCCACGTAAACAAAGGCAACAGCACGGCAACAGGTTTGCGGAGGTGCTAGAGGCGCTGTCGGCACTACTGAGCTTTGGATATGGATTCATCACTCCCCTAGTAGATGACAGAAGTTACTACAACCTTGCAGCTGCTAATGATGATACCACACATACGTATTGCCCTCTTGTGGCGGCGCAAGGTACCAGGGTGTAGCTTTACTACATTTTCATTTTTTTTCGCAAATAAAATGTTTTCCGTAAAATTTCAAGCAAGATTTGTAAAATCGTAAAGCTGCTCGAAATTCGTACATCTTAAGAAAAATTTGGAAGTGTTGGCAGGAATGCATATGCAACACACAGCACCAAAGAGGATGAAAGGAACGTAGCCAAGTGTCGCAGAATTGGCTCAGCCACTCTGTGAAGCACATGCAGTAAACATGCTGGAAAATTGTCATCGAAGTTAGGCCATCAGGAGTGGAGGAAGAGGTGAAGTGGCTTTTCTATGTGCACTGTAGCATCTGAGTGTGCTGTTCAATATTTTGCCTGTTGTCATTACGAAGGCCATATGGCTGTGTGCTGCGGGTGCATAGCTTGGCTTATCGAACTGCTCTTTCAGCTTTCACAATTCCAATACAGTGACCAGAAGTTTTATCCCACATAACAATTGCAGGCCCCCAAATTAGGAAAAAAAATTTTAGTGTAAGACAGCATGCTCACTTGATGAGATTAAATATGGCAACTTAGACATAAAAGAAAGAAGGAAATAAGCTTTCTTTTTGGAGCATGTTCTCCACAAAATACTAAGACCTTTGACTAAAAGTGGTTTACGCGTCTGGTATAATATGCTGAGCAGGCAGGCTTTACAAGTTAGCCTACAAAATTTAGGCAGGAGAACCTACAACACACAATATTTGAGAACTATAAACTGGCATTTACAGCGCTCAGCCATTAAAACTCAATACTTGGCCTGCATGGCGGCAGACCCTTTTTGCACCACTGGCGAAAGTTTGATGATCGCTGAGGGGGACAAATGCAGTCGAAACACATCAGATTGGTGTGTGCAGCATTGACCGGCGGTGCAAAAATGTTCCAGATGTCGCGTTTCAATAGCTGAGCACCGTACGTACAGGTGTGCACAAATAGGGCTCTACTTATGGCAGAATAATCAGAAACTACAAGTTCCCAACTACAGTCCAAATTTTTAGAAAGTAGGTGGCACTCACTTGGTTTTTTGACTTGCAGCGCCTTCTGAAGAATCAAGCTTGATCTGCATTGACTTCCGTTCCTCATTTAGTTTGTCTATTAGATGGTCCATGCTACCAATTATACGGTTCACACGACTGTAAAGACGCATTGCTGCTTTAGTTTCTTGAATGTCACGTTTACCAGTTTTGACGGCCACATCCTTCAGTTCTTCTACATCCTGCAAGATAAAAAATGTATATGAGCTTGGCTAATTGCAAGAAAACCTACTGGCTGTTAAAACAAAAATAATAAAATGCTTAATAAAAACAAAACAAAACTGCTTAATAAAAAACAAAACACCAAAAGCATTCAGCAATTGAACGTACAAGACTGCCACGTGTCAAAAGTAAGGCAACACTTGATCCCAAACTATGCATATATGCAAATACTAGATCAAATCAGCATCAGTGCTTGATGAGCCTTTGTGTTCAGGCAATACCATACATTTTTGTAATTATTTATGTACCATGATTATTTGATTAAAAAACTATGATTATGATTATGATTAAAAAACTATAACGTGCAACTTATTGAGCTGAAGTTAAAATTATAGAGAAAATACACATCGCTGCAATGGACCAGTCCACAGCTAAGGCCTACATGGTGCATGGAGAAGTGGCATGCAAAATCGGCTCTGCAACTACTTAGAGTGGTGTTGAAAGAAAGCGCTTACAGAGCGTTGGCTCTTCAAACTGCCGAGTTCTACACTTTAGCGCAAGAAAACGGCCACCACATCACATTTCAGTGGATTCCCAGTCACTGTGGTATACACGGCAACGAACTGGCCGATGCCGAAGCGAAGAAAGCACTCGAAGAACCAGAGTCAATGCTAGCAATTCCTTTTTCAAGAGCGGATGCCAACTGCCTCCTCTCCAACATCATCCGAAAATCGACAGAAAAGCACTGGGACAATCCGGATAATTGCCACAGACGACTCAGAGATTGAACCCTACCATGAAATTTAGGCTACCACTGAAAATTCAACGCAGCTGTACCACTCTTCTGCACAGACTAAGGCTGGGGGTAGCATTTACACGAGGATATGTGCACCTCATGCGACGCATTGAGTCTCCAGACTGCGAGTTGTGCAATGTGAATGAGACTATAGTTCATGTGCTTTGTGACTGCCTTAAGTACGTGAAATAGCGTCAAAATATGAACAATGACCTTACGCGTCTCGACAGCCCACCATTGTCGGAGGACGTTCTTTTAGGCCCTTGGCCATATGCTCAATCAAGTTTCAAGGCCATCCAGGCGTTACTGAACTATTTAAAAAGTATGGGCCTGGGCTGTAGGCTTTGAGCATGCCAAATTGCTTGCCATATGTTTTACATCCTCCTTCTCTCATCATCGTCACCCATCAAGCGCCTCTTTCTTCCCTTTTTATTTCGCTCTTCCCCTTCCCTCAACGCCGAGTAGCTGGCTAGAGGAATATACCTCAGGCCGACCTCTCTGCATTTCGTATCACTAAACTTCTCTCTCTTTCTGGAGAAGTGGCATTCATGATGTTGGAACATGCAGTGGCTGCCTGAGAAACTATCAGTTTAAAGTACTGTAGTAGCATATTTTTCCTTTAAAACTCAGCAACTTACACAATGACATTGCTTAACCAAAGTCGAATTAAGGGAAGTCTGCTGTATTACCTTAAGCAAATACCCAAGCAACAAAAAATTACCCTAACTAAGCACACTCAAATGTCTCTACAACGAATGCCTCTACAGCAAAATAGTAGCCTGAGTAATGAACAATTGATTATGTCCCGGCTGAACTCCTATCTTTCATATGTATTGTGAATGCATCTAGAACGAATACCACTACAGTCGGCTCTCATTACAACAGACCCTGATAATCCGACAAAAAACATCCGTTTTATCCAAAGTCCATAATATCCGAAACATCTCACTTCTGAAGCTTCCGTCGTGATGTCTGACAACTTTATTACAAAGAGTGAGTGACGAACGTCCAAAGTAAAAAACAAACAAAAAAGTCGCAGTTTCGCCTGAAAGGCGAAACACTGATTGTGATAGCAAATTAAGCAAGATAAGCGCGGCAACAGCAGTGAGCGAATTGACCTTCGTGCTGTCTCTTGCTTCAATGCGAACTAAGCATCGAAAGCACAGCACAAACGAAGCTACCGGCACTGGGTGCACTCTGTCCACATTGCAGCTTGCTTTCAAGATACGGCGGTTGTGCCGTAAGCAGCAGCCGTCGGAGTGTAACCCTCTCTCTCTCACCTAGCACGCCCTTCCCCCCTCCCGTGCCTATCGCACGAAAGACGACGGCGCATTTCTGCCCCGCCTTCTTCCCTCTGGCACGCGATATTGAGTCCCGATCGTCGGCTGACCTTATATGCCTTCATAAGCCCGATTATGGAAAAAATTGCCGTTAATTTCTTCCGCTGTAGCCGATAGTTCGTTGTAGTGCGGTCTGCTAAAAGCAAAATTCGTTGGATTATTAAAATAGGTAGAACAAAATAATGCTGAAATATGGTCCGTTATATCCAAAACTGTTGTATGTGGGTCTGTTGTAACGAGCGTAGACTTTACAACGAATCTTCATGTGCAACAAAGGAATTTAGGCATCCCTGATGACTGACTTGTTGCTTTACGACTAACACCACATAATGGTGCTGCTACTACTTTTCGCAGACATTACCAAGGTGCATCACAAGGTGTAGCAGTGGTGCTAGTGACGCACTTGAAGAGAGTGCCAATAACAGACGTAGTGCTGCACTGCTCCAGGAATCACTCAAGTCAAACACTGCTTGTTGTAACTGTATCAGTGGGTACAATGATTGATGAATACATTGTAGTTGATGGTGGTCTGATGTAAACAGAACTGACGATGTCTCCAAACCCATCTAGGGTGAGAAGGACGCGAACGTCAACAATGGTAATAGTGATGAAGAACCTGTAAACGAACCAAGAATTTTGAAGGCAAGGGAGGCAACAGTGGCATTCGACAATCTGCAGTTTTATTTTGCTTAGCTGCTGTGGAGAATGCTGCGACTTTCAGTGCAATAATGTTGATTGCAGTCATACATGCTGTCAGACAAAGTATTTGCAAAAATATTAGGCTTAATAATACTTCATTAACTATTTCTTGAATTCATATCAAATACAGGTTTTCATTTGTTGAATGTTCTTAGCCTGCATTGTTGTGAGCAGTATGGTGCATGACCTTTACAATGAAGTGATCTGCGTAACGAAGGATTTTGGAGGTCCCGAGCACTTCGTTACAAAGGCGTTTGACTTATTGTGAACTTAACACATCAAATTATCCAGAGTGTATAGAACAGAAATGACTTTCCAACTTCTAATAAAGTGTATTATGAAGAAATATGATACCCACAAGACTTCAAAAGTCCATGTCATCACAGTTGTCACGCAGGAAATCCCTCACAGATTGTTTTCATAGATCCCAGTGCTAATGTTTTCCAACCATACCCTGTCCACCTAGCATCATTATCTTAGATACCACCATTTACAAGAAGCTACGCAGTGAGACCTGAAGAACTCACCATACGACTATAAATAGTAAAGTGAGAGAGTCCTTGTCTGGTGTGTCCTATCCCGGTGGTTAGTTTCACTCAGCTGTACTTGGTGCATTACAAGATGAATATGACGAATCAAATTGATTCAGGCTTTAAAATATGCACTCAAATCCAGGATTTCTTCCTCTGTGCCTTTGTAATGCCTTTGCCACACTTCCACATTCTTGCACTGTAGCCAGCAGAGAAAGCTTGGAAATCTATAGCATTTATTTTTTGCATTGCTTTTATCAGAAAATTTGCTACAAATCTGTGTATTGCTTCACTTACGCATATTTTAGTTTCATAAAGTACTACTCGGCATTTTGGTGCATCCTGCCTATTTCTGTATCAGATGCGGATGGCATGCCTAGAAAAACACTTCCATTTTAGCAACACCAGTGGTGACATCGAGCAACGTTTTTCATACGACAATATTTTGCACATCACTACCACGCTTACCTACCTGCTTGTAGTCTGCCATTTCCTCTTTTAAGTCTTCAAGCTCTTCTTTTTCTATAAGAAGTTCTTGTTTCTCAGCAGCAATTTTTTCCAAGGCATCCTCAATATCTGCGAGGTCAGCCTTTGAGAGCTCTTCCTTCTTGGGTTCAGGTGGCTTTTTCTCCACTGCAGAGTGCAGAGAGACAGCAGCAAGAATGAGATGTGAAACGCATGTGTGTAGTAAAGACAGGAAAACAAAGAGACAAAGAAAAAGAAAATAGAAGTCAATTAAACATGCCGAAGTAGACTTGAACTTGGCATGATAAATGATGCAGACTAATACTCAAATACAGTAACAGAGTAGATAATAATATTTGGGGTTTTACGTGCCAAAATCACTTTCTGATTATGAGGCACGGCGTAGTGGAGGGCTCCGGAAATTTTGACCACCTGGGGTTCTTTAACGTGCACCTAAATCTAAGCACACGGGTGTTCTCGCATTTCGCCCCCATCGAAATGCGGCCGCCGTGGCCGGGATTCGATCCCGCGACCTCGTGCTCAGCAGCCCAACACCATAGCCACTGAGCAACCACGGCGGGTAGTAACAGAGTAGATACAAATAGAAGATAATTGCACACATATATATATATATAAGCAGGTAAGGATGAGAGATAACAATGGGTATGTTTGACTCAAAACTGGATATTAGGAGAACACTGGGAGAGGCCCTTTACTGCAGTGCACTTAATTTGATTGATAAAGGTAACAGTGAAAATGTCACAGCAGCCCTAGCAAATTCTTGACTGAATTGCCAGACTGATATTGCGGCCATTGTTAGCACAGAAGCCTTTGAAAGGCTTTCAAGATGGATTTCAAATAACCATGAAAAAGCATTTAATCCAGGAATCCCATTAGCATTATGGACGTGATTTTTCTGAGCCAAAGGATCACCAGCCCACAGCCGTTAAGAGCGTCATGCATAATATGGGAATTACACACTACAGAACATTAAACATTAAAGTGCGAGGTTCACACTAAGGTGAATGAATAATACAATATGTGCTCACTATCTTCATCTTGTTGTGTAATAACGGCAGCCTTATCTTCAAGAATCTCCTCGATTTCTTCCTCATGCTTCTGGCCACTAATCTTCAACTTCTGCAAATGAAAAAAGAAAGAAAACACTCAAAAAGCTATCAAATTAATTTCCTATTATATAAACACTGACGGCGTTCATATCTCTCTGGCAAAATACCATGGTGACACATTTTATGGCAAGTTTTTACAGTGACAAGTGAAAATGAAGGGGTATGCAATACACAACAAGCTATCCTTGTGATATAGCTGGGATGTTACACATTTTTCATTTGAAATGGAAAGAGCCAATGCTTAAGAGCAATGTGACAGAAGGAAAAAGGATATGTGCACTAAACTCCCATTTTTGCGGATTGTAAGTCCCACCTTTGTATAAGAAGTAAGTATTTTAACAAGGTCTGCAGGATTAAATGCTATTATGCACATTTCTACACTTATCACAAAATGCTGTATGCATACATGCCAACCTGAAGATTTGGAAATTTGTGAAACTGTTGCAAAACTATTGCGGCGAGAGGAGTGAGGGGAGGGATATGCGCGGCAGCACATTTTTTTTTAGGGGATTTACCTTTTGTGACAAGCTGACTCACGTTTTCACAACCGAAAGTGAAATCTGTGTCTTGAAGAGTAAAGAGCGAAAACTCCACTGGGGCACAATTTATTTTTGCAACGATTTTGCGGTTGCCCCGACCAGTTTCCCCGCAACCGCCGTCGCATAGTAGTAGGGTTTCCTTGCCTTCTCACGTCACCTCCCCCTATCCCCTTCTATGGGAACTGCCTCTTCTCCTCCCTTCTCCCTACAGTTCTATGTGCATCCCCTCTGGCCTTGTGCGTTAGTAGAAAAGAAAGCACTGCAGTTTTTGCAATGCTTCTGAGGGGAGTCACGGATAATTACAGCTGTCAAGTGTCTAATGCGGCGACGGCCAGGGAGCTCCAGAGAGCATTGAGCTCATTCAACGTGGTGGGGTGAAAACGAGTTTCTCCCATCACCTTTCCTCTCTGACTCGCGCCTGTCATCTATATACACGCTCTGAACCACCCCCCGACGCGGTGTGTGCGACAGCAGCAGCCATAGCAGCAGCAGCATCAGTGGCAAAGTCGAAAGAAGAGGCAAAGAAAGCTTCACTTTAAAAAAATGTCAACCAAAGCCTCATCAACCTTTACAGGAAGACATGAAGCTCCTTTGTGGGCAGCCAAGTTGATGAGATGGCACAGGCAACCAACTCCTATCAAACTTGGTTGAGCCTCTCTCAATACAGTAGAAACTGTTTTTCTTGCCGATCATGACATTAGCTTTGTCCGAACACATTGCCAACAGGTTTCCAACAGGTAAATTCCAAGACTTCATCTCGTCCAGAACCAGATTTGTAATCTTGTGACCAGTCACTTCCCATTGGATTGTCCCGAGGCGAAGAAGGCAGCTTTTAACTCTACTTGGTTCTTTAACGAAATATGTCGCAACAATAGGGTAAAGCTGCGTGTCCCTATTGTTACTGCTATCCACAGCGATTGAAAATACTTGCTGTTTTAGGGTATCCAGCAAAGGAGTCTCCATGTTGGCGGCCATTTCCCGAACAATTGACGTTGGCTTTGTTCGTCCACAGGCGTAACATTTCGCTTCTTCGCACTTGGGGAACATCTTCCAGAAAAGCGGTCTGGCATGATCGTTGACACTCAGCGGGATGTTGTGTTCAACTAAAAACGCCGTGAAGAGGCATTCTGCACAAATGACAATGAGGTCGTCACTGCGTACAAAACTTGCTAGGCTTGGCTGGCTGTCCATGGCTCGCACATATCCCTGATGCTTTTTCGAAGCGATGTGGACGTTGATGTCAGACTTGCCGCCATGCGAGATGGTCACATCACAGGCACACGTGGTGCAGAATCCGAACTTCTCCCCTTTCTTCGACGGCATGAAACATGAAAATTCTACTTTGTACGGTTTCAAAAACACTTGGAAGCACTGTCAGGGCTTTGAGCCCGCTATTGCACTGCGAAGCCGCTACAGGCAGGAGTCGCACTGCGTCCGACGCGGCAGCTAGTCACAGAAAAGGCGAGGCCAACACTGCAGTGACTGAAGCTGACTGAAGTCTAAACGCGCTCTCCCGCGCGAACAAAGGCAACAGCATGGCAACAGGTTTGTGGAGGTGCTAGAGGCGCTATCGGTACTATTGAGCTTTGGATATGATTCGTGACCGCCTAGTAGACGACAGAAGTCACAACAACCTTGCAGCTGCTGATGATGATATTGTCACGGGTATAAAACTATCTACACGGTGTATTTACAAAGCGTATATACACAGCTGCCGAGAATCTCAAGAGGCTCTTGCCACTTCGACCGACTGATTTTGTTCACATTCCACCGCAGGGCTTGACATACATCGAAATGTCGCCTTCTACGCCAGTTCCCTATGGTGATTACATCTTCGCTCCCATAACTATTATTGTTCTAACACACAGCGTTACTGTCCCGCATACAATACTGAGGGTCACAGACAATCGCACCTACCTCCTGTGGTGAATTTCGGGCTCGCTAAGCAGATTCTGCCTAAAGATATCACCCTGGCTATAATCACTGCTTTAGGAGTTAGTTGTGTTGAGACTTTTCCCGTCAGCGCTTCCTGTGAGCCTTTCCGGTCTGCCAAATGTACTGACGACATTAGGAAAATGATCACCCTGAATCTCACTCCTGCGGAGACTGAACAGCTCTGCAGTCTATTGCTTTCCTACTATATTCGACCTGAACAACCGACCCTTAAGCCAGACGTCACTTGTCAAACATCGTATACATACAGGCGATAATCCACCCATCCATCGGCGGCCCTACCAAGTTTCAGCTTTGGAGCGACATGTCATCAAAATGGAAGTAGACAAGATCCTAGTGAAAGACATCATTGAACCAACGTCGAGTGCATGGGCGTCTCTTGTCGTGCTTGTCAAAAAGAAGGACGGCTCATGGAGATTCTGCGTTGATTACCGCCACCTCAACCGCATCATGAAGAAAGACGTCTACCCAGCACCTCCACCAAAATGTCACGTGTATAAAACTATCTACACAGTGTATTTACAAAGCGTATATACACAGCTGCTGAGAATTCCGAGAGGCCCTTGCCACTTCGCCTTCTTCACCATCGACGACCTTGTTCTCTTTTCCCACCGTAACCATATCATGCATAGGTATTGCCATCTCGTGTCGGTGCAAGGTACCAGGGTGTAGTTTTACTACATTTTCACATTTTTTTTTCCTGCAAATAAAATGCTTTCTGCAAAATTTCAAGCAAGATTCGTAAAATTGTAAGACTGCTCGAAATTCGTACATTTTACAGAAAATTTGGAAGAGTTGGCAGGTATGTGTATGTATCCATTTCAGGGCACTAAGTTTTTGTAAACACAATTTTTAGAAATTTTATAAGTTGCAAATTCTATAAGAAAAAAAAAAAACTTTTACCAACAGTCCTCTTAGGTGCAGAAAAACAACATTTATTGCAATTCAATCGATGCCATTGAAGGCCTTGTACTGCGATGCACTGTGAAGTAAAGTGGTGTACTCACTTGTGGCTGATATTCCTGCCTTTCGAAGAAGTTAGTTGCACAGATCAAATCTGCCTAACACCTTTAACTGTTCTGTCCTATTCTTGAATGAGACAACACCTTTAAAGGGATACGGACAACAAAATCTGAACATTTTATAAAAATACTGAAAATGAGTCCTCAGTGTGCGAGTACACTGAAAACAAGTAGTCACTTAGCTCATTTTTCAGCGGATGGCTTTATTTTTGGCATTTCTGTGAGCGCGCGCAACGCCGCCCGGCCCAAGCGAGTTGGAAGGCGTGACGTCACGACACCCTCGTCGGATAGCTAGCCGGCCGGCCGTGGTCATTCGAGGTGCGCCGCCGCCACCATCGCGAGCATGGGTTCAGGTTCTGGTGTCTCTACCAGCGATATGTACACGTCTGAAGACAAGAACCGTTCCAACTTGGCAAGAAATATAACCGCTTACGGTTACGAGCTTTCCGCGTCAAGCGACTAAGAAGAGCAGGCGGCCGTGGACGTGCCGGTCAGGCAGCTCGAGCCAGCAACATGGTAAGCCTTTTTTCTAGTAAACTTCAAGTGAAGGGGCAGCAGTTCGTAAAGTTATGTTACGTAGGATGTAAAATGCCTAGTTTCGTGACCCACGTTGAGGCAGAAAGGCAGCTATTACAGCTGAATCACAGGTAGCGTCATAGCTTGTCGCTTTGTGCTTACCTACGCTGTTGGCTTTCGACCGCTGCGCACTTCGTTATTGCGCGATGAGGTACGGCATGTGTAGAATTTTCCAGCTCTTTCATAGCCCTGCGTTTACAGCTACTGTCACATGCACGCCATTAGAAGCCATTTACTGGTTAAACTCGTTGAGATGGGCGGCTGTGCTAGGGACTCGTCAACCAGATCACTTAGCTACTTCGATTCTGTGGCCATAGAAAAAGGAAAGACTTTGGCTGTGACATTTACTAGGGAAATGCTGCACGAACAATCAAGTCATGAAACCCGACGCATGATCATGCAGAGACCTATGAAAATCCTTCATTTTTTGCTTCAGGTTGAAAAGCAACGTGTGAAAAGGCGATGTAGATAAATGCACTGCGCATTTTAGATTTACTACACATGCATGCAACTGTCTGGCATTCATTCACTGGCTGTGTTTTGTATATTTGATCAATTAAAACAGCGCTCATAAGCTTTCATTCAATATTAGACACAGCGAAAGTGTACTTAACATGACTATTTTGTTTTGTGACAAAAACATGCATCCGCAGGGTGAACAATTTCTGTCACAACCCGAGGATATCTGTTCTTGCACAGTCAATGAAAGGGTAATTGCCCTTCTTTCAACAGGTGCTCCTGCGGTAACCACTGCGGCTACATGCCTACAGGAAGAGAGAGGATCTGTTGCACAGAGCAACAAAATGTGGTGAACACAACTGAGAGTTACGAATGCATCACTAAGCACCCGCTCTTTGAATTGTATTGCCTCAACAGGAGCCTTTTGAGCGGCATGCGAAGGCTTTTCAGCACAGCCGGCCTGGTCGCATAATCATCGTCGATCAAGTGGTCGGCGCAAATGAAGCCATTCTTTAGAAGTCTCCATGCCTCTAAACGCACCTTCTTGTCTCTGGGAAACGTGTGCGACGGCGTGTCACGACCGACGATGCTGTTATAACAGGATAGGGCACAGTAATGTCTCGGCTTTTCCTTCCGCCGTGACGAATGCGTCAATACTGATCGACGACCGTGGGAACATGCGTGGAAGACGCACCACCTGCGTGGAGCGCCGACGAGGATAATGTTTCAGACAGACCATGTGCGAACATCGCCGACAGCGATAAACAAACGCTGCAAGGGACCGACACTCCGGAAAGACTGCGACAACTGTGACTGATCTAGGCCCCGCGCACGGTGTGTGTGTGTGTGTGTGTGTGCGCGCGCGCGCGCGCGTGCGTCATGATGTCAAACTTCAGCTTCTGCCGGTGGCCGCTTGGAGGCAAGGCGCAACAGAAAATCGCAAAAAAAGATGTTTCTCGTTCCTTTTTTCAAAGCAGCTTGTTGTATTCGTAATTTTTAACAGTTGAACCTTTGTTCAGGTGCAAAAAACCACCCACCAACTTTTGCGTCCGTATCCCTTCAGAAAGTTTAGGCCCAGCGACAGCACAAGTCTAAAAATCTTTGTGTTACTGCCACTGTGGCACTTTACTGCAGGAGAAGGCAATCAGAAGTGTGTCCAGTTGTAAACTGCACACCTTACGTGCACATGTAAACACACATGTGTGCACAAAGCTAAAAATATTAATAAAGAACATGTACGCACTTCACTTTCAACTGCTACTTCAATTTCTTCCTTTTCCTTCTTAATAGCTTCTTCTTCTTGTTGGATGATCTCAATTTTGGTACGATTGTCCACTTTCCCTTCACGTTCACCAATCTTGTACTTGGCCTCTGTAACCTGCAAACAAGCCACAGTGACAATACAGTAAACATCTTTGTCCAAACCATATAACTGAAAACATATATATCATCTGCAAAGTAAGCCATTAACAAAAATTTCTGCCCATTCTTCTGCCCCAGCTCAACTTTCTTTCCCACTGGTTGGAAGAAAGCAGTAACACTATCCATTGCATTTGAAGCAGAAAAATTCCTAATTATACCCAGAATTACCGCAAAGCTTATCAAATTATCATAAATATCATACAGACCAGAAAAAAAGGCATCTAAAAGTATACGTGGCTATCATTCTGTAAAAATATGAGAGAGAACTGTCAGTGAAAAAATGAGATATTTGTAGGTCATTTCTGTCTGATGTGCACAGTACAACAGCACTGCAAAACAGGGCAAGCTCACTTAGTTCTTACACAATGTAACGTTGCCAGCACCATTGCCACATCATTTTTTAGTTTTTAGTATTTTTCTTGGTGTACCACTCATAAGATAGATTAAGTAGTGTTGGAGATAGCAAAAGAACTGGTCCAGAAATTGAGGTCCAGCGATTTCTTACGTGCTCACGCCAAGTGATGCATCTTAAGATGTAATTGCCCCTCTTGCGTAATCCCCTGACTCTGTGCTCAAACTGACACAAAGTACTAGTCGAAGCTTGATAAAATGATGTTGTGCTTGCTGTGAAAGACTCTGTTAAATTATGATTTTTATTCAGTTGAGGTTTCTAAGTTTCAGAAAATTTCTTCACAGGTTCCTAGAACAGTAGTGGCAAAGAGCATGTTCATAGTGTGCATTTATGAACAATATCTCATAATAAAATGGAGCAATGATTACGGAATCAAAAGCACTGCAGTGTGTGGGCACTGAGCAGTGTCTCAGAGATTAAATCGCAGCAAAGATTGCAGCAGAGTGCTTATTGCACTTAGTGCTAGCATATCTGTGAACACGGATAAAGCAAGCTCAGCGCGGCTTTCATACTAACATAACAGATTGTCCAGCAGTGCATTCTGTCCTCCGCTTGATAGTCAGCTTTCTTTTACTTCTCGCTGGTAATATTTGCAAGCAAATAACGGATTCTGTGTCGGGAAGCTTTCCTTTTAATTTGGTGGTCACAAAAGCTCCACGTACATGCATGTGGTGCACATGGACTTCATTAAATCAAGGCTGCTGAATACACTTATTTTGCCAAATTATGTAAGAAAATGTACAGTTTTCATGGAACTAAGATCAGGTAGTGAAAAAAGTTTACATTTCGGCCTTCATTAAATTGAGGTTGGTAAGAGCAAGGTTTGGCTGTAGTTGGTAGTTGTGATCGCCTAATAATGTACATGATGATGGTATTAGCCATATTGCCCGAAATAAAATATGTTGTCTATGGTACACCATAACTCGGGAATTTGTTGTGATGAATGTTTTGGAACTTATTGTGAGTTTCTTGTGGCAGAACATGACACTACATGATGGAAAAGTGAAGCATATGTCACCATAGGCAAAAAAGAAAAAAAGAAATTCATTATGGAGTCATCATCATCATCATCATCATCAGCCTGGTTACGCCCACTGCAGGGCAAAGGCCTCTCCCATACTTCTCCAACAACCCCGGTCATGTACTAATTGTGGCCATGTCGTCCCTGCGAACTTCATAATCTCATCCACCCACCTAACTTTCTGACGCCCCCTGCTACGCTTCCCTTCCCTTGGAATCCAGTCCGTAACCCTTAATGACCATCGGTTATCTTCCCTCCTCATTACATGTCCTGCCCATGCCCCCCCCCCATTTCTTTTTCTTGATTTCAACTAAGATGTCATTAACTCGCGTTTGTTCCCTCACCCAATCTGCTCTTTTCTTATCCCTTAACGTTACACCTATCATTCTTCTTTCCATAGCTCGTTGCGTCGTCCTCAATTTGAGTAGAACCCTTTTCGTAAGCCTCCAGGTTTCTGCCCTGTAGGTGAGTACTGGTAAGACACAGCTGTTATACACTTTTCTCTTGAGGGATAACGGCAACCTACTGTTCATGATCTGAGAATGCCTGCCAAACGCACCCAAGCCCATTCTTATTCTTCTGATTATTTCCGTCTCATGAATATTTCGTATCATGAATTATGGAGTAGTACACACCAAAACCATGATATGATTATGAGGCATGCCGTAGTGCGGGAGTCCTCATTAACTGTGACCACCTGGGGTTCTTTAACGTGCACCTAATGCATAATACACAGGTGTTTTTTGCATTTCACCCCCATTAAAATGTGGCCGCCCAGGCCGGGATTCTGTCCCACGCTCTCAAGTTTAGCAGCACAAGGCCAAAGCCTCTTCACCAACACAGCAGGTTGTCAACATAGGCAAAGTGCATAAGGGAGCACAGGAATGGATGTCTCCTAACATACTGTCATTATTCTATGTTCAATGCCCATTTTCGATGTATAATTAAGCTTTGTCATTAGTGGTGACATATTAAAACAATCACCATTACTGATCACAGTACTTAAACTCACTGACTGCTAAATGCTACTCTTATAGAAAAATTGATTGACTGATTCATGGGGTCTAATGTATACCAATGAAACACTGGGGCTATGAGAGGCACCGTAGTGGACGGCGCCGAATTAATTTTGACTGCCTGGGGTTCTTCAACATGCCCATAAATCCTGTTTACAGAAAATAGAGAAAAACGGACATGATTGTGTGCCGTTGAGGTTAAGGGAACCAAGAAGTGAGGTTTACAGTGCCTATTTTTCCCAGTGCAACATAGGCTTACCATCCAGGGTGTCCAACCCTGCAGTGGCTGTGTGTATTATTATAAGAATTATTTAATCTGTAGTCAAAAAAAAAATTATGGGGTTTTACATGCCGAAACCACTTTCTGATTATGAGGCATGCCGTAGTGGAGAACTGCGGAAATTTGGACCACCTGGGGTTCTTTAACGTGCACCTAAATCTAAGTACAGGGGTGTTTTCGCGTTTCGCCCCCATCGAAATGCGGCCGCCGTGGCCGGGATTCGATCCCGCGACATCATGCTCAGCAGCCCAACACCATAGCCACTGAGCCAAATAATCTGTAGTCAGGATTTTGTTTATGTAGTCTTATGCTGGAAACAACACTGTGTGAGTGTGATAGCAATTGTATGCTGGCATGAGAAAGCAGCCGACAACAAGTGTTGCCATAGCTGTAAGGAACTGACTTTTGTTTATCAAGGTGGTCCTCATGTGGTTTATGCTTTTAAGAACTGCTGAATTATCTCTATGATTAATATAGAGTTAAACCTCAATATAACAAAGTTGTGAATATTGGCACTTTGCTTAGTTATATTGACATATCATTCCGTTAAAATGCAGTTGTATTCTTGTGTAAGGGCGACATAATTTCACAAATAAATATTTTTGAAATTATCTGTCCATGGGCCACATCCGCATTTCACAAGCACGCATCTCGTCCGCCACAGCTACACAGTATGTGTTGCGCCATCTTCCTGTGGTGCACATAAAAGTGTATCAGTCTCTTCTTTGATTGTTTCTGCAGTTGATAATCTGTTGGCGGGAAGCTCATCTACTTAAGTGTAGGCATCACCCCAAAATTAGTTTCCCAGTGCCCCCTGGCTTGTTCCATTGTGCTTTCTAAAAGCCCATGCTGCCCTGAGCACACATGCGCCCCTTGCACATAGCACACCGAGGTATATATTTGGGTACATAATGCACATAATGTGTACATTTGCATAGTAAGCTTTCGTTGCTGCCACACGGCCTGATATTCTTGCAGGTGCAATTGCTCACAATGAATGTTGCAGGCAATAACACCTCTAACATTTGTTCAGACTTCACGTGAAACCTCAGTTGATTTGTTCAGACTAGAAAATGGTCTGCATTTTAAGAGAATAATTATCTCATAAATCTTGTGCTGAGTTGCTTCCCATATGTGTGCTAGGATACTTACCGCTTCCTTGGGTAATGTAGAGATAGTGGCCTTGAGTTGTTCTGTTGGAGGCAAAGCCTCAGACAGCAACATAGCACGCGACAACAACAGCAGTGAGGGAGGGATGTTTTCATTGAGGCTGAGGTCCAGCCACTGAGCCAGCTGATAGCGAAGTTTGGACTCAGGTAATCCCATGGCTCGCATGCCTCTTGCTCGGGAGGCCGCTTGCAGCTCCGTCACCGTCAAGGAGTCAATGCCTTCCTTGTGAATCATCTGCAGATATATTTAACCATTCACAACATGTAAAATCTATAAAGTACCAGCTGTGAATTGCAGGAATGTTTTCAAGGGCTAATAAGGTTATCAGAAAGGCCATAAAGCTTATATTGTAAAAAAGTTGTTTGCAATGTTAAAAAAACAAATCTGATTGTGGTAACACACACTGTACAGCATCAAAAGGTATACAGTGAAACCCTGTCCACTTTTTATGCCATGACGCACATGTTGTGATGAACTAGCTTTGGCCAGGCTAATGCCTCACAGAAATGATTCCTTAAATGTTTTCAACTGTAAGATGCTGCATTACATTTGACCCTCCCTGCACGACTTGCAGCAACCAAAACAAAACCATAGTGCTAGGCAGATGCGGCAGTGAGGTTGCAAGTGGCCGCTTTGTGAACGAACTGTGAGAGTAAACTGAAGGAACCAGCGAAAGTAGAGTTAGGCAACATCGGTGACAATTGTAAACAAGTGCAGAGGAAGCCCTCTGTTGTGCCGTTCCATGTGCTCCCGTTTGCATTTCTGTAATAGCTGTAGAAACTTCCAAGCATTGCGCAGAGGCCCTCACCAGGCTCCACTGCAAATTTTTGTCATACACCAGAAGTTATAGGGTGGCGTCTTAGAGCAAGAATTTTTCAAATTAGTTAATTATCAGAGGAGATAGGAGAAACTTAAATGTCGCTTTTCCATGCTCCAAGGTGGCAAGCTTCACTGCCAGTGTAGACACTGGCAGTGGAAGCCCGACGATCGCGGCTCAATCTGGCACGCGCGATAGAAGAAAGCGGAGAGCAAACGCGCAGTCTTCCGTCGCGCAAAAGGCTGTGAGGGGGGGGGGGGGGCAGTGGTGTGCTCCGGCATCAACTGCACATTTGGCGACTGGGCACTAGGGGGACTGACGATCGCGGCTCAATCTCACGAGTCAATATGGAGGAAAGCGGGGACGCAGCAGGGGAGGGAGGGTTGGCCGCTTCCACTTCGCCACTAAGTGCGTACTTTGCACGGCCGCGCATATGTGCACGTGCGTGCCGTATCTTAAAAGGGATCTGCAGACGACTCATACCTTTCTGCGCACTGTGTTCTCGCCGCTCTTGCGTTGAAGCCATAAATCACACGAAGGTCACTTCGCTCGCTGCTGCTACCGCGCTTGCTCACACCAGAGTTCTTACAGCGAGTGTCCGCGCTAATAGTGTGATGTGTTCATGTTTGCCTGTGCGCGATGACATCATTATCATTATTTCAGTTGGCAAGCGAATGTACTAATTTGCTATTGGAATCGATAGCAAATTAGCTTTTGCCTCGACTAGCATCTGCAAGAGACTTTTCTTCCATGCCTTCTCCTATACTATAGCTGAAGGACCACAACACATTCACAGTGGGAGCCCCGCCTGCCTTCTTTTTCTCCTCTTCTTTTTGATTAGCGGCGCATTCACAGTGGTGGCATTGTGCATTCTCTGTTCGACAATTTTCTGAGACAACAAGCAATAATCGGTGATGTTGCAGGCAGTGTGTCTTATGTAAAGGCATTTGTCCATGTGACCTTCACTCTATGGTTGGAAATGGGGCTTCCTCTAGATGAAGAGCGCGCAGGCTCCTGTGTGAAATTTCAGCTGTTTCATGCCATGCAAAAGTGCGCAATGGAAGCCCGACGATCGCGGCTTGGTACTCCGCAGACTCAGTCGGCACCTCATTATCTATGCGCCATGCTCCTCTATTTGCAATGGTCAAACCTGGTCAGGGGTCCTTTAACTGGCGTCTGAGCCTAGTGTTGCGAGAAATGACCCAAAATAGCTTTCAATTAAGAAGTGATGCCATTACTAGCTGTGATAGCCTTTTGCACCTAATACTGTATTTGCATGATCCTACTGCACCCCCGATTGTAACACGCAGTTATATTACCGCCCAAATAAAAAAAGATAACTTGCTCCCGATTCTACAGCGTACATCAAGTAACGAAACCTAAGTCAACATGTAGCGTGTTGAAACGATTTTATGGAGCAGACAAAGGCAAGCCACATCTTTTTTTTCCATCCTGCCACTGGACTACCACGACAAAAGGCGTCTGAGCAGAAGCGCTATGACAGGAGTACAGCAAACTGGAAAATGGGGACTGCAAATCGAGGCATAAACAAACAATGTCCGTTCAACCACAGTGTAGCTAGCTACCTTGCATTTAGCTTTTTATGTTTAGTAAGAATAGTTTTTATTTTCAATAGAATTAGTTACGATTGCAACACGCATGCAAATTTGAATGCACATATCGTTCAAAAAAGGTGTGCGTTAGAATCACGTAAATATGGTAGTTGCCTTCAAGGATATGCCATATTGTTTTTATGATCTAGTTGCTGGCTATTTCAGTGGTGACCAAGGATGCATATGGAGCACTGCACGCTTCTGGTGCCTGTAAGTGCACAGAATGCCTACTTCCAATTGTAGGTCCCGGCAATTTGTGTGCAAAAACAGTTTGTGTGATGCAGCCATTGGTCATCGGGTTGTTGTGCATGACATGCCACACCAATGACGCAGCTTGCACCACAAAAGTGCATTCAGTACGTACTGAGCACTCAGTCCTAAGTGCGCAGAGGTGCCAAACACTACTGCCCAGTTCACATCATATGAGAGGTTGCTTGCTGCTCTGATGCTGAATGAATTTGTGGGCTAAGACTTTGGAATGGTTCCCTACAAAATCCATTCATTTGAACCTTTGTCACTGGTTCACAAACCAATATGTCATTGTAAGCAACTACTGAAAATCAATTCAAAATAACCATTCCAATACGTGGCCCCAAGTTGTGACTAAGCCATAGCTGGCTGCAATTCAAGGAAATTAATAGACTAGAAAAGCTTTTATTGACGTAGTATCAACTACCTTGACAACCACTACAATTCTGGACACTAGGGATTGATTGCAAGTGGCAGCTTTACATGCCACAGTCATGTAGGGTGAGGCACCAAAGCTATATTACTGTTTCCTATTTATACAATTAGGCAACACTACTGTGCAGTCCCTTTAAGATGTAATCAGAGTTTCTACATAGTTGTTTCTCTGAAGTCCTCAATTGACAATTAAGCTAGGCAGGTTCTAAGAGACTGTACTATTAAACCCGTAATATTACACAAGGTACAGTACAAAGAAATATTATACAGGAGGAGGGCTTGAGGTCCCATTACAATCTTTGACCTTGGTAATTCCTCCTGTATAATATTTCTTTGTATTGTATCTTGTCTAATAGTTATAATAAAACCTCAAAATACAAGAAATAATATATGATGCCTGAAAGGCCCATTTGTACAAGAGATCAATCAGGACACATTAATAGCACAATCAGGACAATCAGGACAAATTAATAGCACAAAAGCACAATCAGGACAAATTAATAGAATACCTACAGATGCTTAGAGTACATTTCAAATTATTTGCTAATGTATTTTATGCGAACCTGCAATAACAGCATCAGACAAGTGGAGACAATTCATCCTTCACATTACACAAATAGGATAACAATCTGGCTCAGTAAGGTGGTCCATTTGCTCACCTGGTCATCAGCCTTCAGGCTTCGCAGTTTCATGCGCAACTGAAACCGGAGAAAGTTGTTTGTGCCAATAGGCTGCAGCTCCAGAAGCCGGCAGAGTGCAGTGAGCTGAGGTCGTGTCAGACTGTCCAGGGTAATTTCATCTTCAAACAGCTTTGAAAACTTCAAAATTTCTTCATTTGTCGTATCTTCTCCAGACTCTCTTATCTTTAAAAAAGAAAAAAACTTTTTTTTTAGTAAAGAACATTTTGAACTCGGGGCAGCCAGGCTCCTACACAGGACACATCCCCACTCACAGCAGAGCAGGTAAAGCACATTCAACAATGATGATGATGATATGTGGTGTTTTATGGCGCAAGGGCCAGGTTTGGCCAAAGAGCGCCATGACGAGTGGTGATTTTGACAATGTATTATGGAGATGTGACTTGGCTGTAAACTGGCCTAAAAATTGTCACTGTAAAGTGCGTAAAATATATGTGCTATAAAATTATGGCGATGACTAATGACGAATACTATGAACATTAAAATCTATCGTAGAAGAATGATGCAAAATAGAAAAATATAGGGTGGTAAAATTACTTGGAGCACTGCTGCCTCGCCAGAGCCCTTGAAACACAAGGGCCTAGAGGCATGTGCTATACGAAAAGCTATCACAGCGACATCCTCTGAAGAGAGGACCCGCTACGAACATATGGGGCTAACAACATGCAAGACAACATCTTTCAGAAAACTTAGGACTGCGTTGGTGTCAAATAAAGGTTCTGGGCCGAGGAACATAACAGGATGAAGGGGGATGTGCTGCCGGTATGCTAAGGGAAAATGTTTCTTTCTTTCATATTCGGCTTCCCGACACTCCAGGAGGACGTGGAGGACGGTCAGCCTCTCCACACATCTACCGCAGGTTGGAGGATCATTTTCAGTGAGTAAATAGTTATGCGTGCCAAATGTGTGTCCTATTCTGAGGCAACAGAATAGGACATCTGTTCGCCGTGATTTTGTTACGGAGGGCCAAGAACCTAACTGTGGCTTTATCACGTGCAGTTTGTTATTTATTTCTGCGTCCCATATACGTTGCCAGTAGTTTCGCAGTTTCCTTCTTAAGAAAGGCTTCAGGTCTGTGACAGGGACCGAAGCAGTAGGGTTAACTGCATGCAATGAAATTGATGTGGCCATCTGGTCCACTAGAACGTTACCCTGGATGCCCCTATGGCCCGGCACCCAGCATATAATCACATGCTGGTTAGATACATATGCTTTACATAAGACGGAATAGAGTTCAATTATAACAGGATTTTTGTGCTTACAGAACGATATCAAAGCCTTCACAACACTTAGGGAGTCCGTATATATAACTGATTTTTTGAGTTTTAATTACCTTATATGCTTCACAGTCAACAATATTGCATAGGCCTCAGCCGTAAAAATACTAGTTTCCGGATGCAGTACATCGGATTCCAAGAAGGATGGACCGACGGCTGCATAGGAAACCCCGTCATGTGACTTCGATGCGTCTGTGTAGAACTCCGTGCAGGAGTGTTTGTGCTGGAGTTCCCGGAAATGCATTTGGATTTCAATGTCTGAAGCGTGTTTTGTAACTTGCATGAAAGATATATCGCATTGTATCAGCTGCCACTCCCAAGGAGGTAGCAGCTTGGCTGGATGCATTAGGCGAAGCTCGAGGAGTGGGACATGCATTTCATGACTAAGCTCCCTCACATGCAGCGAAAAAGGCTGTCTTACAGAGGGACGATTACGAAAGAGTGTAGCATATGTATTCTCGTTAACGGTATTAAAACACGGATGTTGAGGATTAGAGTGGACTTTCAGAAAATATGTTTGGCTGACGTATGTTCTCTGCAGATGAAGTGACCACTCATTTGATTCTACATATAAACTTAGTATGGGACTCGTTCTGAAAGCGCCAGTGGCCAGTCGGATTCCTTGATGGTGGACCGCATCTAGCATCTTTAGCGCGCTCGAGGCTGCAGAATGATAGATCACGGCACCATAGTCTAGTCGTGATCGAATGAGGCTCTTATAGATATTCATTAGAGACTTCCTGTCACTACCCCACGTAGTCTGGGATAGAAGTTTCATTAGGTTCATTGCTTTCAGACATTTTTCTTTAAGGTGTTTAATGTGGGGACGAAAGTGAGTCCATAGTCAAGTATGACGCCTAGAAATTTGTGTTCTTTGTTTACAGGTATCTGTTGTCCACATAGTCCTAAGCAAGGATCTGGGATCAGGCCTCTCTTTCTTGTAAAAAGAACACAAGAACTTTTGTTAGGATTGATCTTAAATCCATTTTTGTCTGCCCACATTGACACTTTGTTCAGGCCATGCTGTACCTGTCTCTCGCATACTGCGAGGTTACAAGATTTGAAAGCTATTTGAATGTTGTCCACATGGACAGAGTAAAAGATGGTTGGTGATAATGAAGCACAAAGCGTGTTCATCTTCACAATAAAGAGCGTGCAGCTGAGCACGCCTCCTTGGGGTACACCCGTTTCTTGCGTAAAAGGACGTGAAAGTACATTGCCGACTTTTACCCGGAAGGTACGAGTGGACAGATAGCTTTCTATTAGGTTAAGCATATTACCATGGATGCCCATTTCTAACAAGTCTCTTAAGATACCGTAACGCCACGTTGTATCGTACGCCTTTTCCATATCGAGAAATATGGATAGGAAGAACTGTTTATGTATAAATGCATCCCGGATATTTCCTTCAACACGTACGAGGTGATCGGTTGTGGAGCGCCTTTCTCGGAAGCCGCACTGATAAGGATCAAGCATTTTGCTCTGTTCAAGGAAGTGAATGAGTCGCCGATTTATCATTTTTTCGAACACCTTACAAATGCAACTTGTGAGGGCTATCGGGCAGTAACTTGCCACTGAGGAAGGGTCATTGCCTTGTTTCAAAACAGGGACCACAATGGCTTCCTTCCATGTGGTTGGAAGGTACCCTGCATCCCAGATGGTGTTGAAAAGTGTGAGTAGTGTAACTTGCGTATCATTGTGTAAGTTTTTAAGCATTTCATACATGATTCGATCAGATCCTGGTGCGGAGCTCTTGCATGCGCTCAAGGCAGCTCTCAATTCGGCAATACTAAAGGGACGGTTGTAAGGCTCATTCTGTCGACATTTTCTGATGAGTGGCTTGCATTCTTCTATTTGTTTATATTTTAGGAAGGATTGCGAATAATTTGTTGAACTGGACACGTTCTCAAAATACTCCCCAAGTGAGTCTGCCTGGTCTTGCAGTGTATCGCCCTGTGTGTTTACCAGAGGGAGTGAATATGTTTGCCGCCCTCTAATCCTATTAACCCTGTTCCAGGCTTTGGCCTCATCTGTATAGGAGTTGATACCGGATAAAAACTTCTGCCAACTCTCTCTTCTGGCCTGTCGGCGGGTTCGCCTGCCTTGGGATTTTCCTTTTTTAAAATTGATAAGATTCTCCGCAGTGGGGGAGGCGCGTAGCAACCCCCACGCTTTGGTTTGTTTCTTACGAGCGATCCTACAATCGTCGTTCCACCACGGGACACGCCGTTTGCATGCCAATCCATTTACTTGTGATATACATTTAGTTGCGGCATCTATTATGAAGGCTGTAAAATATTGCACAGCCGCATCAAATCCTAACAAGGACATGTCATCCTATGAAATACTACTGAGAGTTCGGAATTTCTCCCAGTCAGCTGTATCAATCTTCCACTTAGGATCCTGTCGTAGATATTCGTTTTCTTTAGGTGTTCTTATCAGTATGGGGAAGTGGTCGCTCCCGTAAGGATTGCTCGCAACTTCCCATTCGAGTTCGGCCAGTATAGACGGGGAAACTATACTGAGATCTATTGAAGAAAAGGTTTTGTTGGCAAGACAGTAATATGTGGGTTCTTTCTTATTCAGAATGCACGCACCAGAAGAGAAAAGGAATCGTTCAACAAGTCGTCCTCGCGCGTCTATACGAGGGTCGCCCCACAGGTAGTTGTGTGTATTGAAATCGCTAAGAACAATATAAGGTTCTGGCAATGCATCTATGAAGGACTGAAATTCATGTTTAGCTAATTTGTAATGTGGGGGTATGTAGAGCGAGCACACGGTGATAAGTTTGTTTAGGAGAAGAGCACGAACCGCCACTGCTTCAAGGGGCGTTTGTAGCTGTAAACGCTGACAGGAAATACTTTTATGAATAAAAATGGCAACACCGCCTGATGATACGACAGCATCATCGCGATCTTTGCGGAACTTGACATATGGTCGGAGAAAGTTTGTGTGTTGTGGTTTTAAGTGTGTTTCCTGTAGACACAGCACTTTTGGATTGTGTTTTTGGATAAGCTCTTGCACGTCATCAAGGTTCCTAAGAAGACCTCGAACGTTCCATTGAATAATTTGTGTATTCATATTGAAAGTAAATAAGTGCTGTGTGTATGGAAACGGAGGTGATGCCTTAGGTTACAGAGCTCTTTCGAGGTCCTGTAACAGGGGTTCTGCCCTTTTTGGAGCGTTCGACGGAGCCTCGCCGCTCCTTTGGCGCTTGGTGCCCCTTGAGGATAGGTGTAGTGTCCATTGCCTCTTGTGAGGCGCCGGACACGTGCTCTTGCGAGCGAGAAGTTACCAGGGAGAGTCCTGCCTTCGAGGGCAAGACCCCTGCGCCCACCAGCCCGGAGGTCGATGGGGCTCCTTGAGGGATTTGGCTGCGCCGGCCGTTGCCAGCGCTGGAAGGGACCTGGGAGGTTGAGGCAGGCTCGGCTGCGCCCACCTTCGGGGTCGATGGTCCCTTCTCCTCAGTTGACAGAGCAGCGCTAGCTGCAATTGCCGCGGGGGCAGATGGCGTAACTGCCGACTCACTGCTTGTGGGTCGGACAGCCACCGGAGGCTGCCCCCTGACGCTGCCCCCTGACGCGCCACATCGGCAAAGGTTTTCTTGGGCAGGTATGATACCCGCCTGCGTGCCTCCTTGAAAGTTATGTTTTCCTTGACTTTGATTGTAACAATTGCCTTTTTTTTTTTTTTCCAGGAAGGGCACGACCGCGAGTACGCGGCGTGCTCCCCATCACAGTTTACACAGTGGAGAGCATTCGCACAAGCTTCAGTGGCGTGTTCGTGGGCACTGCATTTCGCACATGTTTGGCGGCCGTGGCAGCTCTGCGAACTGTGGCCGAAGTGCTGGCATTTGAAACATCGCAGTGGATTTGGCACATACGGCCTAACACGGAGCTTTACGTACCCGGCCTCGATTGACTCGGGTAGGACACTTGAATTGAAGGTGAGTATTAGGTGTTTGGTTGCAATCTCTTTACCATCCCGCGTCATCTTTATTCTTCTCACATTGACAACATTCTGCTCACTAAAGCCCTCCAAGAGCTCTGCGTCTGTCAGCTGACGCAAATCATCGTCTGAGACAACGCCGCGGGTAGACATTCAACAAAAGGAAACCTTTATTTAATATGAATTCAAGAGAAACTAAGTGAAATAAGTTACTAATATTTTTGTGCACAGTTTATATAACAGAATGTGAAAACCGCAGCCAACCGTCAACAACAGTGCATCGACAACAGTGCATCAACAACAGTGCAGAGACTATTCCTTTAATGTGGTGTTTGCTCACTGAAAGTTCCGCTGTGCGCTCCCTTATTGATCAAGTTACTACCCTGTGTACAGCTGAAAACACTGTTCTTGCATCCACTCCATTCTGTTTCTAATAAACTGCATGCTGGACACTCTTAAAGGCCCGATATCAAGAGCAAGTGTTCCAAGCCATGTGACAATGCCTAACGTTCCGTCCCTGCACTCATGCACAGATTTCACGATTCTTGTTCAAGAATGCACTGCGTGTCTTCAGCCCAAACTTTGTTTTGTCCATCCCCCCTTTCTGAACCATCTTGGAACATTTTTGTGTCGCAAAAGAAAGGAACCTGCAACCACAAGCACATGCGCACCCCGTATGTCACAGTGGCGGCACCATTTATTCTATCACATTTCTCACTTTGTAATTCTGAAACAAAAGAAATGATGCAACATGTTTTTCCACATTACATCAGCTCAAATCCATAGCCTTAATTTGCAAAATTTTGAAGAAAATTGAGGATGGCCTTTAAAAAAAAAAGATTTTTAATGTACCACTAATCTAACAAAGGCCTAAACTTGAGTGTTTATTGTGTTATGAATTTTTAGTGCCGCTTGGGCACTAAAAAAGAGAGATAGTTGCCTCAAATTTTAGCAACTTTCATGGCAACAGGCTAACAAAATTTGAAAACCATGCTCTTCACAGATAGGGAGGAAAAAAGCTTAAACTTTGAACAATATTGTGGTATGCTCCGTTTTTGCGATTTTAGAGTATGAAAGCAGGCATACTCTGTAACAATTAATTAGAATTGATTCGATTTACTTATACTCTATCACAAAGTATTTTTAGAACCATAATCTCAACAATTTTTGGAGGGGGAGCTAACCAAAGTGCACTTCAACAAAATTCGCAAAAAGCACTTCTTACTGACGGTGTGCTTATACCAATTTTTTTCTAGAAGACAATTTTTTCGCCCACAAAACTAAGATTGCTTCCATCTTTCTTGGCACTCAAGTAGCAAAATATATGCTTTTGATCAAAACCAACAATGGTCACCTGACATGCCTGGCCAAAGTTATCTAAACACACCCACTAGTAACTGACACAGCACACTGTAGTAGGCCCTGAAGCCTGGCCTGGGCCAACATGTCTGAGGCACCCCACTTTGAGATCACTGCTATTTTTAAATATTAACTGTAATGATGCTGCTGTGTCACAGAAAGGAAAAGAAAAGTGAAACTACAAACCTTTTCGCAGAACTCGGCAAATTCTTTCGCGTTGTGGGAATGGGTTTCGCCTCGTTTCTTCACAGCCATTTCATCCAAGGTGTTTTGCAAGAACTTGGCCATTTCAAGTTTCACCTTAAGTTCCTTCTTCACTTTTGCATCCTAAGGAAACAAGAAAGCTATGCAACAGCTGTATTTAATGCGGACACGCAACTTCTCTTGCCAAACAAGAGGATACAATACTTGTGTAAACAACTCCTACAGTACAATGTACTAAGACTACAAAAATCTAAGGAGCATTGGAGACATGAAAAATTTTGTTGCAGCCGATGCAGGCATTTCAGAAATGAAAGATGTCTCTACTTCTGTATGTGACATCCACATGACAAACCTCATATTCCAGCTCCACACCCGTGCAGCAAGGAAACTATACGTTTAGCCATCTTCATGTTTACAAAACTAGGCCAAGGAATGTACTGGCAGGATGCTTAGTATACTAAGGAGAAATTAAAAAGTTTGGAGAAATGCACAGTACCTTATCAGATGTTGTTTGAAATGTAGATGGTAGCATGCCGGGAAACAATTTCAGGGCAACTGGTAGCAGGAACTCCATGAATGGAACAATAATAAACACCGAAAATGGAAGAAGTCGAAATAAATCTGAAACTGTTCGGACAAGCTGCAAGACAAAAGAGGGCACAGATGTCAGAAGTATATTTCACTCAAACTAAATCTGCACTTACGCCAACAAGAAAACATTACGGTTTCAGAGAAACACTAACATGTAAGAACATGATGTCCATGATCCACAGTGGACATTGTGGTCAATGTTTTGGATGCTGCCCTATCAAGAAAGCTGGCTAACCTTTTACAATGTAACAAAATGACTCTATAGACAGCAGATGTTATAAGCCAGAAAAGAGCCTCAAATAATAATAATAATAATATTTGGGGTTTTACATGCCAAAACCACTTTCTGATTATGAGGCACGCCGTAGTGGAGGACTCTGGAAATTTTGACCACCTGGGGTTCTTTAACGTGCACCTAAGAGCCTCAAAGGCTTCTTTTAGGTGACAAGGAAGGGGAAAGACTAAGATGCTTTAATCTACTTTTGCTATACGACTCAAGATGATGGAATGCAGCTCACCCGACATAATGAATATTCAAATAATTAGACGCATAAATATTAAATCAGTGAGACAATGACAGATCTCATACCACAGTAATATGGTTGATTATAATGTTAAATATATTGCTCAATTTTAACAATCACATTATACATTACTGAAGTGCAGTTATCTAGGAACATGCCTACAGGTGCTTGAATACTGCTAATTGAATGATTTCTGATATTACTGGGCTTAATAGGTCTTGCTAGAGCAGTGACCAACTTGATATAGTGGCTAATAGCAATGGCATTTTGTTGTTGAGCACATGGTTGCAGGATCAAATCTTAGCCACAGTAGCTGCACTTTGATGGGCACAGAACATGAAAACACTCATGAAATTTAAGTGGACTCTATTGAGAGCCAGGCTAGAAATATTTATAGCCATGCCCACCCTTGGCAGTGCCTATGATAACTTGATTTCTCATTTTGGGCTCACCCGTCTTAGCTCCAAGTTTTGTACTTATATACTTCCGACACACAATGAACTGGTAGCACCATCTCTTCGTTGGCTCTTTAAACTACTGCTGGGTTTCACTTTTAACTGCAGGAAAAAGCAGATAGACTGTATCAAGAATGCAGCTGCACTGGGTACATGACCGTGCTGCAAAGGGTGTATGGGCACTAGGGTACAGAAATGACGTAACCAAATACACAAGTTAAATTTGTTCATGCATTAGAAAGCTTACATGTTTAACTTATGTTACAGCTAGTGGGGATATTATGGTCTTATTTTGCAATCATGCTTGTTCCCTATTCGCAGTGGGCCGATTTGTTTACCAGAGGTCGTTTAGCCACTACGGTACAGAAATGACCCCCCTACTGGTGGCGCCCGAGACTGCCCTGTGCCGCTCAAGCCTGCCACGCTCGTAGGTGGTTGGAGTTCCTGCGCTTGCCTTAGTCTCCTGTGCTTATGCTCCCTATGGAGATAGGCACGTCCCACTTTTGTCAAAGGGGTTGGGTATTCCTTTGTTGTGCTGCCTGAGCCTCTCCACGCCATTTCTGGACTCTACGTGTCAAACGCAGGGGTGCCATAGCCACGCAAGCGTCAAATTTTTGCAACAATTTGCACACTTGTAGGCATTACAGTAAAAGCTCGTTAATTCGAACCACAAGAGGAAGCCACTTCAGTTCGAATTAACAAAAGTTCGAACTAAGGAAAGTGATGGAGAACAACAGTACACTGCGATTTGGAAGCAGTAGTGCATGTCAGAAATTGAATGCTTGAAAAAGTCCGTGATCGTAGTCTGCCTTTCTTCCTTGAAGGCGACAGCTAGCACTTTTTTGCTCTAACGAGTGAATGTGGCTGAAGGCCTAATCTTCGCCTTCTTCAAAACTGAAGAAGAAACGAGCAGCGTTCAATCCAGCCATGACCTCCGCAGCGGAGGGCCGCACTGGCGCTTCGTCTTCCTCCTCCTCTTCACCGGCAGCGACTGGTTCAGCGCTTCTGACCTGAGAAATTACGTCCTCATATGTCAGTGCACCACACACCACTGCACTCTCGTCCACGTTGACATGGTCAGCAAAGGAGATTTGCAAAGCCCCCGAGATTTGCGACGCGCAAAAAGTCTCAGAGGTCAACGTAGAATGGAGACGAGGCAGGGCGACGCAGCCTTGTGTGTAGGCCACGGAGTAAGACATTTAGGAGGTGAAACTCCCGTCAGCGCGAGTGAGCGCGGGCGACCAGATAAAGTCACAATTGTTGTATGTGCCGACGGGGCCATATACAGTGGCGGTGCCATGCGGCGCATCGTAGAACCGGCGGCGAAAAAAAAAAATGCAGCGCCCGGGCACCGGCGCGCTTTCAACGGCGGTAATTTCTTTCCAGGCCGCCAGCACGATAACGGCTCCGCGGGCTTGTGACCTTTTCTGGTCGCCGCAAACAGCGGAGTTTCCTCTCCTAAATGTTTTTTGCTACGTGGTGTAGGCAGTTGACGTCTTTCTCTGGCCGTGTGCCAGGCACCAAGCCGCCGGCACGGTGGCACGTAGTTCGAATTATCGGTGGCGGAACCTTCTCCCGTTCGAATTAACGGGCTTTTTTATGCATAGACGTTTGTGGAGCTTGGCCAGACCAAATCGTACAGTTCGAATTATACATAAATTCGAATTAGTGAAGTTTGAATTAACGAGCTTTCAATGTATAACTACTGATGAGCACTAGTCTGAGTTAAATGAATTATACCTGCTGTGGCATAGTGAGCACTCTCAAATGTGACCACTCCTGCTCGGATTGACAGATGTACTGCCAAGCCATGCCTCTCTGAATGCTGCACACAAGGCTAAATTTAGCTTCAGCTGCATCATGCATGATACAATAGTGCCATCTGTGCATGTGACACATGTGTGATCAAGTAATGGCTTCTTTCCACTATATAACAACACCAATATAAGACATGCGGGTACTAAGGTTGCAAAGATATAAGCGATAATAGTATATCATGTTTTCATTACATGTGGTTTTAGCAAGCGACCCCCTAGACCAATTTTAAAGATGTTTCACGCCAAAATATGGCACATTTGCATTAAAATGATCTGTGCTGCCTGCACATTTATTTTTTTATATGACTGCGCACATCTATGATCGCTCAATGTGGTGAATTGAAGTGGCAACTATGCTCAATAAAGGTAAATGAATTTGCTTGAAGTGCATCCTATTTTTCAGAGGATTCACTTCATCTCATCTTCCTTACCACACCGCAGGAAAAGAAGCATAGTCATAAAATAAAAAGTAAATATAATGAATTGCGATCATAATAAATGCAATAAACTGAAAGAGACTGCTAAATCAGCACACTTGCAGTATTATACGCAGCTCAAATTAGATTTAGTTTCCATTCAAATCTTCAACAACGAAGCTGAAGCAGCTTGTAGAATGGCACTATTAATGCATAATATTATGTAAGTAAGATCCCTAGGTAAAGGTGAGGCAATAACAAAAATGAGTTTGCTTAGGAACAGCTTGTCCCATAGATGCTGCTCTGACAACTACAGTGCCAACAAGTTTCAGCTTTGTAAGCAGCATTATTTTAATGCATAGCCAGATGAAACCTTGATGTTTATCTGGCTTCTGGTTTTCGTATTAATTTTTAAGGACTCATCACCACATGTTCAAAAAAGAATGGATAACAGCTGAAACAATTTTGACACTACCTCTCATGAAATTATACACAAAAGAAGCAACAGCAGGTGTAAAACCTAAACTTAAATAATAATAATAGTAATAATAACAATAATCATAATAATAATGCACCTGCTTATGCTCTCGTCGAGACAGTTCATCTCCATTGAGCACCCTATAGACCAACCGGCTTGAGACTCGTATGTCAATGAACAAGAGCCGGAAGCCGTGGTAGTAGTGCACCAACTCATCCCAGATCCTCTTCACAAGTGGCCGTTTTGGTGGCACCGGCACAGGTGCAGCAGACGTGTCTAGCTTGGCGGCTACTCTGGACGGCTCGGCTTCTTTGAGTGCCTTGACTGTGCCTTCTACCTTGGAGGACTCTTTCTCGAACAGCTGCTGGGAGGGCACAGACAGTGGCCGGCACAACACCAAGGACAACATATTGTGCGAGGGCACAGTTCCAGTTGGCGCCCGTCGGCGCTGCAAAAGTGGTGCGCACCCATGCCACGATGACACCAAATGTCTGTGTGGGTGCCAGGAGCACTGAAAACCAGCTACAACACACCTCCCTGACCGCAGCATGGTCAGCTGCCAAAGGTGTACACCGTTGGAAATGGGCCTCCGGTGCATGGCGGTGTGACCCAGAGGTGTAGGACTGGCAGCCCTTAGTACCTTAGTAAAGATTCACGGACACCATGCACGGTCCTGTGCAAGAGAAGATAAGAGAATGCTTACTATCCAAATGCAATGTAAAGCCAGTCAAAGGGGAAGAACTTGTTTTTCCTTCTTAAATCACCAAATCTTGAATACTGAACTTTCTGCAGATTGCTACATTAACAAATGTAATTCAGACTCTGCTGCTCCTATAATTATGATCACTGCTTATAACCACCACAAAAAAAAAAAAAAAAAGGAAAGAAGAAAACTGAGAGCTGCTTTTGCTATTAAATGTGAACAGCATTTGCCACACATGTTAATGCCACTGCTGACTAGTACAGAAATGCCTACGAAGCATGCAGCATATTTTTCAGATTGAACTTGCACCAACTGTACTAGAAGTTTAATATAGATAGCACAGGTTCCTGGCTTTTGTATGCACTTTTGGCATCAGAATAATAAGTTTCGACAAGCACAAACATGTTTTCAATTTCTAGCTACAGACATTATTTCTAATATTGTTTTGTCAAGCCAATGTTGCTGCAGTTCTCTTTACGTACTGAAATAAAAGCAAATTTTTAAAACCTTAACTACCGATCACAAGGTAACTTTCTCCATAACAAAGAGCATCCTCTCGTGCTGATGATGGGTCAATTTGTTGTGAACTTTCGACAATTATTGCACACGTGTATATGTGCATCATCATCATCATCATCATCATCATCATCATCATCATCATCATATTTATGTCCACTGCAGTATGAAGGCTTCTCCCTGTGATCTCCAATTACCCCTGTCCTGCGCCGACCGATTCCAACTAGCACCCGCAAATTTCCTCATTTCATCACACCATCTAGTCTTCTGCCGTCCTCTACTGCGCTTCCCTTCTCTTGGTACCCATCCTGTCACCCTAATGGTCCAACGGTGTATATGTGCAGTTCTTGCAATTTTGACAAATTAATAACACACAATAAATTTCAGTGTTTATTTCCAACAAGACTAGTCACAATGCAATTGATATTCCGGCTATTCTTAATTTTAGAAAAGAAAATGGTGCTGAAAATGCACGTCTAAAGAAATTCTGCACATTGAAACATTTCTTTCTATATTTGTCATGGCAGTTAAGAGGTAAACTGCTACTGGAATAAATTTTCTGGATTTAAAGTGCAATATGACTCAACAAAAATGCAAAAATATGTATGAAGCTATTGGACTTGGCACCTCTTAGCTCAATAATGTAAGCCAAGGTTGGCCAGTGGTAGCGCCTGAAGTAATTTTTCTTTCACTTTCAACATAATGTATTGGTAAAGTGTACAAAGATCATCATTTTGTATTACCTCTTCCCTCTTTGTAGAAGCAAGCCACAGATAACTACATGATTAATGGAGCAACTAAAGAGGTTGTTGGTGAGGCTATGGAGGACATATACCAGTCTACAGTTCCCTTTAAAAGTAAGCTGTCAACTGAATGCTATTATATCTTTGGGCTGCTTCTGCTTCAGGCTAGACGCCCAGTAGAATGAGAACTGGCACTAAGACTGTGACTTGGTGTTTGCAGATTGCCAAGTCGAAATAACCACTGGTGCTTTATAAAACGTTAATATAGTGAGTACAGAAACATGAACACTATTAGAGGTAGTTAAATATGGAAGGAGCTGACAGTTATGTATTATGAATTACCACGCCAAGCAGAACAAGTCTGTTATTGTTATGCCCTTGCACAGTTTCTGTGGCTACTACAACTAACCTCAACAAAATTTGCAGCAAGGCATAGTTCTGTTTAAAATACGGATGCATTCTTGTAAAATTACACAATATCAGGCACCTGACGTTAGTACAGAATAAGATTATGGCTCCAACATTAAGAGACAACAGTGCCGTGCAGTGTCACAATTTGTTCTGTGTCTCGTTTCTGATAAATCCAATAATGAGAATACTTAATCTAATGAAAAAAACAAACAAACATTCATGGTATCATACCTTCAACTAGAATATCTATTAAGTGTTAATTATTATAATGTTCAATGAACAGCTTGTTGCATTGATCTGTCCATTATGCAAATGTTGTACCAGAAATACTGCCGGAAATGGGCACTACTTTCTATGTACATGATGTCTGAGGCCTTATTCCCTGTGGCCAATGATTAATAAATTTCAAGCAGAAGCAACATGCCACTATGCATTTCTTGAAAAAGAAGGACTTCAGTATGCCTGAAACACATAAAAAACAGAACAGCTGGAGAACGGTATGTCAATGTACTTCAAGACAAGATACACTTCCAGTGTACTTGCAGAGGTACAGGACAGTGGTCACAACCCCGTGAAGTAGTAGAAGGCATGTAGTATCAGAAAGTTCATGCAAGTGGCTGCCTTGACTGGTTGAAACACAAGATCGAGCACAACATGAAAAGGAATCACATGTACACTATTCTGCCGTCTTGCATATGCCACCTTCTATTCATATAAAAATGGTAATACAGCACTTGCCTATTGAGCGCAAGCACCAAACACGAGGCATGTACCTAGATTGTGTTTTTACTTAAACACAAGGGGTGACAAGCACTTAATAAAGAAAGAATAAAGACATGCTTTCTTTCTTTCTTTCTTTTTTACAACCACTGATTAAAAGAACAGAAAGCAAACAGCTGAGCATGCTAGCTTAACAGTCGAAGAAGAATGAAGCCCGATACAGGTGGGTCAGTACTTAATATTAAAACACTAGCATCAGATTCTTTTGTCCGTTTTTAACCTTAAGCTTCTCTGTCTATCCCTGTCAATGCACACAGTCAACCTATGCATGTAACTTAAGTGGACATGCAGGAGCCATATAATCATAAATATGCATAGACTAGCCCCATGTCAATGCTTTTGTTAAAGGATCCATCAATTTAAAGAGAGCTTAAAATAAGTTTGACAGTCCTGTTCAAATTTACTGATTTGTTAGGAGATGTCTTCGAGAACACCATGGTCCAAGACTAAGTGTTTGGAAAAAAATTAAATCCTTCATAAATTATCAACAGATCTTAAACATTTCCCACTGACATGGATAATAGCAACACCACTCCATGTGTTATTGTTTGTGTCTGCCAATACTACACAGAGTGGCTGTTCATACCATTCAGGTGAGCAACCTTTTGGCTAGCCAAGTGATCCTACCACCTGCAATACCACCAACAAGGCACAGCACAAATGTCCACTTTTTACTTTTAGGGCAACATTGGCACAATAACAAATACATGAGAACAAACCATATCATGAGAAGCCAACAAACACTGACACCAAGGACAACATAAGGGAAATCACTTGTGCTTGATAAATGAAATAAAAAACTATAAATTAATGGAACTGAAAGTGGATGATAAAACAACTTGCCACAGGTGGGGAACGATCCCACAACCTTCGCATTTCGCGTGCGATGCTCTACCAATTGAGCTACCGTGGTGCCATTTCCCGATCCACTTTCTTGGGTATTTATGTTTCCTAATAGAATCCTGGGAGCGTTAGCCAGTGCCACCACTCGTAGACCTTGGCAGCGGATGTGGAACATCCTTTCTGCTGCAGGCGTCACGAGAATGTCACGAGAACGCCTGCGGCAGAAAGGATGTTCCACATCTGCCACCAAGGTCTGTGAGTGGTGGTGCTGGCTAAGACTCCCAGGATTCTATTAGGAAACATAAATACCCAAGAAAGTGGATCGGGAAATGGCACCACAGTAGCTCAATTGGTAGAGCATCGCACGCGAAATGCGAAGGTTGTGGGATCGTTCCCCACCTGTGGCAAGTTGTTTTATCATCCACTTTCAGTTCCATTAATTTATCGTTTCTTTATTTCATTTATTAAGCACAAGTAATTTTCCCTATGTTGTCCTTCGTCTCAGTGTTTGTTGGCTTCTTATGATATGAATAATAAAAATCGGGCTCCTCGGTTAACCCGATTTCTTCTCGCTTATGAGAACAAACCAGTGGCATCAGACGCAGATGTACACTCGTTCAAATCAATGGGATGTAGACAACACATGTATCAGTGAACAAAGCAGTGCCTAGTAAGCTAAATATAACCAGTCACACTGAATGCAAGCTCAGGGAGAAGACAGTAACCTTACAGAAGGGAAATTTTCAGAAATTAGGAGCTTTGAGATATAGTGTACAGCACTATAATTCCGGTGTGAAAACCTTGTTAAAGTACACTCTTTTTGCATAAATTATCCTTCGCACTACGTCAAAAGTCATTTCAGGAACTTTTTAAGGAGTAACAAGTTGTGCTGAAGAGCACCTATCATGATTGACATAATTTCAAACAAACATATCACTAATATACAGGAACTTCCAGAAGTGTGGTACGCTTAGTACAACAATGTTTATTTGTCTAAAATTAAAAAAAAAGCAAAAATGAAATTTACAAGAACAAATGTAGTTTTTCTTGGCAACACTAGACTGTTTGTACGAAGCCAACAAGGGTGGTCATCAGGAGTTCAGTACTTTAAAGAAGTGCCGACACTTTTTTTTTTACTGGATGGGTGTTGAGCATGTAATAACATAATGAAGCCTCAATTTATCAAGTGTACAACAAATAAATTACTATTCAATGCAACCGCTTCAAAACACATGCAAAGTGCAGTGTGGCTTCAGAAGTTGCATCACAGAAGCTGGAGGTGGCAGTCAAATGGTACCACACACCACTGATGCGCACACTCACATCTTACTGTGCCAGCAAAACCAAGCACACTGAGCACATAACAGGATAACAAGGAAGGGAAGGTGTTATAAACCCCCTGCATTCTCCGAGAAGTGACAGCAGAGGACCAGGCTTAACCCACACCGAATGTGCAGTAGAAAATGACAGAGTGTGAGTGTCCTGGTAGCCTTTGGGGACAACATCATTGTGTGGCCTTCAAGCAGTAGACAAAGCTGAATGCGAATGCTTTGTAAAACCATGTGACTGCCACTTGAAACTTCTGTGGTGCCCTCCTGGGGAAGTACTTTCAGATAGTCTCTTTCAGAGATATCACTTTCAGTGCACTGATCAGCAGGTTGAACAATGCCACTTAAATCATTAAATCATACAATGCGGCATAAACTAAGTCCCATGAAAGGGATAGTATCGCTAACAGTGACTATCCAAGAATACGTCCCCTGCTTCCTGCCCAAAGCAGCACTGTACTGGGCATTGAGTTTTGAAATGGCCACATTAAACAGTAACATAATTATTTGTTGTGCCCTTGGGAATTTGCAGCTTTATACTATAGTAATGGCATTGACAGCTATCTAATTAGGAAAAAAAAAGGGTAGAAAAAAAAGGACGGGACTTTTGTATTATTGCTCCTTTAATAAATACCACAGCTTCTCGAATGCTTGATACTTGTCAGACAGTGGCATTTCCCACTGAGGAACAGTCAGGCTTGTGGCACAAGGTTCAGTGAACAAAAAGAAGAAGGGGAACTGAGGGGCCTGATTTTTGTTAAATACAACTATACGGGATCAACAGATGATGAAGCCAAGAAATGCATAGAGGTAGTTATTTGTAGTTCTAATTGAAGAGTAGGAGTGCTAAATTAAAAGGAAATATAAGTAGATGAAAAGACAACTTGCCACCGGCAGGAGTCGAATCAGTTTATGCAAATGAACCTTTGCTTGACACATTGTTCTTTCATTCACTTTCATTTCTTTTTAATTTATAATTTCTAATACTTCAAGTAAAACCAGGATAACTTCTCCTACCCTTTCCTTGGCTTCATAAGTTTCAGTGAAGGCTGACTTGCTTCTTGTTGCATGTGGTCCATTGATGCAAGCAATTAGGTGAAGACACCTTACTGCATCACCTTCTTTTGTATATTTTGCAAAATTTGTGCATAATGCATATATTCTGTCAGTAGCAATATCCAGCTGGCTGATACAGGAGTGGCTGCCCAAATTTTTATGTTGCCAGCAACTCCTTGCCTCTCTCTGGCACTATTCCAACCTTGCTGGGCTCAGTTTGTATTTACTATGTATTCTACAGTTATAACAGGATAACAAGGAAGGGAAGGTGTTATAAAGCCCCTGCATTCTCCGAGAAGTGACAGCAGAGGACCAGGCTTAAACCACGTCAAATGTGCATAACACCGTTAATAAAACTTTAGTTCTTTAGAGAATGTCATGTGTTCTCCAGCTCACCATGACATCCTTGCACTGTTTTTGCAATGGTTTTCATTGTCTTGTTGAAACACCAAAAGTTAATAGTCACCATTGCTAGGTATGAAAGTCAAAGCAAAGGGAACCCATATTATTTTGAAAGGAACACTGCTCTTTGCTTGCCTTCAATTCAGCCTCTCTTACAACCTTCAAAATGATACCTGGTGCCTAAGCTATGCGAAAGTAGAGTACAACCCCGTCACGGCTATGTAGAGCACATGGGAGCAGTGTGCCTCCAAAACCCTTAGCACTGCTTACTGGAGGAAGCTGGAATGACATAGTTGCTTCTGAACATGGGCAGCCAGGTACATAGGGCTTCACCCCTCATGGTCACAGCCATGCCTCCCTGCGCAGCTCCCCCTTTCTGATGATTTTGCCTGATTACTAGATGCACAAGCACACAGTATTTTGTCAAGTGATGAGTGGTTGCATTGCCGTGCCAGGACGCATGCTGATAAAAGAATCTTTCCTGTCACTTGTGCCTATCCCAGTTCTCCCTGTTATCGGGCAGAATCGTAAGAAAAAGGGAGCTGCGCAAAGCACATGGATATAACAGAAAATGGTGAAGCCCCATCCACCTGGCTGTGCATGCTCAGATGCAGCCATGTTGGTTGAGCTTCCTGCAGCAGGTGGGGCTAAGGGTCTTGGAAGCACACTGCTCCCACTCTCTAGGTAGCTGTGGCAGGGGCTCTACATGCGCTGCATAAGTTTCAAGTAAAATCACAGACACGCTTACATGCACCACAGAACACATACACAGGAACTAGGGGTCAAGTATGGTATGTGAACATGGTGCAGGTTTATGCTATCATCATTATTAAATGAAATTTATCGCAGGTAGAATGTTTTAGTTGCCATTCCAGTAAGACCTTCTGAATGTGAAACAACCTCACTTCAATGAACAAGGTCTAATTGGAACAATCCTTTTACGTGAACATCGTTTAACCGTCATGGGGTGATGTAGAGATGAGAAAAATAAATTATATATATATATATATATATATATGAAACAGTAGCATCAGAAGAATTTTCATGTTTGTGTGGTTCTTCACATCTATCTAGTAAAATTGGCACCTATATTTAAGAAACACTGGACATAAAAAGTGTCGATACCCTTCTTGCTCTTAACTATGTCCCTAAGAGACCCATTCCAATATTCTTAGTGTTTATTGTTCTTAAAGTAAAAGCTAATTGTTTTTTGTTGTTGTTTACTAGCACAATTCACATGAAAGAAATTCTTTATGATCCTAAACTAAACATTTGGCTGAAATATGGTTTGTTTTACAAATGAAAAAGGAGGAAGTTTGCCCATTTGCAAAATGTCTGAACTGTTGAAAAGTGCACATCTTTACTAAGAGTTTCATCTTGTAATACACCTCTCATTCATGATGAAACAGGCGACATTTTTGTTTTATGATGCCAAATCAATAACTGAATGCCAGCTCCACTAATGGCTTGGATGTAGTGTGCCTTTCAAACAATACATAGAGAATTATTAGCAAGCTAGCCCCTTAGCAGCACTGTAAATTCCTTTATTAAATCAATTTTAGGAAGTCATTATATCAATGAAAATGATTCAGAACTTTAAACCTGACTCATATACTGTATAAGGGAGCTAAGCTACATTCACCATACATAACAGTGACAAGTAATTTCGCACTGAATGGCACTCATAGAAGCGGCTGAGACTATTTTTTTTTAAAGCAACGACCTTTATTAACAGGTACACAGAAAATATTTATCAAGACATGCACTGCATCCAGTTGAAATACGCAGACAATGTTCACCTTGCGCGCAGTGGCAAAAAACGAAAACTCAACGCGCGGTTCAGGAGCCTGGGGCAAGATGTAAAACGCCACACAGCTAGCAGTTATATTGTAAGTACCCCTTTTAGTACTCGCCAAGTTGATTAAGAAAACAACTTGGCCATCCCATCCCTCCTCATAACAAGAATCATTCTAAATTGGTTTATTCATATGTAGTTTATTATGCTTACGCTCAGAGCCGTTCGACCTACTTAGTTCACTGCACACAATTCGCACTTACTAGAACACACGCGCCGATTATACGCAATAAGTTTGCGAGCGGGGGCACACATGTACCTTATGTACTGGAATCACACATCATCCTGACAGGGCTGAATAATCAAAAGCGAAGCACATGCCCGAAACAACAGAAAGCGGAACGGAAGTGAGCGTTAGCAACTCGGCAGTTCAGTGCAGGAGAAATAAAACACCATGTAAAGTTGTCAAACACTGGCGTCCATCCCGCTCAAGCTCTGCAGTAACGAGTGCGCCAGAAATTGCTCAATGTCCCGAGGTAAAAAAAGCATGGAGCTTTTTATCATTTGTTTGACCTCAAACCAGAATTAGTTCTTAGCAACTACCGCAACTCTAGCAAGGTCATTCATCAGTAGATACATTACAGCGACTGCATAAACAGTACTTCACAACAGTAAATGATAACCTAGCGAAAGTCACACAGCACGACTAAGAACACCTGCACATCGGCTAATAATAATAATAGCCGTACTTGTTCCACGTAATCAGTGAAACGAAAACAGAAAGTCCCTTCACAGAAAACTCATTCATTCGCACACGAGGGCAACACGGAAAACAGCAACACACACAGCGCACGCGACACCAATCAGCCAAGCAAGCGCGGTATTTTCCCAGGAAAAGATAGCGTTGCGACAGTGGTTAAGAAGAGGCAAAAACGCAAAGTAGAAAGTCAGCTCAGGAATCAGAAGTCACCTGTACCTTTCTTTTACGACGATGGAGGCAGTCTAGGCCTGATCGCCGGCTGTTTTGTATTACGTTCCTGTAGCCAAATTACGTCCCCCAATGTGACATAGACATCAGCGCAATTTACAACACGAAATTAACGCAGTGTCCATTCTAAATTCTATGATCTAACATACTGCTAACCACACGCGTGAGGTGAAAAAGCACTACACGCCATCACGCCAGCCATCTGCTGAAAGAAATGTTGAGTGTAAATTCGAAGTCCGCTCCACGGTTTCGTATTCAGTAATCCAAATTAGTTATAGCTTGGTATTCAATAAAGCTTCTATAAAGTTATGCATAAGTAGCTGACTTCAATTATATTTTAGAACGAGAAGTGGAAAGTTTTCTTTCTTTTTTTAATTCAGATAAGCCAAATGTCAGTCAAGCCAAGCACAAAACCTGATCAGGAAGATACGCTAGGAAGAGCAGGGAGAGGAGAAATTGGGTAAGGATAAATGGCGCAATGGCGTCTGCTTTTTAAGCGACTGCGCGCGGCATTTCCATAGAGTGCACATTGAATAACCCGTCATGGGGAAGAATTTAAGACGGAGAAAAAAACGGCTTATGGAGTTGTACAAGACTACGAGATTGCAAACAAATCAAACATCCAAGGAGAGACATATGGGTGTCACTCCGCGCCAAGTACACCAAGTGTCGATCTCGACTCCTTCAGATTTCTTAATAATAATAATAATAATAATAATAATAATAATAATAATAATAATAATAATAATAATAATAATAATAATAATAATAATAATAATAAAGTTAGAAAAAGTGTGGCGTATACTCTCAAAATATTTTGCGTTTTTGTTTACTTTTCTTTTTTATTCCATATCTCTGATTTCGAGAGAACCATTGTAATCTCATAACAGATTCTGTAAAAAGAATAAAAGCCACGAAAATAGTTTTTACCGGATGACTACAATACTGTTTTTTCTACAGACATTTGGTAGCTTTATTCTCTTTTGGATGTTCGTTTAGTGTTTATTTTGCATTTCGGCCCATGGATGGAAAAGTACCATGTAGTACTTTTTATCCAGCAATTCACTCTCTTCTCAGTTATTTAAAAGAAATTAAATTACGGGGTTTTACGTGCTAAAACCACTTTCTGATTATGAGGCACGCCCTAGTGGAGGACTCCGGAAATTTCGACCACCTGGGGTTCTTTAACGTGCACCTAAATCTAAGTACACGGGTGTTTTCGCATTTCGCCTCCATCGAAATGCGGCCGCCGTGGCCGGGATTCGATCCCACGACCACGTGGTCAGCAGCCCAACACCATATCCACTGAGCAACCCCGGCGGGTTTCTCAGTTATTTAAACAGCAGTTTATGAAAACGCATTGTAACTGTAATTTCATGACTTGTATGTTTACTTAGACAATGTAGTGAAAACGTGTTTGTTCTGCCTTATACTAATGACCATTGCCTATATTTTGATGGACAAAAATGCAAGTATATTCCCGAATCGGGAAAAAAAAATCAAGATAGAGACCATATAACTTCTGTGACGCTTATTTAGCTGCGAATTGCATACTCAATTAGGATCATGAGTGCAAATAGTATGCATTTGATAGTAAAATTGATAGTAAAATTTGCCTCTGAAAATTAGTTGGACTGATTTCTCCTTTGTAAGACAAAGCCCACAAGCTGATCGTGATATAGTCATGGTGTCTTCTATGGATTTAGCTGACATATCCGCCTCGTTTTCAAGACCATTCCATGAAGCGTTTCCATACCTTCCTAAGACGTTGCTTATGTAGGCTTCCCAGAACGTTCTTCGTCTACAGTATTGAAATAAATGAGAATACTCACTCTATTTACTGCTACTTATGTGCTTATGAAGGCATTGTTTCATTTAGTATTATTAATGCAATTGTGATGGTGTCGGTGATGGTAATAGCTGCAGCTGAGTTTAACTCGTAATTTTAGGCCAGCGAGGGTCCTGACCTCTTAATTCCCGTGTTACTGAGGCATATCGCCAGACGTCCAGTTAATCGTTATCAAAGATGGAGAACAAGTGAGTAGGTGCAAGACTACCTTGCGAGCTGCGATTGGACCGTATAAGCCGCGATTGTTGATGTCATATCAAAATGTCATTTGCGGACTTCCGCTACACACACACAAAAAAAGTTAACACAGCCCGACACTCTTTCTGAGTTGTTGTTGTTGTTGTTGTTGTTGTTGCCTCAAAACATGGCTCGTACCCACGAGGGGGGTTGGCCACACTGGCTTGATCGAAAAGTACATACCAATAGGGGTAAATGCCTGCATTCAAAACGAAGCATTAGGCAACTAAATGATAACACAACTTTTGAGAGAGCCTATACATGAACTTTGGAAAAGAACTAAAAAAAAGGTGTCCCACAGTCGGTACCCTGGAAGTGTAAGCTCCCGGACGTTTCGATGAACTTGTGCAGAGCAGTATATTATCAACGACCCATGGCTTGTGCCTATAATTGAGAGGCACTAAAGGACAAAATGTTTGGTGTTGTTAGTGCTAAACCCAGATTACTACTTGGAAATATGAGGAACATTCTGTGGAGGGAGGAGAAGCGGCGGCAAGAGAGAGAGAAAAGGTCAATAGTTTCCGGTTCATTACAAAAAAAAAATCAGATGTTAGTTATGGACAAACCAGATCTATGAAGGTAAAAATTTAGGCGGTGAACTCTACAACGGAAGCTTGATAACGTCACCCCACATGTTCGTGAAAGGCATTTGCTTGTGTTCCACCAAATTTTAGATGTCGAAAATCATCCGCGCAAGGTATAGGGATGATTCACTGCAATTTAGAAATAAAAGGGGTTTAAATATAGCTCCTGTAATAAAAGAGAAATCCTGAAGAACATTTAAAACCAGACCATTTAGTGACGACGATGCGAGGAGGGGCGAGCCAGTTGATTCATTTAAAAAGATTCCACATGTCCAGAGACCCGGATAAAGCAGACTTGAGATAAATTGTCCGGGGCAAGAGTCGTAAAAAATAGAAAGTCACTTAAGTATCCTCACGTGATTCCGAAACGAAAGCATTAGGAGTAAGCATTGTCTAAGTTATCACCTAAAATTTAAATTCCACCTGCATCCACTTTAATGTGCCTTAATCCACCTTGCTCTAATTTGAACTAATCTTAATCCACTTTAATCCACCTTAATCCAATTTTGGGAGTGGGCCAGTTCCGACGCCGTGGCTGTGCCCCGTGGGATTTCGCAGTGCGAGACGTAGCAGGTTCAGCGCCGGGAACGTGACGTTAACACTTGGTCACGTGGGTTTTCTTGCCATCGGATGTTAACTCCGGATTTTACACTTCATGGGACATATCATGCTTTTGCATTAATATACTCAGCAGTTGGGACCGATTATCAGAAGTTAAATGTGTACAGACTGAAAGCGCATCTGTAACAATAATTACTTTAGATTGCAGTGGACCCAATTTTCTGATGGCCAGAATAATTGCCAGAAATTCTGCAAGAAATATTGGAGTGTAAACAGTGAGGCCGAGAGCAAAAGACCACGTAAGCTGATTTGAAAAGATGACAACTCCGGCCTTCTCTTAACTTTGTGTTGCGTCCGTAGAAGTAACCAAGTGAGGCGGAAATTGACTAACATGATCTTGAAGGAGGCTTTCAAGTATCGCGCTGGAAGAAGTTTTGGGTGTTTTGGAAAAATATTGTTACGCGAACGAAGGATTGACAACTGGAGACTATTTACAAAGTATATCTACAAAGGATAATACAGCGCTGGCCAGTTCAGCTGACAGCTCGAGAGCCAGGGAGCATTCGTCGTCTTCGTCGGGGCGCCCGCGTGCATCGCCCACAAGAGACACGCAATATGCATGTATCATTACCCCCGGCGGCAGAAGCATCGTCCCGGTGCGTGTAAATATCGGCGATAACAGGAGAGTAATATGCTTTGAGGCGTGCGAAATGCACAACATCAGTGGAATTCGGGGCAGATGAGGCACTGGTACTGACTGGAGCGATTTCATAGGTAACTGGAGTCAGCTAGGGCACGCAGCACTCGATATAGGCCTGTGTACCGAGACAGGAGTTTTTCTGACAGGCCAACGTGACGAGTAGGGGACTACAGGAGTACCAGAGATCCAGGAGAAAAGTGGACGTCTCTGTGTTGGCGATCGTACAAACGCCGTTGCTTCTCTTGCAAGGTCAGGAGGCGAGCGCGGGCAATTTCGCGTGCTTGGGCTGCCCTGGTGATGACGTCAAGTGCATACTCGCTACTCTCTGCTGAGGCGGATGGAAGGGATGCGTCCAGTGGCAATGCGGGTTCTCAGCCGAACAACAGAAAGAACAGGGAATAACCAGCAGTGTCATGACGCGAAGAAGTATATGCAAAAGTGACATAAGGATATGGCAAGGTCCCGATCAGTATGGTCGGACGAGGCGTACTTTGCAAGCATGTCTGTTAGGGTACGATTCAGACGCTCCGTGAGACCATTAGTATGTGTATGGTAATACGCAGTCAGCTTGTGCTTGGTTGAGCAGGACTGCAAGATGTCGGTGATGACTTTAGAAAGAAATGTCCGACCACGGTCAGTGAGCAGTTGGTGTGGAGCGCAATGCTGCAGAATCACGTCGCGTAAAATAAAATCGGCTACATCTGTGGCGCAGCTCGTTGGAAGCGCTCTGGTGATAGTGTAGCGTGTGGCGTAATCTGTCGCCACAACGACCAACTTGTTGCCAGACGTGGAAAGAGGGAAAGGGCCAAGTAAGTCCAGGCCAACGCGAGAGAACGGCTCCGAAGGAATGTCGAGCGGTTGAAGGCACCCGGCAGGCAGCGTCGATGGTGTTTTTCGGCGCTGGCATTTCTCACACGCCGCAATGTATTTCCGGATGGAGCGGGCAAGGCCTGGCCAAAAGAAGCGTCGGCGAATCCGGTCATAGGTGCGGGAGACGCCAACGTGACCTGCCGTTGGTAAATCGTGAAGTTCTTGGAGAAAAGCTGACCCGAGGTGCTTAGGAATGACGAGGAGTAGGGAAGGAACGTCGGGGACGTACATTGTGCCGGTATAATACACCATCCCTGAGAACGAACAGGTGAAGGGACGAATCAGAAGACGAAGATCCCAAGCCATCAATGATAGCTTAATATATGGATTATTATATAATGGATTAAATATAAGGGGCTTTACCTTCAACGAATTCGTGTTTGGAGAAATCAGGCAAGGTAGAGGAGCTTGAAGCTTTGATAACAGCGTCTGAACAAAAACTTGTAATTAACTGTCGATAACGCCGCCAGCATGAACTGAAATATGAATCAGGGGAATTGATGAAAGCGAATAGCAAACGGGACAGAGATGTATCGTAAAGCTTCAGGAAAGTCAGCACAGTAAATTGGTTAAATCTGGACTCAAGCGGTATAATGACAGCCTCCATATAAAGCACATTGCTAGCCACAAACCACGGCAGCCCATGACAAAGACGCAGCGCTTGCCTTTCCTGTAGTATTAAAGGTCTGGGCTTTTATGCTGCACATCATGAAAAAAACAGAAACAGAAGAAATTGTGCAGATCCTATGCACCGTGGGAATCGATGTAAGCGAAGCTTTCTGCATTGCTTGCTTTAATTGACGTAAATAGCGGTGATGTTGACGGCGAATGTTTAATTTCTTCGGCGTTTTGTCAACACGAGTGTGGTGAGTTGATGTTAAACGTTACCTTGCGTGCACCACTGCTTTTTGCCTGTGTAGTAGACAAAACACAAAGGGAGAGGTGTTGGAAACTCTTTCTGCGTAAAGCTTTCGATGATCGACAATTTCCTTTCGGCACTGAAAAAAAAAAAGAGTTAAAGGGAGACCAACTGATTTTATTTATTTATTTGAGTACATTAGAAATGCAGGAAAATTTCATCACCAGTGTTTCCACATTATTTGACTTCCATATACAGTGTCCTCAAAGTTAAACTATCAGTAATCTCAACAAAACGACTATGCTAGCAACGCAAATGCTGCTTGCACAGGTGGTTTATGCGCTTTGACGGACACTGTTTTCGCGAGGGAGTAGAGTCAGCAGGTGCATAACCAAAACCAAGTTGTCAATTACCTTTTTAAATGTCGCGAATATGTTAAACGTTTATGTTAGAAAGACGAAGAAAATAGTATTCCGAGTCCATTTTTTAGACACTTCACTAAAACGCTTCTGCTCCGAGATATACACAGCCAAATTTATAGCTATGTGAAATTCGCATCCAGAGGCGATAGTCCCAATACAAAGACAAACCTTCCCTGTGACGCGGACGACCTCAATGGAAAATGGGAAGCTGGTCTTGTTTTTGTCAGCCCAGAGCAGAAGCGAAACAGTTATCAGCTCCGCCCTCCTTCTAGACTTGCGTGCTATACGGAATCGGTACACGGGGGTTCATCTTCATGTCGGCCTCCCGCCTCTGAGTGCGAAATTAGCGTATTGAGCGTCAAATTTGCAGATGAGTATAACACAAAATCTTTAAATGTGTCAAAATTGAGTTGTCCTGGAATATGATCGTGTACTAGTTTTTAATGCAAACATATATCCTATTTTCGAAATTCAAAAAGTTGGTTACCAATTTTCGTTAATTATGTACTTGCTGACTGTATTCGTTCGCGAACATTGTGTCTCCACAGCTCATACACCACCTGTGAAAGCAGCATCTGCGTCGCTTGCATATATTTTTTATTAAAATTACTGATACTTTGAATTCGAACACTCTGTATATGAAGACGAAGAATGACCTGAAGTACAAAAAAGAAATGATTAAATAATTGGCAGTGATATTTGTCGGGCATTATCCTAAGATAATAACATAAACAAAACGGCACCAGCATGCTCTTGCATATTGCTACGCCATCATGCTCCGCATATTTATTTCTGCTTACTCACGAGCCAGAGCATTAGCAAAACTCTTTCCGCGAATTCGATCAACCTTAGTCCCCAGCAGCTGCGGAGCATCTGACCAAGGCGGCAGTCAGACCTGTAACGCAGCAGCAGAGGGTGCTAAGGGTCTCGGGACCCGGACAGGCCGCCAATGGAAACTGACCCTGGCAGCATTTAATACATGAACTCTCCCGAGTGAAGCTAGCTTAGCAGGATTCTTTGAGGAACTATCAGTCATTGTGTGGGATATCATGGGCCTTAGTGAGGTTAGAAGAAATGGTGATGCTTATACAGTGATGACAAATGGCCACGTCCTCTGCTATAGAGGACTTACAGATAAGAAGCAATACGGGGTAGGATTCCTAATCCATAAGGACATAGCGGGCAACGTTGACGAATCCCACAACATTTATGAGAGGGTAACAGCAGTCGGAATCAAACTTAATAAGAGGTACAGAATAAAGGTAATACAAGCCTATGCTCCAACCTCCAGTCATGATAATGATGAAATAGATCAGTTTTATGAAGTTGAATTAGCGATCAGAAAAGTGCAAACTTAATATACTGTAGTAATGGAGGACTTCAATACAAAAGTGGGGAAAAAGCAGGCTGGTGAACAAGGAATTGGCAACTATGGCGTCGGTTCTAGGAACGCTAGAGGAAAGATGCTGGTAGAATTCGCGGAAAGGAATAATCCGCGAATAAGGAACTCCTTCAGGAAGCGTAGCAACAGAAACTGGACACGGAAAAGCCCTAATGGTGAAACAAGAAATGAAATTGATTTCATACTTTCTGCCAATCCCAGCATAGTGCAGGATGTAGAAGTGATAGGTAGGGTAAAGTACAGTGAGCATATGTTAGTGAGGGCTAGGATTCACCTCAATTTGAAGAGAGAAAGAACAAAATTGGTCAAGAAGAAACAGGTCAACCTATACGCAGTAAGGGTAAAAGGAGACAAATTCAGGCTGGTACTTGCAAAGAAATATACAGCCTTAGAACGGAGGGATGAAGATGACATAGAGGTAATGAATGAAACCGTAACTAGGCTGGCTTCAGAAGCAGCAATTGAAGTGGGAGGTAAGGCACCAAGGCAACCAGTAGGTAAGCTCTCCCAAGTAACGAAATACCTAATAAAGAAACGACAAAGAATGAAAGTGTCCTACTCAAGATATCAGATGGAATTCGCGGAACTGTAGAAACTGATCAACAAGGAGAAAGTAAGGGATATTCGAAATTATAACGTAAGAAAGACTGAGGAAGCAGTAAAAAATGGACGCAGCATGAAATCAGTGAGAAGAAAACGTGGCATAGGACAAGCCAAGATGTATGCACTGAAAGATAAGCAAGGTAATATCACCAGCAATTTTGATGATATAGTAAAATCAGCAGAAGAGTTCTATACTGACCTGTACAGTACCCAGAGCAGCCATGCTACCTCCATTCAAAGAAGTAATGAACAGGATATGGGAGGTCCCTCCTATAACTAGCGATGAACTTAGAAAGGCCTTGCAAGACATGAACCAGGAAAAAGCAGCAGGAGAAGATGGAATAACAGTCGGTTTAATTAAAGATGGAGGAGATATGCTTGAAAAGCTGGCGGCCCTCTATATGAACTGTCCCGAGACTTCAAGGGTCCAAGAGAACTGGAAGAATGCCAATATTATACTAATCCGCAAAAAGGGAGACGTTAAAGAATTGTAGGCCCATTAGCTTACTTCCAGTATTGTATAAAATATTCACCAAGATAATTTACAATAGAATAAGGGTAACCCTGGAATTCAGTCACCAAGAGAAAAAGCTGGCTTCAGGAAGGGATACTCTACAATGGGTCACGTCCATGTCATCAATCACCTAATCGAGAAATCCGCAGAGTACAGTCAGCCTCTCTAATAGCTTTCATATATTACGAAAATGCATTTGATTCAGTAGAGATACCAGCAGTCATAGAGGCATTACGTAATCAAGGAGTACAGACCGCTTACGTAAACATCTTGGAAGATAGCTATAGAGATTCCACGGCTGCTTTAATTCTCCACAAGGAAATTAGGAAGATACCTATAACGAAATTAGGTCAGACAAGGAGGCACAATCTCTCCAATGCTATTTACTGCGCGCTGGGAGGAAGCATTCCTGCTATTAAACTTGGAAGGCATAAGAGTGAGAACCAATGGCGAATGGTCTCAGCAACCTTCGATTTACAGATGATATTTTCCTGTTCAGCAATACTGGAGACGAGTTCCAAGAAATTATTCAGGACGTTAGCAGAGAGAGTCTAAGAGCGGGGTTGAAGATTAATATGCAGAAGACAAAGATAATGATCAATAGCCGGGCGAGGGAACAAGAGTTCAGGATCGTCAGTCAGCCTCTAGAGTCCAGGGGAACAGGGGGCCCTGATTATGATAAGGAAATTTACAGAATAAAAATTGATTGGAGCGCATACGGCAGACATTGTCAGGTCCTGACTGGAAGCTTACCATTATCATTAAAAAGGAAGGTGTACAATCAGCGCATTCTACGGTTCTAACATATGGGGCAGAAACTTGGAGAATAACAAAGAAGCTCGAAAACAAGTTGAGGACCGCGCAAAGAGCCATGGAACGAAGAATATTGGGCGTAACGTTAAGAGACAGGAAGAGAGCGGTGCGAATAAGAGAGCAAACGGGGATAGCCGTTATTCTAATTGACATTAAGAGAAAAAAAGTGGAGCTGGGCAGGCCATGTTATGCGTAGGTTAGATATCCGGTGGGCCATAAGAGTTACAGAATGGGTGCCAAGAGAAGGGAAGCGCAGTCGAGGACGGCAGAAGACTAGGTTCGGCGATGGATGTATGGATGGATGGATGGATGAATAACTTTATTGAGGTCTCTCGGTGCGCGCGATTAGCGCGATGAAATTAGGATATTCGCGGGCGCAAGTTGGAATCGGTTGGCGCAGGACAGGGGTAATTGGGGATCGCAGGGAGGGGCCTTCGTCCTGCAGGGGACATAAAGTAGGATAATGGTGGTGATGATGATGATGATGATGATGATGATAACGACGACCGGGTAAATGTTCCTGAAATGGAGCCCAAACAAAAACTTTGCCCGGTACTCGAAAATTTCGCGCCTTTCGTGCGGCTTCTTTTGGCACTACAAGTGCCTTTAGGTTGTGGCTTCCTGTGTGTGCAATGGAAAGAAACCATCACTTTAACCGTGAGAGGACGCTTGATAGACCATAGCAAAAAATGTGGAAAATAAACCGCAAGAACAAAACACGTGTACGTGGCCGACGCCACGCTGAAGTTGCCGCACCAGCTCGCCGCGACGTCATTGATTTTTGTAACGTCTATTCGGGCCTTGTTATTTACTCGCAAACAAGGCTACATTGCATTCTGAAAAAAAAAGAATGATACAGTCAGGTTGGCCCATTTTGAGAACTTTTTCTGCGCCGGAATCGGTTAAAATACCACGAAATACTTTGAAAGTGTTATGAACGAGAGGAAAGGAAACCGAGAGTCCGATTCTTTATCACTCATATCATAAGAAGCCAACAAATACACCAAGGACAGCATAGGGCAAATTACATGTACTTATTAATTCAATTAAATAAATTGGAAAGTAATGGAAATGAAAGTGGATGAAAAAACAACTGTCTACAGGTAAAGCACGAACGTTTGTGGCCCACCTATATATATACAGAAACCACTCTTTACACGAATGGAATGATACCGTTTTTGAGGTTGCAATTGCGCTTTTTCTTCCCTTTTTATTTATTGCACCACATCAAAGATGTCTTAATCGACACTACAGTACACATCAGTGAATTCTATATTAACCACATTCGCAATGTTTTTCGTGGGCCTTAAATCTATACTCGAGAAGTGCTTCGTCGAGAGCAGGGTAGCAAGGGTCGGTGTGGCAGCGTATTGCCCACTCATACACGCGTAACTGCGTGGAGTGTTGGTGAAATTTGCTCTCTCTCTAATTCCAGATGAAAAAGAAGAAAATTGTGTAAGCCCTGATAGCCTGATCATATTGTCATAGCTTGGTCATACTCTACACGATCATTGTCTCTTTCATTATTTTCGTGCCCAAGTTTGAATATGCGCGTTTAAAATTTCGGCTGTTCTTACTTGGTATTAACCTAATATAATTTTAAGCTTTTTCTCGTTGGAAGAACTATTTATTAATCCAAAGTCATCTAAAACAAATGTCTAATCCTTATAGTGTTCGAAACATAAAGTGTTGTGCAAAAGCTTTAAATAAAATACTTTGCCAAACATTTTAACCCTGGCTGCTTTTTTAGGCCTTTTCGCGTTAGCAGCACACTTGCTCTTTTGAAAAAAAAAAAACATTTTTGTTGCAATGTTTTATTGTCACTGCCGTTTTATTGCAATGTATTTCGAATACCACCTCAGCTATGGCATTTTCGAGTCATGTACACATATAGAGTTCTTTCGGAGGTCCCGGGCCGGTCCCGGTCATGCAGGCACGGGCCCGGCCCGGCTTGATCTTGCGCTCACAAACCTGGATCGGGCCCAGGCTCGGAGCCATGGGGTCCGGCTTCAAACGTTGTAAAACAGTAACAGAACTTTCTGGAGGAGGACTCTCGATACGTCACGAAAATCGCGGGTACTTGACGTGGTATCACAAACAGCTGACGCACGCGAATGGAGCGGCACAGCGGTTAGAAGCCGTGTTTCTGAAACTAGACCCTCGCCGTAAATGGCAGTCTCATACCCAGTAATTTCGGACATTGCCCCTGCAGCCATCTGTCGAACTTCACCGCATTTCACTAGCGTAACTCAATGGGCAACATAAAAAAAAGATATTTCAGAAGGCCACTTGAATTTCGACAACTTTCATTTAGCAGGAGAAAGAAGACGAAATGCTCCTCTTGCGGAACACATCTCGCCCGTCTCTGTGCTTTTCTGGACTTCTCACTGCACCTGTGGGGTCTACCGCCTCCTCCATCGCGGTGATGGATGTCCAAGACCCCGGGACCCTCCCGCGGTTCCCGTTAAACCGCGGACATCGGTTCGAGGAAGCGATGAAATACGTCGAGTGATAGCGAGGACACAGAGCTGTACTCTGCATCAGGTGACGAGTCCTCGGAAGACAGCTTTCGACTTGTCCAGTACCGCAAGTCCACACGAAGAATTCTCAACTCATCTTCGGCGTCCAGCTCGAACACCGTGAAAACAGCGCCTCAACGATGGCCTCACTCCATCCTGTTTGTGCCACAGAACGCTACCGACAACCTGCGCGTCCTCAACAGGCAAGCACTCTCCGTGTATCTAGAAAACACCGTGCCGAACGAGATCAAGGATGTCAGGATAAACACCAGGCGAAACATCCTGGCAATCGATGTGATGAACCCGAGCGCGCTGAACATACTACAACATGTAACGCAGCTGGGAAACATCAAGGTCCGCTCCATCGTGCCATCGAATGGTGCCACAATAACATGAGTCATCTATGACATTGACAATGAAATACCTAATGCAGACCTCCCAGTTCTCATAAAACCGGCAAGTGAGCACAACGTCATAGTGCATGTTGGTCGCATCGGCAACACACGTTGTCTGAGGATAACGTTCAAAGGCGGCTGCCTTCCACCCTACATGATGGTCGGCCACTTTCGCCACCAGGTTCGACCATTTATTCCAAGGCCAATGCAATGCTTCAATTGTCAGAAGATTGGCCATGTGAAGGGTGTTTGCGGAAATTCGGCCGTGTGCCCTCGATGCGCCGAACCCCACTCAGAAGACAACTGCAACGCAACCACGTGGAAGTGTCCTAACTGTCAGGGTGATCACTACGCCTCTTCCAAAGACTGTCTCCAGATCAAGAAAAAGATCGCCATTCTTAAACAAATGGTGAGAGACAACTCTACCCACAAAGAGGCCGCTGTGAAAGTGCGGCGAAGACGACGCCACCGTCGAAGGTCTTCACGACAGAAAACATCAACTTTTCAGGAAAAGTCAACTCGTCAAGGAGCACCATCAGCGGAAGTTTCCAGCACTCCAAACACCAATGTTGGAAGGGAGAAAACTGCCAGATCTCTTTCTACAAAAGAATGGCCGCCACTTCCACGTACACGACCGCCAGAAGAGCCCCAGAAGAAGCCGCCCCCAGTACCGCAAGGTGCTGTATCCGAGGAGTCGCGGAAAACAGATGAGCAAATGATAGCTCTTATTAGGCCTTTAATGAATGTCATTCGCGTGTTGCTAAGCAACATGCACACACCGTCTGCCAGAAGTGCGCTTCAAGTACCGGACGCTCTGAGTCCGGTTCTGGCAACCCTTGAGTAGATCATGGCTCCACAGCCACTGTCTTTTAGGGATGAGGTCCAACAAGCAGCTGTTTTTCAGTGGAATGCCCGCGGGCTCAAAGCGCGCCTTTCAGATTTCCGTCGCTTCGTGTATGCCAATATGTTCCCAATTATTATCATTTGCGAGCCGAACTTATCGAACACGATCAGGCTTTCTGGACATAATCGATTATGTCGTCAGCTGTTGGTGAAAAACAGTAAGGTTTTCGTGTTTATTCGTCGTGACCTCACCTACATTCATCAGCCTGTACCACCTAATGACGACAATCCATATATATGCCTAAACGTAAGGAAAAAGAATTTGGCCTTTACTTTTGTGGGCGCCTTCTTATCTCCGTCAAGTCGATTTGATCACAAAAAACTAAGAGACATCCTTTCCTCAACTCCCAATCCCTGGGTCATTACAGATTTCAACGCCCATCATACACTCTGGGGAAGTACGAAGATCAACGCAAGAGGCAGAGCTCTGGTATCTCTCGCCTCCAACAGTGAACTTTGGCTGCTGAATGATGGAAGTCCTAAGTTCTTACGTGGCTCCACGTACAGCAGCTGTCTTGACTTGGCTTTCGTCTCACGAAGCCTTGTCAGACGTGCAGGGTGGTTTGCCGACATAGAGACGCACGGAAGCGATCACATCCCCGCATACATCAAGATCGGATGATTGTCCCCTTAGAAAATACGGGATGCGATCCAAAGAGTGGACTGGTCTAAATTTCAGTCTATCATGGAAGACTACTGCGACGCCAATCCATCTTTCGACTTGGAAGAGGCAATCAAGAGCGCGGTGCAAGACACTAGTGTACTCTCACATGCTCTTCGAAACTGACGGAATTTGATGTGGAACTAGAACGACTTCGAGCAATCCGACAACGTGCTGAGCGAAGATACCGACGTACGAAGACAATGGATGATTTACGGACCGCCAGGCGCACGCAAAAGAAGATCTAGCGCCGGTTAGACAAGCTCGAATGACAACGTTGGACTGCCTTCTGTGAGTCGCTAGGTCCACGCAAGCCTTTATCGCAACTATGGAGAACGGTGCGCGGTCTCCGGACACTGCCCATAGAGCGATGCCCATTCAAGGCTCCTGCCCTCTCTCAAAAAAGATCGGAGATTGACGTGGCAGAGGATTTCTGCGCCATATTATCCGGCCAACTCATAGCTACCAACATTCTATCGCCTTCGAGTAGTTTTCCGCCACCACGTGATCACCGCATGGACCTACCATTCTCAATCCGCAAACTTGAGGCAGCATTAGCTTTTGTAGCCGCACATCAGCGCCAGGACCTGATGGAATTTCCTACCGAGCTCTGTGTCACCTGGAGGAGCGAGCGAGAGGAAATCTCCTTGAGCTGTACAATGATTCTTGGAGAGATGGCACGCTACCAACAACCTGGAAGACAAGTCGTCTTGTTCCACTGCTGAAGCCTGGCAAGTCACCGTTGGAACTCTCATCATATCGCCCGATCGCTTTGGCGAGCTGTGTGGGCAAAGTAATGGAGATGATGGTCCTAGGACGCCTGGGGTGGTACTTGGAGTACCGCAACACCTACCCGGATGCCATGGTGGGCTTTCGACGTGGTCGATCATGAATCGATAACGTCGTCGACCTGGTCACCTACATTCAGCATGTGTAGTTAAACCAGCACGTAAAGCCAAAAAAACCATGGATAAATAAAAACTTTATCCATGAAATTCGTGCCAAAACCCGCCTCTACAAAACTTTTATTGACACCAGGACTGAAAAAGCTTTGCATGAATTTAAGGTACAAAGGAACAAAGCAAATAGTCTGGCGTAGAGAGAAGAGACAGTATTTGAATAATGTGATGTTGTCTGGAAGCGTATTAATGGTTTTCTTGCGCGAGGAGATAAGAACACGCCGCGGCTATAACAGAAATCCCACTAGGTGATAAAGTTTTATCAAATGAGACGCGTGCAACTACATTTAATAACTATTTTACAACCTTAGTAAACAGTACTCATGATCCTAATTCTTTGAATTATCTTGGCTGCAGGACTAAACAATCTGCATATTTAGCGCCTATTACGGAAAATGAGGTATTTACTACTTTTATGTCTATCAAAAACAGCAGATGTTGTGACGTCGAAGGATTCGAGATCATGCCGTTTAAGCATGTCCTGGACTTGATTCTACCTGCATTAGTACACATATTCAACTTGATATTTTCCAGGGGCTCGTTCCCGAAAAGACTTCAGGTTGCGAAGGTAGTAGTTTTGTACAAAGGTGGTGCTAAAAACGAGCTGACAAACTACCGTCCAATATCTGTGTTTCCCATTTTTTCTAAAGGTATAGAAAAACTAGTACATGCCCGCATGACATCGTTTCTAATCAAACACGACCTGATCACTAGTATGCAGTATGGCTTTGTGAAAGGGCAGATGACAGAAACTGCCTTATTTACTCAAAAGGAAATTATATTGCAGTCGTTTGAACAGCAATTATGTACTCTGGGTATCTGTTGATTATTCGAAGGCGTTTGATTGTATAAGTCATTCCACACTACTCAACAAACTGAACATTATGGATTTCGTGGCGTGTTTCTTGAATTAATACAGTCGTATCTTCAACACCGTATGCAACAAGTAATCATAGAACGATATGTGTCGAATTTAAAGCCAGTTCACGCGGGAGTGACACAAGGAAGTATTCTGGGGCCCCTGCTTTTTTGTATTTATATCAATGACTTAGTTACTATAGATAATAATGTGAAATTTATTACGTACGCGGACGACACAACTATTCTGGTTACCGCCCCGAATTCCACAGAGGCTATCGGTATCGCAAAAGAAACACTAACAAAACTGTCCTCGTGGTCTACCGCAAATTCCCTTAATATAGATACTAAGAAACAACAGCTGTTCTGTTCAGACCGAGAAATCGTAATGTCGCTACAGACTTAACATTACAACTTAATAATTCTATTATTCCGATTGTGCCTTCTGTTAAATATCATGGGGTTGTACTCGAACAACATATGCCGTGGAACTTCTATGTGGATTTAGTCGCTGCGAAAATATCCCGTGTGAGTGGAATTTTATGCAGGCTAAGATATTTTCTCCCTAAAAACATCAAGCTTCTCCTATACAAGTCCTTGCTTCTCAGCCAAACTCACTATTGCTATCTTGTTTGGGGTACTACGACACTTTCTAATATCACCACATTACACAGAATACAAAAAAGGCCGTCCGTAGTATTCTGGATGTTCCCCACGACACACATACGCGCCCACTTTTCAAAAAACTGAATTAACTTCCTATGCCTCATATTTATGAGCAAACACTAATTCACCGGTATAAAACAGGTATTAACAGAAATAATAACACGTTAAATACTATATCGAACTTAAAACGCAAATATGGGAAGCTAAATATGCGCAGTTGCGAACTCTGGGAGATACCACGGGCAAGGACTAATTATACATACCAAATGTTGCGCTTTACATTACCGTCTTGTCTAAGCAAAATCTGCACTGTATAACTTTCATTATTGTGCTTTTTTCTTCTCTTTTCTTTGTTTCCGCAAAAAAAGGAAGAAATTGTGTTTTTTGTATCAGTGTATTTGCCGAATTGTGCATTGCAGTATGTTTTGTGTGACACATTTGTCGATTTCATATATGTATAATGTGCATTAGTAATTATTAGTAATTAGCGTTAATTCTTTTGGTTTCAATTGTGCGTAAGTGCCATATGTACTACATATACATTCTGTTTCACTTGAATTCATTTTACACATATATGTATATGTATGTATATATTATATATATGCATTATGTCTGTCACTCGTGTTATTGGGCTTAATTCTAGCTTAATATGTAACACCTAACCATATGCTCTGTCACTGCTTGTTAAAAGGGGCTGCGGACCTTTCAAGCCATAAAAAGGCTTTTTGCTCGCGGTCCTCAACATTGTGGTGTTGAAATAAAGTGAATTGAATTGAATTGAAAAATGCCGTAAGCGTCTCTGCGCTTATTTATTCCTCGACGTTAAAGGGACGTAGGACAACGTTACGCATGAAGCCATCCTCTCTGCTCTCGCAGAGGTAGGAGTGGGTGGTCGGATGTTTCAATGGATACGGAGCTATATCTCCATGCGATCCTTTTCTGTAAGCACCGAGGAAAGCCATACTTGTCTACATTATAGCTACCGCGGCGTCCCCCAGGGTGGTGTACTTAGCCCTGTGTTATTTAATCTAACACTAATTCCTCTCCTTGAGCACGTGCCAACCACAGTCAGGCTACCAATATACGCGGATGACATCTGCATATGGACGTCTGCAGTAACACGCCTACAGTTGCGAGCGAGAATTCAGAGAGCCGCCGCACAAATAGCTATCTACCTCCGCAATCGAGGCTTGGAAATTTCCTCCGAAAAATTCGCACTAGTGCCATTTACGCGCAAACCCATGGCAAACTACAGCGTAATGATAAATGGCCAAATAATGCGACGGGTCCGATCGTACAAGTTTCTTGGTGTCATAATCGACAGGGACTTGTCATGGAGCCCTCACGTATCATACATGAAAGAACGGTTGACAGGCATCTGCCACCTGTTCAGGTTTTTCGCTGGCAAGACATGGGGAATGTCGACAAGTGCCATGTTACAACTGTACAGAGTGCTTTTTCTAGGATTTCTGCGATACAGCTTGCCAGCAATAACCAACACATGCAAACGAATCTACGCATAATACAAAGTCTTCAGGCTCAAGCGCTCCGGATTTGTCTTGGCCTGCCTCAGAGTGCATCAACATTGGCTACGATAGCAATCGCTAGAGACCACCTTGTCAAGACCCACATTGCAATTGAAGTGCTCAGGACCCATATAAGGCATCTAGCCAGGACTCCTCGTCGCCACTTAGCCTCTCTACCTGCCGACAGACGACAAACATCTTTCAGCCAAATGATAACCGCATATGATGAATCATTGCCAGCTTGTTTCACTCCGGCTGCGAGACCTTCGGTTCCTCCATGCTGCCTCGCTCAGCCAAAAATCAACCTCACAATACCTGGCATCTCGAAAAAAGCGAATCTATCATCTCCAGCTCTTAAGCAGCTCACGCTACTATATTTGTTCGAGAACTACCGTGACTCTACGCATATTTACACTGATGGATCTGTCCTTCCAAACAGCTCCGCGGCGGCAATCGTCATACCAGCGAAAGCTGCAACAATCAAATTTAAGACGACCCACGCGACAACATCGACGGCAGCAGAGCTCGCAGCGCTCTTTACTGCCCTTCATCACATTGCTTATGAACCGCCACGCAAATGGACGGTATTCTGCGATTCGAAGGCGGCACTGCAGTCTCTACTGTCACCTTTACGACGCGAACCGCACGAACAACTAATATTTCATATTACAGAGACGTTATACCATTTAAGTGATGCAGGCCATGAAATAACCTTCCAGTGGCTTCCAAGTCACTGCGGGATTATCGGCAATGAACGGGTGGATCAAGCTGCCCGCTTAGCCCATACTGAGGAGCACCACGTCCCAATTCCGCTTTCTAGAACTGACGCAGCTTGGAAGCTCCGCCTACTTGCTCGGCAGTGCACCGCGTCGCAATGGAATGAGCCACATTTAAGAAATACGCGACTGTACTCACTTGATCCAACATTAAGTCTTCGAGTGCCATCACAGCTTCGCCGTGGAGACGCCACGCTTTTATATCGACTGTGGTTGGGCGTTGCATTTACCAAAGCCTATGCATTCAGCATAGAGATGACCAACACCGCCACTGTGACTACTGCGGCCAGGAAGAATCGATTTAACATATTTTGTGCGCCTGTCCGCAGTACAGTCCACATAGGGAATGCCTTCGCCAGGAACTTGACCAGCTGGACGACCAACCGCTATAGGAAAAAAAAATTTACACCATCGAAAGGACCTACCGTCACAGAAGAAGGCCGTGCAAGCACTATTGCGCTTTTTTCGATCTACCGGCCTTTGTGAACGTCTTTAACTGGAACGCCTCTTGTGTGCGTGTGCGTGTGCGTGTGTGTGTGTGTGTGTGTGTGTGTGTGTGTGTGTGTGTGTTTGTGCGTGTGCGTGTGCGTGTGCGTGTGCGTGTGCGTGTGTGCGTGTGTGTGTGCGTGTGTGTGTGCGTGTGTGTGTGTGTGTGTGTGTGTGTGCGCGCGTGTGTGCGTGCGCGCGCGCGCGCGTGTGTGTGTGTGTGCGTGCGTGCGTGCGTGCGTGTGTGTGTGCGTGTGCGTGTGCGTGTGCGTGTGCGTGTGTGTGTGTGTGTGTGTGTGTGTTTTTAACGTTTTCCTCTTTCTAACCCCTATCTCCCATCCCCAGTGTAGGGTAGCAAACCGGAGACTGATATCTGGTTAACCTCCCTGCCTTTCCTCTTTATCTCTCTCTCTCTCTCTTCATTTAACAACGTTGAGAAGGCATATGCCTTTCTAATAACATGCGTATTTACGGTATTTACTCGTAACTTTCTTGCTGCGTTATAGCAATTGCCTAATCTTGACAGAAATTCTGCTATAACGCAGCAAAGGCGTTGAAATTAAGCGTCGTAAATAAGCATGATAATAAAAGGGCGTACCCTCTCGACGTCGCTAAATGAAAGTTGTTTAATTTCGGACGGCCTTCTGAAATATCATTTTTCGAGAAAGCTGCCCATTGAGTTACGTTGGCGCACTGCAGTGACATCAGACATATACCTGAAAGGGCAATGTCCAATATTTCCTGACATATTCGTCTTTAACTATGTCTTTTTCATTCGACCGACGGGATAATGAGCTCGGACTTCTGCAGTCACTTCTCTCAGAACACTCAGCGCCCTTCTCGCCTTCTCTCCCATATTTTCCAGTCGTGTAAAGCTTTCAGCAGCACAGTTATAATGTGGCTTCTATTAGTGCCCCGACCTGGGCAACAGTGATACCATGTGAACATAACACCATGATTTTCATGACATCTAGAGAAGCCCTTATAAGCAAATCCTGCGCCAAGAAGTCGTGCTCCATTTGGCGCGCGTTTCGAATTCGTCACAACAAAAGGTAGTGTACAATTCATGATTTGTACCACGTTCGAATAATCGAAAACTCATACAAATGTTGAGGAGTCGGCACCAACCAATGGAGAAAGTTTGGATGAGGGGCTAAAGCATTAAACAGACGCACACGACGCCACAATGCTTACTGAATGCGCAAATTCCGACATGTCTACATAAACAACAGTGCATGGCAGCTCATTTCTGTGTGTTTTTATAGGCAATGCCCGTGCAAAACAAAGCCGTGCACAGCTGTTCTGCGCAATACCCGAGCGAAGATTTATGTTTCTCCAACTTACACTGTGCGTTCTTCAGGAAACCAGAGGCATGCGTACGTTTTTTTTCCCCTTCGAATCCATTTGAACTTGAATGAACAGGTTCAGAAAGCTCCGAACCACTTCGAACCGTTATACTTTTAGCTCTGGAGTTGAATCTGAACCGACCCCAAAATCGTGAACCCGAACTTGAACCGAACCTGATAAAATTTCAGTTCGACGCACTGCCTTTAAGATATTCTTGCTCCATGTTTCCAACGCCTGCTGTGACCTCTGCCTCAGAACGAACTTTGAGAGGCGGAATCTTGGCCACTGACGAGGCGTCGGCACAGAGTTTCTATTTTGATAATGCCTGCCAGGCACCAGACGCGGCACCAGATGATAAAATACAGCAGCGTATTTCAACACGCTGGTGCCTAATCCATGTTCATGTGAGCGGCAACCGCAATCAGGAGCCAGTATTGCACAATTTCCGACCTGTTCGTTCCGCCATCGTTCCTCCTCTCCCACGTGTCTTGTGACGCTCCTACTACGTCGCGCTAAGCAACAACTATAGTTGTTGCTTAGAGCGACAATAATAATAGGTTGTTATATATAATAGGTTGTGTTACTCTATAAGTGACGACTGTAATTGATTTTCTCGCCTGCGTCGCGCCTACCCACATGGCTCCTTGCCGGCTCCCTCGACCTCCGGTAGTTTCGCGTCGACATGATCAACGAAGCCCGGTGACTGTTCTATACAATGTCCACCTTTACTCAATTTCCTAATATCACCTCAATATAATTAAGGTGCGCTCCCAGAAAGACCGCTAAATTTTCATAAAGTCAGAACGTTCTGTACGTAAGAATTGGGGATACATGGGGTTTTCTGGGGCAAGGGCCAATAATGACCAAACAGCGCTACGTAACAGTTAATGCCGAGAAAGAAATTTATCAGTTCATTGACGCCTAAGAGTGAATGCGGCTATGAACTGATGGGAAAGTTGCTTCGCTCTACACGGGCAGCTTTCTGATGGCACCCAATCCACACGCCCTATCTTTATTTGAGGAGACATATTTCGTGGCTACGATTCAGAAAGAGTTACTACACGTTTCTTGATGCAGCGGTACGTGTTGGGTATACAGGGTTTCCCAGCTAAAGGTAACCAAAGTTTTAAAAACGACTAAGTGTGCTAGGGGGCTGAAACCAACTCAGTGGTGTTGAGAATCACGTGTGTTATTCTGCAGTATATATATTTCATTTTGCAAATTAAAATAATTAGTATAAACTAATTGCCCAACTTTTAAAATTTTGAATTCAACAAGAAATTGCCAATATGAATGTTGATCACAAATTTAAAATGCCCGACTGAAATTTTTGCAACGAAGTACCATTGATGGAGCTTCTTGTACTTGCCTTTAAAGAAGTTCCGCGAACTACAAAAACAGCGTGATAGCGCCACTATTTCAGCGCCCCCAGACGACCGATCAGGAAACGGGCGCACAGAGCGAGCTGCGGGGATGAAGGTGAGTCGCGCTTTGACGCTACGTGGCATAAACATATCATTCGCTCCTCGTGCGGAATGAAGCCCGAACACGTAAGGCAACAATGAATAAAAAAATGAGTGCCCTTCCACTCTGTGAAGAAGGATAAACAGCGAAGCTACATTGGGATGACTATATTGACAACTATATTGATTTATATGGTTATTGCTATATTGATTGGATAAAGACATATACACGTAACTTCGTGGTTATCCTTTTCATTTTGTCTCATTCTTTACCACAGTGACCATACCTTTGTGGTCGCTGTGGTACACCGCGATCGTTGTATTGCTATGATAGACACGTTCTTGCCAAAGGTTAAAGCTATACATGATCAGTGTCACGTGGTCGGCACATTGACGTCCGTGTAGCACTCAATTACAACCCTTCCAACAGGAAGGAGACAATCCTCTTGCCGTCGGGGCGCGCTAGGTCGACGTTAAAGTCGACGATTGGTGAGTACACTATTGCGCTTTATTATACTTTTCGGCCCTCCAATGGGAGCGAAGGAGCGCCGCCATCCCACGTTTTATATATGGCCATGAAGGTCATGCGTCATAACATGGTCGATCAGATGATAACGTTCAGAACGACCGCCGCGACTGATAACATCACGCGGAAACAGTTGGACGACTACATATATTCTTTCCATTCTACACGGCTCCTGCCCACGCACACATTTTTCATCAAAACTCATCATCATCAAACTCATTTTCATCAAAATTTTAAAATATGATCAATCTATCACAATGTATCTCTTGTGTTCTTAGTAGTACTCACTAGTCATTGCCATAATTTTATTACATATAGCTTTTATGCACATCACAGAGATCGCTTTTAGGGCCCTTTACAGCTACGTCACAATAACTCACGGAACTCATCTACCCACTGCAAACTCATCCACACAGACCTGGCGCTCTTTGGCCATAATTGGCCCTTGCGCCATAAAACAACAAATTCATCATCAAAACCTAGCCATATACAGCTTCGCTGTAAAACATCTGTTCCTACCCTTGTTCCTGGGACCTCTTTGGGTCCCACGTGTGACAAGGGTATTTCAAGGGCGCGTTACAGGCCCCCGAGCCCGCAGCGGTATGTGTCATTGAGCTTGGACTCTATGTGCACTATCACCAGGATGGCCCACATGATGATTTGTTTTTGTCAGCTTCTCGGACACATTTTTGTTACAGATCCTAGCCATAGACAGCTTCGATGCAAAAAAAAAAAAAAAAACGGAAAGAAATAGCTTGGGCTTGAGTAAATGTTGACCGCACAACTGTTTAATCAGGTACGAAAATGCTATTGTTATGTTCTTCTATTCGTTCGTGATCACATAGTACTAGCGAGAGTCGCTGGCGTGTATCTTGCGGCCACCGGAAACGTCAAGCTCGTCCCGGACAGCGCTGGAGAGGCAAGCGAATTTCATTTCTTGATCGATATTCTGGGAGCGCTGAAATAGTGGCAGTATCACGCGCTTGTGTTTGTAGTTCGCGGGATTTCTTTTAAGGCAAGTACAAGAAGCTCCATCAACGGTACTTAGTTGCAAACACTTTAGTCGGCCATCTTTAAACGTGAACTACAACTCTCTTATTGGCACTTTCTTGGTGAAGCAAATACTTAAAAAGTTGAACAATTAGTTTGTACTAATTAACTGATTTTGCAAAACGAAAGAAATACCGCACACTAGGCAGCGCGATTCTCAACATCACTGAGTTGGTTTCAGCCCTCTAGCACACTCCGTCATTTTTAAAACAGTGGCTACATTTACCTGAGACACGCTGTATATGTGTCAAAGCAGGTTCAAGTATTCGCAGTTACGCTCAATGGTCTTTGCCTTTAAAGAATGCACCACTTTTCTCACAATATTCTCACGGTGAAGCTATACTGCAGACGAGTTTAGTGGGTAAGCGGAGGCAAATGATGCATAAGAAAAATGACGCACCACAAAGTGACAGCAAAAAACGACTTTCAATAATTTTGTGAATGTGTTTGGGGAAAATAGGTGGGGAAATAGCTTGCAATACGTTACCTGGCTGGGTGGAAGCACGCTAGGAACCATTCGCGCGCCACAGAACGTACCAGAGCAATATTATAGTTACGCACGCAAGTAAGATCAAGCAGCCATGCCGTCTAAGTCATGTATGTAGATGACTAACAGCACTTAAACAAGTGCTGGAAAGCGCTATATGCTAGCAATGTTTTAAACTGGTAAGTCCTGCGCAGGCAACGTTTTAAAGTCTGTGGGTTGATTACATTCAGTTCAAGGTCCTAATGGAATTGCTCGAAAAAAGTTTCGCCTGAAAGGTGAAGTATCGGTTGCGATAGCAAATTAGTAGACAGCTATACGAAGTAAGGATAGTAGATTTATCAGCCGTATAAACTAGTAAACATTCGCTTGCTAACTAAGCTAACAAGCACGGTGCCAGGCGAGCACAGGTAAACATGAACACATCTCACTACACGACCGCGGAAACCCGCTGTCAAAACGCTGGAATGAACAAGCGCGACAGCAGCAGCGAGCGAATTTATCTCCGTGCTGCATCTCGCTTCAACGCGAACGAAGCGTCGAAAGCACAGCACATACGAAGCTACCAGCGCTCGGGGCACTTTGTACCTATCGCAGATCGCTTTCAAGATAAGGGCGCCCGCACGCCGCGCCATGCGCAGCAGTCGTCGGAGTAGAACCCTTCCCCCCCTCCGTCCCTGCCCCCCTCGGTGCCTGGCGCGCGACGGAAGACGGCGCGCTTCCTCCAAGCTTTCCTCATTTGCGCGCACGAGATTGACACGCGACTGTCGGCTCACCCTCGCAAGCTTTCACTCGCACATGCAACGTAACGGCGCGCGGCGATGGTGTAATCGCCCTTAGACTTTATACGGAACATCACGGCGACGCCGACGTAGAAAATATCATACATATTACATATACATATACATATAATCGTTACTGCAATAAAAAAATTTCGCTGGAATTTAGGCTGTCATGCTGTCATGGCTCAGAAGTTTGATATTCTGGCTGAAGATTGTAAAGCTATATTTCTGCTATAAGCCCCGTTGACGAGGGAACTTTAGAAAGCAACATATTTTCGAGTAAAAATGGGTAAGAGGAATTCCATAGTATGATACTTACGGCAGCAGTAACGCTGACAGGCAAGTTCGGTGCAAGGAATTAAGATAAATAAACAACATCGTTCACACTAGTGATTTCATTTGCCCTCCGTCTTCTGAAGCACAGTGCTAAGTTGAAAGCACCAGAGTACGTGCGTAACAGCTAACCTATCCTGATTATTTCGAGCTCCCCCTTTGATCATTAATTATTAGCAGCATTACGAGTAACCCACGACTACAAATGGTAGTACTTGCGCTGTATGTAGTACGCTCAGAAATCGTTTTTTTTAATTGACTTTCTTTTATTTCTCCATGTTTCTCATTGTTGTTTTCGTTACGCACAGTGGTGGTGGCCGCATACACGACTCCTATCATAATAAACATTTAAATGCAATCAACAATGATCGTTCTAAGCATGAACAACTGCGCGAAAAAAAAAATATTGCTCAACACCACCGGGAAATGTTCCATAGGGCCTCCATGGAATAATTGCTCCTTAAATTTGCCCTTTATGTGGTAGCGATGGTGGAAAGTGGAAAGGGCGCGAGGAATATTGCACGTGGTGGTCGCTGTGAGTGTAATAGGATTTCTAAGCCAGCTGACGTAAGACAAGACGGGCCTCCCAGGTTTGTAGCGGGTAGCGCACAAGACATGTTCAAAATCAGCAAGTGACTTGTTACTTCGTTCTGAATATTTTTTTGCCCTTAGTCTTCTGCGGGCTATGATCAGTCCCCGATGTTCTATAGCTACACGAGTAGATGGTCCAGACGGCGTCGGTACAGCAAATGTACATCATTATTGCAAAATAAATGAGAAACCTCCCAAATGCACCTTGTTGTTGGTTTCGTGTACATTTTTACCACAATAAAACTATAACAATTTTTGTAACGTCCTAAAAAAATCGCTTCTTTGTGTGTTACCACACAGCGATACCGAGCTACTTGTGCTTAGCAATAGCATGAAATCTGGATCGCCTCCTAGTCGACAGGGGGCGCAACGATACCTTTCGCAGTATACTCGGTACTATCGAGACCTCAGATTTTCGCTGCCACGTAAATGCCACACTTGCCAGCACCCTCAAGTATACCTGTTAGAGTTTTAATAACGGCATCCAATATCGTCTTCACGCCGCTTGACTCGGTTCAGTTAGAACTTCAACAAAAAGGTTAATGTTAATTAACGTAGGGCCGGCTTGGCTGTACTTGTCGGTGATAAGGTAGCCTCGCCACCTACGGGATTATCTGACTGAGCTATGTGGGATGCTGGGTCGCCATAGTCGGAAGTTCGAATACTTCTATAAGGTTTCTTTTTTTCTTCTTTAATTTGACGATGGTGAGCTTCAAATTCACCTCCTCCAGTGCACTGCATCTGCAGGCTTGGAGTGGCGTCTGACACCTGGAAAAGATGCCGAGATCGAGTGGGGCTATACTAATCCAGGTACAACCAAATTAGGAAGGCCCACTAAGCATCAACAAAGCCACTCCCTCACCAGAACAGGATTGTCCTCCCTGGTGCAGTATTCGGCCACTACCTCCCAAATGATTCCTTCAATAAACCCATGGCCCTCAGTCCCCAGCAGCTGCGGAGCACCTGACCAAGGCGGCGGTCAGACCTGTAACGCAGCAGAGGGTGCTAAGAATCTCTAGGTCCGGAAAGGCCGCCAATCGAAACTGACCCTGTCAACCTTTAATTGCAGAACTCTGTCGAGTGAGGCTAGCTTAGCAGGGCTCTTTGAGGAAGTATAAGACATTGTTTGGGATATCATCGGCTTCAGTGAGATTAGAACTGGTGAGGCTTATAGATCGCTGGATAACGCCCATGTCCCCTGCTATAGAGGTCTGCCAGATAAGAAGCAATGCGGGGTAGGATTCCTAATCCATAAATATATAGCGGGCAACATTGACGAATGCTACAGCATTAATGAGAGGGTAGCTGTAGTCGTATTCAAACTTAAGAGGTATAGATTAAAGGTAGCACAAGCCTATGCTCCAACATCCAGTCACGATGATTAGGAAGTAAATCAGTTTGATGAAGATGTTGAATTAGCGATGAGAAAAGTGCAAACTCAGTATACTGTAGTAATGGGCGACTTCAATGCAAAAGTGGGAAAAAGGCAGGCTGGTGAACAAGCAATTGGCAACTACGGCGTCGATTCTAGGAACGCTAGAGAAGAGATGCTGGTAGAATTCGCAGAAAGGAATAAGCTTCGAATAATGAACACCTTTCTAGGAAGCATAGCAACAGAAGTGGACCAGCAAAAGCCCAAATGGTGAAAGAAGATATGAAATTGACTTCACACTTTCTGCTGATCCCAGCATAGTGCAGGATGTAGAAGTGATAGGTATGGTAAAGTGCAGTGATCATAGGTTAGTGAGGGCTAGAATTCACCTCAATTTGAAGAGAGAAGGAGTAAAATTGGTCAAGAAGAAACAGGTCAACCTAGAGACAATAAGGGTAAAATAAGACAAATTCAGACTGGTACTTGCAAACAAATATGCGCCCTTAGAACAGAGAGATGAAAATGACATAGAGATAATGAATGAAACCCTAACTAGGCTGGCTTCAGAGGCAGCACTTGAAGTGGGAGGCAAGGCACCAAGCAATCAGTAGGCAAGTTCTCCCAAGTAACAAAGCACCTAATAAAGAAACGACAAAGAATGAAAGTGTCCAACTCAAGAGATTAGATAGAATTCGCGGAACTGTCAAAACTGATCAACAAGGCGAAAATAAGTGATACTCGAAACTTTAACGTGAGAGAGACTGAAGAAGCTGTAAAAAATGGACGCAGCCTGAAATCAGTGAGAAAGAAACTTGGTATAGGACAAACCAAAATGTATAGCACTGAAAGATAAGCAGGGTAATATCATCAGCAATCTCGAAGATATAGTAAATGAAACTGAAGAATTCTAGACTGACCTGTACAGTACCCAGAGGAGTCAGGATACCTCCATTAGAAACAGTTATAAACAGGATACAGAAACTCCTCTTATAGCTAGCGATGATGTCAGAACGGCCTTGCAAGACATGAAACGGGGAAAAGCAGCAGGGGAAGATGGAATAACAGTCGATTTAATCAAAGATGGAGGAGATATAATACTTGGAAAACTGGCGGCTCTTTGTACGATGTGTCTATCGACTGCAAGGGTTCCAGAAAACTGGAAAAATGCAAACATTATACTAATCCACAAAAAGGGAGATGTTAAAGAATTGAAAAAGTATAGGCGTACTAGCTTACTTCCAGTATTATATAGAATAGTTACCAAAATAATCTGCAATAGGATAAGGGCAACAGGACTTTAATCAACCAAGGGAACAGGCAGATTTCCGAAAGGGACACTCTACGATCGATAAAATCCATGTCACCAATCAAGCAGTCGAGAAATCCGCAGAGTACAATCAGCCTCTCTATATGGTTTTCATATATTCCTAAAAGGCACTTAATTCAGAAGGGATACCAGCAGTCGTAGAAGCATTGCATAATCAAGGAGTACCGAACGCTTACCTAAATACCCTGGAAAATATTTACAGAGGTTCTTCAGCTACCTTAGCTCTACACAAGAAAAGCAGGAAGACACCTATAAAGAAAGGAGTCAGACAGGGAGACACAATCTCTCCAATGCTATTCACTGCGAGCTTGGAAGAAGTATTCAAGCTATTAAACTGAGAAGGCTTAGGAGTAAGGATCTACGGCGAATATCTCAGCAACCTTCGATTTGCCGATGACATTGTTCTATTCAGCAAATATGCAAACGAGTTAGAACAAATGATTGAGGGTCTTAAAGGGACACCAAAGGTTAATATTAGGACAACGTGGACTGTTGAAATACCATCCCAGAAACCTCGAAACGCTTGTTTCATGCGTAGAAGAGACGTATTTTAAAAGGAAATGCGTTCTGAAGCGTCCGCGTACCTCTAGCTCAGTTCAAATCGCCCGCCCTCCGATCGAGGAGTGGAGACGTCATGGTCTCATAGTGACGTTGGGCCTTCGATAAGTAAAACGGCACCCGTAGACGGCGATACGGCTTTTCTGCGCGAAACGCAAACGCGCGGCCAGAAACAGAGCCAAGACAGAGCCGACAGCAGCGCCAAAGCGGAACTATGGTGGCTAGCGGAAGGGAAAGCGCGCGACGATAAGCTGGCTCTTTATTTTATGACGCCAACTTTGACGCTCGTTGCAATGGACGACCCTGACAACGACACATTGGCTCGCGATTCTGGGCTCGACTTCAGCAATTTAAGCACTGATGAACGTGACCTGCTGCTGAGGACTCGCGCTGCCTGCGTCGCAACTTATGTCATGGCTGTACATATTCGCACATTTGTAGCTTTTCCTTCGTGAAAACCAAATGCCGCGCTCACCGCCACGTCTTCGACCTGCAGTTGTTCTTGCGCTTCGGAGAATGCAGGCAAGACAGACGGAATAGCGCTACGGGAAAGCATTGCTTTGAAAAGCACTCCACACGACCTCAGTAAGTCGCCGTTGAACTCGCAATCTTTTGAACGAAAGTGCAGCGAGCACATTATGCGATTTTCCGGCTCTTTGCCAACGCGCTGTGGCAGAGGTACGGCACCTAACCACTTCGATCAGAGAGGTTCACTGGTTGGCACACAGTGATAAGCAACGTTGGATTCGCCGCTGGAACTGCCCTTGGCCAAGTTCCGCGGACCGTTCGCGCATCCCACGACATCTAAAGGACATGGCATTCTCGCTGCTTGTTCCAAATGCAAGTTTCGCGAGCCAGCACAACAACTGAAAACAACTGAAAACAACTGGAACTCCAAAGAGGGCGTGGCGCAGAGTCGAGAGCGCAGAGTCGAACGAAAACGAAACCTTTCGACCACTGTCAGGATTGGGGGCTCAGTCCCATCGCTCGTAACCCGTTCTCAAAATTGGAGTCCGGCATGAATTAGAAGGTAGCTGGCCCATGCCGTCGTCCAACTTACGTACGTCAGTCTAACACGACTGCTTGAGAGAGTGTCTCAGTCCAACATGACTGCTTGAGAAAGTGTATCGAGCATCCGCACAACAGCGGCTTATAAGCACTCGGTCCCCCCTTGATTCCGAGGGGACGGAAAACGTTCGTGTTCGTCCAGTCATTGTAAACACGACGCCTCTCCCCGGGACGAGTCACACACACACACACACACACACACACACACACACACACACACACACACACACACACACACACACACACACACACACACACACACACACACACACACACACACACACACACACACACACACACACACACACACACACACACACACACACACACACACACACACACACGACCCAGGTAGCGAGCCCGAGAAGCACATTGTCTTGCGTCTTGGTCGGCGCGTGCGAAGGGGCCTCCGACGGCGTTCCCGCGGCAACACCCCCACTCGTAGCAGATCGGGTCCGCGTTGCGGAGTTCGGTAACAATAGTTGACCCACCGAACTCATTCAGTCACAACGGCGATGAGGCTACAGCGTAACGGTGGCGGTTTCAGCACAAAGCCTGCTTCGTCAAACGCATCCTAGCTGAAGCGACGGAGAGTGGAGGACCCGCGTATTGTTCCCGACACAAAGTCGACTTAGTCACGCCGTGGCTAGAGGTTGGCGGCGGCGTTCCAAGATGAGGTTGCCACCGCTGGCGTAAATGGCTGGCAAACTTGCACTGCAGCTGACCATTCTTAACACCACCCATACTATACTGAAGGGTAACGTCAAAATGTTATTTTTTCTTAGAATCGAACAGAAGTAGACAAGTAGTATTTTCTTCCGTCTTATAACCTAATGAAATTATTTTTTTTGATACGAGTAGTTGAGTACTAGTGGCAAATTATGATGAGGAGTGCCTTCGTCATCGGGCTAGTATCGGAATGTCGCTGGGGGGTCTCAAATCGTGTCATGCATTTACCTCAATTTCTCGGTTACTAAAGCTCTGTTCGCGATTGTACTGACGCCTTAGACGTTCTACAACATTGCTTTATCACTTTAACTTGACTTCACAGTAACCTTTAGTGTCCCTTTAACAGAGAGAGTGTAAGAGTGGGGTTGAAGATTAATATGCAGAAGACAAAGATAATGATGAATAGCCGGGCAAAGGAACAAGAGTTCAGGAGCGCCAGTCAGCCTCTAGAGTTTGTGAAGGAGTACGTTTACCTCGGTCAATTAATCACAGGGAACCCTGATCATGAGAAGGATATTTATAGAAGAATAAAAATGGATTGGATCGCATACGGCCGACATTGTCAGCTTCTGACTGGAAGCTTACCATTATCATTGAAAAGGAAGGTGTACAATCAGTGCATTCTACCAGTGGTGACATATGGGGCTGCGTCTTGGAGACTGACAAAGAAGCTTGAGAACAAGTTAAGGACCGCGCAAAGAGCGATGGAACGAGGATTGCTGGGCGTAACGTTAAGAGGCAGAAAGAGAGCGGTTTGGATCTTAGAGCAAACGGGTATAGACGATATCCTAATTGACATCAAGAGAAAATATGGAGCTGGGTAGGTCATTAAATGCGCCGGTTAGATAACTGTTGGACCATTAGGGTTACAGAATGGGTACCAAGAGAAGGGAAATGCAGTCGAGGGCGGGAGAAGACTAGGTGGAACGATGAAATGAGGAAATTCGCGGGCGCTAGTTGGAATCGGATGGCGCAGGAGAGGGGTAATTGGAGATCGCAGGGCGAGGTCTTCGTCCTGCAGTGGACATAAAACAGGCTGATGATGATGATGACGATGATGATTATGAGGATGATGATGATGATGATGATGGTATATCTGGCTTTAATAATAGGGCCCAACGGTGCCATGGTATTCTAGAACTGTTTTACAGCGATAGCTTGGATGTGCCCTCTCTTCGTTTTGATGTTCGCTGGTGTCAATCGCAGGAATCCCGAAGTGCTTTGCTTAAAGTTTTTAAAGAAATAAACAAAAAAAAGTTGGTTTCGCCCACAATGAGCAGCAATTTTACGCGCCTTAAATCTTCCACTGTTTTGCGCGGTGTTGGCAGGTTGCAACAGGGACGGATACTGCGCCTGGAGAGCGCGGTCTCGTCGTTAAATGTTGATTATTTTATATGTGTTGGGTTCGACTAGCGCACAAAGTGGAGGCGCTAGCAGACACGAGAAAAAATAAGTTTATGGCACCAGGACTTGGACTCCAACTGAGTGACGAAATAACTACACATGGAAATGACAAAATTAAAAACTGTCATACGTAGAGTGCATATGCTACTCTGTTTTATACCACGCATGCAAAACGCGGTCGGCGCGCCGAGCTAACGTCTTAGTCCTAGTGGGCGCCGAAGGCCCACTGACGGACTTTCTCGCGGTTGTGGAGCGACGACGGCGATGCTTTTGCGCTATCGTCTTTTCAGTTCCGCGAGATGTCGTTAGCCGCCAGTAAGCAACAAGCTGGGCAAAAATACTTTGAAATTGTATCATGATACCGATAGAAGATACTGAGGAGATAATTATTTCAGAGACAGAAATATAAGATAATGGTGGCTTAACTGTATCCGATACGGTACTCGCCGTTTGTACGTTAAGATACTTCGATAGATTTGTTGATTACTCATTATATAGCTCAATGTAGGGGTTGCGGCAAGTTTTCAATAGTTGGCTTGCAATTTCCGTAAAGAGCTGCGATAAACGGCTCCAGCACGGCGAGCACTTGTAGGGCACTTTTAGCGGCCGGATTCCGGAGACCACCGAGAATCACGCGCATTGACTCTACCAGGTGCTTCAGCATTTTCTGAGCGCTTTCCTTACCCGCCGTGGTTGCTTAATGGCTATGGTGTTGGGCTGCTAAGCACGAGGTCGTGGGATCGAATCCCGGCCACTGAGGCCGCATTTCGATGGGGGCGAAATGCGTAAACACCCGTTGTACTTAGATTTAAGTGCACGTTAAAGAACCCCAGGTGGTCGAAATTTCTGGAGTCCCCCACTACGGCGTGCCTCATAATCAGAAAGTGATTTTGGCACGTAAAACACCATAATTTAATTTTTTTAACGCTTTCCTTCTCATTGTGTCCATCTCCTTGCTTGCCCGTAGTGTCACCGGTCTCATTGGCTCTATCATTCTTGGCTTCATGGCGCAGAGGACCACTAGGGCCCGCTGGCATGGCCGTGGGCCTAGAGGGCATGCAAAGGCCATTCCGTGACTGCATCAGCCGGTGGAGGTGAATGTTCGCCGCGTGCTCTCATCGACCTTGAATCAGCAGTAAGCGTCGTTACCTTCCTCGATGCACGCACAGGCAGAGGTGGTTGTGACGCCTGTGACCCGCTGTGTAGTTCTGAAACGGCTTTGTGACGCTTCTTTCGCGAGCGTTGGTCACTTCGGCGAAGATTGAGCAGCCTCTTTACGTGAAGATTGGTCTCTTTCCATTTTTCGAAGAATACGAACTTCTTGTTTCATCTTCAGGCATTCCTTGGAAGTCGCTTCGTGAGAGCGAGTGCAGTTGGGACATTTAAATGAAGACGCATCGCAGTCGGTGGTATTATGCTCTCCATTGCAACGCGAGCAGGTGGCTTTACTTCTACAAAGAGCACTTACGTGTCCTATATTTAGATATTTCCGGCACTGAAGAGGCCTCGGAACGAATGGTTGTACACAATGTATCACGTAGCCCACTTTGACAGACGCTGGTAATGTCGAAGAAGCAAATATTAACTTGGTACATCGGGAATTCCCCAAGCGGTGAATCTCAAGAATTCGCACCAATGACCTCAAAAGACTAGTTAGGTCCACATACTTGATTCCAAGCTCCACGTCGGAAATCGCTCCAGTCGTTGTCTTCTTCCCGTAAGTAATCAAGGCGTGGACGGGGATTGCTCTTAATTGTAGAATGGTCTTGAACTTCTACAGTATTGCGGAAATTTTCACATTTATTGTCAGGATGTTCTTGCGAGCGTTGTTCCTGATCTCCTTGATTTGCCCAGGGGCCACACTTTCAAAATATTCGGTTAGAACCTGCCTGCTGAGGGAGTTCATGCTGTGTGACGTCGAGAGCGGCCCGTGAGAAACCATGAAGGATTCCTGCTTACTCCGATTCGATGAAGTCGTCTCAGTCGACATACGGCGCATCTTCATACGGCGGCCCATGGCTACGGTGTACTCGCTGTGAGAATTAGTACATGACTTCTAGCGTTGAGCTCTCCGAATAATCGAGCTGGTCCGAGCTTCCAAAGGCATGTCGTCCAAAAGTGAGGGTAGAAGCAGATGACTGACCTTGTTCAGGTGGTCGTGGGAGCGTTTTCTTGCTAATCCTTGATGAAGTGACCCTAACGAAAATGAGAAAAACGTAAAAAATTGCATAACAGAGAGAGGCCCAGAGCACCAGTGAGCCCTGGGCACTTGTTTCTCTTCCCCAATACACGAGTTTCATTCTCCAACAGCCTATGGGGCTGGCAGGACTGGCATCAAATTAACGAAGGTACGCTGCGCAATCAGCGGCTTTTCCATGCCGACTTTATAATCCGTACAAGGCACTGGTTCGGGGTTCAAACCTGAAAGAGATCAGCGCTTTATTTTGCTGTGCGCTTGGTTATAGTATAGTTTGGTTATCGCGGCACATCAAGCTTAAAATTACGCACCGAATAGGTGGTCACTATAAACACGTGACAATGTTAATAAACAATACGTCGTGCTGGGGACTCTGTTGGGCAGTAGTAAACGGATCTGAATAACAATGGCACAGAGTGTTCGCACCAAAGTTAGAGGTGCGCGTAACGTTAGGTGAAGCTTAATGTTCGAGGCGGAGCTTGAAAGAGAAAATTGTAATCCACACGACTGTAACACGAAGTTACAGAGGAAGCCCCTGCAGGTTTCTCAGAAAGGAAGCTTCCCAGTTGAAGGAAAATTCGTCCTGCGCTTCGATCTGTTGACTCGGCCTCGCTCTTGTGGTAAGCCCCGGATAGGCGTTGGTCTCGTGTTCGATCCCCGGGTCAGGACGACGTCTGCTTCAGCTGCGAAGCTTTCTTTCTAAGAAACACGTATGGGTTTCCTTTGTAGCTTCGTGCTATACAGTTGTGTGGGGGAAAATTTTACTTTTCGTGAACGTTCTACCTCCTCGTGAGCTTCTAGCGAACTGATTTGCCATGTTCAAGGTGGAACTGTATGAGCCGTTGATAATGGTTTCGCAAAATGCGCGTCTTGCTTTCAATTTATTCACTTCAGAAGAAGAAACCGCAGATGTCGTTCCATTCAAGATAGCATATGCCGATGCCGGCTATCATTAGCCAGACTCAGCTCTTCGGTATAAATATTCAGAAAATGGGCTGGCAGTTGATTCCGCGGGAATCTCGGCGATCGCACGCATTTGGCAACAACATGCACTGTATTTGCGTTCTCAAGACAGGGCGTACGGAAAACATGGAGAAACATTGCCACCTTTCGAAAAACGCTGATTCAAAATGGAGAAAAGAAGCCACAAAACAAAACAGTAAATATGCGGCAATGGTGTGGACGGTAACGGAGGAAAAGGCGTTAAACCTGAAATCACGGGTGGATAAATTGCATACTTTGCGCGATATTCAGAAAGCCAACTATAGAACTGTATTGAACACGAATGATTGAAACCAGAAATATAGAATTTTTATAATTCAATGCACTGCGCACAACTGCTCGAAACCACATCAGCATTTCTTATTCTGAGAACGCAAGTTGCAGGTGAAAAATTGCGATAACGGCTATTCATCCTTAGCGCATGGAGCTAGCGCCCGAACCGTTAAGCAGTCGAGATGCCTATCTATAGATGCATGGGAATGAGAACGTAGTTATCCTCTGCAATACCTGGGGTTTTAAATATAGCAGGGGCAAAGTGAATACAACTACGAGTGGATCGGGGGGAGCAATGGAGAATAGTAAAAGGCGGTTGGAGTCATATATATGTGTCACACGGACACTGAAGCAAGCTCCGCGTTTCTTGTACACCACCCTCTGACACTGTTGTCTGTAATTGTGACGACAGCCTTGTTCATGTGCTTCATGAATAGTATCCAGACAATTTCAGGTGGACAACATCTGACCAAATTTGGTGCAGCTACTAAGGAATAATCAGGTTACAAATGTACGGGGCGATCATTTTTTTCAAATTCTATGCAGCTTTTTAAAATCGCCTGTTGAAGATGGCATAATTCTAGTCCTTGAACTGGATTGTTCAGAGAGGCCGGAGGACATTCGAAACATCGAAACACATGTTGGACTAATTAAAAAAAATCAATAACTACTTCCTACAGGCACGTATGCAGGTTTTTTTCCGTGGGGTTGGGGGGAGGGGAGCTCGGGGCCCAACCCAAAGTAACTTTTCTATGCAAATGAGGGGGGTACTTTTACTAGTACAAATGTGAATAATGGTCACCAGTCGCCATAAAGACACGTAAACCCGCAAAATAGAATTGAAATAACGTGTATCTCACTGGTACGCCTGTGAGGTACACCTCTCCTTTACTAAGCAAACAAAGAACTACATCAAATGGACTCGCGCATGAAAGATGCGCAGGAAGAACCTTGCCAAGAATAAGTTAACAAGCGAAAGTACAAAATAAAGATTTCTATTAGCGTTTTTTGAATTATTTCTCGAAGAATTATAGAGAAATATATATTTGCGGAACAATCACTGTTCTTTTGGATCCCTCGTTTACTGCTCTGCCTAGTGCCAAAACCGACTCGTGTTGTTATTTGGGAAGTTGCTTAACGATGCGTGGTCACCAGGCCCGTACAACCGCGTAGAGCGCAGGACGCTGCCGTTCTAGACGTACTGCGCCCACTACGGAAGGTTAGAAAAACACCCACATAAGCACAGCAGAGAAGTGGCTACGTTAGGCGGTTCAACTAGAGGTGTAGAAACTGTAGAATAGAGCTGTATAAGCGTCATTCAAAACATACGCAATTATTCTCCACTTCTGGCGGCGTTTTCTATACTTCCTTTTAAATAAAGAGATGTCGATCCATAAATATTTTCACAAACAATTTTCCCTTTTCCTCCCTGTTTGGCTGTTGCCTTCGCTCTCTCCCTTAGTAGATCGCTTAATTTCTCAACTCTTTGCGACTCTTGTTTCCAGTTGCCAATTTTGCATGAAAAGTGCTGTACAATTAGGGAAAAGACAGACGAGGTAACTGATGACAGTCATATTGCTTATGGTTTTAACGGTTATTGCAGAGCCTGATGATGGACGCTGTTTCATATTACTTTATTTTCCATCTTATCTAACCCATATCACGGTTATATGGTTCCGAGGATCTGCCAGCGTCGCGGCGAGCCGTCACTCGAGGAAATAATGAAGGAAAAGTGAAAGTGAAACGCAACTGGCGTTTTCTCTGGCCACAACTCGTTCCACGAGCATACAGACCAGCTGACTATGAACCGAATCCCTTTCCTGGCCCCTGGATCAGTCTAAACAAAGAAGGTTGAACTAACGAAGCAACATCGATATGCGTGATCGTTGAATAGGTGGTGACATAAAAATTGGGTCGGGCATTATAAATAGTATAAAATATTATAATTAAAACAATAAACTACGCCCTGCCTGCTGCAATAGATGGTGACAACTGAACTCATCTTGAGTTAATCGCTCGGGCACCGAATCGATGAGAAAACTGGCCTCCACACGCCAGGAAATGCCGATAACTACCGCCATCCAAAAGGAAGGAAAAAATTGACACTCTGTGAAGATGGAATGGCAGCGAAAGCTGACGGCAATCAAAGCTCTCAAACGAAAAGCAAAGTGTTTCACCTCCACCGCGGGTCGGCCTGAAGATAGTGCAATATTGGGCCGACCCGCGGCGGAGGTGAAGCAGGCGTTAAGCACTCCCCATACGTCGGCCGATCCCGAAGGTGGCACAACGCCGGGCCGACCCGCGGCAAAGGTGAAGCAGGTGTTAAGCACTCCCCATACGTGGGCCGCTCCCGAAGATACCGAAGGGCGCGTTATAGGTTCCTGAATCCACAGGGGTATGTGCCACTGATCTTGGGCCCTTTCTGCCCTATAACCAGGATCGGCTCACATGATGATTTTTTCTGTTGACGGACGCCTAAAAAACTAGGGAAGTTAGACATATACTGCTTTCGCTGTAAAAGGCAGCAAAATGTTGACCGCCGATTAGATTGATTTGTCGGCGCTGTGTGTGAGGAGTGGTGGCGTGGGCGGATAGGGGGGGTGGGGGGTATGCCGGCTAATTTCGGGGGCGGGGAACCAGGCCCCTCCGCGCCCTCTCCTGAGTACGTGCCTGACTTCCTAATTAATTACCTTACGGCACATTTTGCAATTTATGAATTGTAGCCGGTGAGATTGTCAGGCGTATCCACTTGGAATTGATTTCCAGGACGAAGACGAAGTGATCCTTGTAGAGACCACTGTTCCTTCACGTGAACGCGTGTTCCTTCGCGTGTCCCTTCTTCGTGTGAAGAGAAGGCAGGTATCTACTCAACATCCCTCGATTGGTCTTTTTCACTTCGCCTACCAGATTACACATCAGTTTTTTCATGCCGAAATTCTGGCAATAGTTCTTGCCTTGGCGGAAATTACCCATGCATATTACAAGAGTTATTATAGTCACAGATTTTCTATCTGTATGCAGCGCACTTACTGCGTCTACAAAGTCGACAACAGGAAATACGTTTTATTCATTAGCTCCGCGTCACTTAAGTTTAGTGCATATAGTATGGGTCCCTGGCCACCGAGACATTCATATTAATGAAATAGCCGATTCCTTAGCACGAGCTTCTTGAACAGGTCCTATGCTGTTTGTGCTGCCGGCAACTGCGCACATTACTGCAGCCAGATACAGGCAATTTTCTTTGAGCGAGGACAAAAAAGCTCTGTCATTAGCAAAATTTTCAGATTTTTGCACCTAAATTATTCTTGGAACCGGCAATGGTGTCCTAACCGGAAATTCGAAGTTTCATTTACTAGGCTGCGTTGCCGTATTCCAACACTTAATTTTTATTTGCACAGATGTGGTCAGGCGGTATCCCCTCTATGCTACCTCTGCAATGAACCGGAAACTATAGATCATTTTTTATTATCATGTCGGGTGTTTTCTACGCATCGAAAACTATGTCTAGAAATTCCACTTCAATATTTAGGATTACCTTTAAGCAGTACTGTTATACTCTCCCTTGGAGCAACAGTTTTGGGATATAGCCACAGAAACGTTTGCCTAGCCATTTATAATTTTCTATGTGGCAAAAAAAGAATGCCTTGTTAATAGTTTTTAGTTTCAAGAATTGATTTATTTTTACGTCAGTTTAGAAAATTAAAAAGTAAAAACACGAATTCACAGTTTAAATCTTACTATTATTATTCATAATTTATCTTACTTTTTTCTTGCTTTTTTAACAATCCTATCAACGCAAGGCTCACTATAGTATTGATCAATACTTTAGCTCATGTATTCACACTTTATTTTGCATCCTGGGTTATTTGTTTTCCTTTTTTTTCGTGTGTTATTTACGTATTAACCAATTTATTTTATTTTACTTGTTGAATCATATTACCACCCGATTCGTGGCCTATCCCCCCACAGTGGGTTTGTGCCATTAACTGAGGCTTCTTCTTCTTCTTCTTCCTTCGCGCTGCAGTATTTTCGGTCTTTTCCCGTGTTTTACTAGGAGACGCCGCTCCCATTGCAACGGCAATGGAAGTGGAGTCGGCAGAATGCCGATGCGACGTGACTGCTTCGGCAGGAACCAGCCCGAGGAAGAGAAAATGCCCTCCTAGTCAAGCTGACACCGAGGACACTGTGTCGTACTCCTGCTCAAGCGATGACGCGTCAGATGACGAAGGCTTCGAAAGTGTGGTACACCGGAAGGCCAAGAGAAGAAACATCAGCGGACGGTCTTCGTCAAGTAAGTCTACCGTCATGCCACAGCGAAAGCCATCGGCGCACACAATTCTTTTTGTGCCGGACACACCTGCCGATAACCTCAACCGCCTTAATCGACAAGCGAGTTCCATTTCTCTGGAGGCTCTTGTCCCAGGATAAATTAAAGATATCAGAATTAATACTCGAAAGAACGTCCTGGCTATTGATGTCCACAAACGAAGCGCAGTCAATTATTTGATGGCAGTAAAGCTCCTGGGCAAGATCAATGTCCACTACCTCATTCCGCAAGACAACGAAACCACAGCTGGTGTTGTTTACGGTATTGACACATCGATTAGCGACAGCGACGCATATCATCGCATAGCACCATGGCCCGCCCCTCGCTGCCCTTCCACAAGGAAGTCAAGAAAGCATCCGTATTGCAGTGGAATTCCCGTGGTCTCAAATAGAGAATTTCAGATTTGAGACACTTTGTCTTCGAAAACCGTTTTCCCATCCTCGTAATTTGCGAACCGAACGTGCAGAATGTTATACGCATTTCTGGCTATGAGGCATTCATGTCCTCTACCTGCGGTGATGTGAGCAAGGTAATTGTATATATTAGATGTGATCTGACATACGCGTTGCACCCAGTCCCGCCTCACGACAACAACCAGTACGTTTGTTTAATTGTAAAAACGAATAAGCTTACGTTCACACTCGTCGCTCTTTACATTGCTCCTTCAAGCGCCTTCGACTCTAAACGACTGCACGACGTGCTATCAGCGACACCCGGCCCTGCGATTGTCACCGGATATTTTAATGTTCACCATCCGCTTTGGGGGAGTTTGAAGATGGACTCCAGGGGAAGGAGACTAGCATCCTTTGCCCCACAGCACGACCTTTGCTGCCTCAACGATGGTAGTGCGACACATTTACGTGGGCTTACATACAGCAGCTGCCTAGGCTTGACCCTGGTTTCTCGGCGTCTTGAAAGAAACGTGCAATGGTTTCCAAACATCGAATCACATGGAAGCGACCATATTCCGACGTGCCTGAAGATGAGGGGACTATCTAAATGCTCCTCCACGACCCTCCGGCGAATTGACTGGTCGGCGTTTCGGTCGCACATGGAGGAAGTATGTCAGCAAGGGAACCATTCAAGTCTGGAACACGAAATTCAAAAAGCCATGCAAGAAGCTATGCGTGGTTTTCAGCCTTTCCCGAAATATGAAGAATTTGAAGCCGAACTGCAGCGACTACGAGCAATTCGCCGGCGGGCTGAAAGAAGATACAGGAGAACTAAATTCATCCATGATCTCAGAGAGGCAAGGCGGATGCAAAAGAAGATTCAACGCCGCATTGATGCACTACAATCTCAAAGATGGAACGTTTCTGTGAGTCGTTGGATCCACGTCAGAGATTATCTCAAATATGGAGAACCGTGCGTGGCCTTCGCGTGTCACCGCAACAGCGTGTTCCTTTCAAATCCCTCGCTTTGCACCAAGGTCGCAGCGAAATTGACATTGCTGAAAAATTTTGCTCAAGACTTGCCGGCTTGCAGCTCCAATGCGCACTTACACCATGTACCACCCTTGTGCTACGGGATTGCCGCATGGTTGTAATGTTTTCGGTGGAGGAGCTTGAAGCGGCACTGGCAACTTGCAGGCGCTCTTCGTCACCTGGGCCGGACGGCGTTACCTATGCGGCGCTCGCCAATCTTGGGCAGAAAGCACGACTCCCCATGCTGCTAAACCATTACAACGAATCTTGGCGCAACGGTTTGGTTCCACGTGAATGGAAATGCAGCCCTTTGGTTCCACTTCTCAAACCTGGTAAATCACCGTTAGATTTGTCATCGTACCGCCCCATCGCTCTGGCCAGTTGTCTAGGGAAAATAATGGAAAGAATTATTTTGACGCGCCTGAAATGGTACCTGGAAAATTACAACGTGTACCCAGATGCTATGGCTGGCTTCCGGCGAGGGCGCTCATCCATAGATAATGTCATCGATTTAGACACGTTTGTTCAACATCAAAAATGTCTGAAATGACTAACTGCGGCATTATTCCTGGACATAAAAGGCACCTATGATAATATACCACATTATGCCATTATAGAGGCTCTGATTGAAGCCGGAATCGGTGGCCGCACTTTTCAGTGACTCTGCAGTTATTTGACCGACAGGCATTTCTTCGTGATGACCGAGGTTGGCGCCACGACCCAACACCAAACGTTGCGTGGCGTACCGCAAGGCGGAGTGTTGAGCACGGCGCTATTCAACCTAGTACTCGTTGGCCTAGTCAGATGCTTGCCCAACACAGTTCAAGTATCAGTCTATGCCGACGACATCTGCATTTGGGCGTCTGCTGTAACACGACTACAGGTACGAGCACGGCTACAAAAGGCAGCTACATTAACATCACTGTACTTGCGAAAACAGAACTTAGAGCTGTCTTCAGGCAAATTCTGCCTTGTTGTAATATTCTCTCGGAAGGCAATGAAGCGTTACTCTGTAAGTGTCAATGGGCAAGCAGTTGCAAATGCACGGAAACACCGATTTTTAGGGGTAATTATCGACCGCGATCTATTATGGAGCCCGAATGTTTCATACCTAAAGAAGAGGTTAATGACAATAATACATCTCAAATTTCTCGGCGGGAAGTCATGGGGCACATCGGTGCGGTCAATGCTGCAGCTTTATAACGCCTTGTTCTTCGGTTTCGCAAGATACAGCCTCACTGTGCTTGGTAACACCTGCAGAACAAACCTGCGTGTACTCCAGGAACTACAAGCTCAAGCCATAAGGACGTGTCTCGGTCTTCCGAGGTGTGCATCTACAGCGGCAGCGATTGTCATAGCTCGAGATCACCCAATATCAACGCACTTGGCAACCGATGCTCTCAGGGTGCATATTCGGCATATTGCGCGACCACCTTCTCACCATCTAGTTGCTCTACCCGAAGAAAGGTCACACGCAACTTTCAGTGGTATAATTGTTGCCAATCGTACCTCATTGCCATCGAACTACATGGATGCGGCAAGACCATTCTCACCTTTATGGTGCCTGCACAGACCTGAAATACGGCTCACCATCCCAGGAATCATGAAGAAAGCTAACATGCCGTTGTTTGCCCGGAAGCAGGCCACATTAGAACTTCTACATGAGGTGCACAGTGGCCGCATACACGTTTACATCGATGGCTCAGTCACACCTGCAAGTTCAGCTGCTGCTGTGGTGATACCAACAAGACCCGTCAAAATACAGCTAAAAACGTCACATGTACCATCAACGACAGCTGCTGGACTGGTAGCCCTGCGTGCGGCTCTTCATTTCATTCAGGAGAAACCACCCCATGCTTGGTCAGTCTTCTGTGGTTCCAAGGCAGCCCTACAGAGTGTACTCTCAGAACTGCGCCATGGGTCACATGAGCAGCTCGTCGCAGAGATCAGAGAAGTTCGCCATCGCATAGTTGACGAAGGACACGATATAATATATCAGTGATTGCCTAGTCATTGTGGCATACATGGCACCGATCGAGCAGACGCAGCTGCCCGATCTGCCCATGAACGCGTCAACTGCGTTGCCATTCCTCTTTCGAGAGCCGATGCAGCGAAAGAACTTTCCGCACTTGCGCGTGATCTGACATTAGTTCAGTGGAATTTATCCGAGTTCACAAGTGCACGCCTTCATACCCTGGATCCTAACTTACAGCTCCGTATTCCACCCCGTTTTTCACGACGTAACTGCACCCTTCTAGTGCGTCTATGGCTTGAAGTAGCATTTTCAAATGCGTACTCCTTTCTTATTGGTATGGCCAACAGCCCACTTAGTGGTTTCTGCGGGTACAATGAAACAATCGCGCACCTTCTTTGTCAGTGCTCTCGTTTCAACCGGCAAAAAGCAGCCATCTCAGCTACCCTAGACAAACTGGACAAGCGCCCAATGACAGAAAATAAGATCCTTAGAAACTGGCCTACGCGAACATTAGCGCGATCCGCTATGAAGGCGCTGCTGCGGTACTTAAAAGACACAGGACTTTCTGACAAATTGTGACTTTACACTGTGTGACGTAGGATTGTACGGTGACACTGCGTAACACTAGCAACGCATTTGCGGGTTTCGTGACAGTGCCCGCAGAAACAGTTCGTGTGCGTACGTGTGTGTGTAGCTTTTTTTTATTTTTTTTATTTTTTCATCCTTCCTTCTCTCACCTATCGCATCCCCTTGCCCCTCCCCCAGTACAGGGTAACCAACTGGAGATAATCTCTGGTTAACCTCCCTGCCTTTGCTTTGCCTTTCTCTTTCTCCCTCTAGAATGACACCAGTTTGGAGATAGGCGTCATCAAATTTGCCTTAAAAATGCACTGTTGGTTCACTTACCTTTTTTTAACACAACCCTCGTCTATGTATGGAAGCACAAAAGTAACTGGAACGCCCATGTATATCATCTCAGACTTTCGAAAATAATATTTCGAAACAGGTGTAATCTTGGAAATTCATTTCTAGTGGACGCGTCTTGGAAAAATCACAGGCTACAATTCGTAAATTGCAATATGTTCCCTAAGGTAATTAAATCAGAATCAGAATCAAAGTTTTTATTTTCCTCAAGGAAAAGTGGACCCCAGACAAAAAGCTGCTGATTGAGCAGCTTGACGAGGCCTGGGGCCCTACAGGCAGCGGCAACAGCGGCAAAACAGCAGTGTATGTCGTACACCCGTGCGAGAAAAAATAAAAAAAATGAAAATGAGTAGTTATTTAGCCAATTTTTGCTAATGAGTTGTATATATGTTCCGATTTCACGTGCTACTAATGTCAACCTCTTCGAATAACCCAGCTCAGCGGCAAGAAATGTGCTATGTGCCGCAGGCAATTTTTAAAAATTCTGTAAAACTTATCATCATCCCGTATATCCCGTATCATTCCGTATATTTAGGTGGGGTACGTGACTTCGAATAGTACAGTAGTGCGCTGAGAGAAGTACTGCAGCGTAAGATAAAGTGGCCACCGGGTGGCAGCTGCATGCGGAATACCTGCAATAAGATATCGTATCATGTTTAGTGCCTAGTTTTGCCGCTTTGAATTTCATTCCGGAGCGTTTGTGCGGGTATTTAGCAGTGAATGAATTTGAGAACTCGAAGTACTGAAAAATCTGCAGCGAAATATCTATTGCGTTTCCAGGAAATATGTTTCTGCCCTGTGGGAAATAGAGTCAGGAAAACTGCTAACTAGAACCGCAGTGCATTTTGCGGCACGTTCTCAGTCTGAATTTGTCGAAACTACGTTACGGACAAAGTGCCTCGAAAAAAAAAAACGTAATTTGAGTACTGGCTGACTTCCTAGTGTGAAGTTACATCATGCTTCCTAAATATAATAACTACAATTATTTAGTGAATATTGCTCAGTATTCTTAGAAGTGGCCTTACTTATATGTTACTTAAGCTGATTGCCCATATACTCCTCTAATTAAGGAATAATGACGATCGCTGTTGCTTTTGGTGCACCTCGCCTCTCGTTCTTGGTATAGTGGAGCCGCACAGCATCCTATTTTCTCAAGCAAACTAAAGTCGCCTGACGCTCACCAGTCGTTAAAGTAGAAAATTATGGAGTTTCTAGATGGCACTGTGCAGTGCATTGTTTATATTGTTACGTAAAGAAAACACAGGGACTAATTATGTGCAGGGTATATTTCACACTGAGATTCAAGGCTCTCAAAAAATAGCGGTCTGCTCGCAGGATCCACATCTACAGCGATTTACCAGTAGCCATATCAAAGGTCCAGAGGCGGAAAATAAGTTGCACCATGGAGGCAGTGAAGGAAGTCGTCAATGTGAGAAAGCGGGTAGACGTCCTTTTTATTGATCTTGTCGAGGTGGCGATAGTCGATGCAGAACCGCCACGTACCGTCTTTTTGGCTCTTACGACGGGGGACGCCCATGGACTAAATAACGGCTCGATGATGTCCTTAGCTAGCATCTTCTTCACTTCTTTTTGAATGGCTTCGAGCTCTGACGCGGACACACGGTAAGGCCGACGGTGAATTGGCATAGCTTCATCGGTTTTTATGCGGTCAGTGACAATTGAAGTCTGGCCTAAGGGGCGACCATCGATGTCATAAATGTTGCTATAAGAGGCCAAAACGTGGCAGAAGGCGTCAGCCTGCTCAGGTAAAAGGTCTGATCCAATCATGTTCCGAAAAATAGTGTCACAAAAAGCAGCTGATTGTGGACCTTCGGTTTGATCAGGAGAAGGGGGCTACAGCAATGACTTCTACGGCGTCACCTTCGATAGCGCTGAGCTGGCGAAGTGTCGTCTGTTGGGGAAGCACTTGCGGCGTCAGCCCAAAATTTAGAAGTGGAAGGAACACTCAGTTGTCCACAATCATGACGACGGTATGTGGGACAGTAACATTGCGCGTCAGCCGCACGTCAAGTGTCAAGGTGATAACATGATCGCCACCAGGGACGTGAGGGTTCGATGTGGTATATGAGCGAAAGCGGTGGGGCTCAGACGACTGATGGGCGTTTCATCGGCATCCGATAGAAGAGGAAGGTGAAGGTGGAGTGCATTAGCTGAAAAATCAATGAGGGGAAAGGGTGCAGAAAGACAGTCGAGGCTGGGTATCACATCATGGGAGCCACGAGCAAGGACGACGAAAAGGACGACCGTGTGACGACCGGCGATTCTGACACGGGCAGTGCATATTCCTACCACGTCAACAGTGCCGCCATGGCAACACGTATGGTCGGCGTCGTAGACGGCGTTAGAGGGCCCCTCCCCAGGTCTGGCCATTTTGAGCTGACAAGCGCAGAGCATACATTGTGCGATAACGATCGTGTCTTCAAAGTATTACATCACTACGCGCCGCGGTAAGATCTGAAATTTCAAACCGAACGCCGTTTTTCTTTCTCCTCTCGACCGCCGCGCTCCAAGGCGGAGGATGACGTACTCGTGTGCCTGCGCCTACGTACTGGTGTCCGCAGTGTGACGTCGCTCGTGGTGACACATGACTTCAAGAATTATTCAAGACAACATGTGTTATCTGTGCGACCTGTTGCTTGAATTGACGAATTGAAGTGCAGAGAAATAATAAAACACACAAACGGGATGCTTGCGTGTTTTTTGTTTTACTTCGCATCGAAGCAAGAGAGCTGTACTTCCGCTTCGTCTGCTTGTTCCCACCGTCGTGCAGTCACGTGCAGGTACCGAAACTACGCCATTTTCTATCGTGTTCCAGCTCGTGATCAGGCTCTGCGATCCGCTTGTTTGGAGCCCGACCAGCTTTTCGAACACACACACACACACACACACACACACACACACACACACACACACACACACACACACACACACACACACACACACACATATATATATATATATATATATATATATATATATATATATATATATATATATATATATATATATATATATATGAAGAAGGGTAAAAAGAAGGACACCGACCACTGAATGAATACAAGAAAAGACGTTTCGGCTCCCCTGACGGGAGCCTTGTTCACAATGTGACTGGCTGGCCGTGGCGAAGGTTAATGAAGTCGAGGTTTTGACGGAAGCCCGTCTGGTCGGGAGGCATCATGAAGAAGGGTAAAAAGAAGGACACCGACCACTGAATGAATACAAGAAAAGACGTTTCGGCTCCCCTGACGGGAGCCTTGTTCACAATGTGACTGGCTGGCCGTGGCGAAGGTTAATGAAGTCGAGGTTTTGACGGAAGCCCGTCTGGTCGGGAGGCATCATGAAGAAGGGTAAAAAGAAGGACACCGACCACTGAATGAATACAAGAAAAGACGTTTCGGCCCCCCTGACGGGAGCCTTGTTCACAATGTTCCATATATATATATATATATATATATATATATATATATATATATATATATATATATATATATATATATATATATATATATATATATATATATACGTCACCTGTCCGCCGAGAATATGAGAATCTACAAGACCTCATAGCAGGAGGCAGTTCAGTTTCAGAGCCTGAGTCCTCTCAAACCACCAACAATCTGACGTCTCTCGGTGGCGTAATCTTTCTTGGTGTAATTGTATACTTGGCTATCACTAATATTGCTTCGCCTTTCTAGCAAAACTGCAGCTGTGAGTGCAGCTTTTCTGTAAGTCCGAGTATAAGCGCTCCTGCGCATGACTGCTGTTGGTTCTGATGTCAAGTGAATGCGGCTTGGCTTCATTTCGATTACTGAGTAAATTATACAGGGTGCTACAACTAACATGCATCAAGACTTAAAAAGAAGAGCAGTAGGAGGAGGAGGATGGAACTTTATTATTGCAGAAGTCGTTGCAAGGTTTATTCCTGGGTGGTTCCCTCTGACAGGGCTCCACTGGCGATCACGGCTCGCCAGGCCTAGTCGAAGGTTGGCAGTTGGCATCCCATGTCCAGTTCGGAGAGTCTCGCCTCCCAAGACCACGTAGTGAGTGTGTGTGCTGCAGACTCGTGGCGAAATTGCGTCGCTCGGACGGTCGGTGCATTCGTGTGTTATGTGCGCGAGTGTCCCTGTGTGGTTGCTACACCAGCTACATGTCTGGGAAGATTGCGTGTATACGAGACAAGTGTGGGTATGTGTTCGTTTGCAGGCGGCGCCAGTCCCTTGCCTGGAGTTGATTGAGAGCTTTGTGTGGGGGAGCGTAATGTGTTCTTTCGAGACGTTGGTCCTGCAGTATTTGTTGACTTGTGGTTAATAACTCGTAGGTCGCTAGTCGGTCTGTCGGGGGCTGAAGAATGGTGTGGTCTGCCGCTCGGCTAGTGAGACCTCGAGCTGCGCAGTCCGCCTCTTCGTTGCCCCGCAGGCCTTCGTGCCCGGGGCACCAGACGATACCTTGGGTCCATTCTAGTGAGCGGCCCAGGATTCGAATGGCTTGTATAGGGAGTGTTCCATTCATGTATAAGCGACACGCCGCTCGTGAGTCCGTAAGGACGCGGGCGGACCTTCCCTTGCTCTCGGCGTCGCCAAGTGCGAGAGCGATCGCTGCTGCTTCTGCTGCTGCGCTGCATGTGGCGCGGATGGAGGCAGTGGCTACCAGGTTCCCCTGATTGACAACGTGGAGTGTATATTTGGGCCCGCAACGTGGCGACGAGGGATACGGTCCGGACCCAGCCGCCAGTAATTTTTTGTTACTGAGATTCATTTCGGTAATTGCAATTATTTTTCTAATTCGAGAAGTACTCTCTTAATTATCAAAGTGTCAATGGGACATTTGTAGGCACCCCCAAATGACATCTAATTAGGATGTTTTCAGCGACGTAATAATTGCGTACAATTTTTCTGACTGGCAAAAAAACATCATGAAATATGAAAAATACCTCGTGACAGCGCTCCCACCCACATCATAAAGCAGCGCCCTCAAATTTGCTGATTGAAAGCAACTGCATTGCCTGTCGCAAACTCGAAGAGACAGCGCATCACCTTGATAACGGTACGGAAGGAGCACCAACAGCAGGTTTCGCGTTTCGCAGCTATTCCTTCCTCTGATTTCTACGACACACTTATTATCAGTCTCTCAAGGCCGACTGATCACATTGATAACAAAAGCGCCTTGATAACGCTGCCAAAGCGCCGATCTGACCACGCACGAAGCGCGAATAGCAATTGAATAGGGGTGGAATGTCTCACAATCCAGGCTCTGCTCGCAACGCATCGAAAGAGTGCGCGCGCAGCTATATTTCGCGCCAGATACTTGCTTCGGACCAAAGCCAAATCAAAGTGATGGTTTTATTTTTTATGAGAGTGTACACGTGCTGCAAAAACAGGTTCGTGGGAAAAAATAAAAGCGAAATAAACTGACTGGGAAGCGATTCACGTGCAGAGAAAGGCAACACCGATGCGTTCAAGAAAGAAAATATACCACTTCTACATGGGCCGAATTGGCAATCGGGATTCCTGCACAAAAGCTTAAAAAACATCAGATTTCAGTTTGCCCTTATTATCTATGAATCCGTAAGCCCCGCTGAACACCAGCTGCTGTCTAGAGGACATGTTCGAATGGGTCTCCTTCTTCAGCCACGCTGTACTGAGTCCGCTTTATCACATCTTCAGTGACTTTCTTGATGACCGACGCTCGAATTCTACGGCAGGCATCCGTTATCCTTGCTTTGAGCTAATCTGACGTCCGTCTCGATCACGTATGCGCGATCTTTCACATAACCCCAAAGAAGGAAATCGAATGGAGAGAGGTCAGGTGACCCAGCCGGCCAATTTACAGGCCTGTGCCTTCCAATCTATTGCGCATGAAAAGTCGCATCAAGCCAGTTGCGTGCTCGGCTGCTGCTGTGCTGGCGCCCCATCTTGCTGATACCACAGACATGGAAGACTTGACAGCGCGACTTCGCTGAGAAACTCATCAACCACTCCTTCAAGGATTTCGTTCACGTAACGCTGTCCAGTCAGTGTGTGATCGAAGATGGCACTGATTATAGCACCGGCGTATATTCCGCACGCCACATTGAACGACTACTGGTACTGGTGCCGATTTCGCTTTACCCAGTGTACATTGTAGTCTATCTGTGCATGTTGTCTGTGCAGGTGCTACTTGAAGACCGTCCCCATCGCCCTTAGGCTCACAAAGATATGAAGGCAGTTTTGTCTTTCTTGACGGCTACTGGCCTATGTGAACGTCTTTTGCTCGCTCAGGCCCTCCGCGTGTGTGCACGAGCTCACCGCGGCACTTCTCTCCCTCCCCTCCATCTCTCTCTATCTTATCTTTCTATTCCCTCTTTCCCGTCCCTCAGAATAGGGTAGCCAACAAGACGCATCCCTGTCTTCTCTCTTTATTTTCCCCCTGCGACTCCTCCCAATAGTGTGCATTATGCAAATTTACCTGGGCATTTGTGTGAAAATTGGCTTCATCTGTGCGCATGATGTTTCTCAAAAAGTCTGGTGAATCATTGGCTTTTGTAAGGACCCAATTCGAGAAATCTAGACGATTCTACAGGTCCCTCACTTCTAATCACTGGCGCTGGTTAAGGTGGTACGGGTGAAAGGCCGTCATTTAGAATCCTGCAAACTGATGACTTGGAAATTGGTACCTGGGCGGCCACGTCCCGCACGCTAGCAAGAGGGTTTGAGGCGTATCCGTGCGTATAGTTAAGACTCAAAGAGGAAGTCCTCCGCCGCTGTTTCTTGAAGCTGCCGGTTTGTCGTAGGTCTTCATAATTTCTCATGATAGTCGATGTGTATGTCTACCGCCACACTTCCATGACTGATATATATATTTGGGGCCTTCCTCTGTTGTTATTTGCAGATCCCAGGGCAAGGATCATGCTTACCTTCTGCTCATTAGATATACACATGGCGACTGGGACGAAACAAAATGCACCTTTAAACCTCTGCACCGACGTTGTGAATTAGCTTTTGTGGTGATAGGTTTTGGGGCAAACAAAAAAAAAAAAACATCCGTGCACTTTATCTACGCTAAGACAACAGCTATCACAGCTTGTTTCGAACTAACACCAAACGCGACGTGTTACTTCGGCCGGGGCGTGGCAGATAAGGCACCAGCTCGATCACGATGTTTTTATTATTTCCTTTATTTCGTTCTGGCTAACTCAGAGGGAGCCTGTTCGAGGCGATGTCTTATGATGCGGATGGGAGCGCAGTCACGTGGTATTCTCCATATTACACGGAGTTTATTTATCAATCGTAAAAAATTAGTACGCAATTAGTACGTCGCTGAAACTACCACAGTTAGATGTCCCTTGGCTGCCCCTACAGATGTCTTATTGACACTTTGATAATTAGGTTAGTACGTCTCGATATAGATAATTAATTACAATGACCTAATTCTCAGTAACGAAAAAATTACTAGCAGCTACTCTACTGTACTGGAAACAATAGGCACTAGATTTTCTTCGAGTAACGCATTGCTCTTAAAAAAAAAACTTGGTGAATGATATTTCATTGGGACACCCTATATATATTTATGACCTCTGCATACAAGTGACGATGTTTCCATCCCTAATAAATGTTATAAATTATTAGAAATGTTTTTTTTTCATGTGTCGTTAGCATTGTTTACTGGAAAAAGAAGCAATACTGAGACACATATCATTCTTGTGCACTTTACACGTCGTTGATAAAAGACTCCGCCGAAGGGGTAACTGAAGTGTATAGGTCTTTTCCTGAGTGAAAAAAAGCACGCGAAGCAATTTGAATCGAGTCGAACATACAGTAACAAATTCATTCTCTAGGCATAGGCTATCCATACCTTTAGAAAAAAATTGTTAATTGGCTACCTCCTGCTCTTTCAAAAATATAATGAAATTTGTCCTGTGTATGTATTTAAATATATGGTGCATGTGCGTAGTGCTTGCAATGTAAATTTAAAACAATGTTGTAGTTAGAAAATACGGATGAGGCAGCCGCCGCTGGTGCTTCTAATGCGCTTGTACTCCCATTGTCAGGATTTGCAGAAGTAAACCGAAAGTGTGAATTAAAAGCCGTGCACATCCGCGCCAACAATAATGTAGTAAGCTACTAGCCACAATAAAATTTTAAATGAGAAGGTCGAGGCAAGTCAAAAGAAGCCTCAAACGATGTTAGTGAAAAAACTCCAGTAATGACACTTTAGGTGTGTGTGGGGATGAGGGGGGAAGGGGGGTATGCCCCCGTTGTCGGCGCCTATGCTCGGCCTATGAACGGCTTCATGGTGAGCGCCACTTTCAAAGTTGCGCTTAACATCCGATGGATGGCGACACTTCTGTGTGAGACACCCTTCTGCCGGATCGGCTCCCCACTCCGGACCGATGCTTTGCGCTTTCCTGCCCATAGCCTAAGGGAACGACTTGCAGCGAAACGAGAGAATAAGGCGAGAATGCAGAAAGGGGTTCCGTTGAGCTCACCACGGCGCCGGCTGTTTCTTAGTTAAGGTATTTATCGTATAGCAATAGCGCTAGATGATGGCGTTAAAGTGGGGAGGGGTGGGGCAGTTGGCAGATATGCACTAGTTGAGGTTCTGAAACGAAAATCAGTAAAAGAAACACACAATTACGCAGCGGCAAACATGTATTACTAATATGGCATCTACAACTCATTTACAACAGCGAAACAAATAAATCACCGGACGTAACGGGCGCAACGTCATGGGATAATCTAGTCCAGAGCGGGGCCCCTAGAGTCTTCGCCCTGGATCCACCAGGGCTCTACTGGACCTACAATTCTTTCATTGTTTGGCTTGTCCGAACAGAAAAAAGCGATATAATCTGCATACTCTAGCACTTTAACATCCTGTCCTAGCACGTTGAAATCATAAATACTATAAGATTGAATAATGCTCAAGCACAGCGGCTCCAAGTAAAGAAGGAACAGGAGAGGCGACATTAGACAGCCTTTCTAGACAGAGGATTGGATAGATAAAGGCTCCGATAGATGGCCATTAACAATGAAGCGGGTAGAACAATGACTGTAACAAAGTTGTACTTCTTTTAATAAAGTAGAACCAATATTAGATTGTTCTAGAAGATTGCAAGAGAAAGTGGTGGCAAACACGATCAAATGCTTCTGCAAGGATAACTTGAAGTAGCGCGAGTTGCTTATAAGAGTTTGAGGAAAAAACAAGAATCGTACGTATAGAGTTTTCATAGAGCGACCCTTTTGTCCACACGCTCGATGAGGTCCAATTAGGGCTGCGATTATAAAATGTATTCTATTGGACAAAATGTTATGACAAATTTTTACTGTAAATGTTACATAATTTTATGGGCCTATAGTACTCAGCATAGCGTAATTTTTCTCGAACGTCTTTTTGGAATCAAAATCGAGTGACTTTCGTAATTTAACTGTGGAAGGGTCTCTCTGTGGAACCTCTTGTAAAAATTATCATTAATATGGAGCAACAATGGCGCTTAAGTGCTTTATAAAATTCGCCTGAAATTCTATCAGGACCAGGTGTTTTTCACAAAAGCAGCTGCTCTATGGCAAGCTCAACTTCTTGCTAAATAAACAGACCGCTTACAGCTGAACACTCTTCATCTGTTAATGGATTAATAAAAGAGACGTTATGGTTTAGAAGTTCGGTATTTCAGTACGTAGACTAGCGCCAAAAAGACCTCTGTTGTGTTGATCAAATTTTTAGCACGTCTCTACTCGTTGCCAAGTTTACATTGAATTATATTTCCGAAATCTTTTTCGACTTTGCGTGTCGATGCTCATCTAGCAAAGCCTGACGGGTTGGCTTCTCTGAATTTGATGCGCGGCCGTTGCACAAGCGAATACGGGCTCCTCTGTAGCGTCCTGCGTCGTGCTTTTGGAGCTCACGTTTAACTCCAGCAATTTCTTCAATACATGAACCGGACACCTCGCTCTATAGCTCACACAAGCTATTCAGACTACTCACTAACATTTTTTTTTATTTCTATAGAATGACCTCAAAGAGCTACAGCGGCTGCGCGCACCTCTTGCTAAAGGTAACACAGTGGAAAAACAAATTGTCAAAGTGTTGCACACACGAATGCTAAATTCCTTATCACTGGCAAGTGGGAAGTTAAGTTTCCAAAGCGCCCAATGCGGTTGGAACTTAACCCGAGAACATTCACCTAGTTAGGCTCTAACTATACAATTGTCTGAAATAGATACTGCCTCAGTAGCCCACGGGAGAGGAGCGTTGAAGAAACGTAAATTCTATCCAGACGTGCATGAAAGCTCTTTTGAATGTGTGCGTACGAACAAGTTGCCTGATCTGAGGCGTCAGTGTCAATGAGTCTAGTAATTTCAGTAATTTGAGATAACACATCACCTCTCCTGTCCCTGTGAGCTGGGCTCGGCATGCTCGTTAACTTTGCAAACACAGTTGAAGTCTCCTATAAGCACAGTGATTCCATCACAGTCTAACAAGGGAAAAATCCGGAGACAACTCAGCATATCCTAATGGCAATGCGAAGGTATTTACCCAGCAAGACTCGTAGGTAACGTTCACTTTCCAGAAGTGCGGCGATATAAAGCGGATGGAAGCACAGCATTAACGTGTCAGTAGCCGAGATAAGCAAGATACGCTTAGAGTAGTGGTGAAAAAGAAAAAGCAAGGAAGAGATTGATAGGACCGGATCTGTTACAGGCATAGGTACGTGTGCAAGGTAGGTATATAATTTTTATCCCTTTAATGACGGCGCATATAAATACCCGAAAAAAACTTTTATTTCTATCTAAATGTGCAACGGTACATCGAGGTTAAGCCTAACCATCGAAAATAAACGCTTTACGACAACGTTTTCAGAAATCGGAGGGTCCCACCAGACTGAAAACTTGAAGGGGGCTTCACCCCAAGCCACCTATGGCTTCGTTTGGAACACGGTGGGTATATACAGGAGAGCGGACTCTGGCTTTCACCAATGCGTTTGCTCTGTTACGACGCAGCAAACCCGCTCGTTCTCCGCGCTTGTCACCCTCTCCACAGCAGGCCTTTGCTAGTGCTTCTACCCTCCTCCTCGTCTCATCGAGACTGGAAACACAAATACAAAGCGCCACGTGTCGCCGAAATTGGCTAACAAACTGACAGCTTGAAATTGGGCTATTACGTGTACCCGCCGGGGTAGCGTAGTGGCTTTGGCGTTACGCTGCTAAGCACGAGGTGTCAGGACCAAATCCCGGCCGCGGCGGCCACATTTCGATGGGGGCGAAATGCAAAAACGCCTCTGTACCGTGAATTGGGTGCACGTTAAAGAACCCCAAGTGGTCGAAATCAATTCTGAGTCCTCCACCATGGTGTTCTCATAATCAGATTATGGTTTTGGCACGTAAAATCCCCGAATTTAATTTAATTAATTACGCGATCGAAGGGGCTCACGTATTAGCAAACATATTTTAACTGCGCAAATAAACGATCACAGAGAGAGCAGAAAAGGCAGGCATAGCAGGCGACACGAAAAGGAGCTACGTACTACCGGATCGCAAAAACGTGTGCTTTGCTCGGTTGTTTCATAAATGTTGCTGACTTAAATCGAATGCTTCCATCTGATACCACCTTGGCTTGAGTGCCTGTTATACACTCTAAAACAAAATTACACCCTTTGGGTTGTATCTTGCCACACAACGATAAACGTCATCTGTCTTGTCCGCATTTCCTTTCTTTAACGCTGCGAGCCCGGTACTTTCCAGTAACGAATGGCATGCGCGTTATCAGCATGACATAGCATTTCCGACAGGAAAGTAGCGGGCGCGGCGTTTTCAAGAAAGGAGACGCAAGCAAGGCATATGACGATTATCGTTGTGTGGCAAACATACACCCCAAAGGGTGCAACTGTGTTTAGAGTGTACGTAGTGGTCGCGATACGCTGCCGTGTTTCAGTCGTGGTTTGAGACTTCCACTAACGCACATTAGTTTTGCTATGTTTTTGCGAACTTAAAGGTGACTTCCGGTCACGCATGTGATAATGTTTAAGTTAGTTCGATGGTGGATCAGCGGGGTGATGAAGTGTTTTGTTCTCAGATGCCCGTCCAGGGTAGGACAAATGGATCGAAAAATTTCCTCTCTTCATGCTACCTGCAAGCCAAGAATGTTTTAACGAATAGAGCGCGAATGTTACTACAAGAGGGATAAATCCTTATCAAGCCAGGACAGCGACTGTGCGCGTCCCTTCGGGCAGCACTTAGTTTTTGACAGGTACTCTTTTCCGAGACTTCCGTAGGAAAGCGCGAAGAGGAGCTTCCGCAAGCATATATACTGCATTATTATGTGTGCATGCGAATGCAGCCATTTTGTCGACAAGAAATCAGCACTGCACAGATGGCGTCTAGAAGTAGAAAATGTCGGTCAAGCTCTTCAGAACGTGAAATAAACGGCCGCTTGGCTGTGTATTACGTAAACTATGATCCCGCCTTTGAATTTAACCACGTACAACATGAGTGAAAGCGTGCGGCGCGTACACGTATACTCCCGTGAGTATCTGTCGTCGCAGGCCCAGCATGACTAACAATATATACGAATACAGGTGTTACCCAACCGGTTTGTAAATTGACGTCCTCTTGTCGTTCCATTAGACAGCTTTAGTATAGGATTTGTCGTCTTACGTACGTTAAACGCAAGCACGGGCGCTATAACGTAAAACTATTCGAAACTTTTCTATTACAATTCTGCAATCAGCCCTCCGCGATTGGTGAAAGATTTTTTTGCACCACCCCCACTTTACCTGTCTGTTACGCGACGTAACAGACAGGTAAAGGGGGGTGGTGATAGATCCCCATCTGATATGACGTGTGGTGATACGTGGGGTGGTGATAGATCCCCATCTGATATGACGTGTACACACTGATTATGCATGATTTGACCGAACAAAAGAAAAATTGTTATTTCTGATTCAACGCCTTTCGCCATTTGGCCTCGGCTATTGGTCACAAGTTTTCGCGCTGCACCCACTTTACCTGCCTCTCACACGACGTCACCAAACTGCAAAAACTCACCGCGTCAAAGTGACGTCAACGCGTTGAAGATGTATTAATATGCCGAACAAAACTGAATTTTCTTCTGAATAGCCGCCGGCTGCCCCGTTCCGAAAGGAATAAAACATGGCTGCCGGCGATCGCTCAGGCACTGGCTACTCGCACCTGCCGGAGAACATGGGTTTATTTGCGTCTAATAAACTTTCTGCGTGGCCATGTAATGTTTTCGAGCACTTTCGGCACGTTTACGACCTCGTTCTACCAACTCTTCTTTGCTGAGGATCCGTTTATCGTAATTCTTAAGCTTCCGTTCCATGCCGCCGCGATTGTCGACGAGCCACCGCAAGCTATGTAAGGTGAAGCGCACCAATCGCAGACGCCGACACCACCCTCTTCATCCGGTTATGGATTTTCAGTGCAGCGGCTCGGCCCCATCGAATTCCTCTCCACTTGAGCGTGCTTCTCGCCTCTTGTGAGCCAATTAGATAAGACAAGCCGCTCAGTGTAGGCAATGTTATTCGTTTTTCAAGCAAACAAAACTGAACTCCTATGAACGAGGAGAGCGTTTGATTGGTCTGTTGAGACAACCCTGCGAGTGACCGCCCGATGCTTGCGTCGGTGGTTACACAAATTTGACGTTAGGAGATTTCAATAAAAACATATTGGAATAGTTTTACGTTATAGGGCCCCACCTTTGCGTCACATTACGGTGAGCGTCCCTTCAAGACTTTTAGTTTTACGTGCAGGAATGCAAAAGTGAGGAATACGTTAGAAGACAGGGCGCCGTCTTGGGCCCTGTGTCAAATGTATTCACGCTAAGGCGATTCATCAGCAACAATCCTCTTGTTTCTATGCGGACGCGTGTAGTTTAGCATACGAATGGCGGAATCGCCGAACGATCATTCGACATGCTATGTGCTCATAACTAACGCTTCAGGTGAGTTTACAGGAAGCGAAAGCTCATTTCAATAGTTACTGCCGGTCAACGAGAGCGAGAGCGTAGTCATGGCGAGAATTCACGCTGAAGCGGGAGCCGTGGGTGCCGCCATGTTCGTCACCGCTATTTCTTAGCGTACGTAAACATTACTAACGTTAAACTCGTCAAATAACGTACGTTATCATAGCGCACGCAAACCCTAGATACCCAATAAGGTTCGGAGCATACGCAGTGATGACAGCGCTATTTCTTTATGTACGTAATGCGTTTACGTTTGGTTGCAAACGCTCTTCTAAAACAGCCAATTGAGAACGTGTCGTAAAGCAGACCACGTATAAGCTATGTCATCTCAGCATTGAGCAATGCGAATCCTTTCCGTACAAAGGTAACTGCGAAAGAGAGTGCAGTGGTAAAAGGTTTGATTTCTCTTCGTAGTGTTTTGTAGACCTGCTTCTTATCTCCTTTAATAGCTGTTTCCTGCGACGTTACGCAGTCATTTTTTTGCGAAGAAACTTTCTACTATGACATGCACGCGAAAATTCTAGAAAATGCCTAGGTGCCTAGATATCCGTCATAATAATAATGTAGACTTCAATAATTATAGTTCGTAGACATGGTTCTTTTATTAGGAAATAATTTAGGCACAATTAAATAGTTTTATACCTGTTGTAAAGGTTTTATACCTGTTGTAAAAATGTCAAAATTAAAGCGTTTTCTAGAAGCTATGAGCAAGAAAAGGTTGTGGACGAAAGGCCAAAAATACTTTCATATGAATGTCCGTAGAGCACATTGTCTGCGAAAACTTGATTTATGCCTCAATGTTACTTGACAGCCCAAGAAAGAAACGGTGACCTTGGAAAACATAGCATTTTGGCCTGTGTTTACGCGTCCATAAAACCCTGTAGCGGTCTTTGTAAAAAAAAATTTTCATGGACTTTAACGACCTTCCAAACATTTTTTTCGTTTGTTTGCTTTTTCTCCGTCCCCTATTCTTTCCATCTTTCATTTGCCCTTCCCCTTCCCCAGTGTAGGATAGCAAACCAGAATTTCATCCGATTAACCTCACTGCCTTTCCCATCCCGTTTATCGATTCGCTTCTCTTGTAAAAAACCGGTAAATAGCGGCCCAGCATAGAGAAGGACATGAACTATTTCTTCAGAAAGTGTTAAAAAGGTTATTTTTGTTTCAAGAAAGAAACGTTTTTCGAAATTGAAAACCACATCGCAATATTTATAAATGATTTATCACTGACTATAAGTACTTATTAGTGACTATAAAAGTTACCTTGCGTACTTCTTACATGAAGAGATAACACTTCCAAGGTCCAGTTTTGTAAGCCATTATTACGTAACTTTTGTTTCTCGCGTCTTGCGTCTGCGGCATTACGTTGGCGGTCAGCTAGAAGTTTGTACAGTTGCTGCGATAAAGAGCTGCCAGAAGTGCAGTCTACGTGGGAGCCCCAAAACGTCCGTAAGATCAGGGCGTCGATTAGAACGCGCAGGTATCTTCGGTGATAAATTATCGCTAAGAACAGTCAGCAAATAGACCTCTAGTAGTTAGGCTTCACTGCACGACTTCATGGCTGGATATACAAATCAGACTGACGCCCACGGTACTGAAATGCCGGAGCTGTTCGAAATTGGGGCCAAGAGACATGGTTATGCAGCACATTAATGTGATTTAGCTTTGAATTGCCGATCCCAGCAAAATTTTTTATATGCAGGGTCTTTCAGAAAATGCGCTGTAGATTGCTTCAAAATAGGGAAGATTCTGTAAGAAGGCGGTTTCCTCTGCATCGTATCTGTCAAAGAGGCCTACATTCTAAAATAACTCGAGCTAGTAAATAAACAAGCACATACAGTAATTTTAGCATGGCTGGTCTGTGGCGGCTGCGGAGGGAAGTGACAGCACTAATAAGTGCGTTCGTTGTAAAGCAACGCCTGTATTCCTGTGTTGCACAGCTAGGCGTATTCCTTGTAGTGGTCTTCGCTGTAGGGACGCTCACAATTTTTTTTCATTTCATTTCATTTATTTATTTTATGAAAGTGCCCAAGAATAGCTTACACAAAGAATATGAAAGCGAAAAACAAAACATAATAAATCAAACAACTGTAGTAGAAAATGCAAAAAAAAATTGAATTAATCAAGGACAGAAGTCAGATAATGAGCAAATATTAGAGCTGAATATATCAAGATTCCGACGCAAGGTATTTTGTTGTATTACAAGACGTCTTATAGCGTAAGAGGTGCAAGAGGAATTCACGTAGAGAATGCTAGGATTACGCAAAGTAGATTACACATGGCAGGTAGGAATTTGACCGGGACATAGGAAATACTTCGTTATACGGGACATTTCGTTGTTGTGCGTTATAATGCGTTGCGCGTTATAATGTACACCCTGACTTTGTTTCTTACTTTTCGCTTCTCTGTAGGCAATGAACGCGTGGACAAGGAACGTACCAGCTATGGCTAGCACCACATTCCCTGTGCGTAACAGAAGGGCGTTCGTCGTTCACTTGAAAACAGCGGGGGTTCGCTAATCACTCTCACCCTGTGGGCAATAGCTGCACGCGGCCGCCTGTCATTAGATGCTCACTCGCAGCGCACTCAGCGGGGAGTTCCGATGAGCCCACGATTTAAAGGACTACAGGCCGGACGCCGCAGGGAGGCTTGTCCGCGTCTCGGGGAGCAGCTGATCCATGCCTATCATGCGCGGCCGGCGGGAGTGTCGACGCTGGCGCCGTTATTTCCATACGTCTCCGTTTTGTCTTTCGCCCCTCTTTCCCGGGGCCGGCCGGCCGGTCGGATTTGCGCGCGGCAGGCGCAGTCGGAAGAGGCGTTTGTAAGCGCGCGGGGCCACCCGTGGGCGGGCGAGCGCACTCTTTTGATCCGCGTCACGAGGAGCCCCCGTTTTACACGCTAATCCAGATTAGCCGGAGATGCGCCTTCGCGCAGCCCTCCGGCGACACGTGGCGCCCGCGAGGGACGCGTGCCGCCACGTAGCCCGCAGACCCCGCTCTCGGATCTGCTTTCATTGTTATCTGCCTGGATAAAAATAAAAGGAGCTGGGCTGTAGCAAGCGCCAGCTAGGATACGGATATGGTTGTTCTACGCACATTACCCAAGCAAAGCGCGCAAAAGGCTAACCAGAAGTCGATCCGAAGCGCGTCGCGTATGGAGAGGCGTTTTCCCCCCTCCCTCTCAGCCTCATTTCGTACATTTTTGTTTGTTTGTTTGTTTCGGCTAAGCTATATACTGAAGAGAGGGGGAGACTGTGAAAGGAATAACTGGCGCTGGTAATGAAAAGCAAACAGAAAACAAACGGACGTGGGGATAGAGAAAAGAGAAAGAGAGCGAGAAAGAATAAAAAATCCATGCATGTCTGCACAGAGCTGCTTTGGCAGAGGGCGTCCCGCGAAAGTACGGAATAGGGTCATTACAATGACAATAGGCTAGACGTAACGAAGCGTCAGATGTTCCCTGTTGGGGGTCTGATATCGCGTGACATTATTATGGCGCGCAGTCCTCACGCGTTGACTTCCTTTCGTCCTTTATTTCGCTCGGCTTTACACTCTGCTCGCTGCTCGTCTCTTTCCTCCTGCTTTTTTTCTGTTATCTCGATCATTGGCACCGCTTTTACCGCACACATCCCCCTTAGCGAGAGTTTGTTTTTTTCTCTCGCGTACCAGCACGTTGAAGCAAGCTTATGATGGAAGTTTATAAGAACGTGGCTCCCTGCTACGACGTGCGTGCGTGGCAGGTTTTCCCCCGCGACATAAAGAAAACGCCGCGGACGCCATAGGTGACAGAAGATGCGCAAAGAGAAAATAGGCGTCAAGGCGTTCATTTTGTCATTAGGAGACGGTAAAAGTTTTGATAAACTGAGCCGGCGACGATAATGCGCATCGGCTTATGCTGCTTCACAGCATGAGCTCCCTCTCTTTCAACTTGCACTTGACGCGTCTGATGCTTCGTCTACCCCGTACATTCTTTTTCTTCTTTCGTTTTTTTCTGCTCTCGATCTTTTGCTGCTGCGAAGCACTGCTCAATTTGTTACCGAGAGAAACAGCTGTGGGGCACTTTTTTACGTGCTTAGAATACCCATCGTTTCTCGGACGCTAGCTTGTAATAGATTTTATCAAAATTGAGCGGCTCCCAAAAAACGTTCGCCGAAATGATGGCGAAGTCCATGCGTTGCAGGATGACATTGCATCGACACGATAAGAAACATTGCAGAGGGGGATAGCATGCTGGATCTCTCGGCCTTTTCCTCCGTACACTCCCCCCGGTTCATACTGGTGCGCTTGCAGGTGCGCTATAATTTTCCCTTTTATATATTCTTTATATCGCCATCTTAAGATTGACTTCTTCACACACATAATGCTTGTTCAATGGACCCGTATGCATTGCAACTTTAGAGAAAAGATTTTTGCTATTGGTTGAAGATGTCAACGTGAACGGAATTTTGTCGCACCTTGTTTCAATAACTGTTTCTCGAGCGTGTCGCAGAATGACGTCTCAGTTAAAAATCACGAACGACGCTTACGTGGAAAAAAAGAAAGAAGAAAAGAGCTAGTTCAGCGTGTGCTTCAGCCATTAAATTCACAAAGCTTGTCCTTCGTAAGTGCTGTTTGACATTGAACGGCTGCCTTCGTTAATATTATGTCAGACATCACAATTAAGTGGCTGGTATCTGCATTTGATTCACTAGAGATTCCAGTAGTCATGGAAGCATTGCATAGTCAAGGAGTACGAGAGGCATACGTGGATACCTTGGAAGAGAGAGAGAAAAAAGATAAATGAAACGCAGGGAGGTTAACCAGGAATGAGCCCGTTTGGTTACCCTACACTGGGGGAGGGGGAAAAGGGGAGGTAAAGATGAAGAAGAGAAAGTCCACGGTGGATATTGAATACCTTGGGAAATATCTGCAAAGATACCACAGCTACCTTAGTCCTCCACAAGCAAAGTAAAAAATTAGCTATCAAGAAAGAAAACGCCGCTACGGCGCCGTGGAGGACTGACGTGCTTCACATGGGCTCCCGCTTCTCGTGCCTCTCAACCAGGATCACGGCCAGCGACCAACCTAATTTTGCCACCTGCATAACCGCCAAGACGAGAGGAATCGGCGGACACTAACCACCATCAAGTGAGTGCCCTATTTACTGATTTCTGCAAAGGCCGCGCACTCGCCTGGCTGATCCCAACGCGAACGAGCTGCTGCAACCCCGTGACGCGTGGCGCGTGCTCGCGCCGCTCGAGCGTATCGGTGAGCATAGCATGGCCGGGCGCCCGCCCACGCGGCGACTAAGAGCTCTCGAGATGAGCCATGCAGCAGTAGAAGCAATCGAAATAACCAGAGAACAGCTGGAAAATGCAAACACAATGCAGATGGACCCGACTGAAGTAAACAACGCAGAAACTGCCTGGAATTATGACGCAAACAGCGGAGGAACTATTGAACGTGAGAGCATCTGGATTACGAGGAGCAGAAAAGGCAAGAAGGATGCAGAGAATCAAACTACACAAGGAAGCAACCCAGCAAAACAACAAACGACTAGAAAGCCACCACCACCGCAACAGCAAAAGCCCCGAATGCCGCCTCTACCAGTCGACGACTACAAGGTCGTATTCCGCCCACAAGCAGGCCTTGAGCTTGCAAAGTGGAACAATGTCGCCATCATGCACGCCATCGGAAGAGCCAGCGGCTTCTCGCTGCAAGACTTTGGCGAAAAAAGTGTGCGTTCAAGTGCAGAGAATCGAGAACTTGATTATTGCAAGCACAGCCGACTGGGAAGACGCCAAGAAACTCGAAAATATCAGCAGAATACAACTTGGTGGCACTTTCTTCGCTGTAAAAGGGAACACGAGAACCCCCGATGATGTATCCAGAGGCGTAATAAGCGGACTCTTGCCTGGCACGAGTGAAGAAGAACTCAAGGCAAGTCTTCGCGCACCGGCAAGGTACACAGTCCAGCACACTCGTATGCTCGGCCAATCGCCCGCGGCCGGGATCTTTTTCCAAGGGCCGCATGTTCCTTATTGTGCCCGCTTCCAGAGTCTTGACTTTCGATGCCGACCCTACCGCAAGTTGGTGCCATACTGCAGGACCTGTGGCAACACGGGACACCGCCAGGATGTCTGCCCAAGACCATTGCCAGACTTCTGATCTAAATGTGGCAAAACTGATCAACTACCCGACCACGAGTGCAATCCCGCATGCAAGTTATGTGGAGAAGGGCATGAAACCGCAAGCAAAGCTTGCAAGAAAAGACTGTAACCCAAACCGCCGCCATTCAACATACGACAGCAACGCATGGACAAGTTCAAAGTGAGAGAGAGTCGCTGGAGCTCAGGGGGCGAAGAGTTCCCAGAATTGGGAAGCTCAACCACCAGCTTGAGCAGCAGTGATGGCAGCATCCCTAAATGCAGTAGATCTAGATCTATACTCCAATCGCCCTCCCGATCAGGCTCACACTCGCACCCACCCAAACGCGTGAGCTATTCGGATGTGGTAAGCGGATCGAGTGGGTCGAGAACCACGAGCAGCTCCAAATTCTTGTCAGCCGAAACTGCGGCCCTACAGGCTCTCGAAAATAGGGTGCAAATTCATCAAAACATGTTGCATAATGAAAAGAGTCAACTACAAGGCCAACAGGCACTCATCGACAAGCTGATCCAATGCAAACAGAAACAGCATGACAACATAAACGGGCTTCCACAGAAGTGCGAGGAGCAAAGGGATCTCATTGACAAACTGCAACAGAGATGTGCGAAAGTCCAAGAGAAAATTGCACAGCCGCGACCCTCACTTCCCAACGCAGATGTTGAATCCGAAGTTGACGCAAGATTCCAAATCCTCCAAGAAACTCTCTTGAAAGGTACCCACGCCACAACTGAGAAAATCGTACAGGCACAATAGCAAATTTCGCCGCAAGTACAGCCAATAAGATTACTACGCTAGACGCCAAGGTCGATGGACTTGCAGCGCAGCAAAATAATTTCATAGCCCACGTCAAGAAGACGTACGTAACAAAACAGCACCTCAACACTTCACTAAATGACATTTAGCCAGACAGAAAGCGGGCGCAATCTTTACCACCATCACGGATTCAAGCACATAACTGGATTTGTGAAGTCACAAGGAATTGGTGGACACCTTTCTCTAAGGAGGGACTTCCATTTTTGGACTTTTACTGGCCTTTCTTGGTGCATCGAACGTGTGCGGCTAGCAAGGCCCAAGTAGGCCTACTGGCCCCGCCGGGCCACAATGGCGGAAATGCGCATGGAAGATGAAGACGCTACTGAATTAGAAGAGAATGAGGAAGATCTAGGCTGGAAAATTATGAGAAGCCGAAAATCTCGCTCCACCACAAGCATTGCTGGCGATGGGAAAACATCGCCGCAGAGCCATCAAGAGCAAGGCGACAGCAGTAAGAACAAGGGACCTACAACCACTACGTTCAAGAACCGGATTGTCAAGGCATCAAGGATGCCCCAATTGCCCGAGGAGCACAGCAATATCATCATCCGGCCACGAGGAGGTCTCAACTTGAGCAAAGTGAGCACCACAGCGATAGGCGTGGCGATTATTGAAGCATTGAGCCTGACTCCGGAACAAGCCCGAGAGGGTGTCGTTTGCCCTAACTTCACGCAAAACATCATGGTGGTTAGTACACCAGATCCCAGTCATGCTGCCAGGTATGTGCGAATCAAATCAATCATTATAGTGGAAATCGAATATGAAGTTAACGCCTACGAGACAGCTCCGCATACCACGTGTAACGGGGTGATTCGGAGAGTTGACCTCAGAGACAATCAGGCCACGATAAAGAAGAACGTTGTGCATGACTTTAACCCACTGGCATTGGCCAGTGGCCAATCTGACCACTGCAAATAGGCTTACCAAAGTAGCAGCGCAAGGCGAGGACGACGAATACCTGCCCTCAGAAGCAGACAGCGTCAGATCACTCCCTGGCGCGTCGGGGGGTTCTATGAAGCGCACTCTAGCGGGTAGCAATAAGGCGGGTTCTATAAACAATGGCTAGTAGGGGGAGCTTTACCATGTGGCAATGAAATTGCCGATGATTTTATCACAAAAAAGAACCTCTCATGCAGTTAATAAAAATATCTCGAGATAAACCGAAAATAATTATGCTGCAGGAAACCTTGGCTGATGAGATCAGCCTATCCGGACACAAAGCGACATGCAGGGGCAAAGAGCCGGGTAGGGGGCTAGCCACGCTCGTAGATAAGAAAATACCATACATAGAACATGATTTGCGCCTTGGACTAAACAAATTAGAATACTTACTTGTGGAAATCATGTTGAAAAGGAATAGAAGCAAACCGCAAAGCCTCTTTTGTCTCAATGTTTATAGCAGCCCTAGCGACTTGAAGCAGAGTTTCAGGGCACTTCTTAATAAGAATATGGCTGTTACTAAGCACGCTGCACTCATTATTGGAGGGGATTTCAACGCTCCACATCAAACCTGGGGATATCGCTGGAATACTAAGAAAGGAGATGGACTCTGACACCTAGCTACACATCTTAATATCTCCCTCATCACGGACCCAGCTTATCCCACTAGGTGTGGTACATATACATACAAGGACTCCACCCCAGACCTTACTTCTGTATCAAATTTAGCGAACGCTGGCTGGGATAACTGCAATATTGACCTTGGTAGTGATCATATATTAAAATACTATTGGAAACACCCAGTAATGAGATAAAGCACTTTAACTACATTGACTGGGATATTTTTCGGAAAGCAAAGAAAAGCAGAGCTAAGACAGGGACAGGACAAAAGAAAACACTCCAAACTTGGACCCCTCAGCTCAGGGAAGATGTAAAGGGGGCCACGAAGGACATTACCACAAAGGAGGATATCGAAATCGTGGACAGTAGGCTGGCCCACTTGATTGAAGCCAAACAATCTATGTTAAAAAGATGGAAAACTCAACGGCTAGGAGACTCAGGAAGCGCACAGCATCGTTGAATAGGGAGATTAAAGAACACTCCAGAAATTTACAGAAACAACAATGGGATGAGCTTTGTAATTCCATAGATGGTCGAATCAAACGAGGTGGAAATTGGAACTTACTTAGACATTTGCTTCATGAGAACGACAGGAAATCTAATAGGAGAACAGCAGTAGCACGACTCGTCCATCGTGAGAGTCAGGACACAACGGAGGAGGACATTCTGGATCGGCTCGCAGCTAAATATTTACCACTTAAGGATAGCAATGAGAATACAGACCAGCCTGAACATACAGGGGAAGACTGTGAGCCTATGGATCAAGACTTCACAGAAAGCGCAGTTCGCGCAGCTCTGTGCGACCTCAACAGTAGATCTGCTGCCGGTCCAGATGGTATTTCCATCAGGCTGCTTAAAAATCTGGACAATGATTCTATAAAATATTTAACAGAGTATTTCAATGAACTCTCGAAAAACGGTGATTATCCGAAGGAAGGTAGAATTATTCCCAAACCAGGCGAGCAACTCAATCTAGATGACCTAAGAGCCATATCGTTAACATCATGTCTGGAAAAACAATGGAGCATGTCATACTGAATAGACTGACCAAGTATGTAGAGAACAGCAATGTTCTTCCGCATAACATGATCGGCTTCCGTCCTGGACTTTCGACTCAAGATGAAATGCTTTTAATCAAACATCACCTTATTCTTGCTAGCCCGCTGCATACGAGAGCTCTCCTAGGCCTAGATGAAGAAAAGGCCTTTGATCACATCAAACACAGGGCCATATTGGATATCCTCTCGGAGATGGGATTGCGTAAGCGATTGCACAATATAGTCAAAGTCTTTCTCGGTTGCCGTTCGGCTTGTCTCAGGTTAGGCGAACACCAATCGACAACCCTGGAACTTGTGGGGTCTTCGGGTCTCGCAGGAGTACCGACCACCGCGGGTTCGAGGTTAGCGAGCCACAGGGCCGCGTCAGCCGTCAGCCTCCAGCGCCGCTGCGCGCGAGCTCAGGTCACAAGGGGCTACCGAGCGACGCACGCAACAACACGGTATTACCCTAAGTTGACGGAAACCGTTTATTGTCTCCAACGGCACCCAAACTGCACGAACGCCCGGTCCCGGGACGGCGGGGAACCATCCCGCACCAAGGGCGAAAAATACAGTTAGGGGCGCCTGTAGCACGTCGCTGCGAGAGCACAGGCTCAAGCTGGGACGCGCCGCTAGGAAAAGTCCCGGCGGCTATGCTACTTGCTCTCGTGATAACCGATGGGCCAACTCGCGAGAGCTCGGGCAATCTCCTTCGGCTTGGGCCTCCGATGAGTGCGGCTCAGCGTGGTACGACCTCGCGCGAGCACTAGGCACCCGTTCTTCGGCTTAGCGTCGGGATAGGAACAACACGAGGTACGCGCTCCCCGCACGGGCAAAGGCACCGTGCGTTAGCTCAGTCCTAGTCACAAAGGTGTCGGCGGACGAGAGGAAGCATGTACGTACCGGGCGCCGTCCCAAGGAGCAAGAGAGCCGGTACCGTCACGGCAGTAGCCACCAGGGGCCGCTCCGTGACGTCACTAACTCCGCCCTCACCGCGAACCACCGCGAGTGGAGCGCCACCGCTAAAAACTGGTTCGGAGGGAAGACGATGTGGCTTACGGATTGCAGAACAAGGTGAAATGCGCCCGCGCAATGGCACGTCGTATTCCCCAAATCCCCACAAACTTGGGAATCGTGGGACACCACAAGAGTCTGTCCTATCTCCCATGTTATTTAATTTGGAAATGTCAAAAGTGGCTCGAGGTCTCGCGCAGATTGAGGGTATCCACTTTGCAATATATGCAGATGATGTAACAATCTGGAGTGCCGAAGGTAATATGGGACAAAAAGAGACCAAACTACAGGAACGCATTTATGTGGTGGAAACAATACTTGAGGATATGGGACTGAACTGCTCTGCTAAAAAATCAGAACTATGGGTCCTACGGAGCAGTAAGCGTGGGCGCAAGCCGAACGGATATATCCCAGAGGAAGAACCTCGCATTGACATATACGCCAAGAATGGAGAACCAATCAGGCAGATGGAGACTATTAGAGTGCTAGAACTTCTCCTGCAAGTGGATGGATCTAATTGCAGGATGAGACAACATATCTCTAACAAGTCAGAAGAAGTCATTAGGCTTCTGCGTAGAATTACCAACAAGTATAAGGGGCTAGGAGAAGACAGTGCCATAAGATTGGTACATGCATTCGCCTTTTGCCACTTATCGTACGTGGCAGGCATGCTACAATGGACACAGGCTGACAAGAACAAGCTAAAAGCTTTAATCAGACGACTTATAAAGACTGCACTAGGACTTCCCATCAGCACGGCCAATGACAGCTTATTGCGCCTATGGCTGCATAATACACTAGAAGAGATAAGTGAGGCTCGGAGAGACCAGCTATCTCCACCACCAGGAGAGACTAAAGGGGACACGACCTGGGAGTGCGCTACTTGAAGAAACATGCGTAGAAATTAACAACCACACCAACAAAGGAGAATTATTAACAGAATTTCAAGCGGGACTACGAGAAACAATTAGGACTACCCCGTTCCCTAGGAACATTCACCCGACACATAACCTCGAGAGACAGAAGGTAAGGGCCAAGGCACTCTTTCAAGACATAGATCAACGTAAGCAGCAGGTGGTGTTCGTTGACGCTGCACGGGTTAAAAATAAGGATGCGTATACCTCCGTTGTTGTAGACACTCAAGGTAACATACGGGATGCCATCACCGTCTATACCAAGGACCCAACAGTAACAGAACAAGTACCAATCGCCTTAACCATCCGGGCTAATCGGTGAACACATATTTACAGCGACTCTAGAACAGCCATACGCAACTTTACTAATGGATATGTGACACGGATAGCAACAAGGTTACTAGAGAAGGTCAACAGTGAGGGGATCGAAATCCGCTGGTTTCCTGCACATCTGGAGGTGGTGGACGGAACTCGGAGAAACCGCAATGAGGTGGCAAATGAAGCAGCACGAGAACTTTCTAGCTGTGCTCTTCAAGACCGAGCAACTTACACTTCACCCGGGGAACACAGGGATCGATTATTAACATATAACAAAATCACTAAGCACTGTTATTTAAGCAGAAGGGAATACCCAATGCCACACGGTAAGGTTTGCAGAGCCGAAGCGGTCACATTACGTTTGCTACAGACAAGTACACACCCAAGTCCAGATTTTATTAACAGGATCTATATGGAAAGGGAAACTCAAACCAATTGTAATAAGTGCAATGACATCATTACTCTTGACCACATGCTTTGGCAGTGCCCCGCGGTCTTCACACACTGTGACAAGGAACAAGAATGGTGGCGGCAAATGCTACACAGTGAGTCACTCTCTGACCAATTAAGGGCAGTCCAGAAGGCCCGAGATGTGGCTGAAGGGCTCGGCCTGACAGTCCCAACGTGGAATCGGCCCGCGTCAACCTAGGGCTGACCTTCAGGATCCAATAAAGTTCTTCATACCATACCATACCGATGGTCATCAAGTCGTTATAGTAGGGGAATTCAATGTCCCACACATGGCCTGGGGATACTAGACCACCACAAAGAAAGGAGCCCGAGTACATGACACTGCGCAACAGCACAGACTCACCATGTTGAATGACCCGCTCCAAACAACGACGATAGGAAATAGTGCCTCCAGAGACACCAACCCGGATCTCACCTTCACCCTAAACGTGCCCTCGGCAGAATGGAGCCGACTCCCAGAAACACTGGGCAGCAATCACCACATCCTCCAACTAACCGTGGCTCACACTCACAAGCCCGATAGGGTTGGAACAATCATTGTAACGGAGTGGAAGTCATTTAGAGACGTTCTAAATGTCGAGACCACCATCGAGAACATAGATGACTGGCTGAAGAAAGTCCTCGACACGGCAGAACGCCACACCAAAAGAATACAACTGAATGAAGTAGTGCCAGCCGTCGACACGCACCTCCTCCACCTCTGGGAAGCCAGAAGAGCTCTCCTCAGGAGATGAAAGAGAAAGAAGCTAAACAAGAAATTAAAGAAGCGAATTGCCCTCCTCACCGATCAAGCACAGGCATACGCGGAGAGATTAGGAAGACAGAACTGGCACGCATTTTGCGACAAACTCCAGGGAACCCTGAGCACAAAGACAACGTGGCATCTCCTGCGCGTCCTTCTCGACAACGGCCCTACGAAGACGCAGCAGTAACATCACTTCTGTAGGCTCCTGCACAACCACGCCGGATTGAAAGAGAACCTCCTCCGAGAAATTCAGAAGCAGCTGCGCGGCGACCCAGCCATTGATACGACGGCACATGACAAAGTATACGGTGGGAAACCAAACCCCGAACTTGAGCAGCCATTTACACATGCTGAACTCTCTGCGACACTACCGACGCTCGCCAGAAACACCAGCCCGGGCAAAGATTGGATCATCAAAAAGCATCTCCGGAACCTTCCGCAGCAGACTACGGCAGCCCTACTACAGTACTTCAATACATGCTGGGAAAAAGGAGAGCTACCGGCTGCCTGGAAGCACTCGGAGGTCACCATGCTGCCCAAACCAAATAAGCACCTCAGCATCGAGAACTTGCGCCCAATTTCTCTTACCTCGTGCGTAGAGAAACTTTTCGAGCATATGGTACACAACCGGCTAACCTCACACCTCGAAGACAACGGGTATTTTCCAAACACTATGTTAGGTTTCAGGCAGAACCTGTCCCCCCCCCCCCCCGCCAACGCAAGATGTCTTCCTTCTACTCAAGGAAGGCCTCATCGAGCATCTCAGTGCCAGAAGCAAATAATCGATTTTATCCATAGACGTAAAGGGAACTTTTGACAACGTCAGTCACGAAGCTATCTTTTGCAACTTTGAAGACTTGGTCTGCGGGTCTCGTAGATAAGACTATGTCAGGAATTTCCTCCCGGGCCGCATGGCCATAGTTGGAACATACAACATTCGCAGCGATAGCTTCCGACTACCGAGCAAAGGCACCTCACAGAGTTTTTTTTATTTTTATTTAGTACATACTGCAGACCACATTGTGGTCCTTGCAGGACGGGCAGACATTGAGTACAACACATATACAAGATACGTTGGTCATATCGCCGTTGCTCTTCAACGTTGCCATGATCAAACTACGCAGCCTCCTCAATGCGATACCAGACCTAAGACACGCTTTTTATGCAGATGATATCATGTTATGGACAAGGGCCCCAAACACCGGAACGCAAGAAACACGCCTACAGGAAGAGTAGATACCATCGAGAGCTACTTGCAAAAATGCGGCCTCCACTGTGCTCGTCACCTCGTCCTCAAGTCAAGAACGAGAGGCAGACCACCCGGCTACGATGGACCCGATCCCAACTTCACCCTCAATGGAACGCCCATTCCACAAGTGGAAACCCTAGGAGTTCTAGGGTTACACATCCACAAAGACGGGGCCGGGGCAGCCACCCTCCCGCGACTACAGCGAACGCTATCACAGCTCACGCATCTCGTCATGAGAGTTGCAAGCTATAGAAGTGGACTTAAAGAACAAGACACTCTAGGCGTGATGCAAGCACTCCACACCAGTCGAATAACATAAAGAACGCCCTACTTCATGCTGAAGAATGCAGAGGTAGAAAAAATTAACGTTCAAATACGCAAAGCCATGAAAATCGCCCTGGGCATACCATCTACGGCTTCGACTATGAGACTTCTCAAGATGGGCGTATACAACACCTGGTTAGAACTAGCTGAAGCTCATAAAGCCAGTCAGTTTGAACGACTGAAGCTCACGCCTACCGGAAGATCAGTGCTGCAACGGCTGAGCAACGGTGAAACCTTCATAACCACCACGGACAGAAAAGAAAGAATTCCTCCCAACATCCGCGAATCTCTGTGCATAGCACCAATTCCACGCAACATGCACCCCACGTACCACAAGGAAATAAGACAAGCCCGAGTGAATGGCCCTACGGCGAAGACACAGGCAAGATCCGGACGCCAGATACACCAACGCAGCCAAGCAGCCGCAAAGAAACGCTTACGTCCTGTGCGTCGTAGATTCTCAGGGCAGAGAGTTAGCGTCTGCCACAGTTCGTGCACAAAACCCTGAGGCTGCAAAAGCGATGGCGATCACCCTAGCAACTACCACGTACATAGACGCAACTGTCATCTTTTCAGATTCTGAAGCAGCTGTCAGGAACTACGCTAAGGGTCGTGTGTCGACAGGACTAAATATATTGAAGCACCGCAGCACTCCAATCCCCTACACCTGCGTGACGTGGGTTCCTGGGCACGAGGGGCTGGAGGGGAACGAAGCGGCACACGCCGCGGACCGACGCCACACCTGCCGGGCCAACCCTTCCTACCCTCGAGACGCCCGGTCTGCGTGAGCGTGGGCAGAGACCGTACCCATCACCTACTCAGAGATCCTTCAACCTAACAGGCTGGAACGCAGGGTGTACCCACCACCTCACCCAGTGCTAAATAAAGGAGAAAGTACCAGACTCCAGAGTAACACTTGCACCCACGGAATACTCATGCACAGACTCTACCTAACGCTACAAGGATACCACTGCCCAATGTGCGGCGTACCGGACACCTTGGCGCACCTGATCCTCGAGTGTCAATGGCATATAGACATAGACGCATCGCCTTCACCGAAAGACTAACGCCAGACAAGAAAGCGAAGCCCTCATCGAAACATAGGAGGCCTAGCTCGTCTCCGAGGACCTGGAACAACAACGACGCCTCGTCGCCAGGGCCAAGGAGGCAGCGAAGGCCAGAGGGTTCCTAGAATGAGGAGACCTCCCACCTAGAGTAGAACCGCGGCTTACCCCGGGATACTGTCTCGTAAATAAACGTTTATTCCTCCTCCTCCTACTTATCAAGAAAGGGGCCAGACATGAAGAGACAATCTCTCGAATGCTATTCACAGCATCCTTAGAAGAAGTATTCAAACTATGAAACTGGGAAGGCTTAGGAGTGAGGATCAACGGCCAATATCTCAACAACCTTCGATTTGCAGGTGACATTGTCCTTTTCAGCAACACTAGGGATAAATTGCAACAAATGATTGAGGACCTTAACCGAGAAAGTGTAAGAGTATACGGCTGAAGACGCGAAACGCGAAAAGGGTCAATGAGATCCGTCAGTGTGAAATCCGTCAATGTGGAAAGCGTACGCGTTTGTGATATTTTCTATCAGACATGTGCCTAAATGAAAACGGGAATATATTGGCGGGCGCTGCGTTGGTAGGTATAAATGCGCACTCATATTGTTGTGGAAGACAAACGTGCAAAATGCAATTCGTTCAGATCGTTCATACCACTTGACATGTGTTCGCCTTCGAAAAGAACCGAATCATCGAGTAGACACACAATACCCGTTGCAGCCAGTAATGAGCGGTTATGAGTTTCAAGATGCAAGCATGACATGTGACAACTGTGTGCAGTCTTTCAGTTTTAATAAAAAATGTCTTTATCTGAGTTATATATCTGGCTTCTAGTGCATACACGCTTGAAATAGCCCTGCTCTCATGACACGTTGGAAACTTGCATAAAGAAAGCAGAACATCCATATCTGCAAAATAGAAGTTGAGTAGGAAGTTTAAGTTAATACAAAAATACAAACCTAAGTCGAGAACAAAGAAAATCAAGAACAACGGATTCGTCAAGTTCCCATTGAACATCCTGGTAGTGCGTATTTGTAAACCTTCGAAACTGCCGTCCGTAAATTACACCTTCACCCACCAATGACTCAGAGTTTTCAAGCAATCTCAGCAGCATATGTACCACCGTTATTGCGCACTTGCTGTGCATAAAAGCTATACCTACAACATCTTTAAGGCTATCCTTTTTTACCGCTGGTTCATGTTTATGGCCGCTACTGCACGAGATGCTGGCCTTTATGACGCGGTTCGGTGTTATAGGGCAGCTTTCATTTTATCCTGTGTAAAGAGCGCCATATATGGCGCCTGATAATGTCTCCCTCTATATTCTCGGCGGGTCAGCTTTATGTCCCCGCGTTTAGAGGGCCTCAACTCGCCCCTCGTTTTAACTGCATATGGTCTCTAAAACAATCTCCTTTCTGGAGCTTTGACCACAACGAGCCGGTGGCAGGAACGACACAGAAAGAAGGACTCAGATTGTCTTGTAATTTGTAGGTCAAGAGCTATTGGAGCCAAGGTTTAACAACAAACCAAAAGTGATACGCGTGCTCCTTCTTTTTTTTTTTTTTTTTAAGGAGGGACGACTATGACGGGCTATTTCTTGGCAATTGTTTGCCACAGGTATCACGGTATATTTATTTGGTAATTTAAGGTACCGCATGGTGCTAAGAAAAATATTATTCGTCTGACCTCTAGGGGTGCATGAAAATTATCAGTGAGAAAGTTCCAAAGAGCCAAGCGAAAACCTAGTGATTCATTATTTTCAAACATTTTGAGCGCTCTGAGCGAAACGCACGAAGCGCTGTAGAAAGGCAAGAATGCAAGCAAAAAAGAAAAACTGCCATACGCCTTCGATCAAAATAAAATTAACTGGTTCAAGTTGCGTAGTAAATTCGACAACCTGGGGTTCTTTGACGTGCGCCTAAATCTAAGCGCACGAGTGTTCTTTTGCATTCCGCCCCCCTCGGCCGCCGGTAATCGAACCCACGACATCGCGATCTGCAGCAGAACGCCACAGCCACCGAACCACTGCGGCTCAGGTCTAACACTGCGATCGTTGTTATCCCCGTCTGGCACGGAAAGGTTAATTTTTTATACAGCTTAAGTGTTTTATGTTGCTAGATCCTATCAAATTGAATTTTCCATTCAGGGGCTCTGTATACGACGATAATAAATGAAACTAGACTGGCAGGTTGAATCAGCACGTAGGTGACTTTTGCACTTCTACCAGAGTCCTTGAATACTTTTCTTCTGGTTCCGAAACTCCCGCCGTAACGCTGTAGGAACATTACATATATAGCTCTTGCAATGGGCGCGCCGCGGCGCTGGCGCAAGGAGGTGTCTCTGCATATGCGAGGAGTGCAGCGAGACTATAAGTATAGTGTCGCAGCGGTCGCCGGACGGGTCGCATTCTGCGCGTACGCCGACGACTGCACAGTGGTCGACGGCCATTATAGTGGCGTGTGAACGTTGTCGGCACCGCTCCATGTATTTTTCTCCGCGTCTTCCCCGCGTGGTAACAGCGATGCTTCGTGACAGCTACAACACCTAAACATTTGTTGTGTGCCTGCGTGTTTGTCCGGTTACAAGGGTGTCGGCGAAAAAAAATATTGTTTTTTTTTTCCCTGCCGATGTAAACTATATATACGAGCCAATCGGAAGCGAGCCCTTCCTCTGTATAGTACTATACGCTTTCGCGTGGGTGAAAAACATTTTGATACCGAAAACGTTATTCCTGCATACGTTTGCACCGTGAACGGAAACGTTGTGGCCTGCCACGCGGGCGAGCTAAGCTCAAAGCAGACGCAATTTCGAGAATTTTTGAAGGCCAATGGCCATAACGGGCTCTTCAGGGTTCTCATTCGCCACGTCTTAGAGAAATTAAAACGCCTGAGTAGCGTCTGGCCACTGGCAGCGCTTATTTCTTTGTCACAGGTGATAATTGGCCATGAACTCGCGTCTCCCCCTGAAAACAAAGGATTTCGTGGCATTCAAGAAGCTGGAAATCTCCAAGTTGCTGCGGTGTGTGATTAAGGTGACGAGGAGAGCATACGGCTTTATCTCCTGTGTCAGACAGAAAGCTGGTACTCGGGAGCGAATATGCTGGATAGCAGACAGTGTGGTCGGAGAAGAAGTTAAGCACCTAGACAAATAGAGTAACAATGTTGTTGTTTATGGTAATTCGCAGCCATGCTATCAAATACTCGTGCACCCGGTATATTGTAAATATACACAAAATCAGTTCGTCTTCGAACGTTTGTAAACGCTATATGGTCGTTACTGCTGCGTTCCTGTGCCTCCCTTCTGCCTCCCCCCTCCTCGCTCTCAGAATCCTCGATTTCCCTCGTGTTCGCCGTCTTCTATGGTGCAAGCGCGGTCGCGGCCGGGGTATGTTCAGTTCGCAAACAAGGTGAAAGAAATGTGCGAGTGGCGCATTTGACGGTAAAATATTCGCGTGAGCACACAGCTCCGGCTACCCGAGCGCGTACGATTGACACGCTCCTCCCTATGGTGGTGCCTCTGGGGACACCTTCTGTGCTTATGTCAAACTTCGAGGGAAGTTTCCTGGCCATAAAAAAAAATAAATTGAGCTATTCTGATTTTACCGAAATATATTATGTATCCTCATCTATACTGTCCTTCCTTTCATGACGAAAGTCGTACTTTGCACACTGTTTAAACCAACCGGACGATAGAGCGTTCATGTAAGAAAAAATATTGGGATCATGGACTCAACCGTCATTCTCCTACAAAACCACCAGAGCCCTGCTACACTTTGCGGTGCGAAAGAACACGTTACAAAAAAAAAAGGGGGGGGGCGCTTTCTTTTTTTCAGCTTAAGGGGGGAATGTCATTACAGAGGAGCCGTGTGAATTCACTCTAATGAAGTTTAACAAATAAAAAAAAGCAGCAGCAGAAGATGAAGAACAAAAAAAAAGAAGAAGTGAAACGAACATGAAAATGGGATAGGACCGTTAAAATTAGCAAAGCCGCGATTAGTTCTATTAAATAAATAAGAAAAAAGAGCTTATATATAGTTAGGCATATACTTCGCAACTCCACCGATATATCATTACATTAAGTTTGTATTAGTGTGTTATAGCGTCGCAGCTTTGAGACATGATTTGAGGCTGCAGAATAGCATACAGAAATTTTCAAAAAAAAACCTAACGTTTGTACTTTCGGCATTCCGTGATGCATTTATTTACCCATACTACACTTCTGTCTGTTCATATTTAACCTGTATTTATGTTGTTCATCCTTTTCAATGTACTACATATTCATTATTATCGTTGACCTAATCTTCCGCGGACTGTCTGGCGAGCTGCCGAATAATAGCGTCGATTCGGCCCTTGCCTTACAATTCACAATTGACAAGAACTTTATTGAAGTTCACTGAGGAACTTCAAGGCTCCCCAATCAAGTTGGTGGCTGCGCCCACGACGGGACCGGGAGATGGTGACTCTTTGCGACGTCGCGGGCCCTCTGGACGGCCTGTAGTTGGTTCGCTTCAGCAAGGCATCCCACTTGGACTTGTATTGAAGTTCGGAGCCCGCGTTGTACGGGCACAGCCAGAGCATGTGGTCGAAGGAGCAGCATGCGTGACCACCTTTGGAGCACGACTGCGGGAAGTTGGGGTCTATCCAACCAAGTGCTCTGGGGGGTGAGGTACGATCTCGTCTGTAAGAAGCTGAAAGTAACGGCCTGAGCCCTGTTCAGTTTCAGGCTGGGGGGAGGGAATTTCCTTCCTGCTTTGTCTGTAATGCGACGTAATTTCGTGATAGGTGGTATGAGGGTCTTTGAAGGGACACTCGTGTGGAAGAGCTGCACCGTTAGCTCGGGCGCGGTTCGTGAATTCACGCGGCAGGCAGTTGACTCGCTCGTTAGGGTTACAACCCACTTGGTTAGTTATATCGTTCACGTGGGCCGGGAACCACGCTATGCTATGACATCCAGTTTCTTCGCCCGTAGTACTACGAGAGGTTCTGTTGACGATGCCGGCTGCATGTGGCGGCATGCTGGACGAGAAAGCCCTGACCGCCGTGCGCGAGTCGGAAAAAAAATGTTCGTCGGGCCCTTTGCGGCTTGAAGAGTGTTTGGATCGCACCGTTGGTACGATCTGTTGGGAACTCGGCGCTGACGCCCGTGGTTGTACCTGGGTCGCAAGCCCCAAGGGTAGCGTTGGCCTGGCGGCCTGGGGTACAACTGGAAGCATCCGAAGGTCCCGGCAAAGCATGAGTCGACTGGTAACAACGAAACAACTTGTTTATTTTAACATCGCAAAGAGTTGGCGGTCAGGTTTGACCGAAGTAGAGAGACGGGAGAGCACTTCACTCAACAGAAGAAATCGGAGCCCTCCTTTTGGCGTCCGGGGGCAGCTGTTTTTATACTCTCGCAGTTGAGGGCAAGAAGGAACCCCTCAAAAGACGAGCACGTGAATGTACAATGGGCTAATGGTGACGCACACTGTCGAAGCGCTGCCGTAGCACCATGTCGAGCACGATCTCGTAGCACCCTGTCGTAGCGCTGCCGTAGCACCATGTCGAGCACGATCTCGTAGCACCCTGTCGTAGCGCTGCCGGTCGGGCACAATGACTGTAATGAGAGGATGATCCCTGCTTTCGCTTCGCCTGGTTCGGGCACAATGACTGGAATGAGAGGGTGATCCTTTGCGGTCGCATCGCCGCAGTCGCGCCTGGAAACACCTGCCGATGAGCGTTGCGGCGACGACGATCGGGCCAAAATGTCTGCCGCCCCGCCGCAGTCGCGCCGGCAAAACCACGTGTCGCAGGCGAAACGCAACAGACCGCCCCGCCGGGGGAAGGAGATCCCGATGGACAGGGGACTGCATCCGCTGTCCGGAGGGATGTCGCTCGATGATGCTCATAACCGAAGTCGGGCGTCCCTCGACGTTTCTTGAGCGCAGCGCACAGAGAAGGCCTCGTTCTCTAGTTCAGGTTCGCACGGGACACTGCAAAGTGACTTCGGGAGAGTTCACATTTTTGTTCTCGTTCCCGGCAAGCGTTAGAACTACGCTGAAACTCAACCGCTCAGTCAGCAAGCACGGCACAACCCTCACTAAGCCCTGCCAGGCTCTTTCCCCTTTTTATACCACTGCCTAGTTCCTTACAGTAGTCTAGCATCACTCAGAACGCGTCCACAAATTGAAAAATTGCACTAGAAAGCATATCATCACTTTGAAACACTAAACAAAAGCAATATGTTAAAAAAAATCCTGCCTCAGGAAGAAAAACATCAGTAACAAACAATTTTGAGGCTGATTCCTACGTTAGGGGCTTCGACTTAAGCCATCGGCGTTACCGTTGAGACTCCCCTTTTTGTAACGCACCTCAAAGGAATATTGTTGTAAAGCGAGGCTCCAGCGCAGGAGGCGGCCATTTTTGGGAGAGATGGTCTGCAGCCATTGGAGAGGGCAGTGATCCGTCTCAATGATAAACCTCGAGCCGGCTAGATAGCATGACAATTTCTGAACGGCCCACACGAGACATGCACACTCTTTCTCGGTGGCGCTATACGCCTGCTCACGACTGGTCAGCTTACGACTAGCATACAGGACGGGGTGTTCTACTTCTCCCTTTTCCCGTTGGCACAGTACAACGCCCATGCCTCGCTCACTAGCATCGCACTGAACAATGAACCCTTTTGTATAGTCTGGCGATCGTAGCACAGGCTGGTTTGTTAGGGCACTCTTTAGGGCGCTAAAAGCTCTTTCCTTTGTCTCGTCCCAGACGACTGTTTGAGGCTCTGTCTTTCTTAGAGCATCCGTCAGGGGAGCCGCGATATCAGAGTACCTAGGGATGTACCTCTGATAGTAGCCGGCGACACCCAAGAACGACCGAATATCGGTCTTGGTGCGCGGTTGCGGAAAGTCTCGCACAGCGGCCACTTTTATTTCAGAGGGGCGGCGACGACCCTGACCAATCACGTGACCGAGGTAGACAACCTCGGCCTGTGCTAACTGGCACTTAGGAGCCTTGACTGTCAAGCCCGCTTCGCGCAGGCGGGTTAGCACTGCCCGCAAGTGTGCCATATGCTCAGACCAGGATGCGGAGAATATCGCTACGTCGTCTAGATACGGTAAAGCGAATTCTTGCTGTCCCCGCAACACTTTATCCATGAGACTTGAAAAACAGTATGGCGCGTTCTTCAAACCAAAACTCAACACTTTAGGACGGAATGTTCCCATTGGTGAAATGAACGCCGCATACCTACTAGCCTCTTCTGTAAGTGGAACCTGCCAATAACCCCTGACAAGATCTAGGGTGGAAATAAACTGAGCGCTACTAACTTTCTCAAGGCGCTCCTCGATGTTAGGGATCGGATAAATTTGATCCTTAGTGATGGAATTAAGCCTGCGGTAGTCGACGCAAGGACGAGGTTCCTTGCCCGGTACCTCAACTAAAATCAAAGGGGAGGTATAATCACTTTCACCTGCCTCAATAACACCGAGCTGTAGCATTTTCTTTACCTCAGCCTCCATAATATCGCTCTGGCGGGGTGACACCCGATACGCCTTGGATCGTACTGGCTCTGGGGAGGTAAGTTCTATATCATGAGTAAGTACAGAAGTCCTACCAGGCCTCTCAGAGAACAGACCTTGAAACTCTTGTAATAGCTGGTGTAGTTCGGTTTTCTGCTCGGGCGACAGCGGTGCTTTACTGATAAGGTCACTAATGACTTGACCGGTGTCTTCCCTGTTCGTCACTGAGCCTAGTCCCGGAAGCTCGACCGGAAGCTCTTCAGGAACGTTTACCATCATGCACACCACTGCTTCCCTTTGTCTATAAGGTTTGAGCAGATTACAGTGGTAAACTTGCTGTGCTTTCCGCTTTCCTGGCAGACTTACCACGTAGTTAACGTCCGACAGTTTCTGAACAATTCGTGCTGGGCCCTCCCATTGCACGTCTAGTTTGTTGTTTAGCGATGTGCGCAATATCATGACCTCATCGCCAACCTCAAAACGACGGGCCCTGGCTGTCCGATCATAATAAACCTTGGCCCTCTGCTGGGCCTTTGTCATTGCTTCACCTGACAACTCCTGTGCCCTTCTTAAGCGTTCGAGGAGCTTAAGCACGTACTCCACCACGACTGGGTCGTCGCCCCTACCTTCCCACGATTCTCGAAGCATGCGAAGCGGAGATCGAAGCGAGCGACCGTACACCAGTTCAGCTGGCGAAAACCCCGTAGCTGCATGCGGCGCGGTTCTTAACGCAAACATCACCCCAGGCAGACACAGCTCCCAGTCAGTTTGATGTTCAAAACACAAGGCTCTCAACACGCGCTTCATGACGGAGTGGAGCTTCTCAACGGAATTCGACTGTGGGTGGTACACTGAGCTGTGTAACAGCTTTACCCCACACCTTTCGAGAAAAGTTGTCGTCAAAGCGCTAGTAAACACTGTGCCCTGATCTGATTGGATTTCCGCAGGGAAACCAACTCGCGCAAATATGGACAGTAGTGCATTAACTATCTCAACTGAGCTGAGTTCTTTAAGCGGCACTGCTTCAGGGAACTTTGTCGCTGGGCAGATCACAGTCAAAATGTGTCTGTACCCCGTGGCTGTTACCGGCAGAGGTCCCACAGTATCAATAACGAGCCGTCTAAAAGGCTCCGTAATGATAGGTACCAATTTCAACGGCGCCCTCGATTTGTCCCCTGGTTTGCCCACCCGCTGACAAGTGTCACATGTCCTCACGAAATGGTCTGCGTCCCGAAAACACCCTGGCCAATAGTACTCTTGCAAGAGACGGTCCTTAGTTTTCTTAACTCCAAGGTGTCCGGACCACGAACCCCCGTGTGACAAGCGCAACAGATCCTGACGATAGCATTGAGGCACGATCAGCTGATCGAACTCCACTCCTCTGCGGTCTAGATACTTCCGGTACAGGACTCCACCTCTTTCCACAAAACGCGCAGTTTTCCTGGCGATACCGTCTTTGACATTGCAGCGCACGTTTTCCAGGCTGCCATCCTTTTTTTGCTCGGCTATCAAAGCCGTCCGGCTGACTTTTAGCAACCTATCAAGTCCGTCTGACGTAGGCGCGATGAGCAAATCAGTAGATAGCTCTTCTAACTTTCCCGCGTCGGGCGTTTCCTCTCCAGTATCTGGCGCCTTTAACGTTACAGACTCAAGTTTATTCAGTTCGGGCGTGCTCGGAATATCAGCTTGCTGCGCCTCTGACCCTTTTTCGTTGTTTGATAACGTCGGCCCCGCAACTACCGCCTTTGCAGCGAGCTCCCGAACCTTCGATCTGGTTAAGGCCTGAACACTAGCTTCACCAAACAAAAGCCCCTTCTCGCGCAGGAGGTGATCGGACCTGTTTGAAAATAGGTACGGGTACTGGGGTGGCAGCATAGATGACACTGCCGCCTCCGTCTCAAGCGCTCCGAAAGGTCCTTCAATAAGCACCTTTGCTACTGGCAGACACACGCTATGAGCTTCCACGGCTTGCTTGATCCAGGCGCACTCGCCCGTGAACATATGGGGTTCTACGTAAGACGGGTGAACTACATCCATCGTAGCTGCGGAATCGCGAAGCACTCGGCACTCTTTCCCGTTCACGAGGAGGTCTCGCATGTAAGGCTCGAGAAGCTTCATGTTCTCGTCAGTGCTGCCTATTGAAAAAAACACAACTTTTGGTGTTGTTTCCGGACACTGCGCCGAAAAGTGACCCGGCTTCTGGCACGTATAACAAACGCGCGCTTGCCTCATCTCGAACCGCTTTCTGCGTTCGGCTTCGGCTGCTGCCGTCTCCTTAGGTTCGGTCGCACTGCTTCCACTCGCATCCGCACTACGCGTGTTCCCCTTTGCTCTCATGGGTGTGAACTTCGGCCTCTCAAACTTCGAGCCAAATTCACCCTTTTGACCGTCCTTAGCTCCGCGAGCCCGACGCGTCACAAACTCCTCGGCTAGCTCAGCGGCTTTAGCCACCGTACAAACGTCTGGCCTATCCAAGACCCAGTATCGCACGTTCTCCGGTAACCGACTATAAAACTGTTCTAGCCCGAAACACTGCAGAACTTTATCGTGGTCACCAAACGCTTTCTCTTCTTTGAGCCACTCCTGCATGTTCGACATAAGCCTATACGCAAACTCTGTATATGACTCACTTTTGCCTTTCTCATTTTCCCGAAACTTCCGACGGAACGCTTCCGCAGACAGCCGGTACTTTTTTAGCAGACTCGATTTTACTTTGTCGAAATCCTCTGCTTCCTCTCTATCCAAGCGAGCGACTACGTCGGCCGCCTCGCCGGGTAACAAAGTGAGCAAGCGCTGTGGCCACGTTTCCCGAGAGAACCCCTGCTTCTCGCACGTTCGCTCAAAGTTAACCAGGAACAAACCAATGTCCTCTCCAAGCTTAAACGGCCGCATCAGGTCAGTCATTTTGAACAATACTCGTTCTCCTGCACCGTGTGCCTGACTTCCATTACGAGCGCGTTCCATCTCTACCTCAAGACGCTTCATTTCCAAAGCGTGTTGACGGTCACGCTCTTGTTGCTCTCGCTCTTTCTGTTCTTTACGTTCACGCTCTTCTTTTTCTTTCTGTTCTTTAAGTTCGCGCTCTTCTTTTTCTTTTTGCTCTTTAAGTTCGCGCTCCTGTCTTTTTCCAGTCTCCCTCTCCTCCATGGTCTCAAGGCATTCCGACAGCTCGTCATCCTCAGCCTCTAACTCAAGAATAGCCTTTAGCAGTTCAGGTTTTCTTAGTTTGTCTGAGACATCCAGACCCAACTCTCTTGCAAGCTCCAACAATTTCGGTTTGCGCAACGACTTCAAATCCATGGCTGCTCTGAATGCTGCTTTCTCTACTGCTTACTATTGTCTTGCCGCAAACTAACCCGGCAGCAACGACAACCACAAATACCAGCTCTGTTTCTAACACTAACAAAAGCCTGGCAAAGCTCAGAAGAAGAAAGTCCCGCACTCACCAAACCTCGCAGCCAAGAGTCCAGCGCAGTCGTTCCGCTGCAGGCAACCAGTCATCACACAGGGCTCGTTGCACTGCTCCCGGATCGTCGATGAGCTGCTCAGCATACAGTCAACTGCATCTCTTCGCTGCTGGCCTCCGTTGTCGCGATCTCACCGCTGGCAGACAGTTGTTTGAAGTCGGAGGCGATCTCACCGCTGCCAACCAGATGTTTTGATCGCACCGCTGGTACGATCTGTTGGGAACTCGGCGCTGACGCCCGTGGTTGTACCTGGGTCGCAAGCCCCAAGGGTAGCGTTGGCCTGGCGGCCTGGGGTACAACTGGAAGCATCCGAAGGTCCCGGCAAAGCATGAGTCGACTGGTAACAACGAAACAACTTGTTTATTTTAACATCGCAAAGAGTTGGCGGTCAGGTTTGACCGAAGTAGAGAGACGGGAGAGCACTTCACTCAACAGAAGAAATCGGAGCCCTCCTTTTGGCGTCCGGGGGCAGCTGTTTTTATACTCTCGCAGTTGAGGGCAAGAAGGAACCCCTCAAAAGACGAGCACGTGAATGTACAATGGGCTAATGGTGACGCACACTGTCGAAGCGCTGCCGTAGCACCATGTCGAGCACGATCTCGTAGCACCCTGTCGTAGCGCTGCCGTAGCACCATGTCGAGCACGATCTCGTAGCACCCTGTCGTAGCGCTGCCGGTCGGGCACAATGACTGTAATGAGAGGATGATCCCTGCTTTCGCTTCGCCTGGTTCGGGCACAATGACTGGAATGAGAGGGTGATCCTTTGCGGTCGCATCGCCGCAGTCGCGCCTGGAAACACCTGCCGATGAGCGTTGCGGCGACGACGATCGGGCCAAAATGTCTGCCGCCCCGCCGCAGTCGCGCCGGCAAAACCACGTGTCGCAGGCGAAACGCAACAAGAGCCAAGGCCATCGTGGTTTCCTCCGCCTTGTTCGCGTGTTTAGTGTAGATTGACGCGTCGCTGATAAGTGATCCGCGCGCGTCAACGACCGAGATTGCAAACCTGTCTTCGCTGCCGTATTTGGCGTCGTCGACCAAGAATGTATCTGCCCCGTAAGGATCGATTCGTTGAAGGATGGTTCTAGCCCGTGCTCTTCTTCAACCTTCGTTTTATATCGGGTGGATGTTTCTAGGTACGGGCTCTACCTTTATACCCTCCCGGGCTAATTTAGACAGGGGGTATCTGTCGAGCAGTGCCTCTATAGGGAGTATACAAGCTTCATAAAGAATTTTAACGCTCGGCTTAGTTGACGGAAGCCTGGAGATTCTGTTCTGGAGATTCTGGAGAAACTGTTCTTTGATTAATTTGTCTGTGTTGTTGTGAATTCTGAGTTCGAGTAGTTTTACCGTGCTAGTGGACTGGGTGGAATACCGAGTATTCTTTTGACGCCATACCTGTAAACGCGTTGACAGACCGGGGTGGGTGGGGGGGCCTTGGCTTTGACCTTGTGCACAGCGTTCCTTTACTCTCAATTCGACACGCTAAAACATTTTTCCTCGTTTCCGCATCCTCCCGCCTCACACCTTCTCCCCTTTAGAAGAACTCCACCTATATATACTGTGGCGAGGAAAGCATACGTCGCCTTGAAGACAAGTCCACTTGTCGAAACGTTGGCTCCAGCATTCACCTTGTTCACGTTTTGCTCATCGTCCTAACAACTGCTAGATACAGGAGATACGCAATTTCTCAAGATTTTTTGAACGCAGCTATAGCTAATTTTTCAGATTATCGACATCTCCTATTAACGTGTCACAAAAATTCCTTTTACACCAGAAAAAAATTGAAGTAATTTTTACCCGATTACGTTGTAGAATACCAATAATAATCTTTTATCGTCATAGGGCTGGTCTGGCGCCTTCCCCTCTGTGCCCAATCTTTGGAGAAGATGAGATTATAGACCTTTTTTTTTTATTCTACCAGTGTTTTTCTTCTGTAAAAAAAAATATTTTAGAATCAAGGTTTTGACAACGTGGTTAAAATTTTTACATTCTGAATATTCTTTCTCTAGGAGCCTATGGTAACTTTTCTAGGGATGTTTGCTCAGCCATGAAGGAATTTATATCTTTTTCAAGGAAATTTTCTTAAGTTGAATCGAATTCCGGGGTTTTATGTGCCCAAACCATGATTTGATTGTGACGCACACAGCAGTGGGGGACTGCGGATTAATTTTGACCACCTGAGGATCTTTAACGTGCCCCCAATACACGGCACCGGAGGTTTTTGCATTTCGCCCCCAAGGAAATGCGGCTGGCGCGGCCGGGATTTGATCCTGCGACCTCGTGCTTAGCAGCGCAACACCATAGCCGATAAGCCACCGTGGCGGGCGGTTTTCTTAAGTTCTTCATACGTTATTTGTTATTCATTTCCTCCGGATTATATTACCAATCTTATTATTAACAGCAATTTCGTAATACCCTCCAAATCTTGTCTAATCACCCGCATTGAGTATACGCGCCATGATAGAAGGAAAACCAAACCAAACTTATAATGAAATGCGGCAGCACGGCCGTGCTCAGCAGCCTGTTCGAGGCTATATGAAAAATTCCTCTGCAGAAACTGTGTTTAGGTTCTTTTCCTTCAGTTTTTTGTTATCGAATGACAATAAATGGAGTTTTGCACATGATGTCGCGGTCTGGTGCGCGATCTGATTGACTAAAAGGCTGTCTCAGATTCAAAAAAAAAAAGGGAGAAAAAGGAAAGATAGGAAGAAAGTAAGAAAACGCGCTGACGAAGCGAAATTCATTCGCTAGAGCGAGGCAACCTCGCGCCGATGCCGGCCTCGATTCTTTCGAACAAAAGGCGAGCGTCGCGAATAGCGCCCGCATCGGCCTTCATATTGTCTCGAATGAACACAATTCGAAGGGTCGAAAAAAAAAAAAAAAGAAAGGAAGGAAGGAAGCAGATGCGTAAGAAGGGTCATGGTCCGAGAGGTGCGCCCACCGTTGCGAAAACAACAACAGAAAGTACTGACGGCGCACAACAGGAGCGGACTGTGTATCAAAGCGACAGGCACGCGCGACTGGAGACCGGGGGCGGCGAATCTCGAAGATGGCAGCGCGCGTTCCTCAGAGTAGGGACAGCGCTGCGGGACAGCGCGTCTTGAAGCGAGGGGACGAGGAGGAGGGGAGAGACGACTAGAGAAAAAGCCTTGAAGGAGTCAAATCAAAGGAATAGCGAGCGGCAAATGTGAAAGTCGATCGGCTCCCCGAGAGCTGCGCGTTGCAGACTTTCTCGATATTACTACAAAATGGATAGGGAAATAAAATCCTTCACGAGGACATATCTCCATATCAAATGCGGTTCAGGGGCCGGCAATAATATAGGGGAGAACGTTTCTCCGTGCCCAGTTTCATCATTTTTGAGGGAAAGAAAAACAAAAGATGAGAGGAGGGCGGGGAAGAGAGTAAAAGGTGGCTCTTGCACCGAAACAGGAAACAGCAAATGCTGCAGAGAAAGGCATCGCCACTGCCTCGAGCGTACGGGCTTGCGCGAGCCGAGCACAAAAATACGGGGTCCCTCGCAGCGAGAGGAAGGAACGCCCAAGAAATGACGCGGCTTATTTTGCATACAGCGGCGCACTGCTCTTTCTGGCCCAGCATCCGATTTTCATTTTCCCGCTGTCGCTCACTGAAGAACCAAGCTGTTGCGTACGCCGCTCTGCATAGCTCCAGCTTTGAAATGAAGATTTGGACTTCCCAATGACGAAATAAGCGCCCAGATGGAAGAGCTCGTGCTATACTCTTTCTTTAGTTGCAGTTTATGTGCATTATACCTCCGGGTCGGCGCAATCACTGCCTCTCCGCGTATGCAATTTTTTCTCAGTTTAATTTAGAACCGGTGTATTTTTCTTCCTTTCCCGTACTCGCTGGCATGGGTTTTGCTTAAAGCGCAGTTTGTATCGAAAATCTCTATCTCGGTGAAATTGGGGTGAAAGGGGTAGAATAAGAAAGCGGCGCCGTGCTTCATATGGCTTTTGATTGAGCGGAATATGCAATTGCAGTAGCTTTATGACTGGAAGAGGAATTATGCACAGAAAGCCACATACGTGACGCGCGCGAACTGAGATTCCCCGCACAAGGCTTAATAGTTTTGTTGAATGGGGGGTGGGGGGGGGGGGCGAAGAATTCGAACTTTTTGAAGTGTTAGACTTGACCTTATTCAGTGTACTTCGTAACGCTAGCGTAAAGCTTTCTGGTGGGCCTGACAATAAAAAGCTATCGTAGTAAAAAACGATCTCGTCCTTACTCACCACAAATTCTTGCACATAGAGCTTTCGAATAGATTACAGATTTATTTTTGGCTTTTAGTACGGTATAACAACGAATACAGCGCTATATGTGTTATATACTGAAGGAAGGAATAAACAAAGTGTATTGCGCTCACTTGTTTTTAATAACGTGTCCCGGCTAACATTAGCCAAACACCCCACCCACCCCTTCCTCTCCCTTCCTCCTTGGTTCAAAGAAATATTAAATCACGGTGCAAGGTACGATTTTGAAACCTATGGTACTCGGTCTTTAGAGGTATCATGACCGAACACTGCGGGTCTTATAATGGTATTTTTCAGGGCAACTTTTTACTTTTTTGAACAGCATGGCAAACGTTAGCTGGCACACTACACACACCCCTTAGGTTTGTCGACAGAGAGAGAGAAAAAAAAAGATAAAGACTGCGTTGTAAACGGTTCGTGTCCATCACTAATGGAGACGACATTATAAATAAAGACTTATTGTATGAATATGAAGCTGTACGAATGCGCAAGGATAGCAACGTCATGAAAAGACACGGGCACACGCAGCCTCAGAATGTTCCTATACAGGACGTTATTATTTTTTTTTCATGCAGATTTTTTTATAAAAACCTAATGAATGCAACGGAACGTGGCGTTTTCGCAGACGAGTTCCTAAGGGAGGTGGACATAATTTGCCGTTGTTAACGTGAGCTTGAGAAGACTAATAAACAAAAATTCATTAATTAACTTTTTTATTAGTACCTTGGAGCAACTTGTCTAAATGACAAATTTTGGAGGCAGTGACATTTTAATGCACACCAATCTTTCAAAAATCTCGAAAAACGCACCTATTTCGAGATCATCATCATCAGCTTGGCTACGCCCACCGCAGGGCAAAGGCCTCTCCCATACTTCTCCAACTACCCCGGTCATGTACTAATTGTGGCCATAATAATAATAATAATATTTGGGGTTTTACGTGCCAAAACCACTTTCTGATTATGAGGCACGCCGTAGTGCAGGACTCCGGAAATTTTGACCACCTGGGGTTCTTTAACGTGCACCTAAATCTAAGCACACGGGTGTTTTCGCATTTCGCCCCCATCGAAATGCGGCCGCCGTGGCCGGGATTCGATCCCGCGACCTCGTGCTCAGCAGCCTAACACCATAGCCACTGAGCAACCACGGCGGGTAATTGTGGCCATGTTGTCCCTGCAAACTTCATAATCTCATCCACCCACCTAACTTTCGGCCGCCCCCTGCTACGCTTCCCTTCTCTTGGAATCCAGTCCGTAACCCTTAATGACCATCGGTTATCTTCCCTCCTCATTGCATGTCCTGCCCATGCCCCCCCCCCCCCTATTTCGTTTTCTTGATTTCAACTAAGATATCATTAACTCGCGTTTTTTCCCTCACCCAATCTGCTCTTTTCTTATCCCCCTTAACGTTACATCCATCATTCTTCTTTCCCTAGCTCGTTGCGTCGTCCTCAATTTAAGTAGAATCCTTTTCGTAAGCCTCCAGGTTTCTGCCCCGTACGTGAGTACTGGTAAGACACAGCTGTTATACGCTTCTCTTTTGAGGGATAATGGCAACCTGCTGTTGATGATCTGAGAATGCCTGCCAAACGCACCCCAGCCCATTCTTATTCTTCTGATTATTTCAGTCTCATGATCCGGATCCGCCGTCACTACGTGCCCTAAGTAGATGTATTGTATTCCCTTACCACTTCCGGTGCCTCGCTACCTATCGTAAACTGCTGTTCTCTTCCGAGACTGTTAAACATTACTTTAGTTTTCTGCAGGCTAATTTTTAGACGCACCCTTCTGCTTTGCTTCTCCAGGTCAGTGAGCATGCATTGCAATTAGTCCCCTGAGTTACTAAGCAAGGCAATACCATCAGCGAATCGCAAGTTACTAACGTGTTCTACATTAACTCTTATCCCCAATTCTTCCCAATCCAGGTCTCTGAATACCTCCTGTAAACACGCTGTGAATAGCATTGGAGAGATCGTATTTCCCTGCCTAACGCCCTTCTCTATCGGGATTTTGGTGCTTTATTTATGGAAGACTATGGCGGCTATGGAGCCGCAATAGATGTCTTTCAGTATCTTTACATACGGCTCGTCTACACCTTGATTCCGTAATGCCTGCATGACTGCTGAGGTTTCGGCTGAATCAAACGCTTTCTCGTAATCAATGAAAGCTGTATATAAGGGCTGGTTATATTCCGCACATTTTTCTATCGCCTGATTGATAGTGTGAATATGGTCTATTGTTGAGTATCCTTTACGAAATCCTGCATGATCCTTTGGTTGATAGAAGTCTAAGATCTTCCTGATTCTATTTGCGATGACCTTAGTAAATACTTTGTAGGCAACGGACAGTACGCTGATCGGTCTATAATTTTTCAAGTCTTTGGCGTCCCCTTTCTTATGGATTAAGATTATGTTGGCGTTCTTCCAAGATTCCGGTACGCTCGAGGTCATGAGGCATTGCGTATACAGGGTGGCCAGTTTTTCGAGATATTTATCATCAAATTACCAAAGTCAGTGGAGGCAACATTGATACTGAGTGCGTCCCGCTGCTACGTCAAACGGCAACACACCGTAAAGAAGTGGGGGCTCAGTTTGCACACTAGCATGCCGTGGCAAATCCTGACCCGATACACAGCCGCACACGTTACACACGATACACAGCCGCAAAGCGTGCCGTATTAGTATAGCTGCCGCGACTGGCCAAGACGGTCGGTTTCTAACGTCCTCGCGTTAGTAGTCACGGGGCGTTTCGGTCTCATGTGGTAACGGGGACGCCTTTTATGCACCCCCCCCCCCCCCGCGTTTTCAATAGTGGCTAGAGTTACCATTAAAATTCGATCGTAAGTATTTATTTATTTATTTGTTTGTTTCTAACATACCGCCAACCCCAACGAGGATTTTGGCAGGAAGGGCATACATATAATATGCATATTACACAAGTGTAAAATAGTTTCGAGTGATTACAAAAGGGTTTTGTTGCACGTACAATCATTTAACAAGCACACATGGCATAACGTGTATAATGAATGAAGCATTAATACAGTAGTTGCAAAGTGCGCGCCATAATTAAAAAAGAACGCATACAGTGAATGAATAGGTGGTACAGGATTTAATCAGCTTCTTTATATAAAAGAAACAGTAAGCTTAAAAAATTTATAAAATAGCTTATATTTGGGAAACACACCGGCAGTTTTCAAGTAGGGACAGGAAATGATTTTGGTTATTGCGAGTAGAGTTATATGCAGGCAGGCTATTCCATTCCCTGTATAATCCTGTATTCCTGTATATCCTGTATATCCTGTATAATCCTGAAGTTGGTGCGTCTTCCAACATCTGTAAATGAGAGTGCATTAACATGTGAATGCCTTGAAATTCGCCATTTAAACAATTACTCTTAAGGGACGGATAAAAAGGTTCATAATAAATGCCATTGTTATTATTAAATTAAATTAAATTAGTTACTATATTATTAATAAATAAATAAATTAGCGGCAAAGTATGTCTACCTTGCCTAGAAACACCTATGCAAGAACACGATGTTTAAGAACACTTATAGCCTTTTATAAAAAATCTGTATTGTCTATAAAAAAAAATCCTGTGTGTGCATCGGATAACGTGCAATAGGATCTGAAGGAAACGGTAAAGGCGAAACTACACCATATTCTCACATTTTTCTTAAGCACTTCTAACTAAGACAAAAAAACGCTTTGTTTTGAACGATTAAACTGCCTAAATTTTAATGTTTTCCTGATGAATACTGTCAAGTAACAAAAGGACGTCAAACTGAGATGCAATAAAGGAAACTGTGGCAGCAGGTCGCCGAAAAGTGAGAAACTTTGAACGAAGCTAGATTACACAGAAAACTGGAGAACAAAGCAACACATCAAAAGTTTCAAGAACAGCGCGAAATAGGCTAGCATACTTCATTTCCTTATTCATTTCCTCTCCAACAGCGAGACACGATTAATAAAAGCTCAACTGATATCTCGTCCAGAAGAACGCCACGAGAGTCAAAACAATTTTTTTTTTTTAATTTTACAGCGCGCGCATTGGTGAGAAGCCGACCAGTGTCGGTGGTGCACCGGGGGTGGCTAGTCGCGGCCTGACCGCCATCATCTCGGGCGCTTACGTATGCGAAAACAGACGGGTCGAGAGAGAAAAAAGGAGCGCGTGCCATTTAGAGCGGCCGGCGCAGGACGCATGGCAATGAATTTCACCACGCGCGGTTACACGAGCGCGTTTCACTATTCCCCCAGCGCAGCCACACACCCTTTCTCCGTTTTCGCGCGGAGCCCCGGTCCGCCTCGTGCTTCTCTGTTCGCCGGGTCTCCACAGAGGCCGCAGGGCGTGCGCCGCAGTTTCGGCGCGCGGTGCATTATTACGGGGCCTATTAAAACTATGTGCTCCTTGGCCGCTGGCGCGCGGTCGCGAGCGCGAAGAGCGGCCGGCCAGAAGGGCCGCACACCGTTTACCTCTCCGCTCGAACACGCCCGGACAAAATCGTAAAAGATGACGCGAGTGCAGCGAGGCCTGGGCGGCCGGCTATTCCGCGCAGCTGCCGCCGTTTCTGTTGCAGCGCCCCAACCTCGTAACCACACAGTTTGGCCGCTCTTTCGATGTGCTCGCTGCTGCTCGGCGTCCCATGCCCCGAAACGAATGGCGGCCCGCGCGGGCGTCGAGGTGGAGGAGCTCCCCGGCGTCGCGCTGCCGCCTCTCGGGCCAGTTGCCGCCGACTGCTGCCGCTGCCGGAGGGAGACCATTTGGCATGCGCGCCTGTGTGACACGCGATTGGCACTGCCGTTGGCCTCGACGTTTTCCTCTCCTCCGAGGAGGCGCAGGGAAGAAAAGGAGCAAAGTGGCTGACGCCTCGTTCTTCGTATCGAGGATCGACTTGCACCTAAGGGACTTCCGGGGCTCAGAAAGTATAAAGTGCGCTTTCCGTAAAAGGGCCGCAGTCCAGCTGCCGCGCAGAATGACGGCCGCGAGATCTCCCCTGACCGCACGCATTGCGGCACAAAAGCGGCTTTTTGAGCCGAATGTGCTTGCACGGAGGCAGCGAGAACCTTTACGCTTGGCTTCTCCGCAACGAGGGAGCTTGTTAGGAGAAGCTTGAGTCTGTAATTCTCGCAGACTTTCTGATTACGGCGAACGTTATTGGAAGTTTCTACTCATGTGGGTAGGCATGAATATCATTATACAATCGCCAAACTGAATATATAGCGTGGCGTCACGAAATTCCAGCGATCATCACATTCCGCGCGCGCGCAGTAAAATAAAATAAAAAATAAGTAGAAAGATAAAAAGGCGTTTTTTTTATATATAAAGGAAGAGAAAGGCAACTACAAACTCTTCTAGCGCACAGTTTCTCTGAGGGCGAAATTAATCGAGAGAACCAGTATTTCGAAAGCTACTTCCCAAAGGTGGTTTATTCAAGGCGCTGAAACATGGAAGTAGAAAAATGTTAAACCCGAAATGTGGCCTGCCCTTTTTGCTTGCGCAGTGCCCATTTGCTTAAATACATGCAGTACGTCGCTGACTGTATAAATGAACGGTCAGTCGAGGCTGAGCCGCCAGACTGACGGTAAACTGATTACTCCATCAGCACATTGGTTACCAGCATATGCAGTAAAGTGATAACGCCGCCCGAAGCAGCGTGCAGACGTTACAGACAGCGCTAGCACACGTAGGGTGTATGTGAAGATGGTCCTGACGCTTATAGAAAGTTAGGACGAATCTTGGGCAATTCCATAGTTGTTCAAGATTACACAAAGGCAGCCGGGTTTGAGTAGAAGATTATTCGAGGCATCAGTAATGAAAGTTGTTGCAAGGCACACAAAGTTTTGAGAACCTGTTTGCAATCGCTGACACACTTAGACCGACTTCAGATTGACAACCATGCGCTGATTGCTCGCCAGCAGCGGCGAATGTTTACTGCGACAAACCCTGCACGAAGCTGTTCGTGTTTGTAATTAAATATAAGAACAGTGCTGGGAGTACTCAAACGATAAAAAAAGACGCATTCGTCCAGTGTTTGTGTGTTTTCTCTATTTAGGTATAATTACGTAAGCACCAGCTCAAGTCAACAGTCTTCTGCTGTTCATTCCATACTTCGATACTCTTACGGCGCTATATATTATTGCGCTAGCTACGGATGTAACTGATTCGTACGTTTGGTGATGATGCCGATTATCTCTTTAGCCTCTCCACTCTATTCATTTCAGTAGCTGGAAAAAAATGAATATGGAAGGGAAAAAATGTAAGAAATACCAAGTAAACATGCCTTGTGCGAGCATGAACGTAGCTTGGTGCCAATGTCGTTCTAAACATTGGTACCTCGCAATCCCAATGACGCAGCGTATAAAACAACTAGATAAGAACGAAAAAAAGACAAAATTTCCAATTCGTTGAAGAATATTAATAAAATATTCTTTTCAGCTAAAATTTATGACTTTGGGCTATAAACCAGAAGATGTGGAAGCCAGACCTACGACACAATAAGACTGCACAAGTCAGTCTGAGCTCGTTTTGTTTTGTTTTGTTAAACATGACATTAGCAAGCGATTTTAATTCATCTCGCTGTCATACGCCCTCATGTTGATTAACTAAAACATTAATTATGAGAAGTTAATACTGTACATTTGTTTACGCTATATACATACCGCCGCAGTAAGAATACAGAGGTGATGAATATTTCGACAAATGGAGCGCAGCGTATTCGGAATGGCAGTAAGCCTAACAAACAATCATCGCCTCCCGAGTCGAACGGACGCGAGGTAACTGCCGGTGACGTATTGCGTCGCAATGAGACCGCACCGCCGATTCCAGCGGCCGAGGTTAGAGTGCCGGCGTGCAGCGCACGCTGTTGACGTTGGCGCGAGAACATTCGTCCCCTCGGGCGCCGGGGCGGGGTCCGGGGGATCCCGCCTACGAGCGCTTCCGTTCGGGACGACCACGGGGCCCAGCGTGGAGCCCCCGCGAGAGCTGCTACAATGAGTAATGGTGGCGGCTAGACTGAGCGCCCCCGCTCGGAGGAGGGAGGTGCGCCTAATTTAATTAAGCCCGCACGGCGCCCAGCGAGCGGCCCACAAAAGAGCGTGCTCGCCGTCCATTGTCGAAAAACCAGTCGCGCCAATCGGCCACCGCTCTTCTTTTGGTGTTACGCTCCGGTAGAGGAGACGCATGCTCGGCGACCCCGACGGCGTTAAACGCTGGCCGCTGATGCGCGGGCACGGCTGCTTGACGCCGGCCGCGCCTGAAGCCCCCCGCTTTACTCGTTTTCGATGCCCCCTTTTTTGCAGTGAGGGGGCAATACCGTGGCGGCAACGAAGGGGGGCGGCGATGCGCGCTAGGCGATCGCCGCGCGGACCCTGCTCGCCACACCGCGTGGGAGCCTCTGGATCGTCCCGGAGATGCAATCGAAAAGAGTGATGGTCAGTTGCCCACCTCTTTTCGATCGCATTTACCCCTTGGTTTCGCTTTCACTGCCTCTCCCCTCTGTGGTGAGACAGTCAACAACAACAAATGACCCTTTTCTGGCACACAACGATGCATCTCGACAACGGCCGTGAAAAGGGCGGCTTTACTTTGAGCTAGCGTATTTTGAGACAGCTAGCTTTTCGGCTGTTTCCGTAGACGCACGAAAAACGGCTCCGGACCCAGTAGGCACCATATCCCCGGGTAGGTTTTTAGTAGAGCGTTCGGCATTACCGACGTAGACGCAACACCGGTGGTGCCTTTTGCCAGGTCTAGTAGCGACAAAACGGACAACCGATTTATAAGGCCGCGACAAAACTTTTGTATTTTTTTCGCCAGTAACTAAGATGAGACTACATCGAAAAGAATTGTTGCTGTTATTACAGCAATGACGCTACGACAGCTCCATTCAAGTAAAGCGTGTTTCACCGCATGTATAAAGATTATGCGGGAAAACAAGTTTTTCAGTAATGGAGCGAAGATCTGGTTGTTGTTGTTGTTAAAACGTATTTATTATAAATTCTCCACCCCTCTTCACTATTGTCATCAGAGGTTGACTAGGCAGGAGTAGTCCTGGTATATTTTAAAAAAAGATCTCGAGGAATATAATTTTTAGTGTAGTATGGCGTTAAAGCTTATACTCTCGGTAGCCCGGTAAACGACGAACAAATAGCGAGACAAAGTGAGAACATGAAAAAAATCCGCAGCTGCTTCAAACTAAATTGTCTGACTGAAGCTATAGAAACAATAGGTGATTCATTCTATTAGGGAAACTGCTAAAATAACTGCTCCTGACAAGGGAAGAAGACAAGCGCCATTTTTAATGGAATGAATTTGTGAAAAGCTGGATGCGGGTTCAGCTCTTCTGAATACAGTAAACCTGCGGCGACTTACGAAACAGCAGACGGCACGCGAAGAGGATAGTGTAACCCATAGTGGTGCTGACACAAACGGACATTACTGTTACCGTGAAACCAGGACACACACGTGCAGAGTGATCAGTACTACACACATTGTATGTAATAGTTCAGATTCTCTTGGCAGCAACAAGTTATTAGGGCGGATTCTCGGCAAAAGTGATAATCCTCGTTCGCAGGCCGCGAGTAGACCGCATTATATTGAATATAACTTATTATTTGTGAAAATCAGTGGCGCTCTGCGCCACTGATTTTAAAGAATCCTACTGATTGATAAAGTGTGAAAACAATGTGACCGGCGTTGATGTTCGCCACTACCAAAATGAACTTTCTTTTGAAGAAAAGGAATTCACGTTTAGTGCAAACTCCTATCAACCATCACTAATCAGTAGCAAAGCACGATACAGGGTGGCACTGACAGAAAACAATTTGTTGATTTCTTACGGCGGCTAGTGTCGGCATGCCGTGCAGAGAAGGCCACAGTTGAAGCGTTTGTTACTGGATCTTTACAAATGTCAATAAGAAAAGCTGGGGCAGTGACAAAGGACACAGAAAAAGCTGCGGCTTAAGATGATATTTAACGATCTTGAATTCAAAATATGCGCGTGGTACAATCGGTCAATTTCCCGCCAAGCGGGGCGTGTACCGCGGAAAGAACATGGCTGAACTCGAGCGACGGCCGTTTTCCTCGGTGACAGCGCAGCTCTTCGGGCTTCCCTCTTTCGCCTCCGAACACTGAAACGTCGCCTGGCCGTCCCCTTCCCCCGCACTTCCAGTGTGCTTCACAAAATGAGGGACATGGACTCGAGAATGAGGAACCTGTGACCTTAATTAAATCCTCACCGCAAGTTTCTTGTACCTGACATCTTGGGCTCACTGATGGATTGGGGTTGAAGGTGAGCCCATCGCTCTTCGTTTCCTCTAAACATCTGCCGAACCGCCTGGCGGCGCCAAGGAGTTAAGAACAATACGTATGTAGGCACCCTGAGAACAAGGGAAGATCCGAAGCAGGCATAGTGGAAAGAAGGCAGGGTACGAGACCGTGTTTTGTAGTAGGGACACTTCTTTGGGAGGCGGCGGGAGACGACGCGCTTGTCCACTTGTCCTTGACAAACCGTCTGGTATCGAGGCGACTTTGTCCTTTGTTGGCGATTTTTGCCCAGCAAGTGAAAGTGAGCGACAAATATATGGAAAGAGCTTGAACATTAAAACGCACGCACGCAGAAAGAATGACTACGTACGTATACTTCTACAGCATGGCCACACGTGGCACTTGAATGACCCTTTGCGATGAACATATCAAAATGTGATTATGTTTAACGCAAGGCATTCGCTGCCTCATTTCATGCACTTTGTGGTAAGTAGCTTCCTCTCTCGCATCAATTCGGGCCCTTCAACTAAAAACAACAACAAAAAAAAGCTGTTCGATGGTGGGATTGAACATCGGCCTCCCAGCACCGCAGCCCGATGCTAACCATTTGGCCACCACTAGCTTTTCTTTCTTCCTTATTGCCTCGCTTGCCAGGATACAACAACGAACACGCAGAAATGATAAAAAAGAAAGCGTGCCAACCACTCTGAGACTGGCATAAAGTATTTAAATTTTTTTTCTAATTCAGTCATTCTGTCAAATACGTTCATCCACTCAGGAGGGCCAGACAGTGCCTGGTATATTTCTCTTACATACGCCACGCTCTCGATAAAGTTCTCGCGTACTGACGTCTGCATGCATGTTTCGTTTCTATACATCGCTTTAATATACTGTTGGGAGCATTATGAGGTCATATTGTACACCTCCCGTGTTTTCAACTGCTAGAAACCTGATTTTGTTGTGTCTAAAGGCAACTGTTTATGGAAGGCATGTTGAAGAATATCCGAGAAAAATATGGGATCTCAACAGCTAATCGTTCTATCGTTTTCGGTTATTTACAAAGTATAGGCATTCATTGCACCCCATATATAAATAAGCCTTTCTGTTCAAGCCAGGTTTTCACAGGAAGAGTAGTCAGCCTGAAAAAGAAAGATTGTGTTGATGATTTAACTAGCATTCTTTTACTTCCCTTTAGTACATTTTGTCACTGAGATCCACTGTATATTGAGCGATACGATGGTACCAGAAGTGGGTGGTATCAATGAGGTCATTGTACAACTTCTTCATAGTCACTGTGCTCAAGTATTCCATAGAAAATCAGGCATGCAGTATTCGACAAGCGAGTACCATTTCGCGGAGGCATCCTTTCACAGGACTCCTCAGTACATTTGCACGCTTTCGTCCCCCATGCCAACGCCAAATAGCTGTTTGAGAAGATTGGCGCGTGCATTGCGTCAATACTTGTATACGTTACAGAAAAAAAAAATAACCGGTTACAGTTACGATTACTTCATATTTGGACGGGGCAAACAGCGAGTAAGACGAGGACAAGTGAAAGTATGAAAACACAAGTGCTAACAACATTGTCTTTATTGCAACAGGGCAATATATAGAAACCAGGTACAGCTTCCCCGCATGCGGCGAGCATATCGTCAAGATAAAAGACGATGATTAAGGTTTTTGAAATGATGAACCCTCAATTTATAAAGGTGATTATTCCTCAGGAGCGGTCTAAGAATTCGATTTCTTTTTTGCTTAAAGCTGTCGAAGACGTGCTCATGCATACATTGCCTCCTTTGTGAATAGCGTGTGCTTCGTCTATCAAACGCGCGTAAGTCTGTTGGTATCTGCCGATAGCCCTACACGCACGGAAGTTCTGTTTGCAGCCACACTTGCCAGAATCTTGCGCCAAGTCGCTCCCTTGCTTCTGGCGAAGGTTGTTCTTGTGTTCTCCAAGGCGAGCACAGAGGCACCGTCCGGTTTCCCCTATGTACGTCCTCTTGCAGGACAGTGGAATCTAGTACACGACTCCAACGGTACATTTTACGAGCGGTTTCGTGTGCCCGAAATTGCATACCCTCTTTTTGCTCCCTTCGTGTTGATACGTCCGCATAGCCGTCCTAACTTGTTTGGCGCTAAAAAAACGACAGGAACTTCTACTCGCTGAGCGATTTTCTTGATGCCGTGAGAAACAATGTGGACGTAGGGGATTGCGCTCTTTTTTGACCATTCACTGGCAATCAGCCCATGTTGAGAACTTTTTCGGAGGTGTTTCAGGATTGCCTCCGCTAGGTCTTGTATTAGCGGGACAGGAAATCCCGCGTCCATCGGTCTTCCTACTTGAGTTTTGAAGCTTGAGTCAATCTTGTGGATGCACGACTTTGAAAGGGCGTTCTTTAGTGGGGCGGTCGCTATTGCTCGCTTAACAAGTTTCTAGTGGGCGGAGTTGAAGGGGTTCACTCGAACCTCGTTTAAGTGACCGATATGGACAGCCGCACTAAAAAAGTCAGGCGAAAAGCCTTTTTTTGCCGCGTTTCCCTCCTTTTCCTTAAAAAGAAAAACAAACTTCAAACTGTACTACATACGAAGAGACAGGACACATTGAACACTTTCTGTGGTCTTGCCCCAAAATACGTAGAAAGGGCGCTGTGTTTGAGAACTTGCGAAAGAAAAACCTTTCGCATGCATGTCTGCAACATCTTGTGTCCCCAGAAAGGTTAGTTATGAATACTTTGTTTAGCGCAAAACAACAGACACGAGAATGACGACAGGACAAGGCGCTACTCTCTTTCTTGTGTCTGTTGTTTTGCGCTAAACAAAGTATTCATGGATTCGCACCAACTAGCCCGCCAACGCATCAGGTTAGTTATAGCCCGCATGCAAAGAAGCTTCACGCCGTCTTCTTGCTTTCCTAAGAGAGTCTGGTTTGATCAATATGCGATGACATATACCGCAGTAAAATTGTAAGAGACGTTGAGGCGGAGCAGTTGCCGACCTCAATCGCCACGCTAAACCCGCCTGTTGCTACAACCGACCACCGCCACCTAAGTATTGTGGCTTCTCAATGCCGTGATGCTCGCGGTCTGGGTACTGTATGAAGCGCAGCGCTTAATTGCTGCTGGGGCTAGGGGAAGGCGCTCGCGATAGGGCTAGTGAAAAACTGATAAACCGTCCATAGGTGACTCCCTGTCATCAATGTCCGAAGTGGTCATCGCTGTCGAGCTACAGAAACGTCGTTTCAAATGGTGGTGACCATCCTCATGGCGCCCTTCGCTCGTTAGCCATTTAGACTTAAACGACTAAATGTAACCGACTCCCGCAAACGCTTAGGTTCCTTAAAAAATGACCCAAGCGGTAATGCTTAAAATGAAGCTGCATATTATTCATCCCTAAAAGTACTGTTCGTATGTTACAATCGCAAAATTAGGTGTATATGAGTCACGTAAATGTCAAACAGATAGATACATAAGCGCTTAACGGCCATAAGCTTGTGTCGATATCAGATAAGTCGTAGACGGCATTAAGCGAAGAAGAATTGAGAAATAGCGCTTACCGTCCACGAAGACGGTCTAAAAGCGCTTCCAGGAGGGATAGAGAGATACATATTTGTTACGGGAGAAAAGCTCAGAGACCGGACTTCCAAGAAAGATTTGCAAATCTGCTTGCCTGCCATGTTCTGGTAATCGAGGCGTAGCTGCAGGAAGCTGAATGTGGGAAAGAAGTAACCCATGCACTGTCGGCGCAAAATAGGACGTGAACAGCGGAGTGCATGGCCGAAGCATAACTGAACGATAGTGCACGCCGTCCAGTCGTCGCCATTGACAGGCGAGCACATCCGCTTTGACAGCATTGAGCGAGGATGCGCTTTCCCTATACTGCGATATTTTAGTTTCTGATCTGGTTTTCTTATATTTTAATGCGAAAAAAGAAAAAAAATCTAAGAAAACAGAAGATAAATCATCCCAGTGTAGGGCAAGTTGTATCGCACAGTGCGACGAAACCGTATGTGCTATCGGCGTCAAGTGAAACGAGAACAGCGGTGCATCTGCTACAGTTTGCGCTGTAATCATTGCTACGCCGTGATCTATTCTCACTTCCAAATAAAAGCGAATCAGAACAGAAATGAAAATATCGCAGTATAGGGGGCATCATCATCACGCAGTGCGGTCAAACTGGATGTGCGCGCCTGTCAATGTCTTGGAATACAGCAAATTCTCTAAAACAGCACATTCTGTTCGGATATTCTGATATGAGTGCTGTTCTGATATCCTTACCTTGGATCAGCTAGTGCTACGTAGACGCTGTGTGACATTGTGCTGCCTTCGGGATAAGCCCAGGTCGTAACGGAACATAATGTAAGGCTTCTTCTCCGGGGTACATAAAATGGGCTGTCATGCAATCGCCTTCACCTTGCTTCTGTCGTCACACGCACGCTCTCGTTAAAAATGCATTTGCTCGCCCTACACAAGCTTGTTGACCCATTTAGTAACTATTTGAAGAACTTCAATAAATGCTGGATTGCCATGCTACCTGCGAAATGCATTGAATAATATCAATTCCCACAGTGCGTGGAATTTGCATATTTTTTTTCTCCTGCCAACGTTTTTCTTCGTAAGCCCTCACTTAAAAGTTACCTTGTTTTAGAGAATGTGCTGTTAGAGAACCGTGATTAGCGAAAAAAAAATAACTGTGTCCGGCATCGATATCAGGGGCGCTATAACGTAACGTTATTCAATTTTGTCGTTATTCCAATCTCCTGGCGTCAGATTTACGTAACTGCCGACGTAAGCACGGTCGGTGACCCGCTAGGTTGTTTCAACAGCCCAATCAAACGCTCTCCTCATTTATAAGAGGTGACTTTTGTTTGGTTCCAAAGCGAATAGCACTGACTACCACGACAGGTTTTTCTTATCTAATTTGCTGACGAGAGGCGAGGAGCGCGCAAAAGAGGAAATGGTTTCGGTGGGGGCGAGCTAGTGCAGCGAAAGCAAATAATCGGGGGACGAAGGGTGTTGCCGGCGTCTCCGCTTGGTCCGCTTCACCTTGCGGTGGCTCGTCGACGATTGCGGCGGCGTGCAAAGGGGCGCTAGAAATGCCGGCAAAACGGATGCTCATTGCAGATGTGGCACTGCCCGAAAGGGCTCGGTTACATTGTACTGCCACGCAAAATTGCCCATTACACGCAAAGAAATCAATTATCTCCGGCAGCTACGAGTACACAGCGCCGGAGCGATCAGTGGACAGTCATCGTCTATTTCTTTCGGAACGGGGCGCTCTCAGGCTATTCCAAAAAATGTTCAGACTTGTTCGGCATGATTAAGGCATCCTTAGTTAGCACACATCACTTTTTTTACATGGCGAGAATCCGTGGTTTTGTGGTGTCGCATGACAGACAGGCGAACTAGGCGTGACCCGGAAATGTTTTCATCAATCGCGGAAGGCTAATGGCGAGAAAGGCGTAGAATCGGCAAGAAATATTTTTCTTTTGTTCGTTCTAATCATGTATACTCAGTGTATACACGTCATCTTAAGGTTTTTAGGTATTTGTGACGTCTCCTGACAGAGAAGTGAAGTGCGAAGTGGGCGGGGCCCAAAACGGTTTAATTAATCGTGGAAGGCTAACGAAGGAAATGGAATAGCTTTATGTTACAGCTCCCCAGCTGTCCTAATCTTGCCCGTGTGAAAGGGCTTTCTTGGAATTCCATCTTAACGTTCTGCCGTGTATTCAAAACAACCACAGACTGCACAGCGTGCCGCAACTAACATTAGCTAAGCTGTTAAATAAACTGGTGAAATGTGCGACTATATGGCACCTTGGTGTTCGGTCATCAGTCCTCTTCCGTCAGCAGCATGATTTCTGTGTACTAATTACCTGGCTAATCAGCAAACATGGAAAAACAAGTTCTTATTCTTTTAATTAAAGACGCCAATTCCGATGCGAAAACTGCTATTGCGTCTTAAAATATCCCATTCGGTTGTTTTCGGCATGCTATGCTCTGCGTCAATATTTTTCCGTTTGCGCGAACTTTGAGAAGGCGGCGAGCAATTACGTGTTCGTGGCGCCACGACAGTGTGGTCACAAAAGTGTTTGACGGTACTAACTCAGCTCATTGCCAGACTCGGCAACCGCCCGGTCATTACACAGTCTGCGACTGTCACGCGAAACACAGAGCTGGCGATCATCGGAACCCACCAGCGACAGCTTGGGACGTACTTCCAGGCGGTGGCCGATTCAGGGAATAAGTGGAGCTAGTTCTATCGAATATCTTTTCGGACAGTGGTGTGTGGTCGCTTAATCAAGCGGCACTTCTTGTATTGGGTGATTTAGCGGTGCATGCGATAGAAATGCCATAGCATTACGTCACACCTCTTTCAAGTCCAGGATCCATGATTTAAACCACGTTCACCACGTTGCAAAGAGTTGTTCAGGAACTCGCTCGACACACGGGCTGCTTCTTCGAGGAGCGAAGTGCAACTGACGGTATATATATATATATATATATATATATATGTATATATATATATATATATATATATATATATATATATATATATATATATATATATATATATATATATATATATATATATATATATATATATATATATATATATATATATATATATATATATATATATATGTTAGTACCACCGTGACCAGCTTTCCAAACTTCCCAAACGTCAGCCCCGCTCTGTTCAATCACAAACCAATTGTTTGCCTCTTCATGTCTCTCGTTTTGGGAAACATCACCAAAATTTAAAAATTGCGCAGGGCATAGCCTAACGAAAACAACTTAATGGGTTGTTTTCAGACACAATAAAACTTTAGAATCGGAATTGACGCATTTAATTTAAATATTAAAATCTTGTTTAATCGATATTCTCTAATTAGTCGGGTAAAAACACACTAAAAATTATACTGGTGGCGAAAGAAAACTCGTGACCAAACTTCGTTGGTCCCATGACCGTATATTTTTCATTTGTTTCGTCAGCTATAGGGCTAACGGGAACTGGAATGCTCCTTACTGTTGTAGCCATAGTCGGGGCAAGGTTTTGTTGCAACGTTGGAGGAATTAAGGCCCCATTCCGGTGCTATAGGGAGTTGGCAGTTATGTAATTGTGCAAAAAAAAGTAAATAAACATAGAAGATTAGATACATTTTTTTTTGGCCACGACTTTCTTCAGAAACAGTAGTCTGGCCCATGGCACCCTCATTTGCCCTAGCATGCTGACCAATGTAGTACTTATCATCATCCCGTCTGTAGATTGAGCGCGCTGCGCACAGTGTGCGTGTGCTTATCATTTGAACTTTTCGTGTCTGCATGTATGTGTACGTGCTTGTGGCGGCCACTGATGCTATATTTCGGGTAATGTGGCTATGCTACAAAGCAAGGCCGTTTATTTTTCTGGGAAATCTCTCACGAAAACTAGATTCCTGTGTCATATGACTTACATCGAAGAATGTTCCTCAAACGTACGAAAATATCTTGGTATCTTGAAACCGTCCCTGCAGAAAATGAGCTACTTATACGAATTTACGTTAAACGTGGTTCCACTCTATTCGATGTGCAGCATAATTGATCTTGTGAAGTGATCAACAGACTTACTCAAAGCGCTCGAACTGTAGTGAGTGTGCCTAAATAGAGAAAGAAATTACACGCAGAATCTCCTTTGGGGGTTATCTAAATGATGCGTAAGCATTTGCTATACTAATGACATGCTCTTTTGTCGTCATATGATCCTGTGTTTGGTATAATTGAAAGAAACACGGCGAAAGAATCGTGAAACCGATAAGCGCGGTTGCGACAACGAAATGTTAACTGAAACCAGTATGAGACGACGAAGAAGAGTCGAGTAGCAGCAATGTTCACAGATGTTATATGATGGTACGTTTGGACGCTGCCGCTTCTTCGTGGAAGATGAGCAGTGGCTGATGCGTGCCGTATGACGTGTTGTAATTGAACAGTGTCACGTTTGGTAGACCTCGTACGTAGACGTGGTTGATGACGCTGCCTCCTCTCGATGCGGACCATTATCAAGCTTGATCAACCGTACTCCGGCTGTGGCTGCGTGTAGCGCGGCAGCGCCGGCCTTGTTTTGAAAGTGATCAGCGATGGGGGCAGAGTGCACCGAGTGCTGATAGCTTCGTGTGAGCTCTGTTCTCGCCGCTTAGTTCGAGTTGATGCGAGAGGCAGCACGAAGGTCAATTCGCTGGCAGCCGGGGGCCCCATCTCGATAGCGATTGTCTTACGTGGTGGACGGACGGGTTTCCTCGTTGGGTAGGCATTGAGATACTTACGTATTAAAAAAAGAAAACAAGAAACAGAAAGATTATTCTGACGCAACAAAGGGCGCTCTCGATTCTTGTAGGAACGAGACCAAAGACGAAATGTGAGACGAGAACAGGCGCAGTATTCGTTTCTCTGATATGGTATATGCGCTATTCTTCTCTGGCTCTTCTCTCGCAGTACAGCCGTTGGACTCGCAACGAACCAACTATCCCGCAGCGGCGTTTTATCGCAGCGGATCTCTGTAGAGCCATACCCCATCCTCAGGATCTCGGTAAAGCCGCGTGTTGCCTTGAAACAAGGGAGTTATTCGAGGCAAATATTCAATAAAGAGTAATTCTTGTGAATGAACTTTTCTTCTCTTTCCGTGCAAGAAGAGAGAGAGAGCCACTAACTCTTACGCTTCGTTTTATTCAATCGCTATTTTTTTAGCCTTCTGGGATTTGGGCCCAGTTGTACTACTTGAAGCCCCGGGGAGAACTTTTCGCTGGGCGGCGCTGTTCGCGCCGCGCGCGCCACGGGCGAAATCAAACATTCCCGTGGCGGAAAGTGGGCCACGCGGGCCCTTTCATGCAGTACCAGGCGCTCGTATCTCGCTCGCACGAGGAACAGACGCGCGAAAAATGAATAAGGGCGTATGCATTAGAGAGCAAGACGGACGCATAACGCCGAGCGAAGGAATAATGAAATCATAACGGTGTACGCGCCTCGCGCGCGCGAGAAAGAAAAGTCGAAATTATTTGATACGGGAGGAACCCCCACCCACCGGTTCCCGCTCCTCCCGAAAGGGGGCGCGACGCGGCGCGTCTCGAGAGAAGAGTATGAAACAGTTTCTCGTTTATCTCTTCTTCCCCGCGTCGTGCATGCGTCGGCGAGGAGAGAGCGGCACCCCGAGTTGGGCCGCTTTCCCATTGGCCATTTGTTTCTCCTCGCGTTCGCTGTCAGATGCGCCACCTTGGAGTCTTTCTGATTGGTGCGTAGACAGCGCCCGCCGTCTACGATCGGGCTATACGCGGCTCTCGGCGGCGGGACCTCATAATATCGCCCTTTTATTAAAAAGAGGCGCCGTGGAAAAAAAAAAAAAACGAAAAGGACATACAGAGAGATGAAAAAAAGAAAGTCCGCTACGCTGTTTTCAATTATTCGCCAGCGAGATTTCTCATACGGACCCTTTCGGCGAGGTGCAGAAACGCCGCACAATATGCGCGGGTAGGGTCTCCTATCGTATACCAAGAGCTGGAAACACAGAATGTTGCAGGCGAGGAGTTCAAAGGAGAGGGACGTAAGAAAAAGGAACTTGAAAAGGAAACAAGCGAATGCGAGAGAGAAAGAGCAAAGCGACAGCGTGCCTTTCCCGGAAGAAAGTTTAAACTTTCATATCCTCCCCGGAGGAAACAGATGTCAGCCCGGAGCGCAGAGACGAGGGCGCTGGCGAGTCGCTCTTCCCTGCATCTCTTCGTGCGGCGCTGGCCGTGATTTTCATCCCGGCGGCGAAGTCATATGGAAATAATATTAGTAATAAAGCGCCGAGTGAAAAATTGATAACTTTTCTCGCACCATCTTCAGCCCGGCTCTTTTCATATCCGGAACGAGTTGTTTGCCTCTTCATGTCTTTCCTTTTTGGAACCATCATCACCGCGAGTATACCCGGCATTTCTTTCTTTTCTTCTCTTTCTTTTCTTTTCCATTTCTTGCTTTCAAGGCACCAGTAGCAGTATATCAAGCAGACGCTCATTCGACTCAACCTGCGAGCCGTTCTGCATGAAGTTGTTAATGTGAATATGGAAAAGTGCAGTGAGTCATCGACTGTCCCACATGCTCGCGAGAGAAGAGCATTCATGACAGGGCTTAAGGCTCGAACGCTCGCGTACTTGGCGCCGCTGGTGCGCCTGTCGGTGATATTGTCACTTTATAACACAGGTGCATGCTTAACTTGTCACTCGTGCATCCGTGGCCTGCTTAACTGCCCACGACGTGCTTTCTTGTTTTACGCCGTCTTAGTTGTTTTAAACTTCAATGGTAACTCCTATACGTTGCGGATATTCGGTAAAAGCAAAGAAGAGTAAAAAAGAGCAGCAAAAAATAGGAGCAGAAGAAAATATGCAGACCCAATGCACATGTTGGAATTTATGTGAGGCGAAGCTTTATTGAAACGTTTAAATAAATGCTATATCCAACTTACAGCGATAAGTACAGTTCTGTTTACGTTAATCCGGTGCAAAGTGTAACCTCAATAAATGCTTGTTTTTATGCACCCTAGAGGTTACAGCTTTATTATCATAATATTTTTTATGCAACACACCGTTTACAAGCTATGACAAAATTCAAACAAAGAAAGCTTCGGGCAACCAAAGCAAGCTTCGCCTTAAAATCGTGCTTAGGACAGTCGTGTAACTGTCACTGAAATTCGTTAGCCCGTGAAAGCAAGAATATCGACAAATGTCGCGAGCATTTTGGCATAGTGCTCCCACCAGATTGCGGCTGCTGCGGCTGGAAATCCGACGCGCATCCTCTTGCTTAGCAGCACAGTAGCACATTTGCCGAGTCACTGCGCCGGATCAATCTATTCTGCATATCCTTCCTATTGGTCCACAAATTGTTTACACGAGGTATAGCGGCACTGGAGATAAAGATCGTCATCTTAATGCTTGTTGATTGCTAGTTATGGTTTCATAGGACGCAGCTGTCAAATATATGAACTGGAGCGCTGTGTCTTCAGCATTATTTTGTCATATTGCTTCTAGCTCTTCAATCAAGATATTAAGCCTGTCAGTGAAACGAACTCATATTTACTGTAGCTGTCATATACTTCACATACCCGCCGTGGTTGCTTAGTGGCTATGGCGTTAGGCTGCTAAGCACGAGGTCGCGGGATTGAATCCCGGCCACGGTGGCCGCATTTCGATGGGGGCAAAACGCGATAACACCAGTGTACTTAGATTTTGTGCACGTTAAAGCACCTCAGGTGGTCGAAATTTCCGGAGTCCCCCCACTACGGCGTGCCTCATAATCAGAAAGTGGTTTTGGCACGTAAAATCCCCAATAATTTATTTTAATTTATACTTCGCATGGAAGGTCTGATATCCGCATGCTGCGCAAGAAAAGAAAACGTTCAGCAATTCCAGGTTTTTTGAAACTGTGCACCCACCCAAGCGACAAAAAGCACAGAAGAAATAACGGTTTAATTCTGCATATGGCAAAAACGGGTGTTTTGTTTTTTTCAGTGCCATAGGTATACACAGCGAGCACTGCCAAAAGTGTTCTTTCCGGAGTCACATACGCATATTCTATGTGTATACAAATGCTGCACTAACTTGTGTGCATGTGCCTTCGCATACTTGGAAATGTTGCCAAAATAGATTCAATCGAAAAATTAAAAAGAAAGAAAATTTTAAAAACAATCGTGATATTAAGACCCAGGTGGCTTATGTTAATAATTGAGATTCCCCTGCGTCGAATAGGCATGTTAAGAAAGACCCAACATTGAGCATCAGAGCCTCATTGCGTTTGCTAGTATCATCTGAATGGCCTTTTCGGGAGGCGTTTAACAGCAGCAGATTCTAATACACGTGCACGCACGCACAAAAACGAGACCAACGGGAAATGTTATTGGCTTGTCGAAACAAGCACGCCTATGTCTTTCCTTAACACAAACTTGGATAAGTCAAGCGTGGCGCCACGGCCGCATGCGGTCGTCGAGCCTCTCCTGCGCATTGCCCTCCGCTCGTTTACTCCGCATCGCAGATGACTCCCACTCGCGGTCAAGGAAAGTGCCCCAAGACCACTTGTCAGAGAGTACGGTCACGAGGCAACACCCAGTGTTGCTCTGGCCGGCAGAAGTAAAACGACCGACAAACAAAGAGAAAAAAAACGCCGCGAACCGGGTGCGCGCGCCCCGCGCTTCGGAACGGCGACCGCTGCGATGTCTCCTCATCTGCTCCTCGTCTTTCCCCCCGGAGAAAGGGAGAGGAAGGAAAAGATAGTTCCAGCAAAAGCCATCTGATCGACCATGTCCGAAATCTGTCCGTTCGATTTTTTCCCCGTCCATTAGCGACAAAATAGGCAGAGAAAGAGCATACGTCGCTCTGTGCCTGCCTAGGTGTGCGTTAACGCCGCTGTCCCCGCCCCCCTTTATTTTTTTCTCTCTGCGTGCCCCTTCTCTGCTAGGGCGCGGTAGCAGCCACAAGGATCATCAAGGCTCGTCGCCTGGTTTCCGAAAAACATTATGCAGAATTAAATCCCCATCTGGAGGTCATTTGCATGGCGCGCTCGCCAGGAGACATCATCCCAATGCCCGGCGAACACTTTGTTCTTCGCCAACCCGCGGCTTTCCGAAGACGTCGAGAACAAAGCCTGCACATCATTGCTGCGCTTCGTGCTTGCACGGCTGTCGTGGCGCCGTGCGAGCGAGTCGCACCGCCCTAAATAGAACAAGCGTCGTATACCAGTCAGTGGCGATCGATGGCTGCGACGCGAGATGTGTCTGTCGATGCCATCAGGACAGAAAGGCTGTTGGACGCTCTCGTGTTCCTTCTTTTCCCTCTTCCTTTCCCTTTATGTTCCTTCGTCCAGAGATCAAGAGTCGGGTTGAACGCAGAGGTTAGCTGGCCGTGATTTCGATGCTCGTTCGCCACCCTCGGCCCTTACACAAAACGGCTCCTCGACCCGGCCTGGCCAGCGCTGAGTCGAAAGAAAACGATCCGGGGCCATTAGAAAACGCTATATACGTCCTGGGAAATAAAACAGAGGTGGCTTTCTTTTTTAGGCATAATGGACTCTTGATTGCGAGCTCGGGTCCTAAGCCGGGGCTCCGAAGCCGGGTCATAAGGAGCAGCCGAACATCAGTACTGCCAGCAACGCCGCGCCTCGCGGCGCCTTATGCGAAATCGAAGATGGAGAGCTTAACAGCTGTGCCCCGCTGGCCCGCGGGGTCTCTCGGGGAGGCCTCGACGAGCCACGCCATCGGGCGGCCCCCTGCGAAGCTGCAGCGATCGGGTGGCGCGCGCGCCTGCACCATCGGGGCCCAATTAGGGCCGACGTTTACTGCTTGGCTCTAATTAACATCCTTTGTGAGCTGACCGTGAAGGTCGCCGATCATGTGAGCAATAGAGGTACAATGGCGCCATCTCGCCCATAGCTTTCAAATAGTCGGTCCCGTCGTTCATGGATCGCTTTTGCCGTTCGTCAGAAAACGATAGATAGGTGGATCTGGACACGCGTATTCACTAAAAAGTTCTTGCCCTAGAATATTTCTTAATAATAGATGCCACTAAATTCTGATATTGGACACATCAATAATTAAGGCAGCAAGCCAATGGCAAATAGCTCCTATGAACGAATATATTTGAGAATTGGGCGCCTGAAGGAGAGACAAGTGCGGACTTTACACTCGAAATAAACTAATTTCGAAATGAATTCGGCCATTCAGGGCGGGTGAATGCCATGGAGGTTCAGATATACAGCCATTCACTTCGGCTCTCTTGGGCCACGTGCCTAAAGACATCACCGCACTTAACGAAGGACTTAACATACTGCATCCAACGGCTTGTTACTGGTCCTTTCCAGGTTCTTTCAGCGCAAGGATTAAACGAAATTTTTCTTTTAGCAGATAATCCTCGAGGTTTGCGTGAGAAATAATCCGTTAGGGACACACAGCGATGATACCGATGTTATTTCCAAGCGAGAAAAGCACATGATCGATGAGTAAAGTTCACCCCCTTACCCTGGCTTTGGCAAACCTGCGCGAAGCTCGAGCCCTGACCTTTGGTTCGGCCAACCTGGGCTCTCTACCAAGCTGGGACATCTAGGGCTCAGTTTTCGTCTTTAGTCAGAGCAGCTAGGAAAATTGTATTGTTCCTCACGTTAGCCCTGCTGAATCGGGCTCGAGGCATTCTTTCTTGTAGTGTCTATTTCACTGGACTTGTAATTACGCTTCGGATCGTTTATACCGATTAGTGTGCCACGTTAGTGGTTTTAGAGTTTTGTGTCACATACTTTGCTGCCGCTGTATACGGGAAGTATCATAGTGAAGCAGCGTATCTGAAGTAGAGGGCAATCCACTTATTACTGTTTTTCTGCTTTTGGCGAGTTATCTATTGCGAGCTCACACAAGAAAGCCACATCAAAGAACACCGAGAACCGAACACAAATGCTTTGTAAGCATAATTATAAGATTTCATCATCGTTGTCATCGTCGTCGTCATCATCATATTATTCTACTTTTCAATTTGCAGTTACACTTCTGCGTAAATAAAGCTATGAAAATTCTGAGAATTGTCTATTAATGCGTGGTTTTGTATTTGTCTAGTTATGTTTACTTGCTTTTCCTAGCTTATGCGCGTCTACCAATGGCCTTTCCGCTGGCAAAGAATATGCTTAGGCTTTAGTAGACAATTGTTCAGTTTTCGCGCCGCATCCTTCAAGGGAGAGGGCATCGCCGCGATGTCATGTTACCCTCGCTATCGCTCTCGCAAGCCTGTGTTATGCGCGCGTTCCTTGTCCACGCAAGCTCTCGCCTGCGTTCTGTCTGCGCCTTGGCAAGGCCCAATGAAAACGCGCCAAGCTCCTCAGCGCGCTCGCTTGCCAGCGAGGTGTTCGTAACTCGAAGGACTTCAGCAGAGTTCACTTGGACATTGGGCCACCCCAAAATCTCGAGTTGGCCCACACCCAAACTTCAAGTTGGCCCACCCCCAAATTTAACTAGTTATAACCTCAAATTTCCGATTGGCCCAACCTCACATTTCAGTTGTGCCAGCCCCAAATTTCAAGTAGGCCCACCCTGAAATTGAAGTTGGCCCACATCCAAATTTCAAATGGGCCACCTTCCTCCCCCACACTTCCAGTTGACCCGCCCCTAAATTTAAGTTGGTCCACATGCAAATTTCAAGTTGTCCCACCCGCAAACTTGAGTTGGCCAACCCTCAAAATTCAGTTGACTCACCCCGAAATTTCAGGTTGGCCCAGCCCCTAATTTCAATTAGCCCACTCCCAAATTTCGGTGCGCCCACCCCGAGATTTCAACTTGGTCCACCCCCAAATTTCAGTTGGTTTCAATGAATAAAACAGCGTTTTGTTTAAAAAAGTAACTGGAACACCAGTGCATGCATTTCGTCAGTCACTTTGAAAATTAATATCTCGAAACTGGTGCAGTCCGGAGAATTCGTTCTAAGTGGACACGACTTGCGAAATCACCGGCTATAATTTGTAGATTGAAACAGTGGCTGCAATGTTAATAATTAGAATGGTAATTAACGTAATTATGTTAATTGTTTAATTACCTGTTTTGATTCCTCGTCGAAGTAATGGCCGCCTGATCGAGTAATTTAGATCAGGGATTAGAACTGTGCTGTCTGTCACAGGCAGTTTCTAAAGATTTGGTGCAGCAAAAGAAAAAAACACCCTGTATGAACAAGTGAGGAGAAACCGAGAGGTTAGATTTTTGTTAATCATGACCATATAAAGATAACAAACAATGAAGTCAGGGTAAGCATCAGGGAAATCAGCTGTTGTTGAAATTGAAATATAGAAAATAATGAAGGAAAAAGATGCGAAAGTGGACGAAAAGATAAGCTTCCGCCGGTTGGAGCCGAACCCGCAACCTCCGCATTACGCGTGCGATGCACTACCAACTGTGCTACGGCGACGGCTGCCAATCCGTCCACGAACTTCGGTATTTATGTTTACTAGATCTGGCTCTGAGAGAGTGAGTAAGCGCCAGTCAGAGCCATGGCGGGCGGATGTGGAATATCCTTTTTTGCCCGATGGTGACACGTAATACATGCCGAGGTTGTGGGCTCGGCTACCACCAGCGGCAAGTTAATTTTTCGTCTACTTTCATTTCCCGTTTCTCCGTCATTTTCTGTATTACAATTCCAACCACAGTTAATTTCCCCGATGTTTTCCTTGTCTTCATTGCCTGTTGGGTTTATATGGTTATGATTATATATAGCTCTTCAATGACGCGCAGGAGTTTCTTGCGGCTTGTACAGTCGCCCGCATGCTACTCTGCATGGAGGAGGAGATGAGGCACTGCAAAGCCTTGAGAGATAGTGAGCGAGATAGTGGAAGAAAACAAAAAGGTAAAAGGAAAAAGAAAAAGAAAGGGAGTTAACCAAGTGGCCCGATTTTTATTATTCATATTATAAGAAGCCAACAAACACTGACACCAAGCAGCACAAGTAATCCCCGATGTTGTCCTTGGTGTCAGTGTTTGTTGGCTTCTTATGATATGACTATATATATATCATGAAGCTTGTAAAGCCAGCTAATATACCGAATATAAGCAAACAACAAGCTTAAGGCCTGCCGTTGCCTAGAAGGACAAGGCATAGGACCTAATGTGTTTCTCAGTGTCACTAGTGCATGACTAATTTTGTCCATTTGGCTTTCATAAAAGGTGTTCTCTAATTTCTATATATAGGCCGGAGATTCGAACACGATGTGCTCAACCATATCTATAGCACCACAATTATATGTATGCACCTCTTCTACTTGAATACAAATACTACATTCACATTTGTTTAATTTCAACGGATTATCCGAACAGCGAGAATTTTCATTTTAAGCTCTGTCTGGCACAATGCTGCCCACTATACGTTAGAGCTGAGAACTACTGAATGAAACAGAGTACCGTTACGCACAGATAGTGATTTGTACACTCATGAGCGCATACATTCGAGAATATCAAACAACTTGTTCTTCCTCCTTTTGCTTTGAGCATTAAGAGCACTCTATTATTCCCGCCGGTACTTTCATTAGGCAGGGAGTTTCAGAAAATGCGTTCGAAATTCCTTAAACATAGGGAAGATGCGATAATTAAATTATTTCCTCTGGATTGCTTTTACCGTACTCATACACATATTAAGATTACTATGCCGATATGATTATGCAAATTAGACAAATTAATTGTTTTAATCGACAGAACCAGATTATTTGTTGATATTATATATAGCGGAAGACAGTTATCCGAGGAGTTCATAATCTTTTCCAGATAGCCGTATGGATAAAGTCGGCGCTGTAAACTTTTGCGGCGCGATTATTTCCGGCCGATTTCACCCAGGAAACCGAAACTCAACTGCCGAAAAGCGGAACTGTCACGCCCTTAGCAGGCGCCCACAAGTGAGGTGAGTGTTCACACCGCACCGTCAGCCGAACATGAAGCGAGTGAGGTCGCCCCTTGATAAGGGCACTCGCTTCATTCATAACGAATTTAGCACCACTAGTTTTCCGCTATGTCACGACGATTCCTTTGAGTGACTACCGGAGTAAATACGGAGGAATCAGTCGGCGATGAATTCGCCATTTATGTCTAGAACATGGCCCCTAGAATATAATGGTGGACATTTTAAAACTGAAGTCCGAAATCTTACACGAAAGCATAAGGGTCGCATATTAGAGGGCTGTTCACGCTGCTCGAGTACGCTATTCCTGTCATTTTTTGCAACTATATTGTGATAAAGAATTACTCCTTCAGCGGGGACGTTGCCGAGGAGGATAAAAATAACAATGCAACAAGCTTCACGAGATCGTGGCAGTTGCAACGTTCATCGTAGTTGTACACCAGCGGTGCATGTACGCCCGGTCTGCGAATGAACACTGAGTTATGACTATTTTTAGATCTCAAACCAAGACAAATGGCTGCCTCGGCAAAGCGAAACCGTGTTTACCACTCGTTCTCCTTAAGATCACGTTTTTTTTAACGAATATCCTTTTTTTGCCTCTTTCGGCCGTTTTCGTGGTTGGTCTGGTCGGACTTCGGCATGAAAAACGTACGTACGTACGTTCGTTCGTTCGTTCGTTCGTTCGTTCTCGTTCGTTCGTTCGTTCGTTCGTTCGTTCGTTCGTTCGTTCGTGCGTGCGTGCGTGCGTGCGTGCGTGCGTGCGTGCGTCCGTCCGTCCGTTCGTTCGTTCGTTCGTTCGTTCGTTCGTTCGTTCGTTCGCTCGTTCGTTCGTTCGTTCGTTCGTTCGTTCGTTCGTTCGTTCGTTCGCTCGTTCGTTCGTTCGTTCGTTCGTTCGTTCGTTCGTTCGTTCGTTCGTTCGTTCGTTCGTTCGTTCGTTCGTTCTGTACGCTTACATTGACAATCATCGTCGACGGTTTCTGCGCAGTCTTTTTATCTGTGTCTAGAAAATGCACTGCACACGGCTCGACTGTGGCACGGGCTGCACTGAGCCTCAGCCAAGGCATGAAGAGGGGAAATAGTGGGCTAACGAAGTAATCGTCAATGTACATCCATTTCGTAGGTAGGTTTGAATTTGAATGTATTGTGACGCGCGGCCAATATTGAGGACAATGGCGTCCATTTGTTTACAGAATACGTACTGCATAAATATACCGCTAATATGATTATTTAGACCCTCTGGGCGACGGGAAGGCGGCGACTAGAGCAACAATGCAGGTGAACATGGGAAACCGCAGAATGGAGCCTATTTCTTAACAAGGATACTTGTCTTCGTCCTTAGGAAGACAAGTCCACTGGTCGAAACATTGGCTCGAGGTAGAGGCTTCCCTTGTTTGGCCATTTTTGAGAGGGCGCACTGTGAAAGTTATTCAAAAAAAAAAAAAGCGGCAAGGCACAAAATTCACAAAATTTTTCGTTCGTTAAGAGGAAGCTTTAGCTCGGGCACAACTCCTGCGCGGCCTATTCAAATACATGTAAAACGCAAAAACACTTTTGTTAAATAACCCCTGGGCCGATTTTACTAACATTTGTTGCATTTGAGAGAGAAAGCTAAATACTAGCGACTGTTGGAAGCGGAATTTCCATTTAGGGCCTGAATCTTGCTGAAAAAATGTTTAAACATTCGTAAGTACGAAAAAAAATAAGAGCACGAAGCTTGCAAATTAATAGCTCTCCACCAAGAAAAGATGTCACGGTTCTGTAAATGGCATCCATTAGATCATTCAAAGTGGACAAATTCGATATGTCAATTTATATATCCCGTGAATTTGTTACAACGGTTCTGCAAAAGCTGTATTTACACATTACTAAAATTTTTTTTTAGATTCATGTGTAACATATCAGTTTTGTCTGCTTTAGATTTATTATGAGATGTTATTCAAAGAATTGTGATATCATGTTTCATTGCTGAGTTACGCAGTTGTAAACTTCATAGTTTCGTTTGCTGAACATTTTCGATCTTTGTCAATTTGTAGTAAAAAATTGACGACATAATTAAAAATTCGAGACCAACAGACACTAAATTTTAAGTTTTTCTTTTATATGCAGCACATATCGTCAATGGTGCAGCGGTTGCCGAGAAATACGAATTCTCCTTTTACATGTATTTAGATAGAAGCACCCGAGCTAAAGCTTCCTCTGAAGACCTGTCAAGCAATCGACTGACAATATACAGGGTGTTTCAGCGCACACTTTCAACAATCTTTAAGAGTTGCCTGCGGCAGCTATCACAATTCTAGTTCATGAGCTGGTCTACTCGAAGCGGCGCACAGTACTTGCACAAAAAATTGAGATGCAAAATCGGCTAATTCATAAAAATTCACTAATTAACTTTTTAACCAATTACATTATGGCCCATATTGCAATTCACACATTCTAGTCGTGGAGTTCGCAAGCCGCATTCACTTGGAACTGATCTTCAAGATGGCACCAGTTTCGAGATATTAATTCCTGAACTTTGCGGAGAAATGCATTAGCATTCCAGTTAATTTGTTAAAAACAACGTCGTTTCATGCACTGAAGCACACAAGTAACTCGAACGCCGATGCATTTCTCCGCAAAGTTCGGGAATTTATATCTCGAAACTGGTGTCGTCCTGAGAATTCGTTCCAAGAGGATCCACCTTGCGAAGTCCACTGCTAGAATTTGTAAATTGCAATATGGGTCATAAGATAAATTGCTCACAAGTTAATAAGGGAATTCTGGTTAATTAGTCGATTGTGCATTTCAATTTTTTGTGCATGTAGTGTCCGCCGCTTGGAGTAGACCGGTTCATAAATTAGAATTGAGCTATCTGCCAGAGGCAACCTTCAAAAAATTTTGAAATTATTCGCTGAAACACACACACACACACACACACACACACACACACACACACACACACACACACACACACACACACACACACACACACACACACATATATATATATATATATATATATATATATATATGTGTGTGTGTGTGTGTGTGTGTGTATATATATATATATATATATATATATATATATATATATATATATATATATATATATATATATATATATATATATATATATGTGTGTGTGTGTGTGTGTGTGTGTGTGTGTGTGTATTATGCAGACAGTCGTTGACACGCAAGAATGAATTGGATCATAAGAAATGACGCTGGTAGTTCGCTATAGCCGATGCATGGGTCAGTCGTATATGTGAGACTTTGGTTAATGACACGGAGTTCTTGTGAACGGAACACTTTTCAAGAACTGCTTGCCATTGTCCGGCTTCGTAGTTATCAGCTTGTTATAGCTATCGCGACCAGCGGGCGAACTCAACCTTTTTGCATTCAGCCAGCACCGCTCATCGCGCATACTCAACTTGTCAGGTTCTGTCGCCTCATCCGTTACATTGTGGGCGCATAAAAATCCACGCGCGTGTTAAAAAGAAAGGAAAAACGAAAAGAGGGACCAAAAAGAGGAGAGTCCGAGATCGTACACGTATAGTATACACGAGTAGACAGACGGTGCCTGTGTTTCATCACCTACACAATCGCGCAATTGAGTTATATGAATGGCTCAAACGTGACGTAATTTCTAAGCCCACCACACTGGAGCTGCAAAGCCTTTACGCAGCACAGCTCGCGTGATTTAATGGAAGCGCAGACGCGTCTCTTCGGTGCGCATTGCATGCCAGGGACGCGCGAGAGGATGACTGCGGTCGCATCGTCAAATGGCGGTGTTTACCGAAGGCCTGTAAACGGTGATTGCGTTTTTGTGGCTCGCCGTGTCCTGGCTCTCTTTAATCTGGGCGACAGCGGTAATCCGCACTTTACGATGGACAACAAGCACCAACGCCGTACCTGCCCCGCAGAAGAGAAGCTGAACCTCCTCGCAAACGCTTGCGCTTTCAGAAATCTGCGCGAACGAGCAGTATACATAGGGCGTTAGAGGACGTTTATTGTGCGCGAAATTGGCTATGCGGGTTCATTTATCAATCGAAGCAAGCTCATAAAATTATATTACTATTACCGTGGGTGTTTCGTATACCCGGCTGAACGGTTACTTGCCTATATACAGGGTGTTTCAGCGACGACTTTCAAAAAATTTTAAAAATTGGCTATGGCAGATAGCACAGTTCTAGTCCATGAGCTGGTCTACTCGAAGAGGCGGAGATTACTTGCACAACTGAAATGCGTAATCGACTAATTACCAAAAGTTTACTAATTAAATTTATAACTAATTACCTTATGGCACATATTGCAATTTACAAATTCTAGCGGATGAGACTGTAAGGCATATCCACTTGAAAATAATTGTGGGGATGACGCCATTTACGAGATATGTGCTGTCCAACTTGCGGTAAAAATGCTCTGTCGTTGCACTTACTTTCTCAACAAAACGTCGCCTTATGTATTGATAATAATATTTGGGGTTTTACGTGCCAAAACCACTTTCTGATTATGAGGCACGCCGTAGTGGACGACTCCGGAAATTTTGACCACCTGGGGTTCTTTAACGTGCACCTAAATCTAAGCACACGGGTGTTTTCGCATTTCGCCCCCATCGAAATGCAGCCACCGTGGCCGGGATTCGATCCCGCGACCTCGTGCTCAGCAGCCCAACACCATAGCCACTGAGCAACCACGGCGGGTCCTTATGTATTGAAGCACATAAACTAGAACGCCAATGCATTTCTCCGCAAAGTTAGGGAATCAATATCTCGAAATTGGTGTCGTCCTGAGAAGTCGTTCCAAGTGCATCCGCCTTGCGAGAGCTCCCCGGCTAGAATTTGCAAATTCCAATACGTGCAATAAGGTAATTAATTAAAAACTTAATTAGTGAAATTTTGTAAGCTACTCGATTATGGATTCCAATTTTTTTTTTCGTGCAAGTAATGCCCGCTTCTTCGAGTAGACCAGCTCATGGATTAGAATTGTGCTATCTATTCCAGGCAATTAAAAAAAAATGAAAGTGTTCGCTGAAACATCCGGTATATTGCACACACCAGGTCAAACGTTATATAGATGGGTGACGAGCAACCTAAACATATGCGGGAACACTGAAGGCGCAAGTCCGTTTGCGAGATTACGTTCGGGGAACCTGCAGCTTAATGCTAAAAATAAATGTATGCTCAGATAATAGTTTATCAGACATCCCTTGGTCAAACAAACACATATCAATAATGTCTTTCAAACTCTATTCCTTTCTACAGATGTCATATATCGGACCGCTTTACAAGTTTCGTATACATGTCCCATCCACATGTACGAAAATGTTGAAGAGGAAAGTGGGCAAGGTGCTGGAGAGCACGCACCTTTTTTAATTTCTAATTAATTTTTTTTAATTAGACACGTGTAGATGATGTCAATTAGATTATAGCCAAGCTCTCTCAGAGCCTCGCATGAATGTATTCTCGCAGACCCCGAAAAGCTTCGACGAGCTTCAGTAAGCTCGAAGGAGGTGAAGCCTCTTTGAAAGCGAGAGTCTCGTTTGGAGGATGAAGGAACATTTGCAAAATTCAGTAGTCTAGCGAAAAAAAAAATGATTATGATGTTGACTAAAGGAAGACGAAATGAGACCAATCCGCAAAGAAAGCGAGGAACAATATTCCAACCAAGAGAGTCAGTGAACCTATGGTTGTGGGCATATATCATCTTTGCGACGAGCATGCTGACTTCGTTCTTTAGAAACATGACTGAGAGCGCTGCAATGCAGGCTCAAATCGTGACATATTAAAAAAAAAGTATCCCGCGTGCTTTCTTCAGAGCCGGGTAAAAAGTACCCCGTAAAATATACCGCCATAAAACTAACTTCATTGGCTGTTTCTGAGCACGCCGTGCAGCTTTCTCGAGCATAATTTATGCCCTGAACCGAACATTGCAAAGTCCGTAAGCGATCCAAAGTAAAGAGGCATTTAAGCGGAGTACAGAAAAAAAAATCCAACTATGTCAAAACGACTGCGAACATTACGTCATTGGTCACATTCGCTACACAAATGAAACACTCTGTATATACCAATGATACGTAAAGTTCAATGCGCAATAACGATTTCTTGCTGGCCAAGTCAATCCTTTGACCCAGAAGCAACATTTCTCATTGATGAGAAGCGCTCCGAAAATAAAAGTCAATCGAGAAAATCGTCACTTTCGCTGCCTCACCAGAGAGGTCATTTCCACGAAGCACATGCTATACCCAGCAAAATTTCGCCGGCCAGAGAGCAAGCCCATCCTGAGTGGAAAACGACGTTCAGCCGCCTGTCCAGCACGGGAGAGAGGCCGAGCGCGGTCCACCGACGAGGTCCCGCTTTTCAACCCCCCCCCCCCCTTTTTTTTTTCCTGACCCTATACACCACATTCGCGTTGCGCTGCCGACCGGCTGCGTTCAAGGCGCCAAATCATGACGTCACCTTGCGGGCTCCCCTTTGTTTTCCGCGCTTCCTCTTTCCCGCCGCTCCTCATCCAAACTTACAGCGCGATGCCAGCGGGGAATTAATAATTCCACGGCGACGATTAAAGCCGCCCGGGTCCGCTATAAAAGGCGATTATGATAAATGAGCGCTCGCTCTGGCGCCTCTCGGAGTGGGCGCGCGGCGGCGGCAGCCGCGTCAGCTCGCGGCCTCCACCAGCCCCTCCTCCTCCACGCCTGCGCCTCTCGCCCTTCGAGAGACAACGCGGCCAATCCCAATGCATCCCGCTGTCGTGTCTATCTTCTTTTCCTCCCTTCTTCCCCGGCAGCAGCAGCACGCAGGCTTTCGTCAGAGCAACTGTCGGTGACTTTTTCTCTCCTTCCGTCTCCGCCAGAAGCTGTTCTTTTATCTTTCCTTTTTTTTTGTCTTTCCCATATTTATTTTTTTATTTTTGCCTCACTTCGCCCTCTTCCTTCATCTATCCCGTGCCAGCAGCCTACCTAGAGCCCATACCCACCCTCTTCGCGGTTTTGAAGCAAAACAACACGAGAAATGCAGACCGAATACGAGAGAGACGAAGGCGCGAAAGCCCGGTCCATATGTGCGCGCACTTGCATGCTGGGGTCTTGTAGCGCTTTAAAGCTGCTTCAGTAGCGCCCGGCTAATCCCAAACAGATTGAAAAATACGACACCCCGGGCGCGCGCCCTCCGTGCTGGCTTCCGAAACGACCTCCCCGGTTTCTTGTGTGCCTCGCTTTTGCTTCCTATGTCTTAGTCTCTCCTCTCCCTCGCGCTGTGCCATATTTTGGGCTTGATGGATTATTTCAATAGCATCATGCGATCGTGAGTACGCAAAGTCGCGCAACTGATTTCTTTTTTTTTTTTCAGAGAGTGAAGTAAAGTAAAATTAACAACAGGGTTTCATGGGCACTCAGAGGGAACTTTAAGTCATTAAATGTAAGTAAGCCCGGAGAAAATGGGGGTATGATCATGCCCGACGGATGTTTACAACTATTAATTTTACTCGATAAATGGTACGACGAAAACTAACTATGATGCTTATATGCCGGAGAGTATGCATAGCGCCTAAAATATTGCTCGACTTTGTAGTAAACAAGGTTGATTTTCCAGCGGATGAATAAACTAAAGCTATAGCACAGCTATATATAACTAACTGACGCGCCATTTATTTTCCTCGTACAATTTGTCTCACTGAACTAGTGTCTACTGCCGCACAGGGTCGCATTCCGTGATGATCCTCTATGTCTTTCTTATCAAGGGACGTAACACCCGAAGTCATTCTTTTCCTTCGATTCCATTCATTTAGTATCATTCGTTGGGCCGCGAGTGGGCCGATTCTTGCGATAAAGGAATTCCGGCGATAACGAGCCAATGACGCAGGGTAAAAAGAATAGAAAATGAAACAAACTGTTACAAAATACTGCCTCTGGCTGTCTTTCCTGTCAGATAATTAATCAGAAACGATGAGTGGAGTATAACGGGAATCTCGACGCACCCACGACACAAACACATGAACGCAAAATAGATATTCTCTGCTTCTCTTCTTTTCCCCTCACCTTCAGCGTTGCGAAATTTGAACGTATGCAATATAACCAGCCCAATGTCCTGCGTTGTTTATCCGTGAACATAGAATAACTAATAGACAAATAAACCACAACCAAGCGCCGGGCACATGGAGATGCACTTGAGGCTAGTGTGAAACAATGTTTAATACATTTTGTAAACAAAGGTAAATTGATACTTAAGAACGTAAAATAGTGCGCTTTTGCATGTGCCTTCCCATACACAATCCCATGCTGTTGCCAGAGAGCGAAAAGCGGACGTATCACGCATACGTATACATATCATACTTATACGGAACGTATGAGTATCAGGGCCCTCATTCACTCATTTTATCACATTGGAATGCACATGTCACATTGGAATGCGGCCTATTAGCGAATGCGGTCGGCCAATAGCAAACAGCTATTATATATACAAATGAAAAAACTTCGTGAACTTGTCCCCAGAGCTTTAGCGAGCTAAATCAATGGTATTGAAGGAATTGCTGCATATTTTCATATTTCGTACTTTGTTTGACACTGCCAAAAGCTTATTGTTTCCATTCACAGAAACGGGTTGCATCTAGCTTGTCCCCAATGTAAGCGTTGGATGCTTGTTCTTATTTGGTTCTTTAGCATTATGTTTAAGTCTACTTTTCATTTTTGCTTACCTTTGTTTTACCTTTGTTTGGCCTTTGTGATACGTTTGTGATAGCCGGCCTTTAATGTAGCCTACAGCTTTCGTCCTTAACCATCATATACTACGCAGGAACAAAAATAAGATCGAGCCCGATCATACATTCGCATCAGACACTGATACAGGCCGCCATAAGTCGTTGGAGATGCACTTCATTCCAGGCAGTCGGCACGTAGTCTATGAGGGAAGCAGAAGAAGAGGATGAAGAGGAAGAAAAAAGGAAACAACTTCTAAGCAAATCTTGGACGTGGAATTCGGAGCGCTTTACACTAAATGTATGTGAAAAACCAACGTAGCGCTACTTTATTGCTTTTGTGCCTATAGCGCTATGCTTTCCCTATAAGTGCGAAAAGGAACGTATTAACCAAGGGCCGATAGGCAAACTCAGATGAATAATAAAAAAAGAAATGCAGCGCCTGCGAAGTGGTTTATTTCTCTGTTTTCTGTGCCTTCTGCCTGTACCATTATATTTGCTTCCATCAGCTATCCACATCGTTCCGTCTAATATAGTGTACAAAATCCTCAACCCCTGCTTCCTTTGGCCTCTCCCGTTCAAGAACGACACTGCCCGTGTGGGCAGCGCAAAGGGGCTCGGGAAGATAGCTCGGAACGGATCGCTTTCTGCAGCACGGGCCTCGTGATGTACTGCGCGCGCACACCGCTGACAGCTCGCGGTGCAACCGTTAAGCCGCTGCGTGCCAACAATCGCGTCGTTATGCGCGTGCAGCATTCCGCGCATGCCGTCCTCGCGCACAAGCGCGCCGCCTTCTCTCCGCGTGGGGCCGTGGGGCGGCCAGCCCCGCGGCGCTCCCCATCGCGGCCGCGGCTGACTGAAAGAGCGCCTCGCCCCACGCGATACAGCGGCGGCGCGCCCACCGCTGCAGCCACAGGTGCGCGCACCGCTATCCTGCGCCGCCCCTTGCTGGCGATTCTTCCATTTCTCGCCGTCAAGCCGCGTTGGCCATAAATCCAGCGCTGGGCGCAAACCAAGCGCGAGCAATTGCAACGCGACGTTATAGGTGCCCAGGTAACAGGTTTCGGCGAGTGGGTCTTTTGGTGCGTCTTCTATATCCGAGTCCGAAGGTGGCTTCGTCAGTTTTGGGCTGCGGGTAGCCATATATAAACAGCAGTGCCCGCGATGGAAGTCTACGGCTCGCATCAGGAGGTAGCCGCGCGGTGTCAGTACGGCTTAAGCGACAAATTTTGCAGAGTGATTCAGAAACACAGGAAAAATACAGGGATTCTGTTCACACGGGACTCAAATTGCGCACGAAGGCGCGAGGTAACGCACGATAAGCGTGGAAATTTAAATGACAAACACACAGACAGCAGCAGGGATCCGTCGATATCGGCATAGTCTCTAGCCGCCATTATTCATGGGGCACACAACGTATATATATATATATATAAATATATATATATATATATATATATATATATATATATATATATATATATATATATATATATATATATATATATATATATATATATATGTATATATATATGTGTATATATAACGTGAAGCGCCGTATTAAGATTCGCAGTCCTTAACGTATCGTTAACATTGTATGCCCCCGCTTCAGTAAATATATATCAGCAACCCAACAAGTATCCCCAATTCCGGCATGCTTATTCGCGCAAAGATTATGATCTGAATTGTCGCGCAGGCATTATTTTGATGATTTTTTACTTTCTTTCTGTCTCTATAAACAGTGCCTCTGAATCAGTCTTTGTGCATCAAATACACATATTGCTTAAAGTCTTGCTTTTCTCGAAGGGGCTATGCAACACTTTAGTATGTTAGGCGTCTTCTTGCAAATCATGCAGTCCTTCGTAATATTTCACGGACAAAGTCCTACTAGACCACACAGATGGCGTTATAGCAAATATTTGGATCGGACTGCTGGTACGATCTGTTGGGAACTCGGCGCTGACGCCCGTGGTTGTACCTGGGTCGCAAGCCCCAAGGGTAGCGTTGGCCTGGCGGCCTGGGGTACAACTCGAAGCATCCGAAGGTCCCGGCAAAGCATGAGTCGACTGGTAACAACGAAACAACTTGTTTATTTTAACATCGCAAAGAGTTGGCGGTCAGGTTTGACCGAAGTAGAGAGACGGGAGAGCACTTCACTCAGCAGAAGAAATCGGAGCCCTCCTCTGGCGTCCGGGGGCAGCTGTTTTTATACTCTCGCAGTTGAGGGCAAGAAGGAACCCCTCAAAAGACGAGCACGTGAATGTACAATGGGCTAATGGTGACGCACACTGTCGTAGCGATGCCGTAGCACCATGTCGTGGCGCTGCGCACGATCTCGTAGCACCTGGTCGTGGCGCTGCGCAGCACACTGTCGTGGCGCTGCGCAGCATACTGTCGTGGCGCTGCGCAGCACACTGTCGTGGCGCTGCCGGTCGGACACAATGACTGTAACGAGAAGATGGTCCCTGCTTTGGCATCGCCTGTTTCGGGCACAATGACTGGAACGAGATCCCTGCTTTGGCATCGCCTGTTTCGGGCCCAATAACTGGAAGGAGATCCCTGCTTTGGCCTCGCCTGTTTCGGGCACAATGACTGGAACGAAATCCCTAGGCGGTCGCATCGCCGCAGACGCGCCTGGAAACACCTGGCGATGAGTGTTGCGGTGACGACGATCGGGCCAAAATGTCCGCCGCCCCGCCGCCGTCGCGCCGGCAAAACCACGTGTCGCAGGCGAAACGCAACAGACCGCCCCGCCGGGGAAAGGAGATCCCGATGGACAGGGGACTGCATCCGCTGTCCGGAGGGATGTCGCTCGATGATGCTCATAACCGAAGTCGGGCGTCCCTTGACGTTTCTTGAGCGCAGCGCACAGAGAAGGCCTCGTTCTCTCGTTCAGGTTCGCACGGGACACTGCAAAGTGACTTCGGGAGAGTTCACATTTTTGTTCTCGTTCCCGGCAAGCGTTAGAACTACGCTGAAAACTCAACCGCTCAGTCAGCAAGCACGGCACAACCCTCACTAAGCCCTGCCAGGCTCTTTCCCCTTTTTATACCACTGCCTAGTTCCTTACAGTAGTCTAGCATCACTCAGAACGCGTCCACAAATTGAAAAATTGCACTAGAAAGCATATCATCACTTTGAAACACTAAACAAAAGCAATATGTTAAAAAAAATCCTGCCTCAGGAAGAAAAACATCAGTAACAAACAATTTTGAGGCTGATTCCTACGTTAGGGGCTTCGACTTAAGCCATCGGCGTTACCGTTGAGACTCCCCTTTTTGTAACGCACCTCAAAGGAATATTGTTGTAAAGCGAGGCTCCAGCGCAGGAGGCGGCCATTTTTGGGAGAGATGGTCTGCAGCCATTGGAGAGGGCAGTGATCTGTCTCAATGATAAACCTCGAGCCGGCTAGATAGCATGACAATTTCTGAACGGCCCACACGAGACATGCACACTCTTTCTCGGTGGCGCTATACGCCTGCTCACGACTGGTCAGCTTACGACTAGCATACAGGACGGGGTGTTCTACTTCTCCATTTTCCCGTTGGCACAGTACAACGCCCATGCCTCGCTCACTAGCATCGCACTGAACAATGAACCCTTTTGTATAGTCTGGCGATCGTAGCACAGGCTGGCTTGTTAGGGCACTCTTTAGGGCGCTAAAAGCTCTTTCCTTTGTCTCGTCCCAGACGACTGTTTGAGGCTCTGTCTTTCTTAGAGCATCCGTCAGGGGAGCCGCGATATCAGAGTACCTAGGGATGTACCTCTGATAGTAGCCGGCGACACCTAAGAACGACCGAATATCGGTCTTTGTGCGCGGTTGCGGAAAGTCTCGCACAGCGGCCACTTTTATTTCAGAGGGGCGGCGACGACCCTGACCAATCACGTGACCGAGGTAGACAACCTCGGCCTGTGCTAACTGGCACTTAGGAGCCTTGACTGTCAAGCCTGCTTCGCGCAGGCGGGTTAGCACTGCCCGCAAGTGTGTCATATGCTCAGACCAGGATGCGGAGAATATCGCTACGTCGTCTAGATACGGTAAAGCGAATTCTTGCTGTCCCCGCAACACTTTATCCATGAGACTTGAAAAACAGTATGGCGCGTTCTTCAAACCAAAACTCAACACTTTAGGACGGAATGTTCCCATTGGTGAAATGAACGCCGCATACCTACTAGCCTCTTCTGTAAGTGGAACCTGCCAATAACCCCTGACAAGATCTAGGGTGGAAATAAACTGAGCGCTACTAACTTTCTCAAGGCGCTCCTCGATGTTAGGGATCGGATAAATTTGATCCTTAGTGATGGAATTAAGCCTGCGGTAGTCGACGCAAGGACGAGGTTCCTTGCCCGGTACCTCAACTAAAATCAAAGGGGAGGTATAATCACTCTCACCTGCCTCAATAACACCGAGCTGTAGCATTTTCTTTACCTCAGCCTCCATAATATCGCTCTGGCGGGGTGACACCCGATACGCCTTGGATCGTACTGGCTCTGTGGAGGTAAGTTCTATATCATGAGTAAGTACAGAAGTCCTACCAGGCCTCTCAGAGAACAGACCTTGAAACTCTTGTAATAGCTGGTGTAGTTCGGTTTTCTGCTCAGGCGACAGCGGTGCTTTACTGATAAGGTCACTAATGACTTGACCGGTGTCTTCCCTGTTCGTCACTGAGCCTAGTCCCGGAAGCTCGACCGGAAGCTCTTCAGGAACGTTTACCATCATGCACACCACTGCTTCCCGTTGTCTATAAGGTTTGAGCAGATTACAGTGGTAAACTTGCTGTGCTTTCCGCTTTCCTGGCAGACTTACCACGTAGTTAACGTCCGACAGTTTCTGAACAATTCGCGCTGGGCCCTCCCACTGCACGTCTAGTTTGTTGTTTAGCGATGTGCGCAATATCATGACCTCATCGCCAACCTCAAAACGACGGGCCCTGGCTGTCCGATCATAATAAACCTTGGCCCTCTGCTGGGCCTTTGTCATTGCTTCACCTGACAACTCCTGTGCCCTTCTTAAGCGTTCGAGGAGCTTAAGCACGTACTCCACCACGACTGGGTCGTCGCCCCTACCTTCCCATGATTCTCGAAGCATGCGAAGCGGAGATCGAAGCGAGCGACCGTACACCAGTTCAGCTGGCGAAAACCCCGTAGCCGCATGCGGCGCGGTCCTTAAAGCAAACATCACCCCAGGCAGACACAGCTCCCAGTCAGTTTGATGTTCAAAACACAAGGCTCTCAACACGCGCTTCATGACGGAGTGGAGCTTCTCAACGGAATTCGACTGTGGGTGGTACACTGAGCTGTGTAGCAGCTTTACCCCACACCTTTCGAGAAAAGTTGTCGTCAAAGCGCTAGTAAACACTGTGCCCTGATCTGATTGAATTTCTGCAGGAAAACCAACTCGCGCAAATATGGACAGTAGTGCATTAACTATCTCAACTGAGCTGAGTTCTTTAAGCGGCACTGCTTCAGGGAACTTTGTCGCTGGGCAGATCACAGTCAAAATGTGTCTGTACCCCGTGGCTGTTACCGGCAGAGGTCCCACTGTATCAATAACGAGCCGTCTAAAAGGCTCCGTAATGATAGGTACCAATTTCAACGGCGCCCTCGATTTGTCCCCTGGTTTGCCCACCCGCTGACAAGTGTCACATGTCCTCACGAAATGGTCTGCGTCCCGAAAACACCCTGGCCAATAGTACTCTTGCAAGAGACGGTCCTTAGTTTTCTTAACTCCTAGGTGTCCGGACCACGAACCCCCATGTGACAAGCGCAACAGATCCTGACGATAGCATTGAGGCACGACCAGCTGATCGAACTCCACTCCTCGGCGGTCTAGATACTTCCGGTACAGGACTCCACCTCTTTCCACAAAACGCGCAGTTTTCCTGGCGATACCTTCTTTGACATTGCAGCGCACGTTTTCCAGGCTGCCATCCTTTTTTTGCTCGGCTATCAAAGCCGTCCGGCTGACTTTTAGCAACCTATCAAGTCGGTCTGACGTAGGCGCGATGAGCAAATCAGTAGATAGCTCTTCTAACTTTCCCGCGTCGGGATTTTCCTCTCCAGTATCTGGCGCCTTCAACGCTACAGACTCAATTCTATTCTGTTCGGGCGTGCTCTGAATATCAGCTTGCTGCGCCTCTGACCCTTTTTCGTTGTTTGATAACGTCGGCCCCGCAACTACCGCCTTTGCAGCGAGCTCCCGAACCTTCGATCTGGTTAAGGCCTGAACACTAGCTTCACCAAACAAAAGCCCCTTCTCGCGCAGGAGGTGATCGGACCTGTTTGAAAATAGGTACGGGTACTGGGGTGGCAGCATAGATGACACTGCCGCCTCCGTCTCAAGCGCTCCGAAAGGTCCTTCAATAAGCACTTTTGCTACCGGCAGACACACGCTATGAGCTTCCACGGCTTGCTTGATCCACGCGCACTCGCCCGTGAACATATGGGGTTCTACGTAAGACGGGTGAACTACATCCATCGTAGCTGCGGAATCGCGAAGCACTCGGCACTCTTTCCCGTTTACGAGGAGGTCTCGCATGTAAGGCTCAAGAAGCTTCATGTTCTCGTCAGTGCTGCCTATTGAAAAAAACACAACTTTTGGTGTTGTTTCCGGACACTGCGCCGAAAAGTGACCCGGCTTCTGGCACGTATAACAAACGCCCGCTCGCCTCATCTCGAACCGCTTTCTGCGTTCGGCTTCGGCTGCCGTCTCTTTACGTTTGGTCGGATTGCTTTCACTCGCATCCTCACTACGCGTGTCCCCCTTAAATCTCATGGGCGTGAACCTTGGCCTCTCAGACTTGGAGCCAAATTCACCCTTTTGACCGTCCTTAGCTCCGCGAGCTCGACGCGTCACAAACTCCTCGGCTAGCTCAGCGGCTCTAGCCACCGTACTCACGTCTGGCCTATCCAAGACCCAGTATCGCACGTTCTCCGGTAACCGACTATAAAACTGTTCTAGCCCGAAACACTGCAGAACTTTATCGTGGTCACCAAACGCTTTCTCTTCTTTGAGCCACTCCTGCATGTTCGACATAAGCCTATACGCAAACTCTGTATATGACTCACTTTTGCCTTTCTCATTTTCCCGAAACTTCCGACGGAACGCTTCCGCAGACAGCCGGTACTTTTTTAGCAGACTCGATTTTACTTTGTCGAAATCCTCTGCTTCCTCTCTATCCAAGCGAGCGACTACGTCGGCCGCCTCGCCGGGTAACAAAGTGAGCAAGCGCTGTGGCCACGTTTCCCGAGAGAACCCCTGCTTCTCGCACGTTCGCTCAAAGTTAACCAGGAACAAACCAATGTCCTCTCCAAGCTTAAACGGCCGCATCAGGTCAGTCATTTTGAACAATACTCGTTCTCCTGCACCGTGTGCCTGACTTCCATTACGAGCGCGTTCCATCTCTACCTCGAGACGCTTCATTTCCAAAGCGTGTTCGCGCTCTTCTTTTTCTTTCTGCTCTTTAAGTTCGCGCTCCTGTCTTTTTGACCTCTCCTCAATAGTCTCAAGGCATTCCGACAGCTCGTCATCCTCAGCCTCTAACTCAAGAATAGCCGTTATCAGTTCCGGTTTTCTTAGTTTGTCTGAGACATCCAGACCCAACTCTCTTGCAAGCTCCAACAATTTCGGTTTGCGCAACGACTTCAAATCCATGGCTGCTCTGAATGCTGCTTTCTCTACTGCTTACTATTGTCTTGCCGCAAACTAACCCGGCAGCAACGACAACCACAATTACCAGCTCTGTTTCTGACACTAACAAAAAGCCTGGCAAAGCTCAGTAGAAGAAAGTCCCGCACTCACCAAACCTCGCAGGCAGGAATTCCGCGCAGTCGTTCCGCTGCAGGCAACCAGTCGTCACACAGGGCTCGTTGCACTGCTCCCGGATCGACGTTGAGCTGCTCAGCATACAGTCAACTGCATCTCTTTGCTGCTGGCCTCCGTTGTCGCGATCTCGCCGCTGGCAGACCGTTGTTTGAAGTCGTAGGCGATCTCACCGCTGGCAACCAGATGTTTGGATCCGACTGCTGGTACGATCTGTTGGGAACTCGGCGCTGACGCCCGTGGTTGTACCTGGGTCGCAAGCCCCAAGGGTAGCGTTGGCCTGGCGGCCTGGGGTACAACTCGAAGCATCCGAAGGTCCCGGCAAAGCATGAGTCGACTGGTAACAACGAAACAACTTGTTTATTTTAACATCGCAAAGAGTTGGCGGTCAGGTTTGACCGAAGTAGAGAGACGGGAGAGCACTTCACTCAGCAGAAGAAATCGGAGCCCTCCTCTGGCGTCCGGGGGCAGCTGTTTTTATACTCTCGCAGTTGAGGGCAAGAAGGAACCCCTCAAAAGACGAGCACGTGAATGTACAATGGGCTAATGGTGACGCACACTGTCGTAGCGATGCCGTAGCACCATGTCGTGGCGCTGCGCACGATCTCGTAGCACCTGGTCGTGGCGCTGCGCAGCACACTGTCGTGGCGCTGCGCAGCATACTGTCGTGGCGCTGCGCAGCACACTGTCGTGGCGCTGCCGGTCGGACACAATGACTGTAACGAGAAGATGGTCCCTGCTTTGGCATCGCCTGTTTCGGGCACAATGACTGGAACGAGATCCCTGCTTTGGCATCGCCTGTTTCGGGCCCAATAACTGGAAGGAGATCCCTGCTTTGGCCTCGCCTGTTTCGGGCACAATGACTGGAACGAAATCCCTAGGCGGTCGCATCGCCGCAGACGCGCCTGGAAACACCTGGCGATGAGTGTTGCGGTGACGACGATCGGGCCAAAATGTCCGCCGCCCCGCCGCCGTCGCGCCGGCAAAACCACGTGTCGCAGGCGAAACGCAACACAAACGAAAGTTATTATCAGGTTTCTTTTTAGCCATAGAACATAAGTGTGTTCACAGGAGCAATGTGTGTGTGTGTGTTTCTTTTTTTTTTTTTTTTACGTAGAGGCGTAAACGCTGCTATGTTAGCATCGTTTAAGCCGACATGGTATATAGAGCGATATATTTTTTGGCGTGACTCAGATTAGTCGCAGAGCTGAAGCACTATGTGCCGATAGCGCTCCACGGATTTTCTTCCTTCATATCGTTACGAAGTCAACACAATCCGAGAGAGACATTCTGCCTGGAACAGACGACGATGTGCGCCGGCTGTCCACCATCTTGGTTGCTCCTGCGTACCTAAGTGTAAATACAGTGTAAATAGTCACGCCTCGTGTCGTTTTGCGTAACATTGTTGCGTAACCTACGGACAGGTTAAGAGCATCGTCGGCGACACCTTTCAGCACATGAGAAACCTTCTCGGACTCGGGAATGTGCTCGTCAACCCGGCGGCAAAGAGCGATAACGTCCTGAATGTAATCGACGTACGACTCGGTAGAAGTCTGTGCACGAGTCGCCAGTTCATTCCGCGCAGCAAGCTGCCGAACAGTGCTGTCACCGAAAAGGTCGCGTATCTTCTCTTTCAAAGAGTACCAGCTTCTAATGCCAGCACTGTGCGTCTCGAACCCCACCTGTGGTGGGCCATCGAGCTAAAAAAGCCCGTTGGTGAGCATAAGGGTCGGGTCCCACCTGTAGCTGGCGTTGATGCGTTTGTAAATGTTGAGCCATATGTCGAGGTCAACCCCATCCTGGCCCGAAAAGCACGCCAGGATCACGAGCAGGAGGGAGAACTATGTAGGTGGAAGCCACGGGCAGGTGGCGGCACCGAGTGACATGGTCGGAACCGTGATGAGGCAGCCTTTACCCAGCTCCGTGATGGGTACAGGGAAGAACCACCTCCTCCACCACAAATATGTTACGCGGAACTACACGACGCGTGACTATTTAAAATGTATTTACACTGAGGTACACAGCAGCAACCAAGATGGTAGACAGCCTTGCATGCTTGCTCCTCACTTGTGGCGCTTACCCACTACGGGCGATTGGCCAAGGAGCCGGCGGTTATAAGTCAAAGGGAAGGGGAGAGAAAAAAAAAAACCTAGACGGAAAAGTAGACCAGGATGAAGTATAACGTTCATGTTAATTAAGAAATATATTTACGTGCCACATACAGAAATAACAATATTTGTAGTTACATATAAGCAGCAAATTTTGTAGTCTTTTTCGGGTGCTAATAGAATAATTTCGAAGACACAATCAGGGATTTAATGATCTGTCCAATTATTGATTTCGAGAATGAACATGGTAGCCTTCTTGTGTCACAGAGGTAGTCTCAAATGGCCATGCCATTTCCATGCTCCATGCCATGCCAGATGTTCCAGTGGCTAAAGCCCAATGAAGAAGCCCCGAAGGAGAGGATATTTTGAGTAGTTAAAGAAATACCCAATTTTCTAAATGAAAATTCTAAATTCTTCCTCCGATCTCTAAATTGACGGCACGTTAGTAGAAATTGATAAATGTTTTCAGTTTCCTGTCAGGTAGGACACAGAGGGCACGACGCGAGACCAGACCTGTATATAGGTAAAAATTTAATGGGGGGATGCGGCATCGTAATTTTGTTATGGAGATTTCTAATTTACGTGTGGGACACCACTTATTGTCCCACGAAAAGGACAAAAGAATAAATTCCGATGTTTGGATTTTCAGTTTTGTAGAATCTTAGAAAAGAGGAAATTTTGTAAACCTAGCCGCAGTGACATAAGCCGAAGCAGGCATGACGAGTACAACTGGTCCATCAAGAGATATCCACGCAAGTGTATCTGCCATTTCATTTAAAAATATACCCTGATGACCTGGAACCCATACCAACCGCACCAGGTTTAAGTTTGGCGGGATTAATTATTTAAATGTATTGGCTACAGTAGTGTCCAAAGATAAAGTGAGTGATGTGCACACCAGACAGACACGTCTTCTTTGTCGTCTGCTCCAGGCAGAATGTCTCTCTCGGATTGTGTTGGCTTCGTAACAGTATTGTGTAACTTCGTGTTTTGCACGTCATGTATACATGATTATGCAGTTTTTAACGTCTTATAGCTTTGTCTCATTCTTTAGAAAAGCACTACGATAGAAAGCTCGTGCTCCGTTTTTTTCTTTTCGATATTAGGTAACTCGTGAACTCTATACATAATCACAGTCTCTGAAGCATACCCCGTAATCATCATTAATTTCACCAGCTCTTTATGCGACCTTTTCAAAACGAGCGTCAACTGCAGCGCTGCTTCGGACGCGGATTAGGAGGCTGGTTACATAACAGAAACCGGAGACCGGAGGGGCTGTCACGTGGCATGATAAACCACTCAGGCGGGCGCCAGGCAGCCCAATACGGTGGTTGATGGTCCTCGTGTCGTTCAAGGCTGGCCGCGCTTGAGCCATTTGCAGAGACTGAAGCCGCACGCCGCAAAATCGGCTCTGCCTCCGTCTCAGCTTTTGTGCATTCGACAAGGCTTAATCAAGCCTGGACGTACGTTAATGGGAAAACGCAGGGTGTTCTTCTAAGCGCCCCCCTCCCCCTCTTCCCCTTCTTCTTCTACGTCGAAGCGGTTATTGCCACTAGAACCACTCAAAAACGTTAAAGGAAATTGTAGAACCCTTGTTTTTGGCCGATAAAGAAGCGTCACCCATATATGAAATGCTTAAAAATTTTCTCTCTTCTGTGGGCGGACCATAAGTGACAGAGATTTCATATTTTGAAGAAACTGGGGGCTATTTGATGGGTGACATGTGCTGAAAGCTTGAAGTGTCTACTGTAATTATGTGTTTTAAAAATAATTACTTACACGTCTTCTCGCATATTTTATACTTTATCCCCGGCACGTAGTTGCTGTTTCCCGGTCTTTTTGGTCAACTATGAGAAGCACGGGGTTTATATTTCGTTGAAGTATGAGGCGTATCGTGCACGAAGAATGATCTGTGTTTCATCTCTGTAAGTTAATTACAAACTTTGTAGAAAGTTACTTATTCAAGCACTCCAGTGTGTCATACTGCCGTTATTTGCTATATTTCCCAAACTCTTAAAGCAATTGCACAATATGCCAACTTCGAATTAGGTGAAAATAGTGCGAATGTTAAGCGTAATGTGTGGCAAAATTTTGGTGCTTGTGGTACAAATACAAGTGTTTCAAAGAATGACTAAACCTTCGTTTTCTTCTTCTTTTCATGTGCCATACCAAGTTTGCAGTTGGTTTCTCCGGTGTCCTCGGTGAACTAGACAAGGCACCTTGCTTATATTTCGTTAAATTAAGGGATTGGATATGGTTAATGTGCGTGCAAAGTTCGAAATATGTGCGTTAATTGCGGAATTTCTGCTGGATTATAAATGCAGCTGCTTCGAAAATTTATGACTCTGTTTTAGGACCAGCGCAAAATTTTGCCCGCTCCCATGAGACAGCTACATATTCCACTAAGATCAAACTCGGCAACAATAGGTGGACTACAATGAAAAACATGTGTGCGAAGTTAAATGCGTGTGGATCACGTACAGCTTTTCTAAAGAATTTCTGAAAAAAGTGTTTCCAAATGTCAGGATGCCGTTCTCAGCTACGTTTCCCAATGGCCGGAAAGAACTACGTGTTACAGAATTTTCATATTTAATAGACATGAGGGGCATGTTAACTGAAATGTTTCACGAAATTTTAGAGTTACTGGCTTAATTTGGAGGCGTTGCAAATAATTGATGAATTCTCGTTTTTAGGGTATTTCCATGCTTGATACGAGATTCGCCCGCTGTCCTCAGTGAACTAAAAAAGATGCTTTGGTTCTGTTTGGCGAAAGCAAAGGCAAGGTAATTTCTTATGTGTAGGCGAAGTTTGAAGTGGGTGCGTTCATTGTGGCTTTTACAATAAATTGCGTGTGAAAGCGCTTCGAAGCATTATGAGTGTTTTAAGAGCGCGTAAAATTTAGCACGCTTCCCTGGAAGAACAACAAACGCCACCACGGCCACATTTAGAGAAAATGGGGGAAAGCCTATCGCCGATGTTTGTGCGAAGTTAAATGCGTGTGAAATAAATACTGTCTTTGCTAACAATTTTAGCAAGTGTTCAAAAATGCCATATTGCTGTTATCAGATATGCTTTCCAATATAACCCGAGGTAACTCTATTTTACACCACGTATGTGTTTACTGGGAACAGGGATTATGTTCAGTGTATTGTGTAGCGAAAGTTTAACTCCCATGGCCAAATTAGAAGCATTGCAAGTAATTACTGAACTCTCTTTTATTTTCTCGCTTATTTTTCCATTAAACGAGGTTTGTATAGTGCGCTTGTACGGCGTCATCAATAAACAACAAAAGGCAAATTGTTTATATTTGTTTAAAAGTATAGAAGGCCGGTTATAGATAATGTGCAAACAAAGTTCGAAGTATATGGACAAATTACAGGCCTCAGCAGTAAATTACGTATGCAGGCTATCCAGAGAGTCATAGCTGTGCTCTGGAAGAAAACACAATTTACCATGCAGCCCTACTGAAACTGTAAACTGCAACAAGATCACGTCTAGCGAAAATGGTGGGAATACTATGGACACTATTCTCGCAAAGTAAAATGCGTGTGGGGGAAATTACTGCTTTTGTAAAAATTCTTTACCAGGAGCCTGAATGGGGGTTGAATGTTGGAGAGAGAGAGAGAAATGGGATGGGAAAGGCAGGAGGTTAACCGGATAAGATTGATTCTGGTTTGCTATCCTGCATTGGAAGGGTAAGGGACAGACCAGTCATATAGGGACAGCGTTTTAAAATGTCTGATTTAATTACAGGCAACTGAGTGTTTTATTGCATTTGCCCAAAAGAAACAGCGCCTCTGTAAATTGGGTTCGGATTCTGCAGGGTCACACAAGTCTGCAGCTTTTCCATCGAGCGCTCAGCGCACTCAGCTTTCGGTGGCACGGTAGCTGTGTGTGTGCGTGCGGCAACGAAGTGCTGTTCCACGTGACCACCACGTACGATTGCCGCAATGTAACCAGCCTCCTGCTTTACGTCCGAAACTGCGCTGCACTTGATGCGCACAATGAAGTCATCGCAGCTGTTGAAATTAGTCATTTTTTGAGCTCTAGAGGAAATGGGGTTTCGTACCGTAATTACTGCGTCAACAGCCGTCCGCGAAAGAAAAGACAAGAGAAGAATTGTGTGTGAAAACACCTTTAAAGCGAGCGCAAAGCTTACAAAATACACCAGAAATGTCACAAATTTAAATATTAATTTCAATTCATGAAGGCCATTATTTTATGCTCTACTCACTAGGAATGTTTTTGCGCGCTTCTGTCAGGTTGTTCTGACCTCTCTGTGCTACAGGACTGATATGCATGCTATAAAGCCGATATTCAAGCTTTCGACCAGTTTAAGTCCACGGAGAGCATTTCTGCACAGCGGCACAATATGTACGTTACCTTGAATAGATTATCTTTTTTTTTTCTCTCTGTCGGAAGGGGAGGGAGTGGTGGAGAGGAATGTTTTTTTTTTTTTTTTGGTGAATTGAAACGATTCTGCAATTGCTGAATGCCAAACGCGGCTTGCAGGCAGCACTTCTTCCAACACTTCCGCAGAGCTCCGTCTACGGCCTTGTGAACTCCGCAGGAAGCGTCAGTTCTCGTGTCCATCAGCTTGTTTATAACACGCTGTCGCGGGAACGAGGTGTATGCTTATCCTAAGCGCCGAATCAGCGTCTGTAGGTCTGTAAATTTATTATCCTTATGCACTGCAGGAACCGAACGTATATGATATGTACTTGTCTTAACAGACAGTTTTAGAATAGTGTTTGTCGCCTATCGTACGTTAAACGTAAGCACCTTTGCGGGACGTTACAGTGCGTGTCCTTTCAAGTCCTTTACTTTACCTTACGGAAACAGAAACGTAAAGAAAACATTATAAAACAGGGCGCCGTCTGGGGCCTCGTGCCAAACGTATTCAAGCCAACACGGTCCATTAGCAACCATCCTGCTGTTGCTATGTGGACGTGTCTCGTTGGGCGTGCGGGCGCCAGAATCGCCGAACGATCTCAGAAAATGGACGTGCAATGCGCTCATAACTAACCTTTCAGGTGAGTTTAGAGAAAGCGAAAGCTCATCACAATAGTTACTGGCGATCAACGCGAGTGAGAGCGTAGCCATCACGAGAATTCACGCTGAAGCGGGAGCCATGGGTGCTGCCATGTTCGACAAAGCTATTTCTTAGCGTCCGTAAACATTGCGGACGTTAAACTCGCCAAATAACGTACGTTATCATAGAGCCCGTAAACCGCAGAAATTCACTAACGTTCCGAGCATGCGCAGTGAGGACGACACTGTTTCTTTACGTACGTAATGCTTTTACGTAGTAGTTCTGCGGAAAACCCGCAAGGTGGAGAGAAGTAATTAATAAAGGAAACATCAGACATCCACCCGTTTGTAGCAATTGCTACAAAGGAAACCCATATGGGTTCCTCGAAAGAAAAGCCCCAAAAGAAAAGCCTCTGGGGCTTCTCTTTCGAGGAACCCGTATGGGTTTCCTTTGTAGCAATTACTACGAACGGGTGGATGTCTGATTTTCCCTTTATTAGGTAATGCTTTTACGTTCGCTAAACTAAAGCTGTCTAATATGTGCCACTGCTGCGCAAGTGCGAGCACAGCAGGCGATCGCGAAAGTTGCGATCATATTATAAGGTTCGGATATGGCACGCCTCCCCCCCCCCCTCTTCCAAAGCACACACACACACGCACACGAAAGAAAAAGAAGAACAAAACAAATACAAGGCACGCACTTTCGCAATTTATTCATAAAATATTGTGTCGCAGCATACATTCACCGAATTCACATCCTTCACGTAGTCTATAGCTGTAACGGATGCGCCCGTGCCAGCGCGATGCTTATAGCTCTCTGAAAAATGTACTAAAGTTGTTTGCTGCTGATATCTTCAGTGTACCTTACTTTAATCTTATCCACTTTACTACAATTTTTACTTCCACCTTCAGTTTTACGTGGATGAACACAAAATAATTACATAAGATGAAGCGAGTTGAATGAGGGAGACAGGAAATGACAGTCGTGTTTTGTTGATACTGGAAAACCAATGTGCAACAAACAAAATGAGTATAAAGGAAGGATACGAGACAGAAATTTTCTTATAGGTGGTGCGGCGTGTTTACAGCCCATAAGTTAAAGCGAGTTAACCACTCGCGCTACTGTAAACGCTGAAGGCATTGAACCGGAGTGATAATTCTCGCTTAAACGACAGCCAGAGTGTTCTTTGCAGACTCTCAAGGCAAGGTTGTCAAGGAAGAAGAAAATAGAAAAAAAAAATCTGCTCCCCCGTTTCAGCTGCTGGTCCCCGTCTGGTAGAGAATAGAAGGCGCTCTTATCTCACGCGTGAATATGGGGCAGCGGTGTTTACATGCAAAGCGAGCGGCTGCACAGCGCGCACTGTGTATTGTGACCTGCGGCGGAGTCCTTTCGGGGCGCTTGCGCCTTCGTCGTGAGCAGCCTTGGCGGCACTGCCGGTAGCTCATTCAAATCGACACGGCTCGTTGTTCGACCTGGGCAACCGCGAGCGCCGCGCTGCTTCAAAGAGGGCGTTATGAAAGCGGAGCATTTTGTCCCTGGGACCCGATCCACCGACGAAGGAGAGAGAGAGAGAGACAGAAAGAAAGAAGAGAGAGAGCATGGCTCGAGAGGGTACAGGCACTGGGGTTGGCACCGGTCGAGAGGTGTAACCGGGAAACACGTGCGCTCTCGTGAATGACCACCGACCGGCATAGTACCCGCGCGCGCGGAGAAACGCCCCACAAAGGGATTGTCACACTGACTTCTGTCGCAGCTCGCCGAGAGTCGGGGTGTTGTTTGGGATCAAGAAGGGAGGGGGAAGAAAGTCAAAGCGTTGTCGTGCGGCTTTTCTTCGGCTGGACCGCGAGTTGGCCCGTTGAAAATTCGGAACGTCGCTCGATGACACCGCAAACTTGCACCTAGATCCGCGCTGCTGTCGATGAGGACGAATGCGTAGGCACGCACGCGCGCGTACATACACACACAGATATATATATATATATATATATATATATATATATATATATATCTGTGTGTGTATGTACAGAGCATGTGCGTGTTTTATTAGCAATTGGTAATGAAAAGGGGAGAGCCAACACTGGAAGTGCAGCAGCATTAACGACAAAACAGAGGTAACCACATAAGCTGGCGCCGCTAGCCTTTATCAAGTAGAACGACAAAATGGAAGATATTGACGTGAAGTGTGCGTTCTTTGTCGGATTTGAAATTCCGTGACGAAAATTGAAATAAGATAAAGGAAAAAAAAAGAATCGCTATGCTGGCTCACTCAAGTGCACGTCCTGCGATTTCCTGGTCTCCGTGTCATGGCTAGGCTTACGCCGTTGAAAGCGGCGGCAGGCGTCTCTGTACACGTATTCGCTGCGGTTCTAGAGGACAAGTAAACTGCGTAAACATCGGCAGCTTGTCTTTTCGAAGGTGAGCGCAGCAGTAGCAAGTCTCATGCCACTTCTAATACGAATGCCCAACGCGGTGGGCAGCCTGTCAAGAGCTGCACAAGGGGTCTGTCAATCAACCTGAAAGTGAATATTCCCAAACGAACCACATTCGGAGCCCTTCTGGCGCTTGCCCGTGAAAAATTTCATGTGACACGCCAGTGAAGTGCGTGAAAAATTTGTTGAACAATATTTCAGCTCAAAAAGTGATACTTGACAATGGAGCTTGACGTATGCTCTTTGAGAAATAGTGTGACAAACGTTGTGAACTGCGTATATCTTGGAAGCAAAGCTAAGAGCCTGAAAGCTTTGTGCCAGCCGGAAGCCGCGAGGTCTCACGATCAACATACGCGCTGTCAGGAGCAAGGGCCACGGTATCATAGCAGAAAAAATCCAGCTACATCGTCATCGACGTGGCATACTGCTTTTGCTTCTGCGGTCGATATTTTTCATTGATTGCGCCGAAGACAGCTGACGTCGACTATCGCCACAGAAGATAGCAATCACTGACTGCAAACACAGCGCCATGAAAAGCCGCACTGATGCAATCACGTCAACGCTGTAACGTGGTGTCAAGAGAGAGAAAGAGCAAATGATAAATGAAAGGTAAGGAGGTTAACCAGGACTGAGCCCGGTTGACTACCCTACACAAGGGAGAGGAATAAGGGGACGGAAAGATTTAAAGAAGAAGATAAATTTAGTCCACTGGGGATATCATTCGGTCACTCAGTCCGGATCACAGACGGTGACTGAATGCTGTAGCTTTCAAATATCGCCGTGGCACTTTTGTGGCTTTTTGTAGCTGCGATATGCGAGGCCATGTTTCCAAGATTTTGTTCAAGGTGATCGGTTTTCTATCTACCTGATTGAGAGCTGTGGAGAGGTCATTTTTTTTTTCATTTTCAAAAGATGGGCAGTAGCACAGTAGATGTTCTATAGTTTCCTAGTTTAGACAGCACAAGCCGAGGTGAATGCAGTTCTAGGCTGTCTGAAACATTAGTTACACAGTTCGGGTGGTAGGTGGCACGGAGGGGCCATCTACGAAAATCATACAGGGAAGGAATGTAGATCCGAGCTGAAGAGGAACTTTGGGGAAGCATTGATGGAAGTTACAAGTGCAAATTTACTATAATTTAGTTCAGTTGCTTGTCATATAAACACTACGTTCTCCATTCTATGTTTTAAACACGCCCTCTGCCTCCATTATAACAACAAATTGCCTAAAGGCAAAACATCATATCTCTAAATTGAATACCGGAAAAGGAATGACTAAATGAAAAGAAAAAGACACGGGCTCAGAAAAAAGAAGCCTGGCGGTTTGCTTCATCTTTATAAAGTCGGCATTCTTAAAGAAACGGACTCACTCCCGGTGCAGTGCATTACGCAAAAGTGTCAATAAATAAAGTTTCTCGCAGAACGAGGGGAAACAAAGCTGTCTTTCGCATAATTTTGCCGGCACGTTCAGGGCGGCAGCTCCAACTTTGTTTATCGATTGCGAGCAAACCACATCTCCATTGAACAAAACCTCTACCGAGCATTTGCTTCTATTTCTGGCTCATGCGCCATAAGACCACCGAACACGAGGCAGCGCACATCTATCGTCGATATTTTGAAGCGAAACGCAACTTTTATGCAGATTTATCGCGTCCCGCCGAAGCGGCCGCTGAAGCAGGCCGAAGGAAATAAAGCTGCCGCCGACGCCGCGGCGAGACGGCGCGCGAGCTCCACCGCCGAACCGCTGCGTCGCTCCGTGGCTGCACTCTATTGCTCACTGCTTTAAAAGTCGCTGCGGCGCGTTTTGAAATGCATAAAAGCTCATCGGAGTGCAGGGTTCTCGGAGGCGCTCACGGGCGACGCTGAGCTAGCTCTCGTGCCAGTTTGACGTCCAGCCCGAGAGTGATGTCGAAGAAATTGCAACGCTGCCGCACGCCGCGAGCAATACCGGCACACATCTATCACGGAGCGCTTAATATTGATTCGCAGGCGAGACTCCCAACAGAAATCCGAGTTCGGCAAAAGCTGCATGCATACGGAATCAAGCGCCTCGTACACAGCGCGGGGCGCGTCCTTCGGCGAACTATAAATCACGGCAGCCCCAATATGCGCAACACTTGGCGTAGTCTACCGCGCTCGTGCACGCGCACGCGTGCAACAGCGAGAGAGAGAGGAGCAACGCGCGGCGGCCACCAAGGGTTGAGTCGTTGCTTGCATCCGTGCGGTGCGATGCGCATTCACTGGGCTCACAAGTCTCGGGTCCGCAACGTTTGCTGGAAAGCTGATTTCCGTCGCCGCTTTGCAAAGAGAGCCCAAAAGAAGTGCCTACGGTTTGCCCGGCATGCCACATGCTGACCTGGCGGGCTGCTGCCCAGACAATATTACCAGACGCGTTCACCGCAGAGCCTCTGTCCACGAGCCGATGCACGTGCTCGATCAGTTTTTCGTAATCTACATCACGCCTGTGGTTGAAATGATGTTCCAGGTTCGCCACCATGGTCGTGAATGGCGATGGCTTACACTCCAGCCATCTATAGAGGCTGACTGTGATAATTAAAAGACGGGAAACACTTCCGTCCAGGCACCGCTAATCCAAAAACGCAGCGGCAAGCCATCTGCTACATAGAGCTTGCACGACCTGCACTTCGAAAGTAGCGACTGCAGGATGATCGCGAACTCAGGCACAAATGGACTCCTAAAGGACGTCAAATCGAAGCGCCGAGCAGGCGGCGCCCGCTGAACTATAATAATCGAGGACGTAAGTGCTGCTCTTCGTCAACTACTATAGTACACAAGGTGCAGCCAAGTTGAACAGATCTATATTTTCATATTGCATACTGCACTAGCGCACTCCTGCTTTAATGTAACAAGAAATATTGGTTTACGCCTCGAGAAAAAAAAAAAAACCCAGCAGTAAGGCTTATCACAATTGTGGAGTAAAAAGAACGCCGCACTTTTCAACACGTGTTTCAGTGCCGTATCAAGGACGCCCGTAAGCGCTATATCTTGATCCCACGTTTCTATAGGCCTTTTTTTGAAGCCAGTAGAAAAGTTTGGGTGTTCTAAGTGGCGTTTAAGTCATTTTCAATGCTCCCCTCGCAATGGATGACCGCGTAGCTTCTGTGCATTGAACAGACTAACCTCGAACTAAGCTCTCGATTTTTAAAATCGATGGTTCGATGATAATTCGTCTGGTCGGAAGGATGCATAATGAAAAGGCAAAACAGAGAAACGCCGACGAAAAAGAGAAGGTTTAAATACCGTCAAGACGTTTCGGCTTCCGTACGGAAGCCTTGTGTAACACGTTCTTCATTAATTTACGCACCACTTAGCGTGCATCGCAGTACTGCTGCAACCTGCTAATTGTTTTTTTTAATTGATTACAGATAGACTGTAATGCGGGAAGTGCAGAAGCTTAGGAACTGGATTGATATGAGAGAATCCCGAGGTATCATTTCGCGAGACCGACCACGGCATTTACCTTCTAAATACAAAGACATAGTGAGCTTCACGCTTTCTTTTCTTTCTGTAGAAACATGGAGCATATGCTAACGAACAGCATGTACACTCATTATGACGTTAAACCGACAGTAAAATTAGTTCCAAGAACATTTGACCGACGACTGAAGAATTCGTGAGAGAAGCATAAAGCCCCCAATCCCTCTGTAAGTTCCTATTAAAGGACATACGCGCGTTCTAACTACCAGTCTACCCGCAGCATCTTTCTCCTGCATCTTTTACACCGTCCTCTCCTCTTCATTTTTTTATTTTCGTGTGCAATCGCGCAGCTTGTAGAGAGACAAGGCATGTCAAGCGGCCCCTGTTTCTACTTCCTATCTGGCGCCTTGTTAACACCGAGGACTTGTTTTTCCGCCCAGCCATGCCCCCCTCCCCCTTTGGTCGCCGCAAGCACCGCCGCGTCGGCGAGCCGAGGACTGCGTATACCGCGCGCGCACCTCGTAAAGAGCGGCCGCGTGTCGACACTCGCCGGATGAAAAGAGAGAGCGCGCGTGCGGCGGCAGCGAGGCAGTGCGCAGGCCATAAATCAAAGGCCCAGCCACCGGGGCTTATCAGATCCGGCGCGACCACCCGCTCTTCTGTTTCGCCAACCGCTAGGACAGTTTTGATCGCTTAATCCCGCGCAATTTCCTCCTCGTGTCCCCGTGTCCTCGCCCTTGGCTGATCGCCGCTTCAGGAGTCCTGAGAGCGGGGTTGTTCTTCACCCCCCCCCCCCCCCCTCTGCTCAGTCGGTTCCCCCTCGTAAAGCTCGTGAGCGGGAGGGAAGTTGCAGCCTCCGCACGCGCGGCTCTTCTGCCCAAACCCTGTGCCAGATGCTGCCAGGAAGTCGCCATTAGCTTGGCGGCGCATTTCTCTTCCCGTATACTACAGAAGCGCCTTTATACGCTGTGATTTGTTTCACTTTTATAGTTTTTTTGGCATTCGTCAAACAACAACTGGGGAAACGAGAAAAAGCAACACGTCACGGCATTATTCGGAATTCAGCAACAAATGGAAACAGAGCAGGGACCACCTCCCCTCCCCGGTATCGAGTAAAAAAAAAAAAAAAGGAAAAAGAACGCGGTAAAAGAATGGAACCACTTCTGGCGGCGAACGAAATCAGCAAAAGGAACAAATCAAGTACTCGCATTTGGAAAAGTGTTTGCCGACCCTCTGCTGCGCATTGTTGGTTAGTGATATTGAAACTGCTTAGAAGCATACAGACATTACTTTGATGTTAGATTACCGTAATGACGACAAAAAAGTATTAGACAGGCGTTAAACATAGTAATCTGAGGTAGCATAGTTTGCACGAATCTTTACACATTGTGTGGTAAGACAGATATAAAATAATAATAATAAAGAAAACGAGCGAGCGAACGGAGGCTTCTTGGATAATGCGTACTTCGTACAGAGTAAGCTATAAAGACCATTATTTGGGCAGCAAGTAACAAGTTGCTATTGTGCAAGATAAAAGCGTGTCTGTATAAGTCCCAGAGACCACACAAAAGCATGGAAACGTAGGCACACTGTATATACACAAAGTATACCACAGTGCGCTGCTTCCCAGCTCTGACAGGAACGGCCGACGCATACATTAGAGATTTGCAGGTTGCATTCGTGGCGTCACATTGTTGCCGCACAGCATTTCCCTGGGAGTGATGGTCATGATGTCGTCATGTCAAAGGCGTAAATATTGAAGGAAAGAAGACACTTCAGCCCGCATCGACCGACAGGACCTCCACTTCCCATAAGTGACGATCAAACCAATTGCGCCACGATGACATCGACGAACTGCAAGAGCATAGAGCAGTGTTGTCCACATGGCCAAACTTCGCTTTTTGTCGCAGTTATTAGGCAACAAAGAACCACGAAAACAACGTGGTGGCGGTCGCGGTGCGCAATGTAATAAGGCACAGTGGTTTCTCTTCGGCGGCGTAGGCATGAGGAAAGTTCTTTTTTTTTTTCAAACCGCCGGGGTCTCGGTCCCCCGCCAATTTCCCCCAACTGGCGTGTCATTGCTCTATAGCAATCTGCGCAGGTGACCGGTGATGCTTTTGCCGCACAGCTGGAATGGTGGGGGCGATCCCGCATGGCGGAGCTGGACACACCCGCGGCCATTAAGAGGACGCCCCAGAATGATACTCGCAGATTGATCCGTTTCAGGCATGCACCTTGGTGCCTAACGCTACTACAATGAGAGGTCGGATATATATATATATATATATATATATATATATATATATATATATATATATATATATATATATATATATATAGGTTAGGGGTGCGACTTTCGTCGTGCCTGTGCATCAAGTCATTCGACGGTTTAGTCTGCGTAACAAGACGACACCAACATCCACGGAACTAGCGGCAATCAGAGAGGCGGTTCACGATATCTCGCGACACCGTCCTCAAGTATGGACAATATTCAGTGATGCAAAATCGGCTCTGCAGCCACTTAGCGTTGTAAAGAAAGCTCTTATACAGTGTTTACTCTTCAAACTGCCGAGCTCTACACTCTAGCGGAAGAAAACGGCCGCCGCATTACATTTCAGTGGATTCCCAGTCACTGTGGTGTACACGACAACAAACTGGCCGATGCCGAAGCGAAGAACGCACTCGAACAACCACAGCCGCTGCTTGTAATTTCTTTTTCAAGACCGGACGCCAACTGCCTTCTCTCAAGTCTCATCCGAAAAGCGACAGAAAAGCACTGAGACAACCCGGATAATTACCACAGACGACTCCAAGGACGATTACCACAGACGACTCCAAAGAGACCTGCACGGTCTCTCACCTTTTCTCATTCCCTTGCGTCTCACGTCTCTCCCTTCCTATTAAATTACAGTCGTCACGTTACATAGCATCCTTTTAATTTATTTGCTTTGAGAGCGGAAAAAACAGAGCCCGCGCTTCCTTAAGAGGCTCTCCAAAGACATTTCGGCTGCAATTAGCCTGATTACGCGCCTATGAACACCGTGCGTGCTACCTCCGTCCTGAGCGCGCCAGCCAAAACAACGCGCTTCTAGGATGTTCCCGCTGTTCGTAATAGTTTGCTGTGCGTATGGTTGCAGGAAATGCTTTAGTGAAAGCTAAAATAGCCATCTGCATTGCTTTCAGGCAAAGGCGACGTGGAGCGAGGGATGATTTGGTTTCGTCGCAATGGCCGCAGAAACTTCACCAGACAAGCGGCACTCGCCTCCTTGTGAGGTGAACAGGAAGCTTCATTTGCAGAAAATCCTACGAGCTTTCTCACCGCGAGCTATTCTTGTAGATGTTAGGGTGACAGTGTGTTTAGTTTGCAAGTTGTGTCAGTGCTGTTTATTTCTCTTTAAGGGAAGTTGCTCGCTATCACTCCGGCACAGGATCACCGCAGTGAAATGCGTAATTTAAAGTTTGCCTTATGCGCCTTTGCCCAGCGATGTCCCTATATAACGATGTCTAAATGAACCTCTCCGGACAGCATCGAACCGGCGGGATTTTTTTTTAGTTGAATGTTAGGAGAGGTTGGCGCCTTTATGTGGTGGCACCGGCTACTCCTTGCCACTTGGCTGACGAAAGAAATTTGCGCAATAAGGGAGAATAGCGACACTAAATATAAAACTCAGTAGAACACCGGATCAATAAAAGATATACAGTACATGAGTCGCAAAGTTCTGTGCATTAGTTCAGTCCACGTACGCATATAAAAGTCCGATGTTATGAACAGCCAAAACACACAACACTTGTAATACACTCCAAGTACAGGACAGAATTATACATATTGCGTAAAAGTTGCGATCACCCCATAAACCGACTATGAACCACGAACAACGTTTATGTAACTCATTTAGCGTATTCGGATCATCCAATACTAATATTTTCCCAAAATGTTGGTGTCCTCTAAAAACTTTTTCAGAGCAAGAAGCGCTCTTTCTTGAAGGCCCGCAGTTGGCCATGAGCCAAGTATCTGTTTTAGAGTTATTCGTCTTCTGTCTAATATAAACAAATTTGCTTGCAGTACCGTTCTTTGTGTATCGTATTTCGAGCACTCGAGAAGAAGATGATGCACATCTTCGTCTGGATGGCCACAAGAACACTGCGGACTAGTCACACGTTTATTCTGTACAAGAAGTGTTTCGTAAATGCAGTACCAAGACGCAGCCGGTGTACCAAAGTTTCAAATTTTCTGTTGTCTCTTAGAGTTTCCGGCATTGATAAGTTTATACATGGGTCTATAGAGTATAACTCCGAGTTTTTAGTTTGCTGGTCAAACCAGGTAGTTTTGCTGAGACGACAAGAAATCTGTCTCAGGATCAGACGGACTTCACTACGCAATAGGGAAAGATTGGTTGTCTCTGCGTTATTGTGCGCTCGATTCGCAGCTGCGTCCGCTGCAGTATTACCAGGAATATTGCAGTGCCCAGGAATCCACTGAAATGCAATTACGTGGTTCATTGCGCTTGCTTTTGTAAGTTCTTTGAGCGTCTCATACAATATCGAAGTGTTCAAAGAATTTTTCTTATTGCTCTGTAGTACTGTGAGAGCGGCTTGCGAATCGCTAAAGATAAACCATTTTTGCGAATGTTTTTCTAATGTTATGAAACGCAAAGCACACAGGATTGCAAATAGTTCTGCCACGGTGGAAGATGTCTCCCGGGATAATTTAAATGTTTGCTCTAGCGCGAAATGTGGAATGACGAATGCTGAAGTCGAGGAATTTTTATGACACGAACCATCTGTATAAACGTGGATGTACTGGGGGTATAATGAGTAAATTTGGAAGAGTGCCAGTTGCTGTGCGGCTACTATGAACATGTCTCTCTTAGATATAATCCCGTCAACCGATAACTCTATTTTAGGGTATCTTAACATCCAGGGAGGGTAACTAACATCCACTTTGCATAATTCAAATCTTGGTAATAATGCTTTATGTTCTCGAACAACATCGTGAATTTTGCTTTTGTTTCTTTCGGTGAGCACGAGGTTTAACGGATGCTTCTCGTGTTGGGTTAAGATGCGATAAATATATCGGCATGTTTCAACCGTTCGTATGACTGGAAATGGTGGCTGACGAGCTTCAGCAATTACTAAAACACTCGAGGTAGCCTGCGGAACCCCAAGACACACTCGCAGCCCTCTTGCCAGTAAACGTTGAAGATGTTCCTCAGAAGTTTGCGATAAACCATGGAGAATAGGTGCCGAGTAAGCAATTTTTTGTTTTATGAGTGCGTTATGAACTTGTAGTAGCGAAGAGACTGATCCCCCCACGTTGTGCCTGCGAGTCGCCGAAGTACGTTTATTACTGCATTGGTGTATTTTTCAATTGCGCGGATGTGTGAAGCCCATGTAAGTTGGCGGTCAAGAATAACTCCAAGAAATGTATGTTCTTTCACACACATCAAAGTTTGCCCGTTAAGCCTAAGTTGGAAATTAATCAACTGTCGTCTAGTGGAAGGAAGTACGGCTGTCTTTGCGTATGAAAGACTCATGCCTCTTTCTTTTAAAAAGGTGTCGATACTATTAAGACCCTTTTGCAGCGTTGTTTGAATGTCTTGTATATTAGACCAGAGGCTCATATGCAGATGTCATCTGCGTACAGAGAATACCGCAGACCAGACGGGAGGTTTTGTGGCAAGGCTGCCATGACACAGTTGAATTAAAACGGACTGAGAACACTGCGCTGCGGAACGCCCTGCGTGATGCTGTGATAATTACTTTCTCCTTCAATTGTTTCCATAAATATTTTTCTATCTTTCAAGAAATTTGATACCCATCGCAGCGTTCGACCGTGTAGGCATACATACCAGCAAGGACATGGATGTGACTTACAGTGTCGAATGCTCTTCGAATGTCTAAGAATACTGCTACTGTCACATTTCCGCAGCTTCGTTCATGTTCGACGTATGTGGCAATATCTAATACTGCATCCATTGTACAACGATTTTGTCGAAAACCAGTCATGTGGTCGGAAAGCACATTTGTGTGTTCACACCACCATTGCAGTCGACTGTTTATCATCTTCTCCATTAGTTTGGAAAAACAACTTGTGAGACTGACGGGTCGGTAGGAGTCAAGACAAAGTGGAGTTTTTCCTGGTTTTAGCACTGGAATTACCCGAGCTAATTTCCATGAATCCGGTAGAGTCTCTCTTATCCAGACATCATTAAAAACCTCCAAAAGAGTCATTCTTCCTACTGGACCTAGGTTCTTTAACGTCACATACGTAACACCATATGAGCCTGCGGTTGTTTTTGTACGGCATGATGAAAGAGCACTTTTCAATTCATTTAATATAAACTCACAATCAAGTTGTGGATGTTGTGACATAAAGCACGCACGAACCTTCTGTTCTGCTAGTGTTGTCGAACTTGCAAATTGTAGGCAAGTAAACGGAATTCCTGGTCTGGATATAAGTTCACAAAATTCGTCAGCAACAGATGTTTCCGGAGTGCTTCGAGGTATACGGCAAGGGCTCGAAAGGGATGGCTCTGGGTAACTGGACAACTAAAAGATCGGACAACGGACCATATTCTGGGAACTGGAGTAAACGGAGACAACGACGCGCAGTATTCTCGCCATTTTCTTGTTCCTAATTTTTGCAAGCGTCTGCGCGAAGTTGACTGAACTTTCTGTGCCATCTTGTAGCCATCCAGCTTTCCACTGCGGCGGTAAGTCCGTTCTGCGCGCCTTCTAATTCCTATTAGGCATTTATATTCGCCGTCGACTGCAGCGTATTCATTTGGAACAATGACTTGCTTTGTGCAGATCTTGTAAGACTCACACAATATATTTGCAAAACTTTGAAAGTTCGGATTCTCGCCCAATGAATTACTTAAATGGTGCCGAAAACTTTGCCAAATAGTATATTTTGAGTAGCGGCGGGTTCCCTCACCCTGTATGAGGTGATGTTTTACCAGGATCGGAAAATGATCACTACCATGCGTTTCTATGTCCGTTGACCATTCAAAGCCATCAAGAAGGTCTTGGGAGCAGAGCGTAACATCTATACAGCTTGGGTAACGAAACCCCCGCAAGAACGTTGGAGAGCTGTCATTTAACACAATTAGATTACTTTTTTCTGCGGCAGACTCTATAATGCTTCCACGGGAATCATTATATTCACTGCCCCAGAAGACGTTATGTGCGTTGAAGTCCCCACAAACCAGCACATGTGAGTTTGCGATACCAAACACATTCACCAGGCTGTCTACTGATACTTTGCTAGAACATTGTAGATAAAGGCTGATCACTGTGACGCTTGCATTTCTAAAAGATATCTTGCATGCTACGAACTCCGGTATATTTAAATCGCTCGACTGTATTAAATAGGACGGCAGGTCTTTTCTCACGCATAACAACGCTCTGCAACTTCCAGCAATGCTCGATGATTTATATATAACATAGTTCGAAAGACGAAAGTCATCTCGTACGCCTGCCTCCTGTATACATAAAACAGGAAAGTTATGTTGAGGTAGTAGTTTGCGAAAATCAGCTGACTTATTTCGAAGGCTATTAGCATTCCACTGAAATATGAAAACATTGTTATAACGATTATTCATTGTAAGCCTGCAGTGGAGCTGTTGGTGGTTGTGGAAGCACCAACGATTCCATAGAAAGCAGTGCTTTTACCTCTGGAAGGTTGTTTGCATGTGGAATGGCACTGAGAATTGCACGCAGAGCTGTGAATAGCATGGGCAGGATCATCTGTGCCACGGGTAAAGACGCGTAATCACCAAACGACGCTGAAGCTCCATGTGTGCTCGAAGCGGGTCGCTGAGGAGCTGACTGAGATGGTCGCTGGGATGACAGATGTGGTTGAGGCGAATGTTGAGGTAGTCGCTCAGATGTTAGGTGAGGTTGCTGTGTCAATGGCACAGGGCGGTGTTTAGAAGGTCGGCGAAGTTCACTCGAAGCCTGGGCAAGATGAGTAGTGTTCTCTGGAGGTGGATCGTGTCGCTCGCTGTCAGAACGCTGTCGACCTGAGTGCTTTAGAGCTGCAGAATAGTTCATATTGACCACTTGCTCTTTCTCTTTGTTGGTAGTTGGAGGCGCGCATCTCACAGCATCAAGGTTGGGTGGGGGCGCACTACGAGGAGGCAGCCTTCCGTATTTCAACTCATGTCTGCGCAACCTTGAGGCAGCTCTGCTCTGAGGGCACCCGGAGAAGGAAGCTGTATGGTTACCGCCACAGTTGGCACACTTTGGCTGACACACAGACTTGCACTCTGAATGGTCGTGGTCTTCTGAGCATATCTTGCAGCGACGTGGACTGCGGCAGTTCTTCGATAAATCTCCAAATCTCTGGCAGTTGTAGCATCTCAGAGCAGGGCCGTGATATTCTTCCACGGGATGACTCGTGAAACCTAGATGCACTCGTTGCGGCATTGGTTTGTCTTCTCTGAAATGGAGAATGACAGTTCTCAGAGGGCGTGATTCTACCGCTCCATCTTCTTGGCGATTTTCGGAAATGAAGATCCTTGGACCAAGGACGGGCGCATCGATTGCATAGAAAGCCAGGAAAACATTGTTGCAGGGCCTAAAGTCTTTCAAATGTGCGCGAAACCTTGCTTTCTGCTCTCTCTCTCTTTTCGTCCCTATAGCCCCTCCCTCCAGCGTAGGGTAGCAAACCGGATGTGTGTCTGTGTAGAACCCTTTAACCACCAAATTAATTTAAAAAAAAACGTTGCAAATTTCCCAAATATATTTAGTAGTCATAAATTTTAGGTCACTCTGATTCTGAATATATATTACTTGATTGGTTTCTGGTTAGAACTAAAAACACGCACAAAAAAAGAACCCTGCTCTTGAAGGCAGTTTTCCATCAATGCCGGCGGGAACTCGTCTTTGGCGGTGGAAGTAGCCCATCATCGAACGGAACGAGTGTGATTCGTGCCTGGCGATGTTGGCACAGCCTCCCATGACAAGTACAGTTCGGGATTTGGGGTTAAAGGTTAACTTCTCTTCTATTTCTTTATCTCTCTTTGCCTTATGCAAGCTTGCAACTAAACTGTGCGCAGTATTTGAGCAGCGATTGGATCGTTGATACACTGAAGCGCTCACGACGCCAACAGAGTGATATCGTATACGTCAACCGATTCAAGCTGTATAGCCAGGCCCCTGATACGGCATCCTGAACGCGTCAGTGATTTCGCCCGGGGGGTGGTGCTGCGAGATTGAAGGAGGCCGAAGGGTGCTGTCAGAAAATACCAACGAGACCAAGAGGAGGTATAAGTTATTCTGTGCCTTCTTGGCTACTCTTGCGCCTGCACCTTTTATTTTCTCATGTAAATACTTTTAAACACACGTTTCTGTGCAAGAATATTCCACCGTATGAGCTTGAAGAAATAAAGATGAAACATTCATTATTTTATACACTTTCCTATGGCGCCAGATTGAAAAGGGAATATGAGAGAATAAGGGTGTAAAAGAAAGAAGAGGCTCGGCAAGGGGCTCTCGTTCTTTCTGGTAAACAGCTGACTGATCGAATTTATTGTCGGTGAAAGGATGCTTATCAGCATACCGATAGGGGCAACGCAGCATGGCATTGCAGTGAACGTGACAAGGAACGATGCTAAGAAAACCAGCTGCACAAGTAAAGTTGCCCACAGTGCTGCGAATGCCTCACCATTTTGTCGAGGATGACCCCGCTGCACGCACTAAATATGCGTCGATTGCTGTCAAAAACGAAGAAGGTCAAGGAATAATATTAAATTGTGTTTTAATGTAACAGCTCTGTTCTCAACATTGTTAGCCGAAAAAGAACGGGGGTATCTCAGTGCACCGTGCACAAACTTTCTGACACTGGCTACACTTACATGAACCCAGCGCGAGCATGTTGAGTCCCAAAAAGGGCTGACCCAGCACGACCTGACCGCGTTTAGATGAACTCGCTTCTGACGGGTCATGGACAACGGCCACATGCAGCGTCGAGCCGAGAAATCAACGCATTAGAACAGGGCGTCCGGTTCCCGCAGCCGCCTGCAACCGCTCCATCTCATGTGTCATACTGACACGTGTACTTGTGTATCTTTATCGGGCGACCACGTTTCATCGCCTAACAAATGTCATCGCACAGCGCAGGACGCGCCTGCATGTATAGGAAGTTTCTGGAATGTTATCGATGGTTCCATCCGCCGTCTGTGACCGAACCTTGTGTAATCGGATTGCACGTATTCGCGACGCGAATAATGTAGAACTATGTGGAAGACACGCGGGTCCTAGCGATTACTCTGGAACATTCTACGACTGATGTATAAAAGCCGACGCGCTTGACCCGCTGATCAGATTTTGACGATCGCCGACTGTATTCGACGCTGTCGCCGTTCTTTAAGTGTAGCCTGTTTTTTGTGGGCACAGGTTCGCCCAATAATAGTTTCGTCTTGCGCAGTATTGCGACTGTGTTCTTTATACTTCACTACCACGTGAAAATATTCTTACATGAATGCGGTTTAATTGCAGTGCTTGTCCTTGCCTTGTCCTGCTACCGTTCCCGCTGCCAGTGAATAACAACGCTGACGTATCAGTGGTTCCTGGCAAGTCTCAGCCGAAGGGTGACAGGGGGGGGGCACTTGCCCCCCTCCCCCCGTCAGAAGAGTGGGTGCAAAGTATGCCATTTGCCTCCGCCCCACCCACTTTCTAAAGCAGTGACTATTAGCTGCACACTGGAAATTCCAACAAAACAGCAACATACGCCAAATTCTCTTCCAGAATAGCACCTCTGCAATTTTTTTACAACGTATCCCCTGCTTTGGCAGCGAGAATTCTTTCGGGCATTGCAGGTGACGCTGGGCTGGTCGCACTAAGCAGAGTACGGTTCTTCGCGGTGCGAACCGCCTGCATTGCAGAGGAGGCCTGTCGTCTTGCGGTCCAAAACAAGTTTCTTCTTCTGCTGCTTGCATCATCCAGTGTTTGTTGGGGTCGCCTAACCTAACCATCTACGAAAACCCAAAATCCGCTTTGCTTTTTATAATTTAACGGTCTGTAATCAGTGTTGCCATTTAAGCAATTTTGTCGCTAGGTTTAGGGACTTGTCTGTTTAGCGAAAACATTTCTATTTAGCGACCAGTGAAATTATTGCCGACTTGAGTCAACATTTTAGTGTCTCAGAAGCTAGGAAAGTCGCTTCAAGAATGACATTCTAGTACACAGCTCATTATTCAGAAGCTACATGTGGGCGAACTAGAATCGCTGTATGACGCATAAGCTCAAGGATCCTGATGAAGCAACAGTTGCCTTCGCGTTGGCAGTCTTCACATTGTAATTGTACTTCACAGCACAGAGCTCAATCACAGACTTCAGATTGTTTTCACAAAATTGATGCTTTCTTATTCTCTGTAAAACCGATTTGAGTGGGTTGAAGCGCTGTCAGTTCTGAGGCACCGCTAAATGCATTCGTTTGGAGTACATATGCAAGCGTAACAGTAAATGATCTCCCAAAATCAACTGGAATAAATTTGATGTTCAGGTCGACTGTAGAGAAAGGCACAGATCTTGGAGTGGTTGAGCTTGTTCACTGTTCACGCGAATGTCAACAAATCGCTTCCGTTTCTCATGGCTTTCAGACCAATTAATACTTCACGGCGGCTTTTGGGTCGATCAAGGGCGGAAGCGTCGTATTTGACCTACATAAAGCTCGGGTAATTGTCATCGCCATGCTAACAACGTGCGGTGGAGAATTTAGTTCTCCTATCACGAATGTATAGAACCAGAAATATTCAGGAATAATGTAGACTAAGTGCCTTTTCGCGCTATGAAATATAGGTTATTTGTGTTTCTTTTAATTGTGTTCTATTTGCAATATTTCAATCTGAAAGTAATCACAGAATCTAAACTGTCGTCGTCCGTAATATAAGTATATAAGCAAGATATAAACACGGGTTTATTAGAGGTTTTTATACATCTACTCAGCTAACTGAAACCATTCATTATTTGTCAGTAGCAATTATTAATGGTGACCAAACTGACTCAATTTCTTGAGGATTTCAACAAAGCATTTGACCAAGTTTCCCACAAAAAGTTACTTTATAAATCAAATGAAGGCTTCAAAAATACACAATTGTTAACCTTGTTGTCAGAACGACTTTCAGTAGATTCTGGCGTCCCATAGAGATGCGTGCTTGGGCCGTTTTATTTGTCACATTCATTAATGACAAATTAACAGATTTTTCAGTTAAAATTAAATTCTATGCCGATGATGTTGCTGTTGCTCGGAGATCAAAAGTTCTGACCCGAGAAACGCTGAATCAGGACTTCCAGAATATTATTGAATGATGTAAATTCTCGCAAATGTAAACCAGTTTCGAAAACATTTTGATGACGATTACTCTGTAACGAAAACATTTAAAGTTTACATTCTCTGCAAATAATCTGCTCCTTGATCAAAGAATTCACGTTATATTTAGGACATTGGATGAATAACAGCCTTCATTGGTCAAAGCGCATTGACCCTGTTGCAGTAACCCAAACCGAAAACTGTTCTTTCTTCGGAGCGCCTTAAAATTATCAACCCTTGCTCTTGGGTTGCTAGCCTATAAAACTGTTGTCTAACCACTACTGGACTATGCTTCTATAATCTGTGACTCTTTGACTAAAACTGATATTGACGAAACAGAGAAAATACAAGCAAAATTTATGTCCGCTTTACATATGACAGTGTGGGGCGTTCTTCAGTAACAGCTCTTTCGGCCAAGGCTGATTTACCTGCCGTGTCCCAGAGTAATCGCTGTGCCCGCATTAATTTTGTAGCCGCTAATTTATGGGCATTACAACACTGACACATCAAAAGCAATTTCTTTGTTATCCGGATATGCCAACAGCAAAGGTATAACTTAAGTTACTACATTTCGAACGTGCATTAATTGCGTCAAGTACTTCTTTCCGAGAGTTGTCAATGATTGGAACAGTCTAACTAATGATGAAGTTCTTCAATCAAGTGTCGACTCTTTTGTTTCTAAACTATTGTGCTGAAACCGTGTTCTTTCTTTTGTATGCTGTGATTTGCGTCTGTATTTCATACGTGCCAGCTTTTTTGATTTTATCGTAAAATGCTCGTTTTCGAGAGCTTGGTTACGATTGTGGCATTGATGCCAATCATTTTACGACTTCTCATTTGAACCCTATGTATGGTTGAACTGATCTCAACAGAATACAAATATGAAGTCGTCGAGCGATGTTTCAGACGCTTACTTTTCGGACTCGCTAGAATATTCCGACCTACTGGCAGCAGCGCCGCCCCTAAAATGGCAAGGGAAATTTTGGCTGCCATTACATGGATATTTCACGAATAAAAATTATGAGCATTTCCGTTTTTCTGTGATGCAGATAATTTTTATGCAAAGTTTGTTATGTGTGTTTTCGAAGGAAGTTGAAAACCGATTTTTTGTTGTTGTTGTTGTTGTTGTTGTTCGGCCTTGCTCATCCCGTCGTCTACGACGCACTCACCCGTTTTACGTAAATTGTGTCCCAACAAATAGCAATCGGATACTTTTTATGCGGTCCTCCAATATGCAATGCCGAAGCAAAAAACTTAAATGTATCGGTGCTGGTTTGCCAACCGCAGTGATCGCTGTCTTGAGCAACGCCATGGGCGTCATACAGAAGGCTAACGACGACATAGCATGGTGATTTCAGGTCTACGAGATTTGAAATGCATGAGAACGATGCCGGCGGTTGAGGCGAATATTTTATAACGATTGGTGCTTAGATGTTTCGGGGTTGCACTAGGTTGACCGTACACAAGCACTCTTGTGTTTTAGTTCTTATATGCGAAGCGATCAGATAGTGAGAAGATTTTCCAATTCATTGCGACAATTCAGAGACGCCGCTGCTCTTTGTTGAATGAAAATCTATACAGCCAAAATAGTTCATAACGCGCTCACACACCGCGGCTGACGATGCACGTCACATGTTTGCGCAGCCAAGAGAAATTTTCGCATACTACAGGCACCGCTGCACCTAAAGGCTACACAGTGTTTCTTCAACGACCTCGTAATAACTGAGATAATGTAAATTTCAAAGAGAATGACCTATAACCTCTCCAAACAGTTCCGCAGCACACGACAACACACTCAAGCTGCGCACAAGATGACTCGCACAAGCGAGAGGAGAAAGGGCTCGCATCGCCTCACGATATATAGTCTATATATTGTAATCATTTACTGAAGTCAACTTCCGTGAACATTAAGCTCTCGTAAACTCTAACCTTCAGAATGTTGATTGCTGGTGCCGCCAGTGGAGCATGTAGCTTAATACTGGCAAAACGGTTTGCAGGCACGTAAGTAAGAGAAAGAAAAAAACACATCCCCCATTGTTTACTTACGATCATTCAGCACAGTCCTTATCTGAAGTCGAGGAATATAAATGCTTTGGTGTCACTATAACACGTAAGTGTAGCTGGATGAAGGACACTTCTGCCACATGTTCTTCTTAAGAAAGAGAGTACAATGTTTATTTCCAAAATTTGGAAATATTGGTTACACCCTTTCGCTCATGCGCTGGAGGTTACCTTGGTCCCGTGTACGGTGGCGGCCTCCAGCGCAGCGTTGATGATATTCAATTGGGTTTTCAGGTCTCAGCTACAGCCATGGTGGTCTCCCAGTCATTTTCTTTCTTGATATTTAATGCAAGCTTTTTCTTGGGGCATTGCCAAATTATGTGGAAGAGATCTGCGATGCCACCGCAAAGGTTGCAGTGGGGATCGTAGATATCTTGATATATTCCGTGCATAGAGGCTGGCGTTGGAAACGTGCGCGTTTGCAGTCTCCATCATACCGATTCCCATTTTTAAAATCTAATTCTTTATGTCCTTGTGGATATTTTTGTCTACCGAGTTTGTAGTGCTCGGTGATTTCGCTGTAGCTGAGTAGCCGTTCTGCCGGGTTTTCGCCCACTTCCATCTTCGTCTTCGCTTAGTCCTCTAACCCGGTATGTGAGTCCTTGGGCGAGGGCGTCGGCTGATTCGTTGCCGGGAAGACATGAATGTGCGGGGACCCATTTAAGAACATTTCTAACAATTTGGGGTATTGAATATAGCAGTGTAAGTGCCTTTTTGGACATTATGCCGCTTGCGAAATTAATAATCGCTGTCTTTCATTCCCTGATAATTGTTCTCTCACCTTCTACGTTGAGGGCTAGGGCTATTGCGCATTCCTCCGCCTCTTCTATGGAATCGCAAGGAATGGTGGCGGTGATTTGGGTGTCCTCGGGCAAATTGGTGGCTACTGCCCCTGCGGCTTTCCTGCCATTGTACCAGGCAGCGTCCGCGAATATCATCTTTGTATGTTCTGTGAAGTGATTTTGCTCGTCCTCTTCTTCTTTCCGGGTGATATGTCGGATGCATGTTTTAAGGGAGTGGGGGAATGATGAGTCTGTCTCTGATTTCATTCGGGATGATGACACATTCACCCCTCCCTGCTACGGGCAGGTTGATCTTTAGATTCTCCAGGATGTATGTACCTGTGTCGCACTGTTTTAGTCTTGCGTATTCAGCTGTGGCATGGGCTTCCATGAGCTCTTCTAAATCACTGTGTAATCCCAGAGCCAGTACTCTTTCCATGCTGGTGGTTACCGGTAGGCTAAGGCCTTCCTTATAGAGTTTTGGGATGAATGCATTCATCTTGTTTATCTCATTTTTGTGCCATTTGATGTACGAAGCTTGGTAAAGTATTCGGCTGATTGCGAAAGACTGGATCAGCCTCAATGCGTTGCTCTTTTTCATGCCCAGATGTTTATTTGTCCCCCTCGTAAGCATTCTTGTGATTTGTGTCGTTTTCGCTTCAATTTTCGTGATGATTTTCTTGTTGTGGCCCTTTTCCGCAACGTGTAGACCCAAAACCCGGATTTCGTTAACTGCGGGTATTTTGCCTTCGCCAATATTAATTTGTATATCCGGTCTGTCTTTGTGACACTTCCGTCCCCAAGAAGTGGGTGCATAAAAGAGAAGTTCTGATTTTTCTGGAGAGCATGCCAGGCCTTTAGTTTTGGCGCGGCGTTCTTCCGTGGTTGCCGCTTTTTGCAGCGTGGCCTCGGTCTCTCCGTCGCTGCATTTTGCTACCCAACAGATGGTGTCGTCGGCATACAGACTGTAGTTTAGGTCGGTTAACTGATCTAATTATTTTGTCAGGCTAATCATAACTGTGTTGAATAAGAAGGGGGAGAGTACAGCCCCTTGTGGCGTTCCTCTCGCTCCCAGCTCTACTTCCTCAGCGTGGAAGCATCCCAGGTTTAGGGTTGCCGTTCTTTCTTTGAGGAAGTCACTGATGTACTCGAAGATTCCCTCATCGAGACCTATGTCTTGAATGCCCTCGAGTAAAGCCGCATGCGTGACATTATCGAAGGCTTTCTTTAGGTCTAATCCCATTATGGGCTTTTGTGTCCGTTGTGTTGGTTCCTGGGTATAATTGTTGTTTTAGCTGCAGCAGCACATCTTGTGTAGAGAGCTTTAGTCTGAAACCTAGCGTGGTGTGTTGGTACAGTTCCTTTTGCTCCATGTGCTTATTGATCCTGGTGATGGTCACGCGCTCCATCAACTTCCCTGTACACGAGGTTAAGAAGATGGGTCTTAACTTATCCAATGATAGTTTCTTACCGGGTTTGGGGATGAATACTACTTTGGCTTTCTTCCAATCGTGTGGTATGCCCCCTCCTTCCCAGCAATCATTCATGTAGTTTGTGAGCGCTGTAATGGAGCCGTCATTCAAATTTCTTAGCATTTAGTTCATCACACCATCTTCCCCGGGCTCGGACTTTGGGTTGAGTTTCGAGATCCCCTATCTCAGTTCCGCTTCGGTGAAAGGGGAGTTCAACTCTTCGTTCAGAGTCCCCCGATATTTTGTAGGGGGCTCTTGTTCGGTTTCTTAACCTATTTTTTCATTTAGCTTTTCTATATTTCTCTCACAGTTGATGTTGGTTTACTGTATGAGTTTCATGCCGCTCTGTTTCCTTGCCCCTTTTGTCTCTTCGGGGTCTAGGAGGTACCTGAGTATGTTACACGTTCTGGGCGTGCTAAACTTCTTACCCATCTCGGTACATAGGCTGTCCCATTGTGTTTGATCAACCTGCGTGGGTATTCCTCTCCCTTTTTGTCTAACTCCCTGACTTTTTTCTTTAATTCCTTAGTAAATTTCAGCATTATCCATCTGCGGTTGAAGCTTTCTCTTGCCTCCCACAGATGTATGAGTTTGCGATCTACCCAGTTATTCGGGATGTCTTCTGGCACTCTGCTGCTAGCTTCTCTCGCGTGTCCTTTGAGCGCCTCCAGCAAGGTGATAATATTGTTAATCACCTCGCAGCCCTCTGCTCCTCTTTTTTCTCTGAAGAGGTCTCAGTCGGTGTGCCATTTTCTTTGTATCCTTTTTTTATTTTCTGTTGCGCCGCCACCGTTTCGATTTTAGAACTGTCACTACCCAGCGTTCTTTGTGTATTGGTCTATTTAGTCATTTTCGTATTTCTTGTCAACGTGAGGTCGGGGTTGGTGTCTCGACAGACACTGTTTCCTTCTCTCGTCGGGGTTTCGAGGTTGTTAATTAATATCAGTTGGCATTGCTGCATCGCATTCCAAAGATTTTGCCCTTTTCTGCTGTCGTATTTGTATCCGCACGTCCCGTGGTGCGCATCGAAGTCTCCCACGACCACCAATGGGGAGGCAGGGGCCGTGTTCACCACTTTGCGGAGGAGGACACCCAAGATGGCATTGCTTTTTGGATGGTTGTACACGTTTACAATAAAGAGACTGTCTTCTCTCTTGTCCCGAGGGACGAGTTCGAGAAAGACGTTCTCCGTCTGGTTACAGTCGAGGTCATGTTCAATAGCCGCAACCTCTCTGGTTACTAACGTTGCGAGAACCGGCAGTTTGGCTACCCCGCCGGTTTCTTGTAAAGCTATTATATCTGGCTTTTCTTCTTTCCCCATACAATTAGGCGTGATTTGTAGGCTCCCGCTTTTCCCGCGGAACCCTCTACAGTTCCCTTGCCATATCCATATGAATTTGTCTTCATCCATGTTAACTAAAAGCTTTGGGGATATGTGCTGCCTCCAGCACACCTAGTCTTTTTCTTACGTCTGCAAGATTATTGAACATGGCGTCCATGGCGTCTTTTAGATCGGTTGTTGTGCTGCGTAGCGATTGTTCCTGTGCCTGCTTCAACTGCTGTGTGGCTTCCCTGTATTTTTGCATCTCCCCTTTGATTATATGTAGAACCGACGACATTAGAGCTGACGTTACTTGTGACGAGCTCTCATTCACCTGGGTGTCGCAAACGTCGTCGGCGTCAACAGTTGTTTGTGCCGCTCTTAGGCAGTTTGCCCCCTGACCTTTGCGTGCTGGAGTCTGTTCTGCTGAGCAGACCATAAATACGATCGCTTTGGTGCAAACAAGGAAGGACGGAAGGGAACAAGAGTAATATGAACACTGGATTAACCCAGCAACATGTACTTCTGGATTACATTTCTTCTACAGCGGTCCCTATTATTAACGTGGCATTGCCCTTGTTCCCTTCCGTCCTTCCTTGTTTGCGCCAAAGCGATCATATTTATGGTCTACTCAGCAATATGAACCGACTGTCCCAGCAACATGTACTTCTGGAGTCTATTTTCCCGCACAAAAAGCATTAATGGCGGCCGTTAATTTACGGACCTCTTCCTGCAGTTCCATGTTAGCTGCTCTTAGCTCATTGTTTTCATTGCCTATTCTTTCTAGCATCGCTTTCATCGTGCTGTACTCAATGTTATTGCCTTTATTTTGCCCCTTTTTCTGATTTTTATCGCTGCAGACCACCGCGGCGTAGCTCACGTTTGATCCGGCGGTGTTGTTCTGTTTTCCGGGTGGTATCTTCCTCTCTCGGGGTCCTGGACTTTTAGTTCTTGAGCTCGATCTCGTACGGGACATGGTTCTAGTATTGAAGCGGCCCCTCCGATCCCTGGATGGTGGATGGTATTCTGTTCATGTGAGTGGTGCGAGTGTTCTCGTACTGGCTCTCAAACTGTTGCACGAGTTTCCGTTGGAGGCGTCGTCTTCTTACCAAATATGACGTTTTGAATCTTCATTTGCCGTCTTTGTCGCCGGTCAAGTGATCTTTTCCGCAGAGGAAACACTCCCTCTTACGATTGTGATCCGGTGCGGGTTTGTCTGTCCCGCAACCACGACATATCTTGTTGCTTGGGTCGGGGCAGACGTCGGCTCGGTGCCCAACTCTGCCACATTCGTAGCAAATGTCTATGTGTTTCTTGTACAGATAACACTGTTGAAGCGTGCCACCGAAGCGGACCAGTCGGGGCACCTTGAATCCCGAAAAGAGAACGATCACGTACTTCGTGCTCCCCATGCGTTTGGTGGCTACCACGATGGGGTTCTTGTTGATGATCAGATCATTTACGTGTCGTTGCGTATATCCGAGCGCAGTGCCCTTGCCCATCCCCTTGAAGGTGTTCTCAGGAGCTGACTGGCATGCGCTGATTTCCTGGAGCTTTGCCCCTATTGCTAGGGGCTTCAGGGCTGCTATCTTTGTAGCTGTCTCCTCACTTGAGGTGCTGTATATTATAATGTTCTGTTTTGGGTTCAGAACGACCGTTTCTAGATTTTGTGTGTCCCAGTCTATATATATATATATATATATATATATATATATATATATATATATATATATATATATATATATATATATGTATATATATATATATATATATATTGGCTGCGATACACATCTCTCTTGCGCTCGTGGCCATCCTGCGGCAGGTTGGGCCCCCTGCTTTGCTTGGCTATATGCTTGATACTGCCCGCAAGCTTGGATTTAAAAAGGGAGTGTTTCTTATCTGCGAAATCCACAGTTTTTGGCCCGGCGGAGTCCTTCTTGCTTGGCTTTTCGGCATCTGACGTACTGTCTGCAACCCGTTTTATGTGGTCACTTCACTGGGGCCAATGTTTCCACCACACCTCAATTATCCGAAAAGTCCAGACTGTTGGCGTTCACGGCTCTGAAAAACAGTCGAATCTGTAGTAGACGACGGTCAAGGAGCTCCCGCTGCCGCCGCAGCCACCGGGGAGCCGGCGCAGCTGCTGTAGTCTTGGCGAGGGTTAGCGGCGTCTCCACTTGGCGGAATCCCTTTTTTCCTGGCGGAAAAGAGTGATTCCGGCCCAAAAAATGGGCTCACCAGGATAAATTCAGTATCGACGGGTAGCTGGTCACTTGGTCTCTCTGATGGGGCAAAAATAACCACTGAATTCGAAGGTTTTCCGGCCGCAACTATTCTTGGAAGCTGGAACCAAGGTTCCACGCGTCCGCACTCTCCGACGCCTGTAGCGTCTCTTTGTTCTTTGTCATTCGAAAAACTTTGCCTGCTCAGACAGAAATTAAAGCGCATCCCCCCCCTGCTGCCCTCCCAGGAAAGTAAACTTTACTGCTCTATAATAAGGTGCAAACTTGAACATGCAGCGATTATATGAAACCCGTGCAGGAAAGAGAACATTGACGCCTTAGAAAAAGATCAGCGAAAAGTAGTTTGTTTTATATGACCCAAATATCGCTCACTATAGACTACCCCACTAACTTAATGAATACACAATCTATTCGAATACTGCAGTTGCGAAAAAAAATTCGAAGCTTTATCTTTTTGCTTGCTAATAACCAGTTGTCCCTCAATCCCCGGCAATACATCCAACCACTTACAGGGCTGAGGTTAAACAGCGCGAAAAAGACAAGGACACAAGGAAACAAATACCACAGACAAGAGCTTGTCTGTGGTATTTCACACACACACACACACACACACACACACACACACACACACACACACACACACACACACACACACACACACACACACGCACACACGCACACACGCACACACGCACACGCACACACACACACGCACACACACACACACACACACACACACACATATATATATATATATATATATATATATATATATATATATATATATATATATATATATATATATATATGTCAAAGCGCTTGTCTGTGGCATTTGTTTCCTTGTGTCCTTGTCTATTTCGCGCTGCTTGACCTCAGTTCTAACTATGAACCACCAACTAGCCCTCATCAAGATCTTACTTACAGGGCGATGGACAAGACACTGATACACTCCGTCATTAAACCCATACTTCGCTAGGACAAACACTGTCAAAAGTTCCTTGTTTCTGCGCGCAATTTCTTTAACGGAACGCGTTACCCTTATCATTTCTTAGGAGTAGTGACTCCTGCGTTGACATGTTGACTCCTTAGAAAGCTACACTTGATAGTTCTATTTGTCCGGCTTTTTTTTATCTTTTTGCTTTAGTGCTGTGTCTCCGCCGCTATTTTTGGCAGTTTCTGCTGTTGTATTAGGGAGTTGCATTTTGTGTATAGCTGTTTTTTCTTCTTCGCTATGTTCCTATGTCATTCGTTTCTTTTGTACTTTTCTGCACATCTTGAATGTCCTTTTGTACCTGCGCCCCTCCTGCATGGGGCCCTAAACGGGCCTGCGGCATTATATAAATAAATAAAATAAATAAAGATATGGTTCACCCACTTGATGGACGCTGAAACATGCCGTATAACTGCAGATCCTGCTCTTCAAAGCTGTAGTTGCATCCAACACACATAATAATAAAGTTTTACAGAGACAGTCCATCAAGAACAGAACGCCATACGTCGATTTCACTATGCAGGAATAAAAAGTGAGGGCATTCGATATTCAGACGCCAATAGAATAAGACTTTACTTGTAATGTTGTGAGCTCCCACGAATCATCATCATCATCTTTTATTGGACCCTTAAGGACCCTTTACAGGGTATTACATAAGGGGGGGGGGAGTCATAGATATGCATAAGTCAAAGATGTTACATCAAGAATGAATTGAAATAACACAGGTTAAGTAATGCAGCAAAACAAAATAGGAGTGCAGGCGACTTCAAATGCAACAACACTTGGAATGAAAAGAGAAATCGTTCAATTGTAGTTTCCAAAATGTGAAAGCAACCGCTCTTTAAATTCTTAAGGATCATGCTCCCTGGCAATAGCATCTGGGAGTGCATTCCATTCCTGGATTGCTGTGGGTAAAAATGATTTATTGAAGGCAGAAGTTGGGATCCATACAGGCGTTGTAAACTGAGTGAATTGAACAGGCGTCGTGACGAACGTGCTGGTGGTAGAAGAAGTGATTCGCGCAGATGTTGAAAATGGTAATACAACTTGTGGAATAAGCATAGACGTGCTATCTTGCGCCTATAGACTAATGTGGGTAAATTGAGCGATGACTTAATACTACTGATACTAGTTTTGTAGTCATATTTTGAAGATATGAATCGAGCAGCACGGTTCTGGATCAATTTTATTGCATTGATTAAATATGTTTGATGTGGGCACCAAATCGCGGAAGCGTATTCAAGTTTTGTTCGAACAAAAGTTTCGTATGCCAGTTTACGTACGGAAGGGGGTGACAACGATAATGTTCTTCTGATGAAGCCTAGTGTTTTAGAGCTGTCGGCGATCAGTTTCGTGATGTGTTCCGACCAGTTGAGATTGCTAGCGATTAGGATACCGAGCTAGCGATACGTTTGTACTTGCGAGATGTTGACTGTGCGTAATGAGTACTCATGGGTGATGTTAGTTTGCTTGCGGGAAATTTGAATAAATTTGCATTTAGAAATGTTAAGCCGCATCAACCATTTTGTACACCAGTTATCTACTAAATGCAGGTCGTTCTGAAGAAGGGCCTGGTCAGACTCAGTAGCAATTCGACGATAAAGGACACAGTCGTCTGCGAAGAGGCGTATGGATGATGAAATACCACAAGGGATGCCATTAATGTAGATAAGAAAGAGAAGGGGACCAAGGACTGATCCTTGTGGAACTCCAGAAAATACCTTGCTTGAGGCTGAAGAACATCCACCTATAACGGTGTACTGAAGGCGGTCGGTGAGGAAGCATTTAATCCAGGCTAGCATTTGCCGGTGTAGGCTGAGAGAAGAGTTCGCAGATTAGTCGTAGATGAGGAACACGATCGAATGCCTTTGAGAAGTCTAAGAATATTACATCAGTTTGAAATAACTTAGAAAATAATGACAAGGCGACATCAGTTTGAAATACCATAGAAAATAATGACAAGGTAGAAACGAATCCTTGTTGTGATCACAACTTGCCTATTTCATCCACAGCAGACGGCTTAGCGCAGACTGCAAGGATCTGGGTCGGGGCTCCTCTGCACCCTTCTGTGTATCCTCCCATCCCCTACTCCATGCTTATTGTTTTAGTTACAGCGGCATGCAAAATGAACACAAATAAGGGGAAGAAAATAAAGTAAAGGTTGCTTTGGTGGCAACGCTGACGCATGACCTTGACATCGCCAGGCTTCATGCCTCACAGTGCATGTACACCGTGATTTTTTTTCCTAAAAAAAAAGCAAAAGTATGCAATTTGGCTAACACATCCTTTATGGTTTCTGTTTCACGCTTTTTTTCTGTGGTCTCAGTAGCGTTTTCTGTTGATGGGCCTTTCCCGTCTATAAAAAAAAAAGAGGTTTTATAGTTTCCTCCCCTACGGGAGTAACCTTTACTCCCTCCATGATAGCAGCTTTCAATGAGTACGGAATAGTAAAAGGCTGGGATGCGGTTGTAATAGATCATGCAAGTACAGATAAGCGTGCTATGGCAGACTTATCACATGCAACAAGACACTTGGCACTATACGCGACACATACAAGCATCAACTCCACCGGTATACTATATAGCTAAGCTCTGTGTGCCACGACTCACCTGGAGAGCAAGTCTTAGTTCTTATAGTGGGCAATCGTACACTATCAGAACTAAGAGCTTTATGTCAGTGCTCCAAAAGAACATCCGCGCTGAAGGCCTTGCTCGCATTACGAAGGTTCCTGCGGTCTACGGGCCTTCACGACATGCTTTAAAGGGCCCCTCACCAGGCCCCATAGCAAATTTTGGTTATACGCTGGAAGTTGTTATGGGTCTTCTAGGGAGCGTTCTGCCGCAAAAAGTTTTCAAATCGCCTAATTAATAGCCGAGATAGAAATATTTCAGTGCCGCGAACCCATGTTTTCAGCAGGCGAGCTCCACTGCCAAGCATGACACTTTCTCCACTCGACCCATCTAGCCTCTGCAAGCGAAATTCCTTCCCTGCGTTCTCCCATACCGGAACTCGAGGATCGCGTGACGCATACGTCATGGGCCCCGCCTTCACATTTTTTCTCCTCGCTTTTTTATTATCTTTTTTTTTTTTTGCGGCGCTGCGCACAAGGACACATGACTAGCGGTATAATTCAGTGCTACACGAATACTGAGGCAGAACAAGCGGATCACAGAGTATGGTCACGCGCTGGAACACGGTAGAAAATGGCATAATTTCGGTACCTGCGCACGTGACTGCACGACCGTGGGAACAAGTAGACGAAGCGGAAGTACATCTCTCTTGCTTCGGTGTGAAGTAAAACAAGAAACATGCAGACATTCCGTTTGTATGTTCTATTATTTCTATAAGCTTCAGACAGATAACGCAAATAACAGATGTTGCCTTGAATAATTCTCGAAGTCACGTGTCACCACGAGCGACGTCACACTGCGGACACGAGTGCGTAGGCGCACAGCACGAGTACGTCACCGTCCGGCTTCGAGCGCGATCGCCGCGAGGGAACGGGAAAACGGCGTTTGGATTAAAATTTCCGACCTTTCCGCGGCGAGTAGCCATGTAATTGTTTGCAAACACGATTTCACATTTCCGGCAGCGCCCTGAAGGCATAATTGCAGGGGCATGCAAACGTACAGCTTTCAAAGATAGTCATGCAGCATGCGGCATGGGCTCAACCTCTGGTAAAAGATGGAAAGAAATGAGAAGGATCGTCCAATGTGAAATCACATCAGTCAATGTAAAGAGATAAGGAAAGCGAAATACGGAAAGCGGGTAACAGTAGCCAAGTGCATTAGGTGCATCAGATTTTCGACCATAGCGTCCATAACTTTACCTCGGACTGGCATTCTATTACAGGGTGAGGCAGTTTGTTCCACTCATTGATGGCATGCAGAAAAAGAGAACGTTTGAAAGCATCAGTAAACACTTCGTTTCACGGATCTTCCACTCGTGGTCGCATCTTCTTAATACAAATGGAGTGGGAGCAAATATATTGTAGAGTTAATGGCAATTTTATTGAAGTAAAGCCGGTAGAGAGGTTATAGCTTAAGTCGCAAACGGCGCTTTCCCAGTGAGTCCCAGATCAACTCCTGCTTGATGCAGCTACTGTGGACATTAACACAATATTTGTTTGTGACAAATTGCGCTGCACGATTGTGAATACGCTCCAGCATAGCACAATGGGCTACGATTTGAGGGTGCCAGACTGCGCAGGCGAACTCCATAATAAGTCTGATGTTTGTGAAATACAAAATTTCCTTAACCTTGTGAGGAACATCTCTAAAATCCCTCATTAAAAAGTTCAACACTCTTGCTGCCTTTGATGATGTATATTCCGGATATATATAACGGTCTCCTGCAGCTCAAAATGGCCATACCTGGTGAGGGGCCCTTTAAGAATGCCGCCCCGTATACCACTCTATAGCGTACGCGGTTTGTTTGTGCTCGTCTCTCTTTCTGTCTATCTCTATCTCCGCCTTCAACTCTTTTTCTACTCTTTTTCTCTTTTTATTCCCCTACTTCTTGCCTCCGTGCAGGGTAGCCAACCGGAACTACCTCTGGTTAACCTCCCTGACTTTCTATGCATCCTTTTCTCTCTCTCAGAAATTTTTACAATTGGCTCGCGCATGTGAGATCTACCTGCCTATACTTGCGTGACTGGTGAAGCTGCACACAAACTTTAACTGAGGATAGTAAAGAGACGAAGAAACCTCACTTTTCTCGCAGTATTGATGACAACTTCATGTTTCAATCTCCGTATTTCAGCATAAAAAACAAAAAAGGAACAATAACTTTTAAATAACGTAATATCAGCTTTTTTTCGTTCAAAAATTTTCTGTAGTAAAACATAATTTTTTTTAGTCTTTCTTGTTTCACGTTGACTTATTGCTGCACGCCGATCACCGCATTTGCTCTTGGTTAAATTTGCTTTCACTAACCCCTCTCAGTTAAAACCACCAAGATTCCAGGAAATTAGTAAGGTTGCATTTTTTTGTGTTCTGGCTTGAACGGGAAACATTGCACCATAAATTTAACATGTATACAAGAACAGGACCTGAAATGCACGTCGTCAGAGTGTTCAGTTCTGCCTCAATTTGATGCTATTACCAGAGTCCTTTGAAAGGTATTAAATGACTCTACTATTATGCTAGAAAAGAAAAGCTATTGAAAAAGAAATTCTACTCTTTCTCCCATCATCAATAAGCATAAGGGTTCGTTAAACCCTGACAGCTTGTTTCTGTGTGATGACCTACTAAATTCGCGAGCAACAGCGTGTCATTTTTTTTAGCTTTCAATATGTGTTTAAGAGCAGAAGCATCTTTCTAGTGGGATCGCCATTTAAGTAGCGCATGTTAACGCGCTTTATTCCTTCGGGAAGCAGCGTTATTGCGTCATTGGTTTGTATCCTCTCTCTGCACAACACACGTAACCTCAAAGTGAATACACAAGTACATCGAAACCTATTTCCACTAATCTCGCTTCACATGAATGGAGGCTCATCGTGGCTGCTTCAGCGCGATCTTGAAAACCCGTTAATCCCGAAGAATTAAATTAGCAAAATCTCGCCTGCTCTGCGTGGAAGAAAGAGGACTGAGTGCGAGTAAATGTAGAAACAGTTACTCGCGCATGCGGCGATGTGCGTACCGCGCGCCGTATGCGCGAGGACGGCGATGTGCGCTCAGTGAGAGTCGGATGGCGCCACTCGTGGAGCGAACGAGGCTCGCTTAAGCAGCGCGTGAGGCCATTACGCCAACGAAGAACACCAAGCTATCTGCAGAGCCACGGATCAGAATAAGAGTGGATCGGTGCTTATGAAAAACTGGCACGGCGCGGCCAAGGATGGAAATGGGGCGAGCAGAAAAATGGGATTTCGCCGTGATAAATGGCCCTGGCGGGGAAGAGCGCCGGGTCGCGTCAGATCGGGCCGAGGACGCGTGCAGCTCATTTGGAAGAAACCCGCGCAACGCTGGGAGCCCTTGGAGATTTACTCGCTGCCTTCCTCCGGGCCCGTGCAGCCGCGGCTCCCGAATAATCGATCGAATTATTCGTCTTCATCGCGTCCCATTTGCATAGAGAGCGTCGTGGCGCGTTATGGCTGCTCGTGCACGGAGAGAGATACCCGCTTCTTCGTGTTGCAGCGCGCGTGTAGAAGGGCGCACGGGTGTATAGAGCAGCGGTGCCGCCCCGCCGCCGCCTTGCAGGAGAAGGTTCGCCGGGGCGCGCCAACGAGCCGACGACCGCCCTTGACGGTGCTGTCGGGGCCTGTCACGGAGCCACCCCTTCGATCGGGAGGTCTGCTTCACCTGAGGCTCGTCGGCATGCATCGCGTCCTCCATCCTGCAGCGCGTGCAGTGCACAGGAAAGTGGGACGAGAACTTCGCGCAGCTGTGCGCGGCGCTCGTTGTTTACAATGCCACTTGATCGACTTCATGTCGTTACGTTGCCGTATTTGCATAAAGTATGGAAGCAGAATCGTGTTCGCTTGTGAGGAAACCAGAGGAGTGGTAAAGATCGACTTGATGAGACAGGCGCCGTTGTTCACTTCATGCCGAGCCCATACAATAAAATGGGTTGTCGGTTGTAACCTTGTAACGCAATGGTGTATACATAGCGCGCAGAAAACGTTCTGCTTTTTACGTGGCATTGGCAGAAGGTCACGATACGCAAGACGCACTCCTCCTAATTATGGTGTAGAATGCCAGATGAGAGTGTGGGGTCTTGGAATTTGGAAAAGGAAAAAAGAGAAGGTGAGCCGGCGCTATTCCTAACTTTGTTCCGTCGCGCACGCTGGCAGACGCCGCAACCGCTGACTAGCCGCCTATATAGCCGATGCAGTATTCGGTGCACGCGTGTACAGGGCTACAGAATGCTGTAGAGGTAGCGCCAAGTAGGAAATGCGTATTAAGCGTGTAAAAATGCTAAATAAATCAGAGTCGCTCACCATGATGCCTGTAGCACGCGCCTTATAATGCAAGAAAGCTAAAACGTTATTTTTGATTGATTGATTGATTGATTGATTGATTGATTGATTGATTGATTGATTGATTGGTTGATTGATTGATTGATTGATTGATTGAGTGAGTGAGTGAGTGAGTGAGTGAGTGAGTGAGTGAGTGAGTGAGTGAGTGAGTGAGTGAGTGAGTGAGTGAGTGAGTGAGCTTCAAGTCTCAAAGAACAACAAGTACGTTTGGATACACGGTAATGGAGGGCTTAGGAATAATTTATATTGACCGGAGCACTGTGACGCGCATTTAATGTTCAATGCGCGCGCCTTTTTACATCCGGCCCCCATCGGAATGCGGCTGCCGCGGCCAAGAATCCAGCCCGCGAACTCGTGCTCAGTAACTCAACAACTTGCCACTGAACTATACTGCAGCGGGTTTCTTTAATGCGAATCATTGCGGTATGTTCCTCTGTCTCGCCTCGTTTGGGGCCTATTCAACACATATACACACAAAAGAAATTCGACAGAACCCATCTCACGATGACTGTCAACGTCTTGTTTAGTAAGAAATCAATATAGCGACACACCGTATATTGCCACCGTCGAAACGAGTTATGTATGAGGCGTGTATTGCAGCGGGACTCCTTCTTTCGTGCTTCCCTAAGGACACTCGGCGCCATCTCGGACTCGGAATCACTCAGTTATAGTGTACGCGCTTTGTTCGTGCTTGTCTCTTTTTCTCTCTATCTCGCCCTTAAACTCTCTTTCTCTTTTTATGCCCCTTAGCCCTTCCCCTCGTGCAGGGTAGCCAACCGGAACTACCTCTGGTTTACCTCCCTGCCTTTCTCTGCATTCTTTTCTCTCTCTCTCTACTCCCAGAAAGGTCTTCTTTACACAGAGATCTGACTCCCTCAAACTTTCTCTTGAATTGAATGTATCAATGACGAAAAATTCTTTCATACCGGGCTAATATATAGGGAATGCAGAGAGATTACAAACGCTAATAATTTAGAAAAGAGTAGGCATGACAGTCGCTAATATACAATACATTTCCTCATTTCTTGTTCAACAATGTCTTGTATAAGAACCAACTAAGTATGACGCTCGACCTTAGCAGTCCTGGATTTGTTTCGCCTAACCATAAAACGTGCAAAAGGGATCTTTAAAGAATATTCAAATTCCTATTTGTTTGTGCGTACGTACATGCATGCGGTGTGCACACTTTTGTTTCTGTGGCACATGTGCATTTTTTACCGTTCGGGATAAATCACAGTCCTTCCTTTCTAGCATTGTAATAAATGAAGGCTTGCCTCGTAAACAAAGCTCTTCCCTGCTGGAATTGTGCGCAAGGAAGCTTGGCTATACGAAATGGCACTTATCCACGATATACGATATAGAACCGCAGGAGGTCCAGCTCGGTGTAATGCTCTTTGAGGTGTCGGACATGACGATAGGCAGTGAAAATTTCTTAGGCCCTCTATGGTCCACGATATCAACCGTATATAGTTTCATCTATGACACAATACATGTACCATAAGTACAGATGCGCGATTCCAGCAGTGACACTGCTGAAAACTATATTTGCTTTCAATCGCGCTGAACGCGAGTGTCAAACACGGAGTATGGAATAGACTTAAAGGGGAGCGTCACGTGATCAACTTGAAGTATAGTCATAAAAATATAAAAAAAGGCTCATGGGAAATAGGCCCTCAACCCGTGATGTAAACGCAATATTTTTTATCCGCTGAGCGCGGGGAATGGAGAGCGCGCGACGAAGACGCCCCTAAAACCTACCACGTACAACAGTGTTTGAAAAAAGCCCAATAACCGGGCAGGGCCTACTCCTGAAGACTCATTGCATAGATTGGCTCTGGAGAGAATGTGGTGGGCATCATAGCAGACTGGCTTGACGAGTGCTGTTCGGCGTCATGCTCCCTGCTCTCTGCATTTTCCGCCTGTCGAGGCACCGCGCGAAAGCTATATCGGCGACGTTCAATCGAACTGTATACGATTCACGAGAGCAATGCTGAAAGTCCGCCTCACCTTGTTTTTGTCGAAGGTTGCGCTGGACACTGAGCATTTGGAACGACCGGTCGCTCCACAGAGGCAACAGTCGCGTCACTCATCATGTGCCACAAGCGTAGTTTAGCAGTACCACCTGCGAATGAGCAGTGCCATGATGCCAAGTCGTGCTGAACGGCGGCCACCACTGCTTCCGCACGAAGGCTCGATCGAGCGCCCACGCCAATCAGCGAAGAGCTCGAACGAACGCTCGACGGCAATGGTAACTGAGCTGACGAAACCTACTAAACTGGAGAAACTCGGGCAGCGTCCAACTTGCTCGCTTCTCGTAACAACTCAGTCTACAGCGCGCCATGTTTGACTTTGGCCACAGGAGAGAAAGGAAATGCTCACACGGCATGCGCTATACTCGCAAGTGGCCAGATGCTTCGCGTTTTGCAGCGATTCCTCCCCCACTTTCCTTCCAAGCCTAACTAATGCCAAGCAGAGGAAATAGATTGAGGCGGGGGGGGGGGGGGAGGGGGAAGCGCGGCGCCAGTGCTTGAGTCGCAGTGGCCCCGCTTTTCGCTACCGCGGTGCTCCGGAAAAGACAGAGGTAAAGGCGCTGAAGCGCGCTCGTGAAGCGGAGGGGGAAATCGCAGTTGCGGCGCAGAGTCGCATATTCCTTTTTTTATGCACTCGTGTGATGTATTCAGTATCATATAGCCATCCCCGCCGTAAATTTAGGTGCGCGCGCGCGCGCGCGCGCGTGCGTGCGTGTGTGTGTGTGTGTGTGTGTGTGTGTGTGTGTGTGTGTGTGTGTGTGTGTGCGTGTGTGCGTGTGTGCGTGTGTGCGTGTGTGCGTGTGCGTGTGCGTGTGCGTGTGCGTGCGCGTGCGCGTGCGCGTGCGCGTGCGCGTGCGCGTGCGCGTGCGTGTGCGTGTGTGTGTGTGTGTGTGTGTGTGTGTGTGTGTGTGTGTGTGTGTGTGTGTGTGTGTGTGTGTGTGTGTGTGTGTGTGTGTGTGCGTGCGTGTGTGTGTGTGCGTGTGCGTGCGTGCGTGTGTGTGTGTGCGTGTGTGTGTGCGCGAGTGCATGTGCGAGTGCATGTGCGCGCGCGCGTGTGTGTGTGTGTGTGTGATGCTCAGGGCTCATTTGGACTCAGTCTCCTAAAGATTTGACTCAACCGGGCTCACTTGTACTCACCAAACTACAGCTCAGCTGCATGGTTGTCGCATTCATGCGCAAGCGGCGCTTAACAACATTAAGTTTCGTTCTTGTTGCCGTGGCGGCAAATCACCCGACGGCGATGTAAAATTTGTAGAAATATGAAATGCCGGTTAAGATTCGAACATGTTGTCAAAGCTGAGTTTTCCTGAGTGCATGCCAGCCGTGGTGGCTCAGAAACTAAGGCTGCTTTTGCGAAGCATGAGGTCAAGTCTTCCATTTATGTCACAGCGGTTGCATATCGGCAGTGAGCAAACTAAAAAAAAAGTCTTTCGTAGTAATCACTGCACTTTGATGGCAGTTAAATAAGCCTACATTAATGCACTGACAAGCTGACGTGAATTCTTTTCCAGCAATAAGTATGTCTGTATGGTTGTGCAGCTGACCATTATTTTTTACATTGCATGCCTATGGATGGCGAACTAGATGGAAAATGGATGTATGTGACTGGGTGCTGTCATGTTTCTAATAAATCACGAGGGCTGTTTTTTATGCCAAATGTTTCTTCAGGCTGATTACGGGGATTTAAAAGCGGAGAATTTGTTGGAATTCATGAATATATACTAAGAAACTACGTCTTAATCTATTAAACTATTCTGCTGTGCTTGTTATTGAGAATCGAGAAGTTCCTCGACTGGCGTTGACATGCGCGAGCTTAAGAATAAAACAAACAAGTTTTGGTTGTACTGTAGACGAGCTCTAGCTATATTATCAACATGTCTTTTTCTTAATCTTGATGTTTCCCTTAGTTCATATGTCGACAAACGCTGTGAGTGCCCAAACATCCTCAAACTCATATTTTTGACCGCTTAATTAGAGCAAGAGAAGGTAAATTCCAGGGTGTTTACTTCGGATAAAGGAGTGTTCTGACCGGTGGTGATCAATGAAATTTAATAATGTGGGAATGACGCCAAAAAGTCGCCGTCACTTCTCGCGTACTCGTTGCCGCTTTCAGTAGCTACAACGTTCAACAGGTTTAGCTATACAGCTAACGCCAACAGCCATTTGTGGGTTCAGTCAGTTAAAGGTAGGCTTCGACGTAAATGCGCTAGAGAGACTTCCTGCCAGCGCACATCAAAGCTTTAGATTTTAAGCCCACCACGCATACGATATGAGTGGCTTTTCCGTATTTCAACAATATGAATCACCTTTTCCTCATTTATTTTCGCATCGTCACCGTACCCTCCTCCATCCTCACCTCACAATGTCTGCCCTCTCTTCCCTCACCCTCACAAATCATCCCGAAGGTGATCGTTACCTTACCCTCACCACGTGAGAGTGAGGGAAGATGAGGGTGAGGAAGACCCTCGTGAGGGTGATCATGTCTGCCCTGCTGTCGATGTACACGTGCTTTATAGCCTCCGTTTTTTTTTTTTGCATATTAGGCGAATAATTGTTCAAGTAACGTATATGCCTTTCTAGTCTAACCATATTTTGACAAGGAGGGCACCAATGTAAAGTTTAAAAGCTAATTATTTTACTGCAGGCTTTACAGACACCTTTCCCACTCTATTGAGAAGGCCCTGCTCTGTAACTTTACCGAAAGGTAGACGTGTATATACAAAGGCACAGGAAACATTACGCCAACCAAATCTCTGTTGTGACAGCACTTAGGCGTTTTAATAAAAAGCAAAGGCATGCAGTCTACTTTCCTCGTGCAGCTAGCACTTTGAGCCGCTATGTGGCCTTGCGCTGTCTCCGGTATTGTTCAGTATCGGCTTATACGTTGTAACGATAGAGGTTTTAACGTGTCTTCACCGGAGCCATCGTATACATAGCCGTCGATCCGCCGTCGTCAGCATGCCGTCGTCGTCGCGGTCATGCAACCGTCGTCGCCGTCAAGCCATTCTCGTGACACGCCGTGGCAGTTCAGTGGCTGTTGCCGTTGTGGAGCTGAGCTCGAGGTCACCGGTTTGATTCCGGCCGTGGCGGCGGCATTCTTTTAAAGGCGGAATTAAAAAAAAAAAAACGCTTGTGTATTTAGATTTAGGTGGCCGTTAAGAGGAAACTCTAGCTCGGGTGCTGCTATCTAAATACATGTAAAAGGAGAATTCGTTTTTCTCGTCAACCACTGCACCAAATTTGACGAGGTTTGTTGCATTTAAAAGAACAACTTAAGATATAGTGACCGTTTGTTTCAAATTCTTGATTTAGGTTGTCAATACTTTCTTAAAAATGATCAAAAATCGCGAATTTTCAGAAAACGTAACTACCAAGTCTACAACTCTGTAACTCAGCAATAAAAAATGACATCGTAATTGTGTGAATTGCATCTAACAGTACATCTAAAGCGGAAAAAATTGACGTGCTACACATGAATCTCAAGAAATTTAGTAATGGGGAAATACAGCTTTTGTAGAACCCTTGCACACAACGTAACAAATTCGCTGAAGATATAAAAAGACATACCAAATTTGTGCGCTTTCAATGATCTAGTGGGTGCCGTTTACAGAACCGCGATATATGTTCTTCATGTATAGCTATCAAAATGTAAACGTAGTGCTTCTTTTTCTTCAAATTTTCGAATTTTCTGAAAATCTCTTTAACATGATTCAGGCTCTAAATCGAAATTCCGCTTCCAACAGTCACTGAATTTAACTTTCTCTTTCAAATGAAACAAATTTCATTAAAATCGGTCCAGAGGTTATCTCAGAAAAACGTTATTGCGTTTTGCATGTATTTGAATAAGCCGCAGAAGAAGATTCCTCTTAAACAAACCCAGGTTCTGAGATTTAATCCGGATTTTTCTCCTGCCTAATCCGTATTTGCCTCATAATGAGGTTGTAGTATTGACAAAACCTTGGCGGAGTTTAAGTTTTTAAAACATCTTGAAGCCATTCTTGCGGCCGTCACAGTATTTCGGCCGTCGTCTTGCCGTAGCCTTGCTGCTGTTGTCCCACACATTCTTGCGCCACACACACTCCTAGCCTTACAATGAATGACATTTTTGCGCCATCTGGTAACGCATTGAGCATTCACAAACAAGACTAGATAGCCAGCTATACGTGTGAGATGCTGCGTGTAACATTGATTGCTGCAGTGCGTAGGATCTGCAAAACGTTTTTTTCCCCCCATATTATCTCAGGTGCGCAGAGCGGATTTTGCAACAATGTGGACACGGAAGCCGGCGTTTTTCGTGGCCATTATAGATCAGGGTATCAGAACGTAATTCTAGTATAGACCCTTCCTCCCCTCTCAATTTGAGCATATTTAATTACATCCGCTTAAACTGGCATCGATGGTTTATATTCCTGAGCCAATATTAACGAGGTGCTGTTACCCTGTGACCTACACATCGCCAAAAATCAAGTAGATGTAAGCAATTCATTCGGTTTTCCTGCCGTCAGGCTGGTCAGGATGGCGTACGTAAACAATGTCTTCCACCATTGTGTGTTCCACCCAGTGTAAATTTTTACTATTTTGGGGGTGATTTGAGCGAGCTCTTGGATTCATGAGCGCACCGTGTAGAATAAAGTTTGTTGCTCACATTGTGCTCAAAGAAGGAAAGAAAAAAAAACGCGTAAAGTTGTGCTATATGTTGGGGATGCTTCGGCTGCCAACAATCATTCGTTCTGAGGCTTCAATGCCTTGCCTCTGCGTGCTCGGCCACGCATGACACTTGACGCTGCCCACCGCTACTTTTAGCGGTGTTTAGTTAAAAATGAACCGCGCGGCGTCACCACGTGAATGCGCAGGGCTCATCTCTTAATCACGAAAGACTCACGCGAGAACTTGACCCCGTAGGTGTCGAAGGAGAAGCACAGTAGTGATGAATAAAAGCTCAAGTCGGCGAAACGACACGAGAAAATAAAAATAAAGGAAAGTAAAGTGGTTGGAAGGGGGGGGGGGGTGCGATAAATTACGTGCCTGGGCGCGCACGGGACGGAGCAGCCGAGCCCCTCGAGGCATGCACATGTGCCGGGGGAGCATTCTTGGGAGTCGAGAGGAGAAAACCGTGACTGCGTTTCGCTGCAGCGAGCACCATTCGGGACGGAGGGAGCCATAACGAGGCCAATGGCGCAACACAGAGGCGGGCCGCCGGTGCGCGCGGATAAAGAGAAGGGCCCGGATAGCGCCCTTTCTCGCTCACGCTCTCTCTATTTCCTCCGGCTCTTTTCTTTTTGGATGTCGCGAAGCCCACGCCGTATATGCGTCTATATATATACATATATATATACACGCACAGGCCTGACAACGACAAGCATGCGCTACGCTGACAAAATAGCTGCGGCGGCCGCCGTTGGAACAGGAACCCCCCTCTTCCTCTCCGCGGTCATTGAGCGAATGCCCCGTTGCGAATGATTGTCACCTATTCAGCGCCTAGCGGCAACAAAGGCAAATTGCCGACAATGCTTCATAAATTACGAGGCAGTTTTGCTGCAATCGGCGGCCGGTGCCCAAGCGACCCAATGTGCATGCGTAACCCATGTCGCGTTCGCGGCCTTTGCAAAACCGGGACCTCATCCACAAGAAAGATGACAGAAAGAAAGAAGGAGAATGTCTGATGGGGAGGAACGGCAAGCGCAGCGAAGCGCGCAAGCACTGAGGGCAAGGGAGAGCGCGAGGTTAGGAAAAAACTCAGCACACAGGACTGCACACAGCGTCGCGATGTGGAAAAGATTGCACGGCGCCCTCTCCTCGTTGCCTCCTCCTCATATCGGTGTGCGTATACGCGCAGAGACTCTTACTATCTCTATATCAGGGACGAAAAAGGGACCGAACAACCCCTTGACTGCGCTGAAGGGCTTCCGGTCCGGTAAATGCGACCGTTCTCCCTCTTTGCTATTCCGAGCAGCTTGCCGTGTCTATGACACGCACGACATGTGTTTCCTTTCTGTTTTCTTCTTTTTTTTTTGCCCCGTCATGTCTTTTTTTCTTTCTTTTTTTGCGTCATGCTGATTTCGCCGGCTATACGGGAAATGTAAAGTGGCATGCAGACAGCCATTTCCTGCAATGGGAAATTGAGAGAATGGCGCGTTGCCTCTTTACGCAGCCATTGTGAGTCGAACAAAAGCCGCTGTTGTCGGTGTCGAAGTGATCGTATACAGCGCACCGCCTCCATGCGTTGCTATAGTTAATCTCAAACATGTTTGCACCTAGCAGTTCTTTTTCTGCCCCTATCTACCTCACACGTACGAGGAGTTATGCACATGCGTCTTCACAAACACAAGTTTGCAAGGTTTTGAAGCTGTTTCATTATTCAAAGGCCCTTCAGATATATAGCAACGTTCGTTCGTGTCGGTTGCTCTTTCTTCTCCAAGAAGAGTGTTTAGATTAGGCTTGCTGGTAAAACACGGCTTGTAGTTTTGATCAACAGTGCAATAACAACAGAAGGGACGAAATCGATCTCTTCTTGCCACACCTTATTAAAGAACGCTGACATCATTTCTTTCTTTGCCATTGGCTACTACACTGCAGAAAAAAAGCAGTCGGAAAAGTCGCGTTTCATTGTCCTGCCTGCTGTGGCGTACGACAACGATGCTGCCATAATTACTGTCCGCATTTCTTTAAGCTTGTAGGCAGCAAGACTCGCGCGCATGAGTGCGACCGTCACATAGTCTTGGCCTACCAATACGTCAGGTCCTTCATATCTGTTAACACACGTTTGTATAGTGACTCAATTTACGCTTTCACGATGTTACGCGCCGAAGATCGGATAAGCACCTGGTGCTTGAGCCGTCTGCCGCCCGCTTTCAATGGCTGCTGGTATAGCTTCGAACTATAAGTGTGCTGGGCAGTGGCTCTATAGACGGGCGCGACCAGGCCATAAGGGACGATACAACATCTTGTCATAGCTGTGGCCAACATATGTGAAGCAGTGGCATCTTCCAAATCAAACGCGAGTATTATATATGACAGCGATGAACCCCAACACCGCGCCTGTGGCCCAGAGCTCTCGGTACGTCTCCTCAACGACTGTGCTCGAAAGCAGACACGTATAACTCTGCAGTGGTATTTATCGCCCCGAACTATCTCATTCGAGCGAGAGAGCGAATAGCCATTGTAAGGAGCGGCTGGCTATCCTTTATTGGAGAGTGAATTCACTTCCAGTGCCTCGGACCTTCGACTATAAACACAGCAGGACATTAAAGGATGGAGCCTTACCCAGGAAGGGAAACAGAACATTTGTTTAGACTGGAGATGTATTCTTTGAAAATTACTTTTCGTGAATTTCTTGGTAACGGGCTCGTTACCCGAAAAGAAAACAGAGCCGATTTTTTTATTATTATTATTTGCGCCGAACCCTTAGCGCTGGTACGTCAGTGAGACGTCACGGAGTTCAATGTTTTTTTTTCGTATTTGGGTCCTTGTGACGCAGTAAACATTCTAGAAAGTTGCCAAGCTCAGTCTTTGGCTCCATTAGATCAAAATGTAGTCCATTTTTACCGATAAAAAAATTAACTAGGCCTTAGCAAACGACGACAGAATCAATGACGTCACAGCGCGCTGTTGCGTCACAGCGCACTAACCACACTAACGACGGCCGAACTGTATACGCGATTTTGGAAGAAACAAGGTTTATTGCGAGAAGTCAACCTCAATATAAATGGGTCATTTGCGCAGATTTGCAGTCTGCACTTGGGAGTTGCTGTGCAACGTCCAGGCAAAAAGGGCACACAGTAAGATCACCGCGAAAATTACGGAGCTGACACATGTTGCGAGCACTCGCGCTCATGAAATTGCATTTCTGCGGTTTCCCAGTCATACCGGCATATGTGGAAATTTATAAGCAGGCGAATTGGCAAAGCGTGCACACGAACATGGAGAACAACAATTTTCTACTGCGCGTGTTAAGATCAGATTAACTGATCCGTCGTCAGAAATGGCCCGGAGTGCTCCAAGCCTGGTAATCGCTGGAAGAAAAACAAAATTAGCCGCACGTTGGCGACCATGAAAAAAAAAAGGAAAGGCTGCGATGCGAAGTGCGACTCAAGTCGTACAATAATTATGTGACTCACGAACTTGTTCGCGCTAGCATAAGAGCTCTCAACCAGTGAAGATGCCCGACGAGAGGGAAATAAAATGATGCGCGAGTCTAAGTTTTTACAAACATAATGGTATGCTGCATGAAAATTTTTTCTTCTGTCTTAATGACGATGGGCAGATAGACCAACACTTATAAGAGCAAAAGAAACCAGTCGTTGTTTGCATCTCTATTCGGTGCACATGCAGGTTTGCCACCTTCCTGTCGGTGCACATGCAGCCACCTTCCAGTCGCTTTGTCTATGTCTGCTTCTCGATTTTTTCTACTTTCAAGTTTGCTGGCATTCTCCTAGTATGAGGCAGGGATGTTAACCAGTCAACAGTCACGAAACCAAGGTGATCAAAATGAATCCGGAGCGCCACACTACGTCGTCTCTTATAGCCAGTCTGTTGGGTTGAAACGTTAAACCATTTAGTTTAGTTTCCCAAGGTCAATGTGCGCAAAAAAGAAAGAAAAGCTCAACGTGCAATAAAGAGAGAGAGAGAGAAAGAGAATGTTCTTGGAGGTTAAGTAACCATCTGTAACGTGTATTGAGCTCTGAACAACACATGTAAATGGCCTTGATAAAGATTTGACAGACGGCGCACTTGAGGTTGTGCTACAGCTACAGCTGATTCTGAGAGCTTACGCAAAGTGTTTTATTGTAAGTATTTCACACACAGAAGCTCATTGTATGAGAAAACTAAATATTACTGAAAAAAGAAAATGGCAAGAGAGGTTGGGAAAACACCATTGATAAAATATTGTAGAGCACTCTACGTGCCACCCAGAACCGCGGTTGCTGTCCCTGTGACAACAACGATGACGTCCACCAGACCGCAACGATGGCACTACTGCGATGACGCCCGACGAAAGTACAAAAGCTTCAACGTTAAGGGCCCGTATAAAATACTGGGTGAAAAACTGGTTTCTCTTTTCGCATGGCCACTTCATCTAAGGTGACGTGACGATAATGACAAGCGCGATGATACTGGGACAGGTGCTACGAAAGGTGAATGAGGTACCCTTTATAGATTTAGCTGTATACAGAATCGGAAGCTTTAGAAATAAGACAGCTTGAGTGTCCACAGCTGATGAGCACGCAGTACGCAAAGGCGCTGCGTCCATTAGTAAGTTCATCGTCAGACCGCTTTTAGTTGCGCGTTCTGCGTGCGCAGCATTGTGGACAACTATCAAGAAAAGTTTGTTTTGATCCAGCGTGTTCCTCAGCCCCCTCTATAGCAGAGTTATAGAATCCACTCAATATATGAAGCCATTCTGTTTTAAGCCATGTCGTAGCCCACAGTCCATGGAAAGCCAATGTGTATATGTTTAGAACGTTTCATTTGCCGTGGTGCACCGCAGGCTGTGAAGATTAATTGTTTATATTACTCTGCATTGTTAGAGATGATGAACATGTACATTTTTACAATTTCATATTTTAAAGTATGTACAATTATACCTATGACAAAAGTAAAATTTTACGGACCAAATGCTTGCAAAAAACAACAAAAAAACATTCACCCTCGGTTACAATATTACCTAATACGAAATTTTATTTCTAACTTTTTTAAAGTTTTTATTTCGCAATACATTGATTGATGCGGACAATCTGTCTCGTGCGGCACGTTGCAAGCGGAGGTAAGTGTGGCGCGACTGCCTCGCTAATCGCGGAATAGCGAGAGGCAGCGCGTGGGCGCGATTCACAGCAGCCGGCGCAGACAGAGCTTCGTTCACGCAGTGCTTCGTTTCCACATATGACATCGATGGCGTCATCGCTGAACAGACGACGCGCGCTACTCTGGCGCCACATCGTAGTCATCGTCACCGCAGAGGCCGTCTTGCGCGGCACTACGTTTTTCTTCTCTTGCTTTCGCCATATCCTCCTCCTCCGCTTTCCTCATTTCTAGAACTAGTTGTTCGTGGAATTGTTAACAGGTTTATTTGGCCACAATCTTTGGCAAAAAAGAAAGCACAGGTCGTTCGACGCCACACTGAGACCGCACATGGTCATGTCGTATGCTATATTCATGCTCCATCCTCCCTTCTCTATAAGGTAAACATATGTGGAACCTATAGCAGCTACCACGAGGTAGCAGCTGCGGACGCTTTTGCAGTCGGCAGCCGGCAACTCGACCACTCTGGACGAGTGCGATTCAGACTGTACAGCAAGCGCTAGCATGCCTCCCCTTTGCGCCTGTCGGCCTGTCATATTGCAACACATCCGAAGCTCTCGCTTGAAACGCGATCTCGCGAGAGCGCACTAGAAGAGCCCGCCAAGGCCGCACGCAACGCCAAAAGTTGCGGTTACGTCTTACACGTGCGCGCTGAAACGCATGTAGCTTTCGGGCGCAAGGCGGATTCATTAATTCCTATTTGTGCAAACTAAGAGGAAATATGTATAGTTACTGCAGGCACTTCGCTCCTCTTGATGAGCTTTCTTTATCATCTCTCTATGTCCTCGCTCTCTCTCTCCATCCCCATACCCCTTCCACCAGTACTGCGTAGCAAACCGGACGCGCGTCTGGTTAACTTCCCTGATCTTCCTCTCTTCTATTTCTCTATCTCTTTCTCTCTCGCCCTTTATTATTTTTTTTAGCATCTTCCGCGACACTTTGACACTCATCTGTTCCACAGCCTAAGTAGATCTTGTGAACCCCGCAATAGATGTTCACACTACAGCCGACAAGGCAAAACTACAAATTTACTGTTGCTTTGGAATGATACTGAGAAATAAAGTCTCATGAATTACTAAAAGATAGTAACACTACCGTGGGGCAAAGAAAAAGTCTTATAAAATGGTTGTTGTCTAGGATAACCGTGTGCGATGCTTCGAAAAGTCAAGGAAGAAGAAGAAAAAACATTTCAATTTGCGATGAGTAAAAATCTTATTGCTGCAATGTATTCAGGTGAAAATTTCCTACTCATACGTATGCTGCTAAAACAAGGGAAGTAGTGTGTTTTATATATGGATACGATGAAATTTAATGACGAACGTTTAAACGCAGTGTTAATTATTATACGAGGAAATAATAATTCATTTGGATGAGAAGCGTTGCTTTGCATTCCTATTGCAATGTTGTGAAATCTTAAGACGTTTCGATAAAGCATTGTTGAGAATAGAGCCGCGGTGGCGTGTATTTATAAAAAGTTATTTTTCCATTTTAAAACAAACATCACCGTGGTAAACGTTATCAACTGAATTCATGTGGTGCTTTTGCTGAATGGTGTCATTGACGACGTTATAGGTTTTGCGATTATAAACTGCCGCCTTACTAAAGTACGTTTTGCGCGGTAAAAATCACGAGAACGTCAAAAATATTTCTTTGATAAACGCAAACTTTCTGGTTAGATTTTAAGAAGCGAATATTGTTGTATCGGATTATGACATGCTCCATCTTCATGTACAGTCCGTATAAGAATCACGGCCGAGCAGAGGTAACAGATGATTTTACACCTTATACACCTTGATTAAAATTTTTCTGAGTGCAAGAATCTTCTAACTCCGTTCAGGAAAGCATATTTACATGAAAAAGTAGATGCCGAGCAAACACTTCTTTTAATCACACACACACATAAGCACACGCACGCGAGTGCGCTGATACATGCCTGATATCCCTTACAAAAATTTTTAGTAACATTTTATAAACCGTCTTTAGACAAATGTTACTAGAACCTATCGACATTCTATAAACCGTCTTTAGACGCCGTAACAACTTCCTAGTAACCTCCTACCGACTATTGGCCACCGATATTGAATTGAAAGTATAGATATAAAATGTCGATAGAATTCTTACCGACTGCTTATTATCTTATGTCGGTAGAAAGTGTCAACTGTGAAGCGACTTTTTATTGACTACCTTTATACATCCTAACAACATGCTAGTAACATCCTGTCGACTATTCGCCACAGACAAATAGTTGACAGGATGTTACTAGGAAGTCGTTAGGATGTATAAAGGTGGTTAATAAAAAGTCGCTTCACAGTTTTTAGAAAGTACATAAAAATTTTATTCAGAGGTAATTACTTTTGCAATTATATATTGCAAAAATAAGCTTTAATTATCTCTGAATAAAATCTTTATGTACTTCCTAAAAGCTGTGCAGCGACTATTTATTAACCACCTTTATATATCCTAACGACTTGCTAGTAACATCCTGTCAACTATCTGTTTGTGGCGAATAGCGATTGCCAAGTGGCTAGGTGTGACATGCAACAGAAGAAGACAGGTTTACATTTGTGCTTGAACATATCCATTTAATATCACCGGGCTAGTAATGAGGAAGAGTTCTCCAGCTGCCCTGGAAGTAGGCTGAAATGTTGCGTTATGTAGTCTAGAAAAGAGAAGAAAAAAGGCAATATATTAGTTTTGCTACAGTGACATTGCAACACACCATGCATCTGTTTCTTAAAAAGGAAGTGCACAAGACAAGTTTTCAACCCTGTGAGCTCTAAACATCTCCACCTGTTTTTTGCAAAGTCCTAAAATGCATGAAATGACTGAATTACTGCATTAGAGCTGGGAGCATGATGAATGTGCGTAACACCAACAGATGCATGACACATAAGCTCTATCATACCAATTGTCATCTACTAACAAAAGCTGTAAATCAACTTCAGTTTAATGAGCTTCGATATTCGTATTGTGACCAGTACATGGAAGTTTCATGTGTGAATTATCTTAGCAAGGCAAGGTGCCACTCAGAACTGTGCTGCAGCTTTGCTTGGGCACAGGTACATAGAAGAGTTGACTTTTGTGTTGCACTTAAGAACCACGAAATGATACAAGCAACATGTAAGCAGTTGAACAGACATTACGGACGTTCTACAGCAAGATTAGAAAATGCCTTTGCTGTGCAGGCAGACATTGTCAAAGCGAGCTTGTTACTAAACATGTTAGCTTTCCACAAGACAGGATATTATATTATCAGTGCATTCATATGACCAGGGCCTCTATCACAAAAATACATATGCCAACAGTAATGACAATTTTCTAGTTATGGTGGCAAAGCTTGCATTATAATATGCTATTATAATCAGGTTAATAGCTATTTTAGCTGGAAAGAAAGGAGTATACCCTAAGATAGCACTGAAATTGCCATGAAAGGAGTTTTGTTGAAAACTGCACAAAGAATATTAAGATGCTTCTTTGTGACACACATACTTAGTGTGGTGTTGACCTTCTTGGAATCCAACGGATCCTTCTGTGGAAGGCATTTGACATCCGCCCGAAGAAGCACCTCCCTTCAACGTCTTCTATTGAAAAAGGGGCTTTAAGGAGGCCCTCCGCGAAGTGAAAGCCTGAGTTGTTAGCATCCAGGCACAGCCTCTTCAGCAGGTCCTTTTCAACATATACACCGCCACCGATGTCTACCTGTGAAACAATACAAGCATAGATTCATTTTATACACGTATGATCAAGGAATGGTTAGGAAATAGGGTAAGGTTTGCAAAAACAGAAGTAGCTGCTCTTGTTGATTCGGTTTAAAGACCAAAGCAGCCTTACGTATACCATACATGCATTGTACTGAGCTGTGTACTTTTACGTAAGACTAGAAAGTATTGGGAACTTCAATGCGAAAGAAAGACATGCATCTGCCTAGAACTAAGCAAATGTGTGCCACCCCTTGACACAGAGTGAGATCTGGTGCTGTTTTAGTGATTAGCAGACATTGAAAGCTTCAAGCCTCATCGAGTATTGGGCCAAGCTGTGCTCGACAACTATCAAACAAGATGCAGTTGTCTTCACATACAATTCTGACTTCCCTTTGCAGACATACAGTTTTCAATTTACTGACTGCACTTGGGTGTAAAGATTTTGTCTGACAGAGCGAATAAACCACATACACGAGCAGCATTTTCATAGTTAGCATAGTCTTTAATAGGTACTGATACCTTCAATTTAGAAAGCCCTGTATATTGGGCCTCATCAAACTAATTTCATAAAAGGTTTGTCAAGGTAGAAGCATAGAACTTTATAGTCATTAGAAGACAGGTGAAAGGAGTTAATTATTGCAATTATTACTGAAAATTAAATTTTAGACAGCTCATCCCAATGAGAAATTGATGCAAGCAGTTTGTACATGACATGTCACATAAACATTTAGATATCAAAAATAGGGATTAGAGAAAACCTTCCCTTAGAGGTTCATTAGTGCAAGCAGCCATGCCCTCCAGGAGACATAACTTCTTTTCCTGTAGGCAGAAAGAGGCTCGAGTATTTTATTGACACATATATGTGCCCATGCATATATGTTATCTCTGTTGTAAACTTTCTTTTCATGTACATGCAAGATGTGTTTATAACATCTCATTGTGCACAAAATTTGCGTAATAATTTAAAGACCGCGACTTTGTAGCGATGCTATTCCTTTTCGCTATTCGTTAGTAGTCTGACCGACGCCCCGGCCCGTGCTACGTACTGCAACTGCCGGCCGTTAGCGGTGGGCGAGAAGAGTGATATAGAATCGCAGTCTTTAAATTATTACGCACTGCCGTAACCTACGATTGCAAGAGCTGACATCTCGTTATTAAGATTTGGTTGGTCTGTGTTTCTTAAGGGCCGGCGTCTGATTGAAATGTCAAGATTAAAAATAAACCTCGTTATTGTAATATCGGCCTATATACGCTCTGTAACATAGAAGACAAATACGCGAAGACACTCAAGAACATAAATACACACAGGTTCTCGCGACGCGGACCTCCAAACCGAACTGTATACATACAAAAACCTTCATACAAGCTTCTATCTGCTTAAGCGTCAAACATAGCAATCGTGTGTCAACGCGCGAAGACCATGATACATCGGCGTATACATTGCAGATGTACTGTACTTGCGGGAATGCCTATATAGCGAATAACTTCTTGCCAGGAAACTACCGAACGAACACCAACTTTCAATGTGTTTTCATAATTGTGTGCCCATTCAGGCATAGCAATCAAGGCGGGTAGCAGAATGCAAGTACGCTGTAACATCAGAGGAAGCTTTCGTGAAATTGCTTGCTAAATGTGCACAGCAACATGGCTAACATACGATAGGAAAGCGCTTTGCTCTAGCTAGTTACACAACGCTCATTAGGTAAATCATAAGCTTCAAGAATGCGCGCAAGCGCCAAACTTGCTTACCTTTCAAGACTTGGCAAACGCTCCTTCATCTAACAGGTACAGAGGCACCGACGTTTCTCTGGCGCAAGCACTTTAGAACTTCCGATGAACTCCAGCTCCACAAAAGCATAACCTTCAACAGTCTTCCATACACTACGATTCGAAGCCCCAGTACCAGACTTTTTCACGAGAGCGCGGGCAGGCAGAGGCAGCTCGGCAGAACAAAGGCAGCTCGGACGGGCGCTGTACTAGAGCACTCACTGTCGACACTGGTGGATCGCTCGAAACACACGGCGAACTAATGGCGTTACACGAGTCCGGAGGGTTCGGGATGGCTACTGCACACGACAAGGAGCACATTTTGTCTAGGCACTTCTAAAATATAACTCAAAGACCACCTAAATGCAAGGAGCATTCACTACAACCAACGTGGTGTGTCGACCAAACAAATACTACCGTAGCGCCACTCTGCGGTTTTTAGAAAAATGTATCTTAAATGAAAAAAATTGCGTGTTTTTTCCTAATAACATTTCGTAGGGTCTTTTAATAAATTTGTTGGGTCCAAAAGTGTGTATGTTGTACTTTGTGATACGAAGTTTAAGGAAATGTATATATAATAAAAACGAAGAGGATGTTGCCTTCAAGATTCGCAATTGCTTCAGGTGCATGCAGCTTGCAAAAGCACGGCCTTCGAGATCAGACTGTCACTCAAAGGAAGCCGTAGCTGGGAGGCGGACAGGCATTTAGGCCCCAATCGTTGGGTTTACAGTGTCTAGGTAGGCTTCCTTATTTATAAAGAATATACAGGGACTTAAGCCGAACCATGAGCGAGCTATACAGACACACGCGGTACGATTCGGTGTCCGATCCGACGTGCGGCGCTGCATGCTCCGGCGATTCGCGGGGGGGGGGGGGGGGGGGCACACGTTGCGTGCACATGTGCAATGTGCACATGGCGATTGAGCGGCGCGTGAGCTCCGCCCACATCCAGCTCCCCAGCTTGAGTTCATATCCACGTCGAGAAACGCAATATAAACAGCTCTGCACAACACTGCTTCGCTTTACGCGAACACTGTCGATAAAATTATCGCCCTGCGAGTGACAGAACACTTCACGACGGCGCCTTGTCCACTGACGGCTCCACTAAAGGCAGCGATAGGGCCGGTAGGCATAGCTAGGCGGACGCTGCGGCCGACGGCGCTTGCGATCCAGCCCGAGCTCGTCGAAGAGTGCTTATTTTTGCCAAAACAATTAACACTGTACACATTAGGTCGGTCGTAATTAAATACAATTGGTTTACTCGACGCAGTCGTTGCGAAGGGCAAACGTGCAAGCGAAGCGAGCGGCCTCGCTCAGACGGTCGGTGTGTGATGTCTGCCCGCGAAATGCCCTCGCGTTGCGCCTTTCGATCTCGCCAGTCGTCCGTTCCCGCGCTTCGGCACGGCAAAACACCTCGATTCGGGCTGCCGTTTCGGCGCGTCGGACGCCGGGTCGGACACCGAATCGGACCGTGTGTCTCCCGCTTTGGTTGGCGAACACGAGCCGATCAGCGCGCTGTCTGTGCAGCTCCGTCTGCTTGCAATGGTGCATGGCCTACGGACTTCTTTGACACCTACTGAGCACGAATTCATGATCACCGCTCATATGCACGCTTGCCATGGCGCTAGCTGTTGTGTTTTCGAGAATACGAGCCCTCATGTTGAATTGGTGGGACCATATTTCCTCTTAGCGTCCGGTATTAGAAGCACTTTTTTTCTATGAACATTCTACTATCATCTGTTACTAGGAAGTTGATTAAAAATTAGGAAAACAGTTACTGTGCAAAAAAGGATTTTTTTAAAGCAGCCAGTCTTTGCATATTCATTTATAGTTGAGATTATGTTATCTGTTCATTTCTCACTAAATCATATTTAACAACTTTCTAGTAACCAGTGTTACTAGAAAGTTGATTGAAAATTGAGGAAATTTACACCTGTGCATGAAACAAGACTGTCTTGCACCAGCCATGTTCACTGAATAATTATAACTTCATTTAATAATATTCATGCATGTTTTGTAACTTGGGTTATGTACTTTAAGAACATAATTATTTTTATTGACTTCCTATTGAATGGTGTTTCTAAAAAGTTAAAATAGTGTGTCTTAACTTTCTAGTAACTTTCTTTTTACATACTGAAGTTAAAAAAGAAGCAACCAACTTTCTTTTGACAAACGTTACTAAAAAGTAAAAGTCAATAGGATGTTACTAAAGTTGATAGGAAGTTGATAAAAGTTCTAAAGAAAGTAAGGAAGCATTTTTGTATGGGATGCCGCCCGGAACTTTCGGAAACTAAATTCAAGAACTAAAACAAAGTCTTTCGGAACTATATGGCCTCGTAATAGGCATGCATGATTAACCTCCTAGAAACGAAGAAATTATAAAAGCGTCCTACAGCATTTAATATAATGATATTCCAATCTATATAACACAAACGTAATGAATGAAGTGGTTTAACAGGGGCTCTAAGCACCAACCAATTAGGAATTGAGGTCGATGTAAGGTTAATGGCAAGACACTGAACAGGTGAGTATAAGTTCAGGTTTTTCACCATTATCGCTTAATTGGACCTTGCTCCTTTAACGCCGTTTGCTGTGGAACGACAAAGGGCCGATGTTTACGGAGCCACCAATACTACACCTTAGTTGCTCGAATTCATTACGACTTGCAGCATCGGAGACATGGTGAAACACGCAGTGCTGCCGTCATCGACGAACACGCATCATCCCTAAGTTCGCATCAAAGCGGGGAGCTTGCGAGGCGCACCATTAAGAGGATCCCGTACTGCCATTTTCTCTCCGCCGCTATCAGTGGAACATCGCGCGAGCATACATACAGCGCGCAAGGGCCGAACCCCCCGGCGCGAAGCGCTTTGCGCGATTGACCATTCCGGGATTGGAAATCGCGATCGGACGCTAACGAGCGCCCCGTCCAACTCGCAATTTGGAGCAGCAACCGGAGAGAGCGGCCTCCTCAAAGCGACGCTTTGTGCAGCCATTAAATCACGCGTGAACAGCGCTCCACCCGAAAACTCTGGACGCACGACCCGCAAACAAATCGTCATTATCATCAACCTTGGGTCTCAGCCAGCCAGCGAGCCGCGGCCGCAGCGTGTAATGCGATTCTTCTGGAATCGGCCGGCCGAGTCCGGCATTGCCTGCAGCGGCGGTCGTGGGGGCGGTTAGCACCGCGCGCTGCTGCTGCTACAGCAGCAGCCTGGCGCGCGCTATAATCCCGTTTGCTGCCGTGGGGAGATCAGTCATTAAAGTCCCGGTTGGGCGAAGCGCCAGCCATCGCGGCGGCGGCGTCGGAGCCTCGGCCGCCGCCTGCGCGTGCTGGCGCGCGGGCGGGCTGTAGCGCAGCCGGGACGTGGCGAATCACGGCGAAGCCATTTAATTACAACCGGGGTCTTCTCCCCTAGAGAGCGACGGGGAAGAGGGAGCGGAGGAGGAAAGAAAGGGAGGCGCCGTTATCGGCGGCATGATTTACAGTTCAAAGTGGTCGCTTATCGCGGAATGCTTCTTCACACTCAGCCTGCCGACGTGCTGCTGTTTTCCTTTTGGTCGTTACATGTTGCTAAAGATCGAAGCCGCTTAATTAGCGCCAGATTAGGGCCGCTGCCCGTGGCATCGGAAGCGCGATGGCCCGGCTAATGATCCTCAACAATTTGTTTAAAGAGGTTTAAAAGGTTAAAGAGTGTTTTATGCGCGATCCGACGCCAAGCGCGCCCGCCGAAGGAAACAGGGGGTGCCGGCTGTTCCCTCCAGGGGCGAAAAGTTAATTAGAGGGCGCAGGGCCGCCTTATGGGCCCGTCAGCACCAGCTCGCCCGCCGCTAGGAATTCTTTTGACGCGGGCGCTCGACACGGAGGAGGCAGTCATGCATTTCGCGCCGAGGCGTCGTCATGCAGCGACAAGGACGGTGCACGCTTATCCGTGTAGCACTGGAGGCGAGGCGTCGACAATCGCCGATGTGCTTCATGCAGATGAGCCTCGTGATGCGCGCCGCCTTGCGGTAAGGTATCAGCACTCGTTAAGAGGTGTGCTACAGAGGTTTTGCGGTCGCTCGTCTTCACAGCCTGCGTGTGCTCTCGGCGTAAGGCTACTGCATGGTAGACTTACGCATCTTTCACCGGGACGTAGATGTCGCAAGTATTTCCAGTTACGATCGCATTATTTTACATGAAAATTCGCTCACGAAGAGTAAAAGCATAGGGCAACACAAAGACCGGCCAGTTATCCGAATTGTATATCGTTATCTCGACAACTGCCTCGTACTGTGGGCCTCGTGCAGGATTGAAATATTAAGGGAGAAGTATAGAAAAAAAGAGTGAGAGGTAATTAAGAGTGCTACCGATCCGTGACCGCAAGAAAGCGTTCAACAAAAGCGGTAGTTCGTCGCATGTGCATGTCGAATTTCTGTCACGCAGAGGATCAAGGGTAAAGGAGCTAGCTTGTGATGTTCCTCAGTTTGTGGGAATAAAACAGCTTTGATATTGCCAACCATGCAGCTTCCTGTCATGTCTGTCTTTCTTTGAGAATGGAAGCGCTCACGATAAAGTGTTCCCGTCATTGACCCGAAAACTCAAGAATGCACCATTCGTGAGGTGAACTGAGAGATTACTTCCGTACCGAACGTGTAATTGCTGCCTTAAAATTTAGTTTGCCTTGTAAATACATGCGAGGAATTGCTATGCGCAAAACTTTATTGCCTGTCTTGTGACGCATTTGTGAATCTCGCCATCCTGAAAGGACGGAGGAAAAAGCGGCGTCCTTAAGTTCGCCTACTGGTGACAGGGAGGAGGCTCCACAAACATGCCACAGCTTCCTGTTGTATCCCCTCCCCGCAGATGAAATATTTCCACCGTCGCGGGACGTTTACGATCATCGTGCCGCTTCGGGGGCATTCTATGCCGAGACCAGGAACTCCCATTTCGCGTTCAAAACCAGCCGACACGCGAAGCAGTCACTGAACTTTTAACTGCAACAATAGAGCGTACTACATAGAAGGTAGATGTTGTTTATAGATGCAGTAAAGGTGTCTACGAGCGCCGGGTCTTGGGGTCTTTGAAATCACTCCGTGGCGGTGAGCCGTACTAGCTCCTTTGGTCTATATATATGCGCACGTTTTTGTGTGAACTGTGTGTGATATTTTACGACAAGAGGGACTCAAACGTCAAGCGGAAGACCAGACATGGCAGAGCGGTCGCTTGTGAACACCGCTTATTCTGCATGCATCTGGCCAAACAGGGGCTAGAGGGGATATAGAAGGAACATGCTACACAAATTATGCATCTGTAAGTCTATATGATACCCTTTAAGGTTTACCGTAGGCTGGTAATGGACTCGAATGGATTAGTTACTTTGCTTAGGCATGGTAGCTTGCATTTGACTATCGTCTCCGCACTATAATACGTGCTTACCAGCACGTCTGTTTTCTTCCTTTTGCCACATAGGAGATAAAAGCGGACATGCGCAATCTAATAACGTGATTTAAGCTGCTCTTAATCTATCATGATATGCAGCAGTCATTCCGCAGTAACGCAAGATAGGGTTTAAGTATGACCCCGCCTATGCAAATTCTCTGATGCCGATAAGGACATATGTGTTTACGTGTTTTCGTTCTTAGTCGAAAGCTGTCAGAGCGTAGTGATGGTCAGTGAACTGTAACGCATGCGCTGTCAATCTTACATGCCGAAACAGTCAGATAGCAGGTTCAAATTTAAAGGATATGGTTGAGCTCGAATTGGCCTTTCACGTTCAATCTGGTTGATTATAGATACATAAATTACTGATTGGCCGATCGATAGAGCGAATGGAATTAAAGGTTTCGTACTGGAAAATGAGTTTGTCCTAAATATAAGGAATCTTAAAAAAAGAAAGAAGCCATAATCGCCTTGCAATGACTGGCGAAAAAGGCTTTTCTTTCCGAGGCAGCTATGCAACCAACCTACCTGTAAACGAGCGCAAAAGCTTGACGACAAAATTGTGGCGTTTCGCGGCATTGCAAGAGATCGTTCCGGGCGTCTTCCCCTGTCGGTGTGGTGAGCCTCGCTTGAGCAGAGAAGAAAGAACCGCACCAAGTGCGCCGTTTATGAGGCTCTAATCTGTGGTGGACGTGATGCACACGGGCGACCAGCACCGGCTGCCCGCACGCTGCAATGCGCGCGCCGCTTGCCGGCGCGCGATCACTCATTGCGCGCTCGTTTGGATGCAGAGCCGGGCGGGCCCTCGCCTCGGCCGCGCGTCCGCCGGTGCGCGATACACTGCGGCCGTTGTTTTTGCCCGCGGCCGGGACTCGCATTCTCCTCGCGCGCGCTCCCGAAGTATATTGCCGACGGCCGCCTTGTACCCTACACACGTCGGCATGCATAAAATATCAGTTACGGCATGTTACCCACCTTGGAAATAAGCAGCGGGGCGATTTTGCTTTGCGTGTTCTTTTTTTTTTTTTTCTCCCGCGCAAGGCACAGCCGAGCGCCTGCTTTGCTACGTGCTTGGCGTATATATCACCGGCGCCTTGGATGATTGTTTTTAATATTAAAACTCCACCGGGCGGGCCGCCGGAGAAACAAGCGCGCAGTCTCGGGAGACGCGCTCCTTTTGCTCTACGACGCGATCAGTACGGAGTGTCGGCGGCTCTTTCTCTCCCGGCGCCGAGGTACACGTGTACAGGCCCGCCTGTGTCCCGGGAGAGCCACCGGAGAGCTTCCGTCTCGGGGCATCGCCGCCAGAGGATAGGGCCCGAGCGCGCGCTTCTGGGTGTCGGATGTGAGCGCAGCGTGCCTGTCACTGGCGCTCTCTCGTGACCTCCTGCATATGCAGTCGGAGAGCGATAAGATGCGCAAAAAGACAGGGCAGTCTCAGGGCTATTGTTCCAAGTCGGTGAAGTAGCATGGAGGTGCAATAGCGGGAACGCAAAGGGCGAATAACGGCCGCTACTTGCATTGCATTAACAGTGGACAGAACAAGCCCTGTGCACAAGCCGGCAGCTCTCTCACATGTGTCTGTTCTGCAGTTAACTGATAGCTCGAGGGTGTGTTAGGGGGTGGGAGAGGTGGGGAGAGCAGGTGGCCTGGTATATATTTTTGGCTCTCAGCCTCTTAGCGTCGCAGAAGGGGGTATATAGTGTCACACACACACACACACACACACACACACACACACACACACACACACACACACACACACACACACACACACACACACACACACACACACACACACACACACACACACGCGCGCGCACGCACGCACGCACGCACGCACACACGCACACACGCACACACGCACACACGCACACACACACACACACGCACGCACGCACACACGCACACACGCACACACACGCACACGCACACACACACACACACGCACACACGCGCGCGCACGCACAAGACTAGGAAGGATATATAAAAAGAAGCAAACGTTTTCTCTGTAGCCACTTTTTTCCAAGTTGCAATCTCTCTCGCTCTTTTAAGGAGGTCATGGTGTCAAAAGCGCCCTAATGATATACTATGTGACGTAGGGCATGAGAGAAGTGCTTAAAAGCAGTGTATTCTTTCGAGCCAAACCTCGAAGCATACGAGCAAGTAATCATCTTGGAAATTAGAGCCTACCTTCCTTGCTCACGTCTTTTGGATCCATAATTAATTAAATATTGGCATAGCATGTACTGGATTGGGAGCAGTCGGGGCACGAATTAACAAAACATTCTTACTCTAGAATTGTTCGTAAGAGCAGATATCAGCCAATTATGATGTCGAGCATACTACCATTAGTGAATTGGCTGCCAGCCAACAACAAACAGGAATTACGAACGGAAAACATAGCGAGTTTGGGCCCTGTTGTATAGGTACATTGTTGCGTGCAAAGTAACAGATCCCTCGGCATTTTTGCAATGTGCGATTGAGCATCGCTTGACGATGGAACAGTTACCGTTGATTCTTGTTTAAGACATATAGTCATACGTCTCGAAAACGTGCTCAAGTAGAAGCACCTGCATCTAAGACGCAGCAAATATGGAGGTCATGACCGGAGGACGATGAAAATATGTTTATTGACAAGGAAGGGGAACGGACGAGGCGCTCCTAGTCCGGGCCTCCTACAACACCTTCGGCGACGGCCCGTGCCCGTCGGATCAGCGACCGACGGAACTCGGAGGTCCTTTCGCGAAGGACGCCTTCCTACTGCGCTGAGGTGCGAGATGCAAGACGGATGTGGGGAAAGGAGGTTGACCGGCGTAGGCCCGTTATTTTTGCACACGAGGACACATCCTCACACTACTATTATTTATTTATTTCTTGTCGAGGGAAGGTGCTCTGCGTCCGTTCAAGTGAAAAGCATAGCTATTCTTCGCTTCGCAGTGTAAGAATGGAGGTCGAGACCACTTATTCAAACTGTTCCGCTGCACTGCTCAAGTGTTACTAAATCCTTCTCGCCTTCATTTATACCATAAGTAACATGAATTTAGGCCTAGAACTATATGTATAGGATAGAGGCGTGCCCTTAAAAAGCTAACACCAGATTAGCTCATTAGATTATTCGCCAATACCACATTGACGAATAATCTAGTAACCAAGGGTCGAAATTACAAAGCTTTTCGTTCGTAAGTGCTTTTTGCTATTGGCCGGCTGCCTTCGCTAATACTATGTCCGGCATCGGGATCGGCTGGTATTTTTCTTACAAACGGTTCTGTCGTGAGAACTTTTTGTGAATACGGGCCCAAAGGCGGAGGGGCAATACCTTGGGTGGAGAGACCAACTCAGTCAATTTATGAGGCCTATCTATTCATCTTCTTTGTCTGAGCAAAATTACGCACAAATTATTTCATTCTCTGCATTCATGCAGATAATCTGCCAGATCAGATTGCTCACGGTGCATTGATTCGTGTCAAAACTACATGCGGGCAGAAGCTTTGCTTTCACCAGCCCAAGATATTGCCCGTGCATTCGATTTGTATGAATAAGAGTTAGTACAGGCCATAGCGTGATGGATATGCTGGGTCAGCAGCAAGCAAGGGGACCAAACATAAAAACCTCGTTCTTCATCTTGCTTATAGTCATTTATAAAAACTGACTCATCCGCTTGTTTTAAATATAAAAATGGAGCAGCGGTTCGTAAGTGCTGACTCGGCTGTTGCTCACTGAACGAAAGCGCTCGCCGTGCAAACTCCCATAAAAACCAATATAAGCTCGAAAATTCTGCAATCCGTGCTGAAAGAAGAATATACAGAAGTGCTTATTTCCAATTTCGTTTCCACCGAGGCAAAGCACTGCATTATACTTACTCGTATAGTTTACGATGGAGATGTCTTGGTGCGTGTTTCCCGCGCTTGCGACTCTGACGTGCATAAACAGACATTGGTTCATCTATAAACGGTACTTTCCATGCGGTGAGAATTGTTCTGCTTTGCCATTTGCGCGGGGACGAGCGAGTGATGGTTCAACTTCATACAAATTTTAGAGTGATTGAGCAAAGAGTGAACGAGGCGGAACTTGAAAAGAATGTCTTGAGAGCCAATCTCAACCACTGCCTGAATGGCCCGAAAAGTGAGCTACCAAGCCCAATATCTGCGGCGTCGATCCGACAAGACAACAACTGAGACAGCTACCCCACGAGAAGAGAAAAGAAGAAAACCGGCGATGCGAGCTTCGCCATCACAAGGCCGCGAGGGCGTTTCACTGTTTGTAGCTGCACGCGCGCCCGCCTAGGGGCATCACTCAGCGAGACTCGAGAACAACTGCGTTATGGAGAAAGGCTCTTCGCTAAATGGGCGGCAGCGTATCGAAACCATGATGCGGACTCGTGATGGATGCCGCGTCGCCGTGTCGCGGTGCCCGTACGTTGAGGAGAATTCATTTCGGAGCGATGAGGTTCCCGAAGAGGCTTCCCGCCCGCGAGTCTCTCGCTGGAGAGCCGCTTCAAGGCGGGGGTGGCCCCGGGCATCTTCCGCGATTCTCCCTTATTCCCTACCGCGGGGAAACAGAGCAGGGAAAAAACAAGAAAGTCACACAACGGACACTTCGAGCAGGGCAGGCGCCGCGCGAACCAACATAGAGCAAGGCCGAGGAGGGGAGAGAAATGGAGGAGGCAAGAGACGCTTTATGATCCTGTCTGGTTAGTCATGAATGCATGCCCATTTGCATTTGGCCCACCGCTTTGCACGGATTGTTGCACTTTAATCCTCCCTTTGTTTGACATTCCCTTTACGGCCGCCACCCCGACGGCTGCATGACCGCCGGGCGGCACTGCCCGACGAGCGGACCGCTCTGCTCCCCCCCCCCCCCCCCCGCCTCTCGGGAGGTAACCAATCCCGGAGGGTGCAGACAAGTTTTTCAATGGCCCGGCCAATTATGCTGAGTGTGCGGGCTATCTCGGTCGCCCTCGGACGCTGACTCGGTCGTTCGCGGATCCAGGCTGCGTGCCTGACGCAGTATTATAGAAACGATGAGCGGATAAATTGAGGGAGCACGCCGTTACCGCGGCACCAAATTAATCGCACCATTGCCAACATATTTATAGCGGAGAGGTAGCTATGGTTAAGCCGTATTCACAACGTAGTTGACTTCCGCTTCACACTACCGAATGTGCGACAGCAGGACAAAAAGAAAAACACTGACCTTCGAGATGAAAAAGGAAGTTAGCAATCTGTAATACTGAAACAATGGCTATTTCTCACAGTGTAGCTTGGCAGCCTACGAGTACATTAATCTACTTAAAGAGAACGACCACACAGCTCAGTAGGATTCACGTCGAAGTTTCTAGAGAGCGGTCTCTTTGTCAGGGCCGGTGGTGACGAACCAGCCCCAACGCTTTCATCTGGTTAGCTTTGCTGTCTGATGTACACGCTTATGACGCGTCCTCGCGTACGTACGGCTTTACAAAATCCGTGCTCCGAGTCTCAGATTTACAGCCTGGTATGCATACTTTTAAGTGTATATCTCGGAAATATCACAATGAGTTCTAAGCTAATATTTGTAAAGGTGGCACGGCCTAAAGAAAACGACGAATGCGGGCGGTGCACAGCTGTTCGGAAAAGCGTTGTCGCGGCCTGCCGCTCAATCCACGTGGAAAGCGTCGCGCGGCAGCAGCGTCGTACAAGCGGCAGCATCAGCCACGAGGGGGCCCCGCCGTAGCGGATCCCGCGAGTTCAGCAGCGTGGAAAAAAATAAAGGCAGCTCCGGTGCGGGAATTTTATGTTCCCGGCCAAGGCTTTACGACAACTAAAGGCATGATAACTACAGTGTGAATCCAGGGGAACCACCCCGCTAGAAGGACCATACATTTCTCTGCGAGGGCGCTTGAGCGTGCGTGTGGACGCGTGTTCTTCTAATGAGTATCATTTTGAGGAGGGGGGGAGGGGTATACGCCTCGCGATTGCCCGGTTTTTGGCGCGCTCCGCAGAGAGCTGTGGTCTTCAATGTTTCGGCTGCTGCCGCGCGCTCCGATTCGTGATGTTTATTTTTTCCTCGTGTTCTACGTATTTCGATTTCGCCGTCTTTCCTCTCTTCATATGGCGAAATGTTATTGGACCCAAAGCGAGCTTTCTTCCGTCGTCCGCCATCCGAAGCCGATGGTCCGGCGAGCGCCGCGTGGCAAATGGCATGTTCGCCGTGGGAATGAAGCTAAACGCCGGCGGCGACAGCCTCCAAAGAGCTCTTGGCAGCCCTTCACAGTATCCACGCAGCGTCTATGTGGGGCTGGCTACAGCTCGTAGCGGACGAATGTACACGTCGTGATGCGCCTGTACGGTGCGGAATTAGGGCAGCAGTGCGCAGCGAACCAGAAAGGAAGCGGCGCTCGTATGCGCGTTCTCTCGCGCAGTCTCTGTAAACGGGTCAATTTTCTTTTGCCTTCCAGGGAAAAAGAAAGACTTGACAAAGCATTAATTATTTTAATTAGCTGTCTCAACGGCTGTTCACGGTCGAAGATACATACGATTCTACGCAAACCTAAAACAAAATATTAATGTATAATGTCAATATCTAAGATAAAATAAAGCAAAACAAAACACACACACACACAAACAACATTAAAGCATAATATCTCGCATCTCTAGACAATATGAGTAAACACGATATTAGACAGAAGGTGGTAAGGATAGGAGCGTACAAGTGCTTTTACTTGTCATTTTAGCACTCGTTAGGAGCGTTCATCTGACCGATTGTATACCATGCCTATGAACTCGGGCGCAATATACGGGTGCCTGCGCGTCGGATCTGCGCCTGCTCATCGCCGTTAGCAGCAGCCCGAGTCGATCGCGGGGTGGGTGTACGTGCAGCCGGTATCGACACCGTAACCCAATCAGTGGCCCCTGGCCTCTTCCAGACGGGTCGGCGCCCAGCCACCCCCGCGCCGGCTCTCTCAGCCGTCGCCCTGTTCCCAGCAAATCGAGGCGCCGCCGGCCGATGCAGTGGGACAGGTGTTTCCCCCCAGAGTCTACACAATCGCCTAATGGCAGCTTGATGTTGCTGGCTGCCGGCGTTATTGCAGCCGGCCAGCGACTCGGTCTGCGCCAGCCAATGAGACGGAATTAAGAAACGATAGCGTGTGCCCTGCTGCGATGGGGTTACGGCCCACTGGCTATTGCCGCCCCATCAATCAGACCTGCCGCGGTGCACTTGGGGACGTTTAATTAAGGGCCACCCGGAGGCAGCGTCACCTGCACTTTTGGCAGGGACGCCCCAGTAGACGCCGACCGCTGCGGACATCGAGCGCCGGCTTCCGCGGCCTCGAGCCGCGTTGGCGGTGAAGCCGGCAAAAAGTTTTCCTGCGCCGGCTACAACTCTTGTTCGCACTGTTACCCAGTTTTCTGGGGGCGCACGTGCACGCTCCCTTTCCCGCACATGATGCGCGGTGCTGAAACCGACCGCCCTTACCGTCCAGCTGACAGCGCAGAAAGCGCTATACGGCTGCGACTAACGCCGAGCCTTGCGGCACCTTTATTAGTGCTATAGGCGCTGCCGACTTGCATCCGCCTTACTGCAACCATGTCTGCCAGCACGTGCCGTCGCTGAAGGTTGCCGCTCTCTGTCTCGAAAAGACTGAACTTGTGCGTGACTCTATAGTGCCGAAATGCTACCGTTGCTCAGGTCGTCAGCTTTTCAAACTGCATGGTCTGTGTACTCACCGAATTTCAGACCGACAGCAAGCAGCGAGGTTAGTTATTACCCGTCTAATGAATCTTCGTAGAAATGATGCCTCAGGGGCTAGAACTGATAGCTTCAGTAGACGATTAGCTAAACATTGGAGAGGTTGCTCTTGAATTTATCAAAAGACACGACACCCTGCTTTTCCCATTTCCGTTTCTGTCATTAAATGTTGAGCATATTATTAAGTTCATTTTGGTTATGACTTGCCAGAAACTGCATTTATTACGCGCGCATTGAGGAGTAAAAAAAAGACAACAAGCGGTTTTGGCCAAGCGCCGTGCTTTCCTTCTAAAAAAAAAAAAAGAAAAATCGAACAGTGTTTCAACGACGACTACGAGCCGCTATGAAAATCGGAATAGTCGAGACAAATGGGTAATTTTTCATAGCCAATGTTTATATCTATGGCAGATTTCAATATTTGTACGACAGCCACCAATAAAATCATTAAGTGAGTAATTTAACCAGATACTCTTATTTAATAGTTTTAGCGCACACATTGCAATGCCCGAATAGAAGCAGTGGTGCTCAGAGTATCTAGTAACGAGGAATTCTCAGACTAGCACCATTTTCTAGATATCCTTGCCCAAACCTCTGGTGAAGTTTTATGGGCGTTAGGGTCATTATTTCCCCAGAAAGCCTTCCTAACGCACACCGCTGAGTAATGCATTTCGGGACACATTTTAGGAATAATATCTCGAAACTGTTGGCAGCATAAGTACTCTTATTAAGTGAAGGTATCTCGAGCACTGATTGGATTTATTTCCCATTTGCGACAATTTATCAGTCAATCGATCGATCAATTCATTGATGTTAGTAAGTTAGATCTACAATAGAAGTTTAATAAAGGCAGAAACCCAGAAGCTATCACGGAGTTGTGAGAGGGCTCCGCTAGCTACAAAAGATAAATTCATAATAATAATAATATTTGGGATTTTACGTGCCAAAACCACTTTCTGATTATGAGTCACGCCGTAGTGGAGGACTCCGGAAATTTCGACCACCTGGGGTTCTTTAACGTGCACCTAAATCTAAGCACACGGGTGTTTTCGCATTTCGCCCCCATCGAAATGCGGCCGCCGTGGCCAGGATTCGATCCCGCGACCTCGTGCTCAGCAGCCCAACACCATAGCCACTGAGCAACCACGGCGGGTAAAAGATAAATTCAGTATATGATCATAACTGAATGCATATACTGAAACCACGTAGGTGATGTGCGTGTGTATGTGTGCGTGCTAAAATATGATGGATTAAAATTTACCTATGAAACACCCGAAGAGAAGAGTGGGTTCCTCGACCTTACGCTAACGTTCTCAGAAACGTTAAAGTTCTCATGTGCGCTGAAAATGCACTCAGAAAGTACTCACTCTTACACAGTTCACAACTCGCTGGTAAAAAAAAAAAAAATCTGTGGTTTCACGTGCGAAAATCACGATCTGGTAATGAGGCATGCCATAGTGGGGGACTCTCGATTTATTTAGCCCAAGTGGGATTCTTTAACATGCACGTAAATCTAGGTACACAGGCGTTTTTATTTTTTTGTATTTAGCCCCCCAGTGAAATATGGTCGCCACGGCCGGGGTCGAAACCGCGACCTCGAGCTCAGCAGCATAGCGCTATCGCCCCTGAGCTACCGCGGCGGGTGCCGCTCGCTGGTATCCGTATACGAAACGCTATCGAGTACGAACTGCTTTGAGAAATCTCCGTTGGGTTTGCGGTGCACATAGAAAATGTTCTGGATTCTGTGGTTGAAACAACCACGAAATCAGGTGATTTTGGCCTTAAAGGTTTAAGTGGGAGATTATTATATTACTGGGACAATTATTTGTGGGTTATTTAAACTCTAGTGGAACGCTAGTTGTGATGTTGCCTCCATCATAACCGATTTTCGGTGAAGACAGCGAGAGCTGTTGCGGTCTCTACCCAAGCTCAAAATGACGTCGTCGCTTTCGTGCCAGTTATGGCTGTTTCACGTGGCTCTCAAGGCTCTGTCTGAGTGGCCCTCCGGAATGATTAGCTTTTGAAAAAAATTCCCCATTATTGCGTGATGTTTTATGCAATTAATATACATTACAGCGATTAGAGACGAGCTTAACAGGTCACTTCATCAATACATTTTAACTTTCCTTTTTTGCTATCATAGAGCTAGTACACTGCAGTTCCCCATTAATGCGCAAATGATGGTCCATGAAGATCAAAGTAAAGGCTAAGAATATCGATATGCAGGGTCAGTATAACGGCGGTGCATTATTTTATTGGCGCTAGGATCGCTGCCTTCTTTTATCCTTGTCGCCCGCTGGGTTTGGACTTAAGGGGAAGCTTTAGCTCGGGCCCAAGGCTTACGCCGCCTATTCAAATACATGTAAAGCGCAGAAATGCTCTTTTGAGAGATAACCCCTTGACCCACTTTAATGAAATGTGTCGCATTTGATAGAGAAAGTCAAATTCTAGTGACTGTTGAAACCAAAATTTTGAGTTAAGCTTGCATTCTTTACAAAAATTGCCGAAAATCCAAGCTTGAAGAAAGATGAACTAACTTTTCAAATTCGTAACTCTGCACCAAGAACAGACATCGTAGTTCTGCAAATTGCATACGTCAGAACATCCAAAGCGGACAAATTTAGTATAATTCATATTTCAGGTGAATATGTTACAAAGTTTACAGAAGTTTTGTAGAAGTCCTACTCACATCATAGTGACGTATTTGAGCGCCATGTATAATACATCAATTTTTTCCTCTTTAGATGTACTATTGATGCGATGTTCAGAATTGTGATATCGCTCTTCATTGCTGAGTTACAGGTTTGCAAACGTGATAGTTTCGTTTTCTGAAAATTTGCGTTTTCCAACAATTTTTATTAAAAATTGATGGCGTAAATAAAAAAAATATTCAGCGAGGATTACGGTACTCCCTAATGCGAAATTTGAGCGAAGAATTATAGGTGTTTTCATTTCGCGATATATTGACTGGCGCGGACAAGTTGTCTCGTGTGGGACGTTGCAAAGGGAGCGAAGTGTGGCGCGACTGCCTCGCTAATTGGAAGATCGCGAGAGGCAGCGCGGGGGTGACGCGTGGGCGAGATTCACAGCGCCCGCCGCAGACAGACCAGGCTCATGCAGCACGTTTCCACATGGGTTATCGGTGGTGTCATCGGCGAACAGACGACGCGCGCTACTGTGGCGCCACATCGTAGCCATCGTCGCCGCAGAGCCCGTCTTGCGCGGCACTACGTTTTTCTTCTCACGCTTTCGCCATACCCTCCTTCCCCACTTTCCTCCTCGTGCGCTCTTCTCTATCGCCGTCCTTCGTCATCCGCTGCGCTCCGCGTTCGCCCTTTCATCCTTCGCTGTGCTCCTTCGCTCGGTTACGCCGAGGACGCCGACGCCGATGCCGACGCTCGCCGAAGGAACGGGCGCCTAAGAGCTGCGCTCTAAAATCAGCTTCCACAGTCACTAGATTTTCACTTTTTTCTTTTATAACTAACAAACCTAATCAAATTTGGTGCAGCGGTTGCCAAGAAAAAGTATTTACTCGTTCCCGTGTATTTGGATAGGAGCCCATGAGTTAAAGCATCGTCTAAATCGATACGCGCTAGGAAAATGGTGCCACAGATAAACCTACTCTTCAAACTCGATCCTTATTGGTGCTTCCGTTATTTCACCTTACTTTAACCTCCGTGATCGCAGCAGGGACAGGGGTTCAGCTAGAGCCGTGCGCAACGAATATTGCTTTAAGTCCATGGTTAATACTGCAGAACGCAATGATCTTGAATGCTATAAAAAGAACAGCTGAGTAAACGCCATTGATAAGAAAAGCAATTTATGACTGACCTACATACAAATTAAGGTGCGACCACTCTATAAAATGTAAAAGAAACGCACGCGTTGTGAAACAGTAAAATGGACGTTTTTAGAATCTTGTGCCCCCCCCCCCCCTCCGCGGACGGTGAAGTATGCATGCTGATTGAAAATGCTATCTTTATCATACAGCTATAGCGCAGTCATGCTGCTGAAGGCAGAGGCTACAAGCACTCAGCAAAGTGAAGCGAACAGTGCTTGAACTATTTCTAATCACGCATACAACATACACCACAGAACACCATGTCGAAAACTGTCATTATCAATGGCTCATACTCCCGTAAGCAATGGCTCATACCTCCATGAGCAATGGCTCATACTTTCGTAAGCAAGCAAAAAATGCAATAACTCGTATTCCCGTAAGGTTCATGGCTACTCATTTTGCGTGAATTAGCTGCGATGACACTATTCCTGGGGCCGTTGTCGGTGATTTCAATGTGCATGTGTCGGTACTGAAAAGGCAGCGGTTTACGCTTTCCGTGTTCCAGGCATACCCCTTGCGATGCCACGCCGATCCGGCCCAGCCGACCACCCAGCGGCGTACGTGCATCGACTACATTATCAAAAATTTGATTGTAGTTGCGAGTGAAATAGTGACCACCGAGCAAGACAATAGATGAGTGGGCATACCTTTCGTCACGATGACCACCCATCAAGACAATAAATGAGTTCTTACCTTTGTTCACAATTATGTGTCACCTCCGTGTGGTGTGCTAAACAGCTTCGCTGGTCAACCACCTTCACAGAGTGGAATGGCTCATGATTTTTTTCAGTGATCCTGCCACGACAAGTCTTCCTTTTTGAGTTCGAATAAAATGCATTTCCCCCACTATACGCAGGCGGTCCATATATAAGGATGATACGCGCCCTATAGAGTCATCTGTCGCAATAAAACTGAAGGATTAACGCTAACACACCGTACGTTCGGTCAATCCCACCTTTACCCGCATTCTCTATTCTCAATCATCGCAAAAAAAAAAGAAAAATGAAAGCCTATGTCTACGCACTCTAAATAGGTGTGAAGCCTGGAAACATTAGAACATTTAAACAAAGAAGGGCCATTTTTTTGCTATATTGAAAACATGAAAACGTGCCCTCAAGCCAATTCATGCATGTGCAATTTCCTTTTTTTATTCTATAGTATATATGTCTAAGTAATCATTTATCAGTAGAATCGCACTAATTTCAAAATGGAGAGTGCGCAGTTCAAATCATACCTGAGACAGCCAGCCTTTAACCGGACTTTATTCTTGCGGAAACATTCGTAGCCTACGCAGCAGATCAGCGCGGGGTTCATTACGCTTTTCATTCAAAGACTGTTTCTCAATGGCCAGCGCTTTCGTTACACTATATAAATGGATTGATAGTGTGATTGGTTGGAGCCCTCAGTCGTTACAAAGTGGGTTTGTGGGCTAAGGTATATGCAAACTTGGGCTTAGGCTCACCCATTCAGTGTAGAGATAATGCTACCACATTTCATATGACAACTTTTCATCCGTTTTAGAGCGTTCTTATACAGAAGTTGAGTTAGCGTAAAGCCATAACGTGGCATCGACGGAAGGTGCAGCGATGCTGCCATTGGGTGCTTCACATGCGTATGCTACTGATACTTACCTCCAAAAGGCCAAATGGACGTTGCTGTCGTCGCCAAAAATCGAAAGAGATCTGCAGACTTGAATAATTACTACAGCTTTCCGTTCAGTTACTGCGACCACAGTTACTCTCCCCCGCGCCCCAACTTTCTGCAAAATATTTGCAATCCTATGCAAACACCCCCGACAGCATAAGGACAGCAGTGGCTGCATGGGACGGGAACGCGATGACAACGAAGGCGACACGACAACAACGAAGGCGGCATGACGAAGACGACGGCATAATCTTTCGTCGCTGTGTAGCGAAATGGAACGGATGGGCGAACAGACCAATTTCTTTATTCGAGCTATTGACTGCTGTCGCATAGAATGTCGTTTACGGTTATCCGTATCCTGTACTAATTAAACAATCCAATCCATGGTTCAGGGCATGACAAAACACGCCCCTGCGTAACGGAACAGACGAACGAAACTCTGTTTCAAGAGCCTAATTTGTGTTGCAGTTAGCTATTGCTCGTGGTATCCGTGTCCCATACTAAAACCATATCATATTTATTAAACAATGTATGGATCACTGCACGACGACGCACGACGACGCACCGCAGCGTAACGGAATGGGCGCACGAAGCAGGCTACGTTTCGAGCTCTTAGCTGAAATAGGAAAACATGGTATCAACATTCCCAGAGTACCCATACACGCTTGGCAGGAGCCGCGAATCCTTGCGGGTTATGTTCCCGACCCCGATGCATAGCGGTCTCGCGCGAACGCCTCTTTGAAGCGGGGGCGCCCTTACACAGGGCACGGGGTAGGCGGGTCGTGCGGCCAGTTGGTATCAATTAATAGCACGCACGTGCACAGCGCGCAGCTCGCCCGCTGCGCACAATCGCCTTCCCCGGGCAGGCGGTCCCGGGCGTCGGCCCCCTTTGTGCCCTTTGTGGGACGCAGGCAGAGGACAGAGGTCACGCTTACAAAAAAGCCCTCGTGGTCCCTGATTCTTCGGCTGTCCAGGCTAGGATTAGGCAAGTGAAGTCCGCGGACCTGACTTCTCATTGTGACACGACACCTGAGTAAAGAGGGCCGCCGCTCTGGCCCGTTGTCGCGGCGCAGCAGGCCGTGGCATCTTTTCGCCTGCAGTCCATTGCACAGCTCGCAGCGTTGCCCGCTCTGCAGGAATGCGCGCACTTTGAAGCCCATACAAGCGCGAGCGGCCGGGTTCCCTGTCGAGGCAGCGAGCAGTGCGGGTTCCGCTGAATAGACCTCGTCTGGACTGTGCGAACCTGACCGCTTTCAGGGCACGGCTTGCCGCAGCGATCAGTGCAGCTGTGCACGAAGCTATATATTGAGCACGGAACGTACCAATGCGTTTTCTCTCTACTAGCAGCGATCAGGTGCGAATGAATGCCGCTCAATGCTCAAGAAGAAATGAAAAAGCCCTCCCGTGTATCCAGCTGCCTCCGTGGTTCTTGCATCAGAGCTCTCTGTGCGCTCTGAACAAGAGAAGCTGGTAGCGATAAATTAAGAACGCACTTAAGTAATTTGCAATGCGAATGCAGAGCGCAAGTTTCTTGCGTCTTTGCAGTTTTCAGCATGAGGCAATCATGACGTTTTGACCACGAAACACTTAGTGTAAAAAGAATGCCGCATACGTTGACATGATCAAGAACAGCGCAAAATATTGTGCACGTTCACTGCTATTAAGTCCAAACGAGACAAACTGGAAATTGGAAGAAATTTGAATGGATCAACTGGAGGCGAACCAGTGAAACCTCAGGCTAAAGCCAACGTTTCGACAAAGGGATTTGCCATCGCCAAATTGACCTGAAGAAAAACGTAGGCTCCGACCTGAGGTTTCTCTTTTTCGGCCATTTTTGACTGCTGATACGATAATTCAAGCAACACCGTCACCATTTGTAGAATAACCATAACTGTTACTGAATGTTAGTTGCTCGTGTTGACGTGGTCCCAAATGCGTTACAGAATAGTGACGTTTCTCTTTTTTCTTTTTCAAATGTGCGCGTAATTTTTGTGTCGATATGATGGTACAGCGACTATAATACAAGTGTTGCCAAGGTGGAAGAAAGGTCACTAACAGAAGCGTTTTTTTTTTACTTTTTCTTGCTTCACCGGTAAGAAGAAAAAAAGTGGACGTCAGACCAACTGAAATAAAAGAAAGTGCTGCTCACGAATTCATCGCGAATGGAGCTACCGCAGAATGCGTCGCGGCAGAGTGAGTGCTCGCCTGTCCCAGTGCCGCTCGAGCGAATATGAGCGCGTGTTGAAATTCGAGCCTGCTGCATCACAGCCCGTCTCAGGGCACTCAAAGCGCGCACAGAGTGCCGAGAAAAAGCAACGCACGGAGGAGTCATTTGTTTCGGCTCTTTTCCTTCCGCAGCGCGGAGGATCTCGGGAATGGTCTGCTTCCGACATCTGGCCATCTCCTCGGAATACAAACGAGTGGAGCGCTTATACAGCCCATCGCTGTTCATGTTTGCGCTGCCCAAAGACACTCGCTGCGCCAGCACACGCCCAAGACGGATGAGCTGAAACAGCCGCGCAGCACATCGGATCCGAGACGCTAATGAAATCTTCATAGAAAGCAAGCGCAACGAAAAGAAGAAAAAAAAATAGAAAGGAACACCGAGCCTGAGCAGAGCACGAGTGCGTGTGCCGAGAAGAGGGTCGGCCGCAGCGTGTGTGTATGCCTCGAATCACCGGCGAACGGTTTACGACGTCTACGGCGGTGCCCGTGCTGTATAAAAGCCCAAGCTAGCCGGAACACCCCAGCAGTAAAACTCTGCCCGAGAGCAAACACCGCCGTATGCGATTCCGATGGACACTGCTCTCACCGGCCGATGGCAAACCTTGTTCGGGTGCTACCGCCACCAGTGAACCACTTTTGGGCCGCCGTCAACAAGACAAGACGAAACAGATGCCCGCTGTTACACGCTTTTCTTCCATAAGATCAGAGGCGTGGAATTTTGTTCGTTTCGTCCTCGCTGGTTCGAGCAAACGAAGAAACTGGCACACGATACAGAGTGGGTCGGTAAGGTAAGGGATATGCAATGCATTGGTACTTCCCAAAGGCGGGCCGAGTTAGAGAGATATGATTGAAAAGCAGCGTGGGACGTCGTGACAGTGGGTCAGGACAAAGTGACAGCAAGCCGAGATTTGATGCTGGCGAAACAATCACTTTAGAGTCCTGTCCGCAGTTTGCTCTTTCTCGCTATATGGCAGCCTCGCAATGGCACTACGCGACAACGTGGATTCCTCTCTAGCTCTGCCAAACAAGGCTCCAATGGCGCCAAAGGCAGGAAAAATGAAGGAATGACAATCGAACGTTCTCAAGAACAGAACCGCGAAGATAAATGACTTAAGCGCCAGCGCGTCCATTCAACGTCATTTCGCCATGTCACCGAAAATTGGCTATGTCGCTGGCGCTGTTAGAAGCAACTGCGATACGCGCAAGGGAGTGTACCGTAACCGCCGCCTTTTCGCGGGAATGGAGCAGCGTTATCGCCTTCGTGAAACTCGAAGGGGACAGAAACCGAAGGCAATTAATAAACGCACGGCTGGAGTGGCCTGGCGTGCGTAGCGATTTGCTCCTCAGCGGTTGAAAGGCTCTTCTTTTTCGGCATTCTGCGGTCTTATCTCAACTGAGTTACAGCGCGGATATATAGGCCTTCGTCTTAGTATACGAGCACGCTACTATCTCCTAACATAGTTTGTGTTCGGGATAGCTATCAGAGTGAACAGCTGTAGGATGAACCCCCATCGGTTTGGCTCACAGTCTACTTGGCTTGCACCAAGGGCGCTATAACGTAAAGCTATTCCAAACTTTTCTATTACCATTCTGCAATCAGCCCTCCGCGATTGGTCAAAAACTTTTTGGACCACCCCCACTTCGCCTGTCTGTTACGCGACGTCACGAAAACCGCGATAGCTCCCCATTTAATATAACGTGCACACACTGATTATGCACGATTGGACCGGACAAAAGAAAAAGTTATTTCTGATTCGACGCCTTCGCCATTAGCCCTCGGCTACTGGTCAAAAGTTTTCGGGCTGCACCCACTTCCCCTGCCTGCCACGCGACATCACAAAACTCACCGAAAACTCACCGCAATGCATTAATATGCCGAACAAAACTAAATTTTTTCCTAAATAGCCGCAGGCTGCCCCGTTCGGAAGGAATAAGAAATGGCTGCCGCCGATTGCTCAAACACTAGCTACTCGCACCTGCCGGAGTGCATGGGTTTACTTGCGTATAATAAGACTTTCTGCGTGGCCGTGTAACGTTTTCGAGCACTTTCGACACGTAAACGACATCGTTCTGCCAACTCTTCTTTGCTGAGGATCCGTTTTAGCGACATTCTTAACCTTCCGTTGCGCGTCGCCGCGATTTTAGACAAGCCACCGCAAGCTAAGTAAGGGACAGCGGACTAATCGCAGACGACGGCACCACCTTCTTGATCCGTTTATCTATATTCAGCGCGCTGGCACAGCCCCATTGAAACTCACTATACTTGAGCGTGCTCCTCGCCTCCTGGCAGCCAATTACAAACGAAAAACCACTTAATGTAGGCAATCTTATTCGTTTTGAAAGCAAAGAAAAGTGCCCTCGATCCTATAAACTAAGAGAGCGTTTGAGTGGGCTGTTGAGGCAACGCTGCGGGTCACCGCGCGGTGCTTGCGTCGGCGTTTACGGAAATTTGACTTCAGGAGTTTGGAATAAAACAAATTAGAATAGCTTTAAGTTATAGGGCATCAAATTGATTGAGGCAAGAATTTTTAAAAATATGAGATGCAATAGCCGCTGCCACACATATCGAAGACTGCAGTCCCCAGTCACCATCTGTTAAATTGTTCATACCCCAATGAGAATTTGGAATAATACGTTCAGTTAAGGAATACTGCGGCAATCTTTTTGTCGAAAGTTGCAAGGCACCAGTGACGATTTTACGCAACATGCATAAAAAAGAGAGAACTATTCCTCCCTTCAACACCTTTAATAAAATAAATATCGTCTATTTTGTTCCTTTAGGGTCGACGAATGCACAAACACATTGCAATCGACACACACGCATATCCGCGCGCGCAATTTTTGTGCGCTACTTTTCTGAACGAGGTAGTTGATTGGATTCGATCGACCTGTTCTTGTTGTCTCTTCCCTGTTTTGTAACACTCTACCACTTGGTTCTTCCGAATCGAGAAAGTGACTTCTTTAGTAGTGGCCGGTGGATACCCCTTTGATGGTCTCTTCGAGAGGAACTCGGAAGACCCCAGCTGACGGCAGCAAAGGCACGGAAATCTCGGTGCGGGCCCCAAGAACCCCTCTGGCAGTCATGGCAAACCTGGATGAGGACGATTTCAGTGTCGCTCCTCGCCGAAAGGACTGGACAATCGGAATACGTGGTTTAGTTGCACCGGTCCACGAGAGCAGTGACCTCAAAGCAAGTGAAGTCCAACGTTCGGATATTGAGGCAATTTTGAGAACAACCTCAGTGAGGGGCCATTTTGTCATGTACGGAGCGTCACTTCTAAATTCAGGAGTAGAAAAGGAGAGACATTCTAGTGCACTTCTTTAGTGCAAGACCGTTCCCCCGTAGCAATTTTATTTTCAGTGCGCGTGCCTCATATCTACCAAACAAAAATGTTTTGTTAGGGGGTGCCACGCTAGTACTCAAATGAAGACCTCCTTGCTACTTGCGCCTACAAGGAGCGTTTCGCGTGAAAGGATGATACGCTGAGTCCGGACCACATGTCGAGACTAACTCTGTGCTCCTAATATTCTCTTCAAACACCTATGCTTCTTGAAACACAAAGCCGTTGGCCACGGGGAAGCACCACCAATTATCTTCTAACTGTTACCGTTTCAGCCATAGAGCGAAATAATGTTGCGAGAAGCAGCGGAGCATGTCTAAGGGCCCCGTGATCTCAAAACGTGTGATTGCAAGGAGGAATTTATGTGTGCGGACTGTGGCAGCGATGACCCGCGAAGCTGAAGACGCTTGCTTAGCTGATCTGTACCTTTTCACAGCAAGACGAGCTTCATCGCTGTACCCAGCGAGAAAAGTACCTTCAGCTGTACCCAGCGAGAAAAATACAGCGGCCCTGTGACTCCACAATGCAGGAGAGTTTCGTCCTGTAGGCGAAACAAGTGGCCCTCTAAGGCGGCACTTTGGAAACAGCGCAGCGCATTTCAGGGGCCCTAACCACCTTTTACGTGCACGTTTCGCCAGTGCGCCTCAGGCAACGTTAGATGAAAATTGGATGGCATTTCGCTTTCTAAATCATTAAATTTTTATGGCGGATTGCTCACTGAACAAAAAACTGATAGCGTAAATCTGTCTGCTAGCTTTGCACGTTGTAGGTACTATAATGGCCCGCAAAATGGTGTTTAAAATGTTCAATACAATAATCCTACATTCGATGCCAAAGTGGGAAGGGGCGAAATAATCCGACTATGCCTCAGGCGGCAAAATATCTTGAAAGGCTGCTGTGACGATGTCCCGAGTTTCAACAAACTCACCTTCGTCGGCTGACACCGTCACAACATGGTTCCAAGGTAGCCACCACGGGAGTCAGAAAACTTGACGCCACAGTGAACGAACATACTCTACATGAAAGATGTCCAAAGTGAGCACTTGAGGGGGCGCACAACGGCATTCCAAAGGGCAAGCCAGGAGGTGTGCAACGTTTGACGCTACTGCTAGTGAGAATGTACCTGCAAGATCTTATGACCGATGTTATTCATCTATGCTAGGTCAAACACGAGCGAAAAATATGACTTGCGTCAATCGGAGGTCTGTCTAGGTGCTGCTTGCCTTAACTTTTCATGGCCTTGCGATCGTACAATGCCTGAAATCTCCGCGAGGTCAGGGCTGCTAGGCGGAATCAGTCTACATTAGTCACGGGAAGAAACGAGCCCTAACTATGCAATCTTTCTTCAACTGCCTTTGCAACCACTGAACCTCTAACGCTGTGCCGTTTTCAATGCACACTATTCGCGGTGGGCTGACAAGCTCGTCCACCCTCAGTAGAAGCACTTTGTCGCAGTGCTCTGGGTGTCCAGTATCTCTGTGTGGCGGATGACAGGACGCGAACGTTCTTCAGGGTCCCAAGTTCAAACATTGTTATTAAACTCATGATGCATTTACCATATGTCACGTTGGTCATGAAGACCGCTTCACATTCTATGGGTAACGACTATTTCTCCAATTTTATTAACGTTCAATGGTTATCCCACCAGCGAAGGATGGTGTTCCACGCGTTACCCGCCGTGGTTGCTCAGTGGCTATGGTGTTGGGCTGCTGAGCACGAGGTCGCGGGATCGAATCCCGGCCACGGCGGCCGCATTTCGATGGGGGCGAAATGCGAAAACACCCGTGCACTTAGATTTAGGTGCGCGTTAAAGAACCCCAGGTGGTCAAAATTTCCGGAGTCCCCCACTACGGCGTGCCTCATAATCAGAAAGTGGTTTTGGCACGTAAAGCCCCATAATTTAATTTTTTTTGTTGCACGCGATGATATAGGTTTATAAATGCCCTTATTGAGGTCACCGGAAATGGTTTTGCAAACATACTGTACAATAAGAAAGTCGTTACCAAAGCTGTGTATTACCAGATTATTTCCTTGGACTTAAAGTTACCAAAACTTTGTGTATCCCGCATAAGTGCGGGACGTATGCTGATGAAGCAAGGAAGACATCCGTAATTCGCAACAATGGTTCATAGAATTTGTGGCGTAATTTGGGAGAGACAATAAATGCGGAAGAAAATATCAGTGGGTGGTATTCTACGCGTGTTTGTTGGTATCCATTTCCTCGTTAGTAACAAGGAAAGCTTTCGGTACCTTCGTTAAAAAATACTTCTGGAGTTTCACGCGCTAAACCTCGACCTGATTACGAGGTATGCCGTAGTGAGAGACTCCAGATTAATTTTGGAGACCGAGGTTCTTTAACGTGCACCTAAATCTAAGTACACGAGCGTTTTTGCATGTCATCACGATCGAAATGCAAGCAAAACAAGACGCTGCGGGCTTCTGCAGACGTTATTACAAATTTATACTCATGCCCACGATCAACTAAGGTGGCGGGCCCTTTACCATGTCTTTTTTCCTCGTTTGTTCAGGCCTCTTTCACATTTTGGAAGCTGCAGTAAGCACTGAGCAGCTACGGCCTTGTGCTGTGGGCCCTGACCTGATTAGGATCACGTGGTCCCGCAGCTGTCCAAGCAGCGGAGACAAAGAACGCCTTGATTTTTTCAGCGGTGTGTGGAACCAACGTGTCATATCGCAGCTGTGGAAAGTGGCATGAGTAGTGCATGTCTTGGTCTAGGAAAGTCGCCATTGATTCATCCTCGTATACCGCCCCCGGTCTGTGTAACATTCTGCGTGTTAAAAGTCATGCATGAGCAGTTCATTTCCACCATGTTGAATGGGCTCATCGAGTAGAAAATTTCCTGCCTGTAATCCCCAAATCCTTCAACCACCATCATCGCCTACTCTGGTGCCCGGACCACGCGGGGGTACAGGGGAACGATAAGGCTAACGCGTTAGCTCGAGGGTTCACTAACCGAGCGACGGCGTCCTCTTCTAACCCCAACCACCCGCACTATCCCTCACAAAATTCCACCAATTTAAATGCCAAAAACATCCTTGCTCATCAGTGCGGAGTCCGCAGAATACACCCGCCGCCTCACCCACAACTTAGGGGGGAAGAGGCCGCCGATTGGCGTAAAATACAGACCGGACTATTACCCCATTTAAAATTGCTAAACGCCATGTATCCCACTCGTTATAGGGCCAACTGTCCTTGGTGCGGTGGCATACCTACCCTAATACATATAACCTGGGAGGGCACTAAGCACCCTCATAGGCCAAATACCAGTAACACAATGGAGCAGTGGGAGGCACAGCTCGCCCGCTCCGACCTGGCAGGACAAAAGTCCTTAATTAGCCAGGTCGGGCAGGCGGCAGAGGCCAGTGGGGCTCTGGACTGAGAGGCTCCGACCACCCCTCCTTCAAATCTTTTCCATTGCAATAAAGTTTCTATCTATCTATCCAGCCTGTATTGTGGATTTTGAACAGCGGCTATGCACTCAGGACAGTGCAGTATAACCTCGTAAGCCACATTAAATACTTCGAGGATGGTGTCTCGACTCCTGCTGCTTCTATGGATATATATTTCTAAGGTCCACAACTGCATGCTACAGACGTCCATAATAAATCAGCAAGCTATGGGAACCACGGGAAACGTCTAACATTTCATTCATGTCTTCATCAGTAACTGCATTATTTGATTTCGCCTGTTATCAGGCGAAATCTGTTATCAAAGCGCGACATGTTTCTCCTGCATGTGCGTCCCTTGATTTTCATGTCGCTGAGAGAGCGTTGGTTGGTCTCGCAAAGGCAGGTGGTAGTAGCTGCACGCCGCCAAGGATAGTGTGATATGCGTACAACATTGGCCCTTTTGTCTTAGGGCGCTATTATAAGCACCAGAACGCATTGCACAAGCCGCATTTTTTTTTCAGTCCATGTCCATTTTTAAAGCGAAGCTCTCTTCCTCGCGGCGTGCCTTCAAACAAGTTTAGTCGCACCTCGCCGAAGGATTTAATACCACGTTCTAGTGAATAGCTTGCCGTGGTGATATAACTCCATGGAAAGAGCAGATATCCTTGCCAAGGGAGCACTACGAAGGCAACCAACCGTGAGAGCAGCGATGAGTCCACAACTGCCTGTGAATGCAATTCGTCGCCACTTTCATTCGCTATGGACGCCGCTGCCCCATCCCTGAGTTGGAAAGGAACTTGGACACATAGAACTAAGCCACCCTGTTGTGCAAAGTACGAATATGAGCAGCCTATATTGTATACGCATTAGAGTGGGTGTTTAAGATTAGGCATGTTGCTTTTCCTTGTTTCACTGAGCGCCACGAAGTGGGCGACACAGAGCATTTTATCTGGTCCTGAAAGCGCATTTCTTTTGTTAGGGACAGGCTTCTTATCAGCAGGAAAAGATGAACAGAATGCATTTCCATGCTTTTGCAGAACTATACTTTTTCCGAAGGTACTGCGGATAGTGTGCAAGAAGGTCTCGTGCTTTCTGTTTACATTTATACGAGGATCTGAATCAATGGGCACATGATCACGCGCCGTGCCCCGTCAAGAAACGTTCATGTCGAGCAATTGTCGGCCCAAACTTCCAAGTTGGGCCCTTTGGTATGAACTACATCACCTCACCCCTCCTCCAAATCACTACATCCATCACCACCATCCTCTGAAAGATCGTTTCGAGTGGACATTGGGCCTTGAATGCAAGTAGTCGAGGAATTTCCGGATCCAAGACGAAATAGAAATGTGGTGGTCACACGTTCGGAAATCTGCAGACAAAGTGCTTTTAGGTATTCGAATAGCCTGCGTTAGAAGAGCGGCACAAAACATCCACGCTTTGCAGTAGAGATATGACTCCTGAGAGCATGTTAGGAACTTGAGCGGTCAGAGGGCATAATGACAAAGTGGATAGGCCTATATCCGCTGTTTATTGCCCCTAAATGCAGCGAAAGTATGGTCATCGCCAACTGAGATGCACAGAATTTACGCTCTTGTCAAACTTGATCTGAAACTCGCGATAAGTGGGAAAAGATATAAAAGTGAAATTATTGCAAATCACCTGCGTCCTTTGCGTCTCCCTGATAGTTATGTTTTTCAACCACAAGATTTCCGCTCGCCTATCATTCATTACCAAGTGCTTCTTGTAATTGACGAAGGTGACAAAGCTCGGAGGCAGTTTTTCTTTTCATATTTTTTTTTTTTTAGATTCGCTGTGTGTCAAGTGCCTCGTGCGTATATGAACACGCTCTACAGTGCAACACTTCTCGCACGCGTTAACACACGCGTGAAAGCGTGCAGCTGGTGCGACTTCCGACCGCGCTTAGCGGTCTCTGGGAAACACGAAACGATCATCACAGGGATGACTGTTCCACCTTCGCAGCCGTGGGTCCCCGTTACAGGGCAGAAGCTAACCTGCGGGCGTGTGTGCTACGCTACGCCGTGTAAGGAGCGTCGCCCTACCCACCCGCAGCCGTGGCAGCTCTGGACAGTGACGAACCCGAGACAAATGGAAAAATCGTTCGCCGAATCATCGAGATCCAACTCAGAAATGAAACTAACCCCAACGGCTCTGGCCGCGCGGCGCCGCATGCGGTGCCACGGCTGTGGCGACGCTGCAGCTTCGGTGGCAGGCGCCTATGATTATTTTATTCTGCGGTCCTGCTGTTTCGACGAGAGCAGCTGGAGGCCTTCGGCTCTCAGCCGGTAATGGTGGTATTATTCCCGACCTCCGGGAGCGGCATTCGGTGCAACCTATAGCTCGATGAATTTGAATGCCCTGAAATGCGACGTACGTGTTTTGAAAACATAACTCGGAGACGTCAAGGCGGTGCGAGGAAAGATATCTACAAGTTTAGGAATTTGTTTCCCCCAGGACTCCCTCCCGTTTGTTCTTTCCAGAAGAAAATGTAAAGATTGTGAAACACGGGCGAAACGCTCCTCTGCAGATCCGCGGTGGAGCTGCCACGGAAAGTAATAGGAGGCGACGTGCAACGATTCGACTTCGAGGACCCCAAGGCAACTTTGGGAGCGCTTTGGCAGCGGGACAAAAAAATTTGCGGCGTCGGAAAAGTGCAAGCTATAGAAAACGATAGTAGTAAACGTAGAGGGGGTGGGTGGGATGCGGGAAGGTGGCGAGAAAACCGCGGAGTGACTCTGAGCTTCGACATGTGTTTACTTCTTGCGTCCTGCCGCATTGTATACGATCTCGACAAAGGGAGGAATGTCAGCAGAGGCATCGAAGAATCAGCAGTTCTGCGACATACCATGTGCTAGCTCCCTTCCTCAGGCTTGCATTACAACAATACAAGATTCAAAATTTTGCTCGCACGACACTCAAGTTGTGTCTATGTGCGCAACAAACGTCGCTAAATTGAGAGGTTGCTTATCTTTAGTTAAATGTAGCGATGTAACGTGAGCCCTCTCCAACATCACCCTTCCTATTTATTTATTTTACTGCGGCACCAGTTAAAAGCTCAAAATTGGATTTGCGTTGTCCGTCCTTCCAGCTAGGCTGAACGACGACGGTGGTCGTAGTCGCATTCCCCAAGCCGTCGTCGTCAGGCTATACTCGCGGACAACTTTCTGCGGCAATGAAGGGAAAGCTACAGGCGCATGGCTGCTGCACATGTGTTACGGCACCAAGTAGTCCGCCAGCGTTTGACAGGGCTTTTGGTTGCTCGGAACAGACGCTGAATCGACGCAGCCTCATGTGCGACGGTTTCGCGTTTGCCCAGACGCGGAAGGTAAAAGCCGCAAAATAAGTAAATTTTTACATTCAGTGGTGTGTTTTATTTTATTTAACTGTTGCTAATAAGGTGCTTATGCTTTCTCTTCTCCAGCTTAAACTAACGCCGATGAAAACACGGGACTCTTTCCAGAAGCGCTCTCACTTGTGCGCGCTTTGCCTCCTTAGCTTTCCCTTCATTGCCACAGAAAGTTGTCTGCTAGTCTAGTCATCCTCACCTTCACTCTTTGCCATAGAGAGAAGAACCGCAGCCATGGCCAAGTAGTTAGGATGTCCACTTCGGTTGCGGAAGGTGGTTCGTTCGAAACCCACCGCCGGGCGCCTACGGGAATACAAATTGGGCACAAGCGTACCCTGGTCAGGCGCCCGGCTTTCTTGAGGGGTGCTTGTTTGGGAGAGGCCCCACTAATCCCGCCTTTCTCTTGGTGGGGTTAGTTCCGAGCGACAGCAACCTGCAAAAGTGATGGCGCTTTACATGCGGCTCAAACGGTGTTCTTGTATAATTCGAGCCCTAGCAAATCGGCTTAATAGCACGGCATTATGAGCCACAAAGTAGTGTCAGCAAGCATATCTTTCTTTAAAACAAGAAATCACAATAATATACTTATATATTACGTGCACCTTATAGGTACCTCTCAATCACACAGACCTGCTAATATAATAGCCCTTGATTTTCAACAGTTTCATTACTTCAAGACATTAGGTGTCTTGGTACGAACGTTGGCAAAACTCCGTAGCAAAATAATGCTTGCAGGCTTAAAACAACGCTTTACCAATCACCGCCACGGGGATACGAACTCATGACTCTGTAGCAATGTTAACATCTAAATAGGAGAGGATGACCAATGCACTATCGCAGATACCGGGCAATGGCTGGGGTACACGCCCCTCCTTAAAATAATTAAATTATGGGGCTTTACGTGCCGAAACCACTTTCTGATTATGAGGCACGCCATAGTGGAGGACTCCGGAAATTTCGACCACTTGGGGTTCTTTAACGCGCACCTAAATCTAAGCGCACGGCTGTTTTCGCCCCCATCGAGATGAGGCCGCCGTGGCCGGGATTCGATCCCGCGACCTCGTGCTCAGCAGCCCAACACAATAGCCACTGAGCAACCACGGCGGGTATACACGTTCCTGCTTAAGTGTATAGCTACAGCGACGTGGAGGTTGCACCGTCTTCCGTATCTGGATATTCGTCTGAGGGCTTCATGGTACAGATGCATAAATACTTTGAGCGGACTCATGCATCTGGTGCAACTGGTGCTTGCATGGGAGCAGCAGGAGTAGGAGAAACTGTCAAGGGCCACCAAGCAGTCTTCGGTGACACTGCGATAGTGAACTACGACAAAAAACTTCGCATTCCGGTGAACAGTGCCCTGGTATGTGGCGGCACAGTAACTACCGGACGCGTCTTTCTTCGCCAGCTCCATTCCACCACAATTTCGGTAGGTGATCCAAACCTTCTGCGGTGCTTGAAACTCTGGCCCTTTTTCCACAGCATATATTGTTGTTCTTGATCTTCTGCAACCTCGACCCTTATCTTCTGAAGCTTTGAGCAGTGTTGAGTCTTGCATTGCAGGGTTCAACCAATCTGTTAACAGTGGTACATGAGTTCACAGTAGTCGTTGAACACCTCAGCAGGGCTGTAGCCATTGCTCAAAGGTGTTGCCCGTTATGCAAACAGAGATCTGTAAGGGTATGAAGCGTTTTTAAATTTTGTTTTGATAATCTTTAGAGCTGCCTTTGCACACCATACACGGTGCTTGAGGCGATGTGACGAAAACCCTTATGCCTGACAAAGGCCTGAAACTGACTGACACTGTGGCCCATTATATGTGCCCACTTTTTCATGGATACCGTGCCTTGCAAAGATTGGCTTTGCTTTATGGATAATAGTTTTTGCGTCTCCAACATAGCTATTCCAACGAAGCAACAGTAGTGGTGTTTCACCCCAGGGTAGAAATTTTCATTGGCCTAGAAGAGCTCCACTACTATACTTTGCAAGGATGGAAATGGAGTTGGTATGAGTGGTTCCGCTTGAGGCTTATTTTGCTTCTTCTCCACGATGTCAATAATGTCTCTACATATACTTCGCCACCATCATGACCATTTGGGTCTTTTTATGCATGTTACGTTGTCTTTATGGACTTCGAAGGGGAAACAAAGCGTTGAAGCTCTAAAAGATGAAGGTATAAAGAAGCGCTGATCTTTCATGAGGACTCTATCATGGAATGTATGTTCATTCCTGAATTGAAAGTACGACAAGCACTCTTGGCGCACCTGTACATTTGCATTGGGCCAAGCTGTTTGGACGTAGCGTGCAAATACTTTTTCAGACGGGATCTTGGCTTTGTACTACTACTACTACTACTACTTTGTAGCCTGTGGAGTCACGTCTGTAATTTTCGCATGACAAATGAGCGCCTGTTCATATTCTGTGAGCTCTTCTGCAAGGTTTGTGCTTACCTGTTCTGCTACTTGCTGCTATGATAATGCATAAAGATAACCAGTTTCTTGCCTGGCACATAAATGCTGCATTGTATAATGGTACCTCATCATCCTTAAGCTTAAGTGCGACAGTCTTGGTGTGAGGTCATCCACTGGCTTCCTCATGATAAACGAGAAAGAAAGAGAAAGTCATGAGGGAAAGGCAGGGAGGTTAACCAGGCTGACCCCGGTAGGCTACCCTGCACTGAAAAAGGGGAAAGGGGATTGAGAAAGGAGAAGGGAGAGAGAAGTTCACACTTTGCACTGTTACAAGCGTTCATCACTGACTCAGTCATAGGCGGTCATACAGGCTGGTGCATTTCAAGAAACACAGCAGCGCCTTTGTGGCCTTGCACATAGCAGACGCACGATGCCACGGGCCCGAGATATTCTCCTCTGTGAAAGGCCTGTCGTCTAAGTGCCCCAAAGCTGTCCGAAGGGCACTCCTCTCATCTTCGTATGTGGCGAAGTCGCACAGACGTTTGGTCGTTTCTTCGACACCACATGTGCTGCAATTTGCACTGTCTGCCATTCCAATTAGGAATGAGTAGGCGTTTGTGAAAGAAACTCCTGCTCGCAGGCGGCACGGTAACGTTTTTTTCCCGCCTATAGAGGAATGAGGTGCCCATACTGAGCTTAAACTTGACACTTCAAGCCGACAAGTGAGTACTTGAATTTTCACATGTCCAAAAGACAGTGAGGTCATCCTTTTCACTTTGGGAGTAGCCTTTCTAGTCGTCCGTCAAAGACATTGAAGCGTAGGCAATGGGACCTAGACTTGGCCTACAGTCGTTGCAAGAGAACAGCTCCCTAGCCAAAACTGTAAGCATATGCAGACAGGATTGTGTCATTTAATGGGATATAGAGTGTGAGCACTGGCGAAGGCACGTTGTTGCACACGTTGTTGCCCCTTATGAAGGCAGCATTAAAGTAAACCTTGCAACAACCTAGTTTTTTCAGCTAGGTTTGGAATGAATCGTGTGATGAAGTGTGACCACTGCTAGAAATTGCTTGACTTCAGTGACGTTTGTGGGAGCTGCCATGTTTCTGATGGAAGCCAACTTTTCAGTCTGGTCTCACACCACTCCTGTTGATTACAAGCTCAAGTCCTGTTGCGTTTACTTTGGGTGCAGTTCCACGTGGTAACCGCCTCAAGATGCTTCCATGGGAGAGAGAAACTTGGCTTGCCCAAGTGCGGTAAGGATTGCTTCTAAGCTTGGATTGCTATGGTACTATCACTGAACGTTATCGTTTAGCATTTTGTAGTCCACACATATGCGCACTTAATCATTCTTCTTTGGCGCTGCAACAATGAGTGAGCGTCATTTCGTTGGTTCACTCATTGTGGTTAACAAATTTTCGCTTTCCATTCTGTGGAGTTGGCGCTCCAGGGCCTTCAACAATGGTACAACTATGCGCCGTGGTGATGTAGCTGCTACAGGCTTGGTCTGGGACTTCAGCTTTATTTTGTGCTTGCATGGCATTTGTCTTAAAGCATGGAACAGCTCGAGTTACTCGAGTGCTGGTTTCAGGTGCTTTTTGAGGCTTGGTATATTCACTCGTTACAGGGTGCCAAAACTTCCAATGAGGTTCACTTCGAAGAATGGTTCATCTAGATATTTTGTGACATACAGTTTCGCATTAATGATTGTGCCCTTGTATGAGGCAGTAGCTTTGAGAATATCAACAATATATATCTACTGTTTAGTTCTTCCTAGAATTAGGCTGTCATGCTTGAGAAGAGTTGTATGATGCCTGGTGCTTTCAAGAACAGTTGTTCGCAGAACTCTGACTTATGCTCCCGCGTCCGAATGGAACAGAACCTCCTCGCCATTGAAATGAATCAGTAACTTCCACGACCTATTCCTGTGTGATTCAGTGATAGCTCTTGCGAAGGAAGGCTCATGCCCTTCTGCGCGAGCTTGTCTTGTTGACTGATTTACTTTAGCCAATTCGTTTTGCAGACTGATATACATTGACCCTGCTTGTAGCACAGGTGATGCACTCTTTTGAACGCAGGACACAGTGACCTCAGTTGGCTCGTTGGACTCCCACACAAGGGACACCACTGTGGTGCACGTGCCTGCTCCACCACCAGCTTTTGCCGTGCTTTGGGCCATGAGTGCTGCGATTTCTTCCATTGGCCCGGCATGCGAAGTCTGTCCAATTGAGCTGTTTGAGCAGACTGATTGCCGGAATGCTTCAGCGTTTGTTGGTGGTGACTTACCGTTTCAGTTTGCTTAGTTTGCTTCGCAAGGAGCCCCACCCACCCGAGTGTGAGGTCAGTCTCTATCTGCAATTTCGTAGACAATTTCTTGTCTCTTACGCCAACGACGATTCTGTCAAGAGGAGTTCATCTTTCAGGCCGTTCTGGTCATACGTCGCTACCGAACCGTACAATGCTGTGATATAGACCACCACAGGTTTTTCTTCACGATGCGAGCGGCTGTTGGACAGAGCATGTTCTTAGACAGCGTCCTCCTTTCTTTTTTACTTTCGATTAAGAAACTTTTGAACGCTGCAACGACGTCGTCATACGAGTTTGCTTTATCCACCGACGGTGGCAGGGCTGCAGATATTTCTTGTGTGTTAGAGCACATAAGTACACGTTCACCTGATTTGTTCTGTCTTTCAGCCCCGATGCGATGCGAAACCGCTCCCATTGTCGTTTCCACGTCGTCCACTGCTCCGGTAGGAACGCGAACTGTCTGGTAGGCTGGTAGCAGCGCTTTCGGACAGGGATCTTGGGAAGGCACGGCCGTGTCCATCATAGTTTCGAAGTAGCAGCTGCCGCAACGACGCCTTATTTGACTCACAGTGGTTGACAATATGGGAGGCGCATCGAGCGTAGACTCCCTTACCAGAATTTCGACGCCATGTTGTGTGGTGTGAGGGCTACGAGGTACGTTCAAAACTATTAATGCTGATTGCATTCTTGGAATTGTCAGACCAGTTTTATTTCCGGCTACGTAACTCTCCCACAAAAAATATGGGCCGATTCCGAAGATTGTGCAGTCTGTAAATGTGGGTTAGGGTTATTTTTCCGGCTCCTCGGGACGCCCGTATAGTTGCGTAGAAACAAAAAGAATAAGCATGAAAACGTTGGCAAGTAAGACGTGGCATGACGACGTGCAGTCAGCCGGAATCATATGCTTCACTCACTTCATTCTTTTTTATTAATTCTGTTACTATTTCGTACGTCCCGGTCCTCAGTTGTGCTCCATATTCTGCTGCTCCTTCATGATTGTCACCGCCTGCTGAGGCCTTTCTACAATCTCTGTATTGCAATACTTACCAACCAGGAAGCCGTAAGACCGGATATGTTCGCGGATGGTGGGCAGATATAAATTCTGAAGGGAGAGATGAGGACGATGTCGAACGGAGTCCCTCTTTGCAACATATTGACTTCATACTCGCGTTTCAGCCACATGAGCATTTACGCTTCCCCCCCCCCCCTCTACCCGATTCCTTTCACTTAGTGGAGCCATCCATCGTATACACTCTCCATGCTGCAACGCCAGCGCATCTGCGATCAACCAATCTTGACAAAAATGCAGGCGGATCACAAAGTGGGCGCATCGTTTGCATCGAGCAATCACATGCAGTCCATATAACGCTGCCATGACAAAGCGTTAACATATCTCAATTTTGTTTTCTGCTTGGCGCGCTGGTCTTCGGGCATCAAGACAGCTAGGTATTCTTGCAAAGACACCAGAAGGGCTAGCTAATGTCTCCAAGCCATATTGGTGCTTCAGCGATAGGCCGCATGGCTCACAGCAATAAGTGTTCTCTTTCGTAGCCTTGTTTGGGGAGGAAGGGAGGACGTTATTTTCTGTAGATTTCTCACGTTGAAACGTTTCGATATATGTTTCTGCAGTGTTTCGCGAAGGGCAATGCTTAAAGCGCTGGAGAATTCGGAGGAGGTGATTCCTTATTTCTTTGTCGGAAAAAAATAACGTGCATTAAAGGCTAAATGTTACCCACATGATTCCAAAATAATTAACCTTAGCTGGACGCAGACGGTCAGTAATTTGGCCTCATTGTATTATTTCAATACGTATGCTTGTGTGAACACTGGGCCATGGGTCTATTGTTTCGGTTATGGCATACTGAAGCTTCCTTACAATTTACGGCATACCAGGAACTGACATCTCACACGTGTTTAAGAGGCGCTGCTTGTAACTCCACTACCGCATTTTATTTCTGTGGAAACTCAGTGGTCCTATTCTTTTGGGCCAGTATTCACAAAACTTTCCATATGTAAGAGCGTTTCTTTTTTAGCCGCCATTCCAGTGCCAGCTACTCATAGTAGCCATAGGGGTGTTAACGAGATGGTAGCGAAGACGATGGCCAATCGCAGATTTTCCTTGCATAAATGAGGTTTCTTGAATAGGTCCCCGGGGTGACTTTTTATTTAGTTGCCTTAGTTTTTCAATCTTAGTCGGTTCCAGGCAACTTTTAAATGTATTTCGCGTCTACAAAGGTCATTCAGCTGCATGGGAGAATTACAGGAGAGGATCTGAAAGTGAACGAAGTGGCCATGTGAGCGCGTTCAGGCAACTGGCGGACGTAGTCAGGCAACACATCGCCAACGTAGTCGTGACAGGCTCTTTCATGTTAGAATAGATGTACATGGCCCCGCAGCCGGATTCCGCATTGAATTGATGTGCGTTTTGCGGCGCACACAAAGCTCTCAAAGAGCACGTCAATGCCTTCCGGCTGCACATTGCTCACGTCGAAACGGCTCGAAGACGAGGAGGAAGTAAACATGAAGTTCTTTCAGCATGGCCTCTGAGTTTTGCGCGCGCGCTAGCAGGTTTTGCTTTGGCCATGACATCCGCATGGCGGAGAGCGCAATTTCAATGGTGAGCGTGGCCGGCTCGTTCTCCACACCGCGCCGCTCGAATCAGGGGGCTTTTCATTCGTTGAGGAGGCTTTCGCGCTCTCCTGTACCTGGATAAGGCGAGAAAAACAGGACTTACCACTTCTACATAACCTCTCACTGATTAGCAAATTATGGCTAAAGGTGTACGACGGGAAAGCGCGTGCTGGCTGATATTTGTTCTGGAATGCGTTAAATTTCTTGCACACATACACCCCCACCCCCCCTACATTCACGTCGGTACGTAGAAATGGTATATTTCTGAAAAAGTTCATCATGATACGGGTAGAAAGTATGAACAACCACTGACTAGCCCCTTTCATCGACCTTTTGAACAACATATCTAGAGCTGCCTTTTTTGTTAGCGAACGAACAAACCTAACTCGCAGGAATGAGTGTGACAGTTCAGAGACAAAAATTCGAGGTGGAATGTCACCAAAAGTGAAGACGCGCAATGAACACTTCAGCTGAGGCGCAGCAAGCTTTAAGAAAGGTTTCATTGAGGAATAACGCAAATAGGTATGTTCTTCTGCGTGCGCCTCCGCCTGCTGCGTGCCGCAATTTCAAGACTGGATGGAGCGAGTATTGTGCGCGAAGCGAAAAATGACTAATTCTGCAATTATTTACTCGTTTATTAGTATATTATAGTTACCGCCCAAGCAGGTATTATCGTAATTATGAACAGTATGATTGAAATGTTAATTACACCTAACACAAAGATCCGCGTGTCTGTCATACACGTGTCTGCTTACGGCATGTTTATTTTATTTATTTTAAGCAAATATATTTATTTATGAACGCCTTACAGCCATTTATGAAGGCATTGGGAAAGGGGGACAACTAAACTTGCATCAATGTTAAACAGGCGTTTTTCAACAAGGCAAAAAAGAAATTGAACATAAGAAAAGCTTTATTCGCACAACGTAATAGATTACAAGATCAATACAATCAATACAAAAAGTTCACTTGAAATGAAAACTAAAGAAGGAAAACGTACGCACGGTAACATACTAATAAGTATTACACGAAGATCAATGCCCTAGAGAGTAAGCGTACAATGCGGCAAATGCCATATCAATTGTTGGATCACCGCAATGCAAAGTGCAAAATAGAAAAAAAAGAAAAGAAAGGAAGAAACTATAAAACAAAGCAACAACAATGAAAATCTGTAGCCTACGATGAGCTACAAACTGAGAGACAATGAATGGTACGTGAACCCGCACAACATTTATTTAGAAAAATGAATTATTAAACATAAGTACAACATCAATGGATACGAATATAAACAAAGTAGTGGAAAAGTAAAATAAATGCCCAAGAGAACTAGATGTTCAAATGTCAAAATGTTCGAGCGAGATCTGAAAAATTGGCTGAGATATCATCATCATCAGCAGCAGCAGCAGCCTATTTTATGTTCACTGCCAGGACGAAGGCCTGTCAGTGGACATCCTAACTTCATCTGCCCACTTAGTATTCTGCCGTCCTCGAACGCGCTTCCCTTCTCTTGGCCCTCATTCTGTAACCCTAATCGTCCCCCGGTGATCTAACCATGCGCATTACATGACCTGCCCAGCTCAATTTTTCTCTTAATGTCGATCCTATGACATCCTATGCACATCCTATGGTATTGCACCAAGTTCCCCGACGAAGCTTCGACAAGTACAACGATTCCGCCGCGTCTCGCGGCTGCGGCGGAATGCTACGACCATGAAAGCCAAACCTGGGCCGTCCAGCAGGTCTCGGCGGCTCTTGAAAGACAAAGGCCGAGCGAAACCGACGGAACGTTGCCCCTCAGGGCGACCGACCGCGCGAGTAACACGCGCTGGATTTGAGTAGAGACCACCCGCTGAGAAGACGTCAGGGCCCGGGTCACGGCGCCATTTAGTCATGGTGTCGTTCTGCAGGCGACTAAATGAAGTTGTTTCTCTCTCTCGCTCTCTCTCTCTCTTAATGTCAATTAAAATATCGGCTATACACGTATGCCCTCTGATCCAAACCGCTCTCTTTCTGTCTCTTAACGTTATGCCTAGCATTCTTCGTTCCATCGCTCTTTGCGCGCTCCTTAACTAGTTCTTAAGCTTCTTTGTCTGTCTCCAATTTTCTGCCCCAGATTTCAGCACCTGTAAGATGCCCTGATTGTACACCTTCCTTTTCAATGATAATGGCAAGCTTCCAGTCAGGAGCTGACAATGTCTGCCTTATGCGCTCCAACCCATTTTTATTCTTCTGTGAATTTCCTTCTCACGGTCAAGGTTCCCTGTGATTAATTGACCTAGCTAAACGTACACCTTCAAAGACTCTAGACGCTGACTGGCGATCCTGAAGTCTTGTTCACTTGCTCGGCTATTTATGATTATCTTTGTCTTCTTCATATTGATCTTCAACCCCACTGTTACACTCGCTATGTTAAGGTCCTCAACCATTTGTTTTAACTCGTCCCCGTGTTGCGGTTGATCCATACACCTAAGCCTTCCCAGTTTAGTAGCTTGAATATTTTTCCAAGCATGCAGTGAATAGCATTGGAGAGATTGTGTCTCCTTGTCTGACCTCTTTCTTTATAAGTATCTTTCTACTTGTGGAGAATTGAGAGAGCTGTGGAATATCTGTACATATTTTCGAAGATATTTATGTAAGCCTCCTTTACTCCTTGATTACGTAATGTCTCTATGACTGCTGGTATCTCCTGAATCAAGTGCCTTTTCGTAATCTATGAAAAGCATATAGAGAGGATGATTGTACTCTGTGGATTTCTCAGTTACTTGATTGATGACATGGATGTGATCGATTGTAGAGTGTCCCTTTCTGAAATCTGCCTGTTCCCTTGGTTGATTAAAGTCTAGTGTTGCCCTTATCCTATTGGAGATCATTTTGGTAACTATTTTATATAATATTGGGAGTAAGCTAATAGGCCTATAATTTTTCAGTTCTTTAATGTCTCCCTTTTTGAGGATTAGTATAATGTTTGCATTCTTCCAGTTTTCTGCGACCATTGTAGTTAATAGACATTTCATATAGAGAGCCGCCAGTTTTTCACGCATTATGTCTCCTCCATCTTTGATTAAATTGACTGCTATTCCAACTTCTCCTGCTGCTTTTCCCCGTTTCATGTCTTGCAAGGCCCTTCTGACCTCATCTCTAGCTATAGGAGGAGTTTCTGTATCCTGTTCATAACTGTTTCTAATCGAGGTATTCTGACTCCTCTGGGTACTGTACAGGTCAGTATAGAATTCTTCAGTTGCTTTTACTAAATCTTCGAGATTGCTGATGATATTACCCTGCTTATCTTTCAGTGCATGCATCTTGGTTTGTCCTATACCAAGTTTCTTTCTCACTGATTTCAGGCTGCGTGCATGTTTTACAGATTCTTCAGTCTCTCTCACGTTAAAGTTTCAAGTATCACTTATTTTCACCTTGTTGATCAGTATTGACAGTTCCGCGAATTCTATCTGATCTCTTGAGTTGGACACTTTCATTCTTTGTCGTTTCTTTATTAGGTGCTTTGTTACTTGGGAGAGCTTGCCTACTGGTTGCATTATTGCCTTGCCTCCCACTTCAACTGCTGCGTCTGAAGCCAGCCAAGTTACGGTTTTATTCATTAGCTCTATGTCATCATCATCTCTCTGTTCTGAAGCTGCATATCTGTTTGCAAGTACCAGCATGAATTTGTCTGCTTTTACCCTTACTGCCTCTAGGTCGACCTGTTTTTTCTTGAGCAATTTTGCTCATTCTCTCTTCAAATTGAGGTGAAATCTAGCCCTCACTAACCTATGATCACTGGACTTTACCCTACCTATCACTTCTACATCCTGTACTATGCTGGGATCAGTAGAAAGTATGAAGTCAATTTCATTTCTTGTTTCACCATTAGGGCTTTTCCAGGTCCACTTTCTGTTGCTACGCTTAGTGAAAAAGGTATTCCTTATTCGAAGCGTGTTCCTTTCTGCGAATTCTACCAGCATCTCTCCTGTAGCGTTCCTAGAATCGACGTCGTAGTTGCCAATTGCTTGTTTACCAGCCTGCTTTTTCCCCACTTTTGCATTGAAGTCGCCCATTACTACAGTACACTGAGTTTGCACTTTTCTCATCGCTAATTCAACAGATTCATAAAACTGATCTACTTCCTCATCATTGTGACTGGATGTTGGAGCGTAGGCCTGTACTACCTTTAATCTATACGTCTTATTAAGTTTGATTACGTCTACTGCTCTCCTCTCACTAATGCTGTAGAATTCGTCAATGTTGCGCGATATGTCCTTGTGCATTAGGAATCCTACCCCGTATTGCTTCTTAAGTGGGAGACCCCTTAGCAGAGGAAATGGCCGTTAGTCAGCGCTGTATAAGCTTCTCCAGTTCTTCTAATCTCACTAAGGCCGATTATATCCCCCACAATGTCTGATAGTTTCTCAAAGAGTCCTGCTAAGCTAGCCTTAGTCGACAGAGTTCACGTGTTAAAGGTTGACAGGGTCAGTTTCCATCGGCGGCCTGTCCGGATCCAGAGATTCTTCGCACCCTCGGCGGCGTTTGAGGTCTGGCCGCCGCCTTGGTCGGGTGCTCCGCCGCTGCTGGGGACTGAGGGCCATGGTTCAATTGTAAGAATGATGAGGGAGGTTATATCTTGTGACAATCTTTCGCAACACGTGAAAACAGATGTCATGCGCACGTTGTGATTTCGCGCGGTCTGTCTCCTACGGCCGCCTCCGCGTGCGCCGGAGCCCTCGGCTAACAGCGCCACCCAGGGGCGGCCGGGCGTGAGCGCCGCACGACATTTTTTGCTGGGAAGCCGCCGAATGGGACGGCCGGACCAAAACCTGCCAGCACGCGCAATTTCAGAAGCCATCGTTTCAGGTGTGTGTTTCGTCTGTTGCGAACAGTGAATGTCCAAATCCACAACTCATAGGGCTGCTCCCTCTGGATTTAAAATGCGCACCTTAAGAGGCTATGCTTTTGCGGGTTTAATGCGCCGGACGCAATTGCGGGAGGCGGAAATAGGTCATAGACGTCGGGTTTTAATGCGAAAGCATTACATGCCCCATTATGCGCAAATCCGGCGTTGTCGTCGCCGGCGTGACCGAAAGATGGTACGAAAAATGACCGACGGCTTGAAGAGGAAAAATACGTAAAAAATGCTCTGATTGACGGCAAATTTGTCTGGCAGATGATTGTAAACAAAGTAAATCGATGGGTTCGAAAAGAGAATTACTCAAATTTCGGTCGTGGTGAGAATTAAAGCCGGGCCTCTGGGGTGCGAGACGAGCACGCTTCCCCGAGGCGGCCATGGTGACTCCGTGGTTATGGTCGTCTAAACTTATGCCTAGTGCGTGCGTCATTGCACACGTCACATCACTGCCTCCGTCACTGCTTCTCACGTGTCACCTGCTCTTCGGATATATCGGTGCTGTGTCTACTGCGACGCACTCAGAAGGCAGCTGTGGAACGGGGTCGCCTATGGAAGCACACTTCAGAAGACGAAGCAAGGGAACACAAAAGAAGACGACATAGTCACGGCAGACCTACCATTAGGCATAAAATAAAATTCATTGTTCTGCAGCAAAACTGTCTGGATGTCTCCAGCCTGTGGCCAACTGTACGCAAACACACACAGACCGATACAGCAGAAAGAACTTTAATGCATGTGGAAAACATCAGTCGAAAACATTTCACCTAAGCGATTGTAATGCTTTCGTCTTCTTATACGTAAGGAGTCTTAAGTATCTCTGCTGAAGTTTTTAGACGCCGTCTATAATTTTTAACGTCAAGTTCAATAACGAATATTTATTTATTTATTTACAGCAGACTCCCTTTAAGACGAACTCGAAGGGACCATAAAAATTTGTTCGTCTTATTAGAAGTTCCTCTTATTAGAGGTATAATTGCCAGCATCACCAGGTGCATCCAAAAATCTTATTTCAATACGGCAAATGAATTGGACTTAAAACGGAGGGAAAATGTCATAAAAAGCATTAATTCAGCTGAAACTGTTTTTAAGTGGTAATTCTGCTTGGTTTCATCCAGACCGTGATGGATCTTTGGTGCTTGTGTGCAAATCGGCGAGCAGCCACAAACGATGTCATCTCCCCTAATGACCTTAAAAATACTTCTGTGTCTTCGTGCTGCTGAGAAAAGTTCACTAGGGAATTCAAGCATGGTGTTTGCCGCCTCACAGGTGATCGGTGCATGCTCTGAGCTAGCGAAAGTACGAAGGAGAGCGCTGAGCGCGCGGTAAAACAACAAAACCTAGGGGAAAGCCTAGGTGACCTTGAGCGAAGTGGGGAAAGAGAAACGAGGCAAAGCGTCGCGGAGCAGGAAGGTACGGGGATGCGCGCTGGGGTGACCTCCTCTGGTAGTTGCTACAGGTTTCGTTTGTGATACGGACGTACCGGGTTCGTCTCGTCATAACATCATCCGTGATAGCATCGGCAACTGATAGCGTGCGCAAATGAGGAGGGGGGGGGGGATGCGCGCCGTCTTCCGTCGCGCGCATGGCACCAGGGAGGAGGGTGTTGTACTTCAGCCGCCCGCGGTCACACGGGTTTTATCTTGAATGCGATCTGCTTTGGTGGCGCAGTCTAGATGGACCGATGGCTCATAACTTTGCGTGTGATGTGTTATTGCCACTCAGTTTACGCTGAAGCGATAGACAGCGCGAAGTCCACTTCGCTCGCGGCTACTGCCGCGATTTCTCAGGCCAGCGTTTTGACAGCGAGCGTCCACGGTCACCGAATATGACGTGTTCATGTTTGACTGTGTGCGCCGACACCATGCATGTTAATTTAGTTAGCAAGCGAATGTTTACAAGGGGGCGTTCTACTCCCGCGGCTGCTGCGTATGGCGCGGTTGCGCGAGCCCTGTCTTGAATTCGATTTGCGTAGCGGACAGGCTAGGTGCACCGAGGGCCGATAACTGTAGCACCCCTACGCTTGCGTGTCACCCCTGTTCACGAAGTGAAACGTCACTGTCTCTTTTTGTTTCCTCCACTTGTGTTCGCCCCTGTCCACGGGTGATGTGCGCCGCAGGCCTCCAGTAGGCTGCTTTGATGCTCGCCCCGCCTCCCCTGGCGCTGCGCATCGTCGCACCCTAGCTGCCCTAGCCTCCAGGATCGGTAGCGATGCAGTCATTCCGAATGTTCCTCTTAACCGAAGCGCACGCCTGAGGCGGTTCATCTTAAGCGGATTTTCTTTTTGCATTGATTCTATGGAAAACTAAAACGTTCCCATGCTGTTCGTTATATGCGAGAATTCGGCTTACCCGACTTCGTCTTAACGAGAGAGCTCACTGTATATATATATATATATATATATATGGAATGAGCCCCATTTAAGAAGTATGCGAAGGGCTGGCTTGTTAATTAAATTTGTTCAATGATGATCGTGCCAGAAAAAAAGAACGAAGGTGGTCTGAGGTTCCAGTTTGAAGTGGTAGACGGAGAGATCTGATGGAAGTGGATAGATCTGTGGTACCAATTGTGTTCGCGTGTTGTTGAAGCATGCAACTTTTCTTCAATAATACCTGGCTTCACCCTTCAGGGCACCATTACCCTTTTTCCTGAACAACGGGGCGATAGGCCTGAGCGCCAGCTGTAATCATAAACTAGCCGCCACAGTCCCCTATGGTCCATCAAGTGCTGTGCCGTCTTCGATCTCCAGTCTTTGTGAAGCAGCAAACGGATTAAGTCTTCGGATGCTTTGTGACGAGCGGTGCCGCTGAATCTCTTTGAGAAGTGAGAAATATGCCGTACTCTCGTATACAACCACCGGTATTTTCACATCCCATTGAGCAGACGACCCATAATTAAGTGTAAAAGTGCGCACAAAGCGCTCATACCATGAACGAAGCTCAGTTAACATGCCTTCAATGTTTACCTAATACCCATTAAAGCTCAGAAAAAGCGCTTGTATATACCCAGTATTTCGTGAAAAGGAAGCCTATCATGCATGTTACCAAATGGTGCCGAAAATTCTTTAGTGTTTGCGATATCACGGCAGCCTGGTTAGTAGCCAGTGACGGGCTCAACTAGCTATGGTGCAGAAGAAGCGCTGTTTTAAAGTGCAGGAGTGACCTTGCCAAAGCCTCTAATAAAGTAAGAAGTACACTTGAATATTACTATATTGAAGTGGCCACCGCTGCTGAGAAACCTTACTTTGTTGAAATGTGCGACGTATAGGAAGCGTCGCCGAGCAAGCTTACCAGTACTCTTCGAGCCGTACACTGAGAACGAGTAATTCTGGCAAGTAAGCCTGGAAACAGTTGCCAAAGGCTTGCTCGCGGTTATACATGATAAGTTTGTCATTTATGAAAGTGACAGAGATGGCAGCGTGGGCAGTTGTGGAACGTCGCTTGCTGCTTAGAAGTCTGGTTACGATGTAGTCTGTGGTAGACACTTATGTAGTACTGAGCGTCTCGCAACTTTTTGAATTATGTCCCTTAGAAGTATACAATATTTTTGAATATACGAAGGCGGTTGAAGTGATGTCAGTGAAGCGCTGAATATCCCACGTTAGGAACTCTCTCTTAAGAGAGAGAAGGGATTTTATTTATTGGTTCAGTACTTTAAAACTCTTTTCTTACGCACTCGTTCTGATGCGTTTTCCTTGGCTTTACTGATCATCTCGTAGAAGGGCACATTGGCCCATTTATTCAGTGTTTAAACAGCGATACAAAAAGTGAGGCAGCTAAGTACTACAGGTCTTCATGGTGCTCCAAAATTTGAGTGGGGCACGACAGCTGTAAATACAAAGTGCACTTGTAGGAATGCCAGTTGCAAATGGGACCATTCTGCGAGCTTTTCCGGATACATTCAAAGAAAAGTGCCCTTCGACGTAGAAAGCGTAAAATTCGCCGCGTGATAATTAGGATCAAGCAGCAGAGTAGGATTAACCTAGACATTGTCAAGCCGTAAGAGCGTAATTCTGAAATTGATAGACGATACTTCTAATTCCCAGGCAACCAAAGGGACCCCACCACATGAGCATTGATGAATTCACATCATCATCATCACATGCATCATTCGCGACTGCTTCTAGTATGGCTGGGTGCGACGCGACAATTCCAACTCCTGATCCGCGTCCACAGAAGCAAACTTTAAAGAAAAAGCTTATGTGTATATAGCGATTCAACCAGATGATCTACATGCATTTGTTCGTATTGGCCAGCTTGACCAGTGCCGGCTTCCTATCTTGTTGTTCGCCATACATTCGCACGTGACCTCAAGCGTTGAAAATTCCTGACGCCGAAGCTTTATTGGCTCTCGAACCGTTGGTAGCATCTTAGCAAGCAATTCATTGCTAGGCGTTGAATCTGTCTGACTGACATGACAACGCTTTAATTTCTCAGTGGAATGCGAACGGATTGAATTCTAAGTGTGCCGACTTTTGGCAGTTCATTCAATAACATTCTATACATCTCACTGCCACAATTGAAGCATGACTACCAAATACTTTTCGACTTCGTAACTCCCAGCCTTTAGCAGTATGTGCGATCCATCCAGTCCCAGCCGCGCTGTGTTAGAAAACTTGAGTTAGTGTGCTCGACAGATTCACGATAATAAATACTTTAGTATAAAAATGGGCCTCCTGGCATTTGCATTTCCTCGGGCTATTTACTTTGACATCACTTGAGCAAGAGTTTATATCAGAAATAAACGCATCCTAATCTCCTCTCTCTGCTGGAGTCGAGTGGATTTTTCTTGCCACTTAATATTATAAATTTAATTACATTTTCCACTGTTGTCATTGACGAAGCACTGGCCGTGATTTGTCTTGATTTTTCTTTGCATGTTAATTTCTGTTGCAACATGGTTCGTCTTCATTCCATCATCGTTCGCCTTTTATTTGAATTGCTTTTTGTATGTGGCGTATACTTTTCCGCAGCGTCGACAACGAACGCCGTAATGTGTGTCACAACATTAAAGCTACTTGATCCAGTGACAAGATTTCGTTCCTTGTAGATTATCTCTCGCAACCACGTTTAGTCCGCCAACACAAGGCTCTGTCAGGAGTCACGTGGGGATAAGGCGTGTTGATATGTTATGTTGAAGGCTATTGGAAAATGATCGCTCCCATACAGAGTTTGTTAATCAACTTCCATCGTAAGCTGACTGGCCTTCCAACTGTCGGATCACCTTTGCTTCCTATCATCCCTCGGTTCTCGGGGTGGCGAAAGACTATATTCCATCCTAGGTTTGGCAGAAGCACATCGGAAGCAACGGCTAAGTCTACCGTGTGTCCTAGATAAGGTTAGCCAAGCATGCTCAATGAAAAAAAGAAACAAGGATGAAAAAAAAAAACACGGTGCAAGAGGCAATTATAAGACATGTATGATGTTCGGTTCCCAGAGGTCTGACGATCGAACACCGTAGGTCATATAAATGTATCTTGTAGCATGTTTTTTTTTAATATTTCTTTTTTTCGTTGAGCAGCTTGGCCAACGCTAGCTGGGACACCTTATTTAAAGAAGAATATAAATCATGTGGTATTTGTTATAGTAAGTAGTTTGCTCTCTCTTTAAATATAAAGAAGCACCACAGGACAGGCGGAATCTTTCTAACAAGCGTCCTCTCGCATCGCAGCTCGAGTCTCCCCAAAAAATGTTGTGAGCATTAGACGGCCCTGGAAGCTGAGTCCAGTGCTTGAGAACTTCTACAGCAGAACCATGGCTCATCGACAACAACAGCGATCGTTCCGGGATGATGTCAGAAGTGCCTCCATATTCTAATGGAATGCGAGAAGCCTGAGGTCACGTATTTCGGATTTTCGACAGTTCGTGTTTGACAACCACTTTCCTATACTGGTGATCTGTGAACCGAACTTATCAGGCTCCATAAAACTATCGGGATATGAACCTTTTGTTTCAACCACGTGTGTCCGTAGTAGTAAGATTCTGGTTGACATTTGCAAGGACGTTACGTATTTTTCCCAACCCGTAGCGCCACACGACGGTAACCAATACGCCTGTGTTACTGTGAAAAAGAAGAGGCTGTATTTTACTCTTATTGACGTTTACCTTTCCCCAGCAAGTCAGTTTGATAGTAAAAGACTAGAAGATATTATGGCTGCTACTCCCGGTTCTTGAATAATAACAGGGGACTTCAACGCTCACCACCATATATAGGGAAGCTCCAAGATAAATTCGAGGGGCAGGTCACTAATATCCTTTGCATCAGGCCCTAACCTGTGTCTTCTAAATGACGGAAGCCCGACATTTCTGGGAAAGAACAACGTACAGCAGCTGCGTTGAATTGACTTTGGTGTCACGTTGCCTGACTTCGAGCGTGCAGTGGTTCACTGATATTGAAACCCATGGAAGTGATCATATTCCGACCTATGTGAGAATCGATGGACTAGACGCCGCATTACCGGTTGTATCTAGCCAAATCGACTGGTCAGTCTTTCAAGATCGTGTAGAAGACACATGCAAGAAACATATCGCACGCAAATTAGAAGACATAATTGCAGACGCGATGCAAGATTGCACGCGTTGCTTCACACATTCATCAAGGCGTACAGAGAATGACATTGAGTTGGAAAGGCTTCGTGCACTACGTCGCCGAGCTGAAAGGAGGTACAGTCGCACAAAGTCAATTCTTGATCTCAGAGAAGCTCGGCGCATGCAAAAGAAAATAAAGCGCCGAATGGATAAGCTAGCGGATCAACGATGGAAATTCTTTTGCGGGCCACTGGACCCCCGCAAGCCATTGCCCCGTGTGTGGCGTACCCTACGGGGCATTTGCTCAAGTCCCCAGCAACGACACCCTTTCAACGCCCTTGCTCTGTATCAAAACCGCCGTGAGATAGACATTGCGGAGGAATTTTGTGCGAAAGTCGCTGGCGGCACAGTTCTAGTCTCTGACATGAATTTAGGCGACATCCCCGGTCCACAAGATACAAGTATGGACGCTTCATTCTCAATGGAAGAGTTAGAAGCTGCTATGGCGCTCTGTTGGTGTTCGTCTTCACCAGGGCCCGATGACATAACATATGCAGCTTTGCGCCACCTAGGTAAAGAAGCACGAAGAAAACTCCTGAGCCCTTTTAATAGTTGATGGCGAGATGGTGTCTTCCCACAGGAATGGAAATGCAGCCGCCTGGTACCGCTGCTTAAACAGGAAAGTCACCGCTCGAACTATCATCGCATCGGCCTATAGCACTTGCCAGCTGCGTCGGGAAGCTCATGGAACGTATGATACTCATGCGTCTCGAATGTTACCTTGAACACCACAAAATTTACCCTGACTCTATGGCGGGATTTCGACGAGGCCGTTCATCGATTGATAGTTTCATCGATCTAGTATCATCTGTAGAACAGCAAAAATCTTGGAAGTGATTATCAGTAGCACTCTTTCTTGACGTGAATGGCGCTTACGACAACGTTTCGCATCGAACCATTCTAGACGCACTTTTGACAGTTGAACTAGGAGGGCGAATATATCGATGGATCAGTAACTGCTTGACGCAAAGGTCCTTGTTTGTTCGTACGGAAGATGGTCCGACAACCGACCACTACACATGCCGAGACGTTCCCCAAGGCGGTATTCTAAGCCCTATTCTTTTCAACCTGGCGCTTCTTGGGCTGGCCGAATCCCTACCGGAAACAGTGAGTGTTTCAATCTACGCCGACGACATCTGCATCTGGACATCAGCGGTCACTCGCTTGCAGGTCCGCGCAAGGCTACAGAAAGCAGCAACACAAGCATCTGACCATCTTCACACACAAGGCTTTACCATCTCAACAGAAAAATGTGCGTTAGTCTCTTTTACACGAAAAGCGATGTTTCGTTATCCAGTGTGCATCAATGGCCAGCTTTTCTGCTACAAGAGAAATCGTTGACTTTTGGCTGTCATTGTTGACCGGGACCTCTCTTGGAGCCCCCAGGTTGCCTACTTGAAGAAGAAGCTCACATCTATTGTTCACGTCCTCAAGTTCATTGCCGGCAAAACGTGGGGATCGTCAGTGGGCTCCATGCTACAGTTATATCGAACACTTTTTATCGGATTCCGGTGCTATAGCTCTCCACTGCTGGCTAAAACATGCAAGTCAAAGCTTCGAGAACTTCAGAGCGTGCAAGCACAGGCACTACGTGTTTGTCTAGGCCTTCCGCGGAGCGCCTCAACAGCAGGAACCATTATAATGGCTCAAGACCATCCGATCATTACTCACATTAGCACCGACACGCTTAGGGCCGATGTTCGTCATGTTTCGCGGATGCAATCAAGCTATCTTGCCTGCCTGCCAGAACGACGACCACAGGCGTCCTTTCCAACGAGGTCAACATCCATCGTGCCTCCCTACCAACGGGCTTCACACCTTGAGCACGTTCAACCTCAGTTTTGTGGTGTTTAAAACAACCTCAAGTGCTTCTTAAGGTTCCAGGGATAAGAAAGAAGACCGACCTGCCTACTTTGGCCTTGAAGCAATCAGCTCTGGATTGTCTGCACTCTTTCTACGTTAACCGAGTCCACATATATACGGATGGCTTTTCCACTCAGACCAGCTCCACCGGCGCAGTGGTTATACCATCACGATCACTAAACATCCGATACAACATTTCTCACTTGACAACATTTGCAGTCGTGGCCTAGTGTACAGGGCGTCCGCCACGGCAGTGGTAGGTGGACAGCTCGAAATCCACCGCCGGCACCCATCGAAAAAAAAAAGGATGGGTACAGGCGCTCCCGAACCCGGCGCCCGGTAGTGTTCGGGGTGTATCGCCTGGGGAGTGCACCCGGCCGCCTAATTCCCTAGTTTCGAAATGTAACCCGGAAGGGTGGATAAGTTCACTGGCCGTTATGCGGACACGGTGTTACGGTTGGCGTCTGGTACCACGTGCAGAAAGGAATTTCAGCCTACCATCTCTCACCCTGCCTCGTCGAAACGAGGCGTGACTTCGCCTGCTATGGTTGGCGTCCCGCACATCGTGCAGAAAGAACTTTCTCTCACCCGACCTTCTTCCACCAGGCCTCGTCGAAATGAAGCGTGACTTCCTAATTCGCCATGACCATTTCGAGTGTCTGCCGGTCTGGCGGAAGCCCCGCAGTGTACAGGCCTCTTTTGTGTGTGTGTGTGCAACTTTAGAGGGACCCGTTCCTCGAATGCCCAAAAGGAGAACTTCCACGAACCAGCAACGCGTGAGGGAGACGGACAAGCGTCTACAATTCCAGGAGGCGGGACGGCCTCCTCGTTGCAGCTGGCTTTCGGTGCCGGTCACGTCACGTCGACGGAAGCAAGAGCCCTCCCACGATTATAGAGAGCCTATTTAAGGGGCTCCGAAATGTACTTTTGATCACTTCATGCTCTTCTCATTTTCTTTCATCTACCTCTGAATAAACCGTGCAAGTTTCGCACTAGAAATCGTCTCGCCCTTGCTTGGTCGCCATGGTCTAGCGGATGCCTGCAGCCCGCCGATAACGCCACGCTACCCAATAAGTAACGTCGGTCGAGCTTCGATAGGCAGGCGCCGCTACAACTCGGCAGCAGTACGATACGCCACCCTGGAGTGCGCAACAACGGCTGCATTAATCAGTATCCCTTGACAACATCGACCGGTTCGGAACTTGTTGCCCTCCGAGGTGGCCTTCATTATAATAACAATCAACCGGCTAATCGGTGGGCAATATTCTGCGCTTCGAAGGCGGCCTTACAATGTCTTCTGTCATCTCTTCGTCGCGGGTCCTGAGAACAACTCGTGTCGGAGATACGAGAAATGCACCATCACATGGTCGCGAAAGGACATGACGCCGTATTTCAGTGGCTGCCTGGCCATTGCAGTATCTCCGGCAACGACCTCGCTGACGAAGCTGCTAGGAAAGCACACGAAGGAGCAACCCTTGTTTCTGTAGCTTTATCGCGGACTGACGCAGCCCAACACTTAATCATGCTAGCGCACCGTTTGACATTGGAGAAGTGGCACACACCTGAATTCACCCAACATCGATCGCATTCCCTCGATCCACCTATGCAACTGCGACTGCTACCAGGGCTTCCGCGTGATGAGGAAACAATGCTGTGCCGCTTACGCTTGGGCGTCGCATTCGCCAATGCATATACATTTTTGATTGGAATGATTGATAGCGCCGAGTGCAATGCCTGCAGTGTCGACGAAACTATAGAACATCTACTGTGCTACTGCCCATCTTTTGAAAAATGAAAGACATGACCTCTGCACAGCTCTCAACCAGTTAGATAGTAAACCGTTCACCTTGAACATGATCTTGGGACCATGGCCTCGCATATCGCAGCTACAAAATGCCACAAAAGCGCTGCTGCGATATTTGAAAGCTACCGGATTGAGTCAGCGTCTGTGATCCGGACTGAGTGACCTAACGATATCCCCACTGGAGTTTCTCTTCTTCTTTTAATCTTTCCGTCCCCTTTTTCCTTTCCCCGGCGTAGGGTAGCCAACCGGGCTCCGTCTTGGTTAACCTCCCTACCTCTGATTTATCATATGCTCTCTCTCTCTCTCTCTCTCTCTATTTCTTTTCTGAGGCCCAGTAATTTTCACCTTATCTCATTCCCGTTACACTTGGTCAACGAATCAGGCAGAGCTTATGCGCCGTGGTGGCGTAGTGGCTTTGGCGTGGTGCGGCTAAGCCCGAAGGCGCGGGCTCAAATCCCGGCCACGGTGGCCGCATTTCGATGGAGCTAAATATAAAAAACGCCCATGTACCGTGCATTGGGAGCACGTTAAGTAATCCCAAGTGGTCAAAATGATTCCAGAGTCTTCCAGCACGGCGTGCCTCATAATCATACCCTAGTTGTGGCCTGTAATACCTCAGAATTTAATTAATTTGAAGCAGAGCTTAGAAGATCAAGCCGATGCCCTAGGGGAGTATATTTCCAGCACGTAACTAGATCAGTGCGTTACTGAGACTTGTCTAATATGTACGTAGAAATAGCAGAGCGCAAGGCGTTGGACCACCCGCCGTGGTTGCTTAGTGGGTCTGATGTTGCGCTGCTAAGCACAAGGTCGCGGGATCGAATCCCGGCCACGGCGGCCGCATTTCGATGGGGGCGAATCGTGAAAACGCCCGTGTACTTAGATTTAGATGCACGTTAAAGAACCCCAGGTAATTAAACTTTCCGGAGTCTGCCCACTACGGCGTGCCTCATAATCAGATCGTGGTTCTGGCACGTAAACCCCATAATTTATTTAATTGTTTAAGGCATTGGACCATAAATACATGCGCAACAAACCACACAAGTGAACTTTTAACATCGCCGAGCTTAAAAACTTGTTGAATAATTCCAAGAAATCGGGGTCCTAGGCCGAGAGGAGAGAACAAGAAGTGATAAATCTTCACCCTCAAACGGTACTACCATCACTCTTTAACAGAAAGGGGTCTTCTGGATGCATTACATGGGTATTGATTTAGGCTGTCGTTAAGCTATTGCACCACTTACAGAGGACGTTAGCTTCTTCGGCTTTAAGTTATCGACCAATAGCGCTTACAATGTGTCTTTGCAAACTATTCGAAGAAATTATAAGCCATCGATTTGCACATTTACTTCAGGCCAACAAAATTATCTGCTGTTTGAATTCCACCGATGGCACCGGTTGTTGTGGTCGCACCGATGGTACGACCTGTTGGGAACTCGGCGCTGACGCCCGTTGTTGCACCTGGGTCGCAAGCCCCAAGGGTAGCGTTGGCCTGGCGGCCTGGGGTACAACTGGAAGCATCCGAAGGTCCCGGCAAAGCATGAGTCGACTGGTAACAACAAAACAACTTGTTTATTCTAACATCGCAAAGAGTTGGCGGTCAGGGTGACCGAAGTAGAGAGACGGGAGAGCACTTTACTCAACAGAAGAAATCGGAGCCCTCCTTTTGGCGTCCGGGGGCAGCTGTTTTTATACTCTCGCAGTTGAGGGCAGGAAGGAACCCCTCAATAGACGAGCACGTGATTGTACAATGGGATAAGGTGACGCATACTGTCGTAGCGCCGCCGGTCGGGCACAAAGACTGGGAGGAGAAGGTGACTCCTACTGTCGTATCGCCTCCGGTCGGGCACAATGGCTGGGAGGAGAAGGTAACTCCTACTGTCGTATCGCCTCCGGTCGGGCACAATGGCTGGGAGGAGAAGGTAACTCCTACTGTCGTATCGCCTCCGGTCGGGCACAATGGCTGGGAGGAGAAGGTGACCCCTGCTGTCGTAGCGCCGCCGGTCGGGCACAATGGCACATACACTCACACACGCACATGAAGACACGTGGCATCGGAACATGCCTGGACGCCCTTGGCGGGGAGCGTAGCGGCGACGCCGAACGGGCCAAAATGTCTGCCGCTTTATTGCAGTCGCGCCGGCTAAACCGCGCGTCGTAGGCGAAACGTAACAGACCGCCCCGCCGGGGGAAGGAGATCCCGATGGACAGGGGACTGCATCCGCTGTCCGGAGGGATGTCGCTCGATGATGCTCATAACCGAAGTCGGGCGTCCCTCGACGTTTCTTGAGCGCAGCGCACAGAGAAGGCCTCGTTCTCTCGTTCAGGTTCGCACAGGACACTGCAAAGTGACTTCGGGAGAGTTCACATTCTTGTTCTCGTTCCCGGCAAGCGTTAGAACTACGCTGAAACTCAACCGCTCAGTCAGCAAGCACGGCACAACCCTCACTAAGCCCTGCCAGGCTCTTTCCCCTTTTATACCACTGCCTAGTTCCTTACAGTAGTCTAGCATCAATCAGAACGCGTCCACAAATTGGAAAATTGCACTAGAAAGCATATCATCACTTTGAAACACTAAACAAAAGCAATATGTTAAAAAAAATCCTGCCTCAGGAAGAAAAACATCAGTAACAAACAATTTTGAGGCTCATTCCTACGTTAGGGGCTTCGACTTAAGCCATCGGCGTTACCGTTGAGACTCCCCTTTTTGTAACGCACCTCAAAGGAATATTGCTGCAAAGCGAGGCTCCAGCGCAGGAGGCGGCCATTTTTGGGTGAGATGGTCTGCAGCCATTGGAGAGGGCAGTGATCCGTCTCAATGATAAACCTCGAGCCGGCTAGATAGCATGACAATTTCTGAATGGCCCACACGAGACATGCACACTCTTTCTCGGTGGCGCTATACGCCTGCTCACGACTGGTCAGCTTACGACTAGCATACAGGACGGGGTGTTCTACTTCTCCATTTTCCCGTTGGCACAGTACAACGCCCATGCCTCGCTCACTAGCATCGCACTGAACAACGAACCCTTTTGTATAGTCTGGCGATCGTAGCACAGGCTGGCTTGTTAGGGCACTCTTTAGGGCGCTAAAAGCTCTTTCCTTTGTCTCGTCCCAGACGACTGTTTGAGGCTCTGTTTTTCTTAGAGCATCCGTCAGGGGAGCCGCGATATCAGAGTACCTGGGGATGTACCTCTGATAGTAGCCGGCGACACCTAAGAACGACCGAATATCGGTCTTCGTGCGCGGTTGCGGGAAGTCTCGCACAGCGGCCACCTTTATTTCAGAGGGGCGGCGACGACCCTGACCAATGAAGTGACCGAGGTAGACAACCTCGGCCTGTGCTAACTGGCACTTAGGAGCCTTGACTGTCAAGCCCGCTTCGCGCAGGCGGGTTAGCACTGCCCGCAAGTGTGCCATATGCTCAGACCAGGATGCGGAGAATATCGCTACGTCGTCTAGATACGGTAAAGCGAATTCTTGCTGTCCCCGCAACACTTTATCCATGAGGCTTGAAAAACAGTATGGCGCGTTCCTCAAACCAAAACTCAACACTTTAGGACGGAATGTTCCCATTGGTGAAATGAACGCCGCATACCTACTAGCCTCTTCTGTAAGTGGAACCTGCCAATAACCCCTGACAAGATCTAGGGTGGAAATAAACTGAGCGCTACTAACTTTCTCAAGGCGCTCCTCGATGTTAGGGATCGGATAAATTTGATCCTTAGTGATGGAATTAAGCCTGCGGTAGTCGACGCAAAGACGAGGTTCCTTGCCCGGTACCTCAACTAAAATCAAAGGGGAGGTATAATCACTCTCACCTGCCTCAATAACACCGAGCTGTAGCATTTTCTTTACCTCAGCCTCCATAATATCGCTCTGGCGGGGTGACACCCGATACGCCTTGGATCGTACTGGCTCTGGGGAGGTAAGTTCTATATCATGAGTAAGGACAGAAGTCCTACCAGGCCTCTCAGAGAACAGACCTTGAAAATCTTGTAAGAGCTGGTGTAGTTCGGTTTTCTGCTCACGCGACAGCGATGCTCCACTGACTAAGTCACTAATGACTTGACCGGTGTCTTCCCTGTTCGTCACTGAGCCTAGTCCCGGAAGCTCGACCGGAAGCTCTTCAGGAACGTTTACCATCATGCACACCACTGCTTCCCGTTGTTTATAGGGTTTGAGCAGATTACAGTGGTAAACTTGCTGTGCTTTCCGCTTTCCTGGCAGACTCACCACGTAGTTAACGTCCGACAGTTTCTGAACAATTCGTGCTGGGCCCTCCCACTGCACGTCTAGTTTGTTGTTTAGCGATGTGCGCAATATCATGACCTCATCGCCCACCTCAAAACGACGGGCCCTGGCTGTCCGATCATAATAAACATTGGACCTCTGCTGGGCCTTTGCCATTGCTTCACCTGACAACTCCTGTGCCCTTCTTAAGCGTTCGAGGAGCTTAAGCACGTACTCCACCACGACTGGGTCGTCGCCCCTGCCTTCCCACGATTCTCGAAGCATGCGAAGCGGAGACCGAAGCGAGCGACCGTACACCAGCTCAGCTGGCGAAAACCCCGTAGCCGCATGCGGCGCGGTCCTTAATGCAAACATCACCCCAGGCAGACACAGCTCCCAGTCAGTTCGATGTTCAAAACACAATGCTCTCAACACGCGCTTCATGACGGAGTGGAGCTTCTCAACGGAATTCGACTGTGGGTGGTACACTGAGCTGTGTAGCAGCTTTACCCCACACCTTTCGAGAAAAGTTGTCGTCAAAGCGCTAGTAAACACTGTGCCCTGATCTGATTGGATTTCCGCAGGAAAACCAACTCGCGCAAATATGGACAGTAGTGCATTGACTATCTCAACTGAGCTGAGTTCTTTAAGCGGCACTGCTTCAGGGAACTTTGTCGCTGGGCAGATCACAGTCAAAATGTGTCTGTACCCCGTGGCTGTTACCGGCAGAGGTCCCACTGTATCAATAACGAGCCGTCTAAAAGGCTCCGTAATGATAGGTACCAATTTCAACGGCGCCCTTGATTTGTCCCCTGGTTTGCCCACCCGCTGACAGGTGTCACATGACCTTACGAAATGGTCTGCGTCCTGAAAACACCCTGGCCAATAGTACTCTTGCAAGAGACGGTCCTTAGTTTTCTTAACTCCTAGGTGTCCGGACCACGAACCCCCATGCGACAAGCGCAACAGATCCTGACGATAGCATTGAGGAACGATCAGCTGATCGAACTCCACTCCTCGGCGGTCTAGATACTTCCGGTACAGGACTCCACCTCTTTCCACAAAACGCGCATTTTTCCTGGCGATACCTTCCTTGACATTGCAGCGTATGTTTTCTAGGCTACCATCCTTCTTTTGCTCGGCTATCAAAGCCGACCGGCTGACTTTTAGCAACCTATCAAGTCCGTCTGACGTAGGCGCGATGAGCAAATCTGCAGATAGCTCTTCTAACTTTCCCTTATCGGGCATTTCCTCTCCAGTATCTGGCGCCTTCAACGCTACAGGCTCAATTTTATTCAGTTCGTCAGCTTGCTGTACCTCTGACCCTTTTTCATTGTTCGATAACGTCGGCCCCGCAACTACCGCCTTTGCAGCGAGCTCCCGAACCTTCGATCTGGTTAAGGCCTGAACGCTAGCCTCCCCAAACAAAAGTTCCTTCTCGCGCAGGAGGTGATCGGACCTGTTTGAAAATAGGTACGGGTACTGGGGGGGCAGCATAGATGACACTGCCGCCTCCGTCTCAAGCGCTCCGAAAGGTCCTTCAATAAGCACTTTTGCTACCGGCAGACACACGCTATGAGCTTCCACGGCTTGCTTGATCCATGCGCACTCGCCCGTGAACATATGGGGTTCTACATAAGACGGGTGAACTACATCCATCGTAGCTGCGGAATCGCGAAGCACTCGGCACTCTTTCCCGTTCACGAGGAGGTCTCGCATGTAAGGCTCGAGAAGCTTCATGTTCTCGTCAGTGCTGCATAATGAAAAAAACGCAACTTTTGGTGTTGTTTCCGGACACTGCGCCGAAAAGTGACCCGGCTTCTGGCACGTATAACACACGCGCGCTCGCCTCATCTCGAACCGCTTTCTGCGTTTGGCTGCCGCCGTCTCCTTACGTTCTGTCGGACTGCTTTCACTCGCATCCGCACTACGTGTGTCCCCCTTTAATCTCATGGGCGTGAACTTCGGCCTCTCAAACTTCGAGCCAAATTCACCCTTTTGACCGTCCTTAGCTCCGCGAGCCCGACGCGTCACAAACTCCTCGGCTAGCTCAGCGGCTTTAGCCACCGTACAAACGTCTGGCCTATCCAAGACCCAGTACCTCACGTTCTCAGGTAACCGACTATAAAACTGTTCTAGCCCGAAACACTGCAGAACTTTATCGTGGTCACCAAACGCTTTCTCTTCTTTGAGCCACTCCTGCATGTTTGACATAAGCCTGTACGCAAACTCTGTGTATGACTCACTTCTGCTTTTCTCATTTTCCCGAAACTTCCGACGGAACGCCTCCGCAGACAGCCGGTACTTTTTTAGCAGACTCGATTTTACTTTGTCGAAATCCTCTGCCTCCTCTCTATCCAAGCGAGCGACTACGTCGGCCGCCTCGCCGGGTAACAAAGTGAGCAAGCGCTGTGGCCACGTTTCCCGAGAGAACCCCTGCTTCTCGCACGTTCGCTCAAAGTTAACCAGGAACAAACCAATGTCCTCTCCAAGCTTAAACGGCCGCATCAGGTCAGTCATTTTGAACAATACTCGTTCTCCTGCACCGTGTGCCTGACTTCCATTACGAGCGCGTTCCATCTCTACCTCAAGACGCTTCATTTCCAAAGCGTGTTGACGGTCACGCTCTTGTTGCTCTCGCTCTTTCTGTTCTTTACGTTCCCGCTCTTCTTTTTCTTTCTGTTCTTTAAGTTCGCGCTCTTCTTTTTCTTTTTGCTCTTTAAGTTCGCGCTCCTGTCTTTTTGCAGTCTCCCTCTCCTCAATGGTCTCAAGGCATTCCGACAGCTCGTCATCCTCAGCTTCTAACTCAAGAATAGCCTTTAGCAGTTCAGGTTTTCTGAGTTTGTCTGAGACATCCAGACCCAACTCTCTTGCAAGCTCCAGCAATTTCGGTTTGCGCAACGACTTCAAATCCATGGCTGCTCTGAATGCTGCTTTCTCTACTGCTTACTATTGTCTTGCCGCAAACTAACCCGGCAGCAACGACAACCACAATTACCAGCTCTGTTTCTGACACTAACAAAAAGCCTGGCAAAGCTCAGAAGAAGAAAGTCCCGCACTCACCAAACCTCGCAGCCAAGAGTTCAGCGCAGTCGTTCCGCTGCAGGCAACCAGTCATCACACAGGGCTCGTTGCACTGCTCCCGGATCGTCGTTGAGCTGCTCAGCATACAGTCAACTGCATATCTTCGCTGCTGGCCTCCGTTGTCGCGATCTCACCGCTGGCAGACAGTTGTTTGAATTCCACCGATGGCACCGGTTGTTGTGGTCGCACCGATGGTACGACCTGTTGGGAACTCGGCGCTGACGCCCGTTGTTGCACCTGGGTCGCAAGCCCCAAGGGTAGCGTTGGCCTGGCGGCCTGGGGTACAACTGGAAGCATCCGAAGGTCCCGGCAAAGCATGAGTCGACTGGTAACAACAAAACAACTTGTTTATTCTAACATCGCAAAGAGTTGGCGGTCAGGGTGACCGAAGTAGAGAGACGGGAGAGCACTTTACTCAACAGAAGAAATCGGAGCCCTCCTTTTGGCGTCCGGGGGCAGCTGTTTTTATACTCTCGCAGTTGAGGGCAAGAAGGAACCCCTCAATAGACGAGCACGTGATTGTACAATGGGATAAGGTGACGCATACTGTCGTAGCGCCGCCGGTCGGGCACAAAGACTGGGAGGAGAAGGTGACTCCTACTGTCGTATCGCCTCCGGTCGGGCACAATGGCTGGGAGGAGAAGGTAACTCCTACTGTCGTATCGCCTCCGGTCGGGCACAATGGCTGGGAGGAGAAGGTAACTCCTACTGTCGTATCGCCTCCGGTCGGGCACAATGGCTGGGAGGAGAAGGTGACCCCTGCTGTCGTAGCGCCGCCGGTCGGGCACAATGGCACATACACTCACACACGCACATGAAGACACGTGGCATCGGAACATGCCTGGACGCGCTTGGCGGGGAGCGTAGCGGCGACGCCGAACGGGCCAAAATGTCTGCCGCTTTATTGCAGTCGCGCCGGCTAAACCGCGCGTCGTAGGCGAAACGTAACACTGCCCTTATCAATATGGATTCAGAGAGGGAAAGTGACAACTGACCACATGGTGTGTGTTTGCATTTATCCACAAATAATTTTTCTTGTTCGTATATTTAGTTATGGAAAATGCGTCTTATACCACACGTGGCGCTATGCCACCTTACAAGACTTGGCTTGTATGGGGGTGACGGGCAACATGTTAAATATAAGTGAATGTTGCCTGCCAAACCACACATAAATGTTGGAAATTCTCCATCACGGACTTTCACGCAGGAGGCTGATGCACATCAGTGGTGTGCGCCCGGCTTCATTGTAAAAGTGAATTTTCTACGCACCGCCCTGCCACAATTTACAGTTTGTTCAGTAAGCGAGGTCGATACCTATATATGGCTTTAATAGTGCAGCCTGGCACTTCTAGGAAGACAAGTGCAACTGCTGAACTATTTAGATGGGTGGATAAAATTTGTTTTTCATTCAACGCTCAGAAACTTAGCAGGTGCATGCTGTTCGCATATAAGGCAAGCCATTGATCTCGATTCCGAAATAAAATTGCAAGGACTGCAGCTATCACTAAGCACCTAAAAGAATATTTAGGCATAATTCTTTATTCTAAAGTAACTTTCCGCATCTGAACGCCCTCAATCCAAAATACTTCAAAACAACGAATATATTACATATGATGCCGTATACAGATTGGGAAAGTAATATAGCTTGTTAAATGAATCCTTACAAAAACTTTGTAGTGTTTTGCCTGGATTATAGTGCGATTGGTTATTACTTAGCGACAGAGAGCACTCTGAAAATTCCGGACATAGTCCACCATTTGGGAATTCCTTTCGAAAGGAAGCGATATAGGCGATATGTCGACCGACACACAGAAAAAATTTATTGATAGCAAGTGAGATATTTGAAACCCAGTCAATGGCTACTCCGAATCTCCGAATCTCATCCTTCAGCCTGTGGTGCACTTCCTGCTACTTCATTAGGGTAACGTTAATAGTAATGTGAATATCGACGGGAGAAAGTAACTCCTGCCAGCTACTATTAATGACATATCAAGTGAAGAATTGTCCCTCAGGTGACTGTGTCATATAAACAGCCACTGTAACTGGGGCGCGAGACGCACAGATTAGAGGCTGGGTATACGCCCGTTTCAAAGCCACTTAATGACTGCTTCTGTTTGCGGCGATTGGATACAGAACTGCCAGGACATTGGACAAAACGCCACTGTGTACCTGGTGCCTCTGGGAGCACTGAAGCCTAAAATTTGGCTTATAACGTGCATAAGTCTGCCCCTTATGATTTTAGAATTTCACGAAGACGGACGCAAAAGATTCAGGTTCTTTGAGTCAAGTATCGCTCTTTCATGACACTTTATTCATCTATCTACTATATATATACAGTGGACCCGTAATTACGTTTCTCGGTGCACATTCGCAATGATTATGACGTGGGCTCTGCGATTCATCATTGAATATTAGAAGTAGCATATATACGGGGCGTCTACTTTATCGGTTGCGTCGCAGAAATGCATTGTTGCGAGCGTTGGAAATTTTAGAACACCTTCTAATGAGCTGCCATTCCTACGAGCCAGTGACAAGAGTTCTGATAACAGCAATAAATCATCTTGAAGACCACCATTATGAAAACTGCTCAAACGGCGAAATAACACATCAGTACAGTGAACTGTCATCATCATCATCAGCCTGGTTACGCCCACGGCAGGGCAAAGGCCTCTCCCATACTTCTCCAACAACCCCGGTCATGTACTAATTGTGGCCATGTCGTCCCTGCAAACTTCTTAATCTCATCCGCCCACCTAACTTTCTGCCGCCCCCTGCTACGCTTCCCTTCCCTTGGAATCCAGTCCGTAACCCTTAATGACCATCGGTTATCTTCCCTCCTCATTACATGTCCTGCCCATGCCCCATATCTTTTTCTTGATTTCAACTAAGATGTCATTAACTCGCGTTTGTTCCCTCACCCAATCTGCTCTTTTCTTATCCCTTAACGTTACACCTATCATTCTTCTTTCCATAGCTCGTTGCGCCGTCCTCAATTTGAGTAGAACCCTTTTCGTAAGCCTCCATGTTTCTGCCCCGTAGGTGAGTACTGGTAAGACACAGCTATTATACACTTTTCTCTTGAGGGATAACGGCAACCTACTGTTCATGATCTGAGAATGCTTGCCAAACGCACCCCAGCCCATTCTTATTCTTCTGATTATTTGCGTCTCATGATCCTGCTCCGCCGTCACTACCTGCCCTAAGTAGATGTATTCCCTTACCCCTTCCAGTGCCTCGCTACCTATTGTAAATTACTGTTTTCTTCCCAGACTGTTAAACATTACTTTAGTTTTCTGCAGATTAATCTTTAGACCCACTCTTCTGCTTTGCCTCTCCAGGTCAGTGAGCATGCATTGCAATTGGTCCCCTGAGTTACTAAGCAAGGCAATATCATCAGCGAATCGCAAGTTACTAAGATATTCTTCATTAACTTTTATCCCCAATTCTTCCCAATCCAGGTCTCTGAATACCTCCTGTAAACACGCTGTGAATAGCATTGGAGAGATCGTATCTCTCTGCCTGACGCCTTTCTTTATTGGGATTTTGTTGCTTTCTTTATGGAGGACTACGGTGGCTGTGGAGCCGCTATAGATATCTTTCAGTATTTTTACATATGGCTCGTCTACAGCCTGGTTCCGTAATGCCTCCATGACTGCTGAGGTTTCGACAGAATCAAACGCTTTCTCGTAATCAATGAAAGCTATATATAAGGGTTAGTTATATTCCGCACATTTCTCTACCACCTGATTGATAGTGTGAATATGGTCTATTGTTGAGTAGTCTTTACGGAATCCTGCCTGATCCTTTGCTTGACAGAAGTCTAAGGTGTTCCTGATTCTATTTGCAATTACCTTAGTAAATACTTTGTAGGCAACGGACAGTAAGCTGATCGGTCTATAATTTTTCAAGTCTTTGGCGTCCCCTTTCTTATGGATTAGGATTATGTTAGCGTTCTTCTAAGATTCCGGTGCGCTCAAGGTCATGAGGCATTGCGTATACAGGGTGGCCAGTTTCTCTATAACAATCTGTCCACCATCCTTCAACAAATCTGCTGTTACCTGATCCTCCCCAGCTGCCTTCCGCCTTTGCATATCTCCCAAGGCTTTCTTTACTTCTTCCGGCGTTACCTATGGGATTTCGAATTCCTCTAGACTATTTTCTCTTCCATTATCGTCATGGGTGCCACTGGTACTGTATAAATATCTATAGAACTCCTCAGCCACTTGAACTATCTTATCCATATTAGTAATGATATTGCCGGCTTTGTCTCTTAACGCATACATCTGATTCTTGCCAATTCCTAGTTTCTTCTTCACTGCTTTTAGGCTTCCTTCGTTCCTGAGAGCATGTTCAATTCTGTCCATATTATACTTCCTTATGTCAGCTGTCTTAAGCTTGTTGATTAACTTCGAAAGTTCTGCCAGTTCTATCCTAGCTGTAGGGTTAGAGGCTTTCATACATTGGCGTTTCTTGATCAGATTTTTCGTCTCCTGCGATAGTTTACTGGTATCCTGCCTGACAGAGTTACCACCGACTTCCATTGCACACTCCTTAATGATGCCCACAAGATTGTCGTTCATTGCTTCAACACTAAGGTCCTCTTCCTGAGTTAAAGCCGAATACCTGTTCTGTAGCTTGATCTGGAATTCCTTTATTTTCCCTCTTACCGCTAACTCATTGATCGGCTTCTTATGTACCAGTTTCTTCCGTTCCCTCCTCAGGTCTAGGCTAATTCGAGTTCTTACCATTACTGCAGCGCACCTTGCCGAGCACGTCCACATCTTGTATGATGCCAGGGTTCGCGCAGAGTATGAAGTCTATTTCATTTCTAGTCTCGCCGTTCGGGCTCCTCCACGTCCACTTTCGGCTATCCCGCTTGCGGAAGAAGGTATTCATTATCCACATAATTTTCTGTTCCGCAAACTCTACTAATAACTCTCCCCTGCTATTCCGAGTGCCTATGCCATATTCCCGCACTGCCTTGTCTCCAGCCTGCTTCTTGCCTACCTTGCCACTGAAGTCGCCCATCAGTATAGTGTTCAGTAGGCTAAACCGGCGTTTCTAAGAGATGGTGACATAATTTAGAAGCATTAATACGGCAAGCTTCAGTCTTGCTGATTTTTCGCTTTTATAGCATATTTCTAGACTGCATTTCTTTTTCGTTCTGCGGGTTGCGGGTTGTGGTTGCTTTTGCTCATTACAAGCGGCTTTTTTTGTCGGTGTGTGGGTTTTACTTCCATGGTGAGACATGTCTATTTTGTGTGTGTGTGTGGGGGGGGGGGGGTATCACAATCCAATGCTAAAGGTACTTTTGCTTTATTACTGCGATAGCAATTATATGGACACTCCAGGTGCATTGTTGCCGTTGGCGTCGGCGTCGGCGTGAAGTTCCGTATAAAGTCCATGGGCGATAACACCGTCGCCGCGCGCCGTGTTCTGTATGTGCGAGGGAAAGCGTGACAGGGGAACCGACGATCGCGGCTCAATATCGCGCGTGAAATGGAGGAAAGCGGGAAGGAAGCGTGCCGTAGTCCGTCTCGTGTGAGGCACCGGGAGTAGGGGAGGGGGGGGGGGAGACAGCGGCGTTGTACTCTGGCAGCAACTGCATATTGCGCGGCCTCGAGCGGTCGCGCTGGCCGTATTTTGAAAGTGATCTTCGTTGGGCGCAGTCAGGTGCGCCAATGGCTGATACCTTTGTGCGTGCTGTGTTCTCGCCGCTCAGTTTGAGTTGAAGCGATAGACAGTGCGAACGCCACTTCGGTCGCTGCTGCTGCCGCGCTTCCTCACGCCACCGTTTTGACGGCGAGTGTTCGCAGTCATCGAGTGTGATGTGTTTTTGCCTGTGCGCGCGGACACCATGCTTGTTAATTTAGTTCATGAGCGAATGTGTACAAGTTTATACAGACAATAAACTACTATCCTTACTTTGTATAGCTGTCGATATAAAATCAACCTGGTGATGTGGGCCTTCACCGCAGGAATCACAAAACAACGACGAAGCCGGGCATAGTGAGGATGAAAAAAAAAGTAGAAAAGGTTGTATGCACTTCATTGGTACATGAATGTGACTCTCATCTTAGTGTCGAGCAGTCTCTCTAACACGTGGGCCAGCACTGCCTAAAACAGCGTTTGGCGGTCCTGTCGTCATCACTGTCTTCTTCCGGAGCCTGTGGAGTAGTAGTGCTTTTCGCCGTCTACCCTTTTGTGTCAGCTTGTGGAGAGCAAAAGGGGGGAGGGGGGATGCGCCTTCCTGCCTTTTCGGTTTGCCCTGCATCTTTTTTTGTCAGCTCGGAGAGCATGTCGTCGATTCGGAGAAGAGGGCAATCATGTTGACGTGGGGAAGCCCGCCTGAACGCCTCTCACACCCGACAGGCCGATCATAACACTGGCTATATAGTAATTTGCTGTCGCTATGGTTGATTCGCACTTCGGGCGAAACTGCAATTTTTTTCCTATTTGTTCGGCTACTGTTATTTTTCTTTTTGCTCCGGTTCCATATCGTAGTATGTGCGAAGAGTACAGTGCTTTCTTTCTTTGGCGATCTTTTTAAAAAGATTCTACAAATGGCGTTATGGAGAAGCTAGCGGCGTTAAATAAATGAAGCCATCCAACTGATAAGACTCCGACGTTGGCTGATAATGAACACTATGCAGCATGTGCGAGTGGACGAAGTAGAGGTCTTCCATTGGCTCTGTAGTTATGCGTTGTAGTGCACAATGCATCATTGTAAATTTTGTCACCGTGGCCCAATGGGTAGGACGTCCGTCTCGGCTGCGCGAGGTGCCTTGTTCGATCCCGACCGCCAGACATCTACCGGTTGATAAGACGGGTACAATCAGCCTTCCGGCCACGCATCCGGCTTTTCAGGAGTAAGCTGCTTGGGATAGGTTCGGACAGACCGACATGCTTGCTCTGCACAAGCCAGGAGAAACAAAGCCACAAACAACTGTCCAAACGGATGCCTGCCGGTTCCATGTCGGCAATTTCCCATCAGGTGGGTGTCCTTCCGAAGCGTTAGGTCCCGTATTCGCCGAGCAGCAGGCCGGGAGCGCGCTTGTATATATATTTCACCTCTGGTACCCGGTAGTAACTCATTTGTGCATGTCTCTCTCCCACAGCAGCGGCGGATGCTCAACCATTTCGCCACATTGGTGATTGGGCAAGGAATGCCCAGAAACTTTTTTTTTCTCTTTCTTTCATTACAAAAAAATTATAGGGCCCGCTTTCGGTGACTAGAAGAAGAAGAAGAAAATAAACTTTAATTTATTAAAAAGAATGGTCCGGCACTTTTTGTTGTGGTTGGCTTGCTGGAAAGAAATGTCATGGGGGTCCTACGATCAGCTGCAACAACATTATAAAGACCTAAATTTTAGGCCGGTTTTGAAGTGTATGAAGAGTTACGTCTGCGGCTGTATTCATTGCTCCATTAGAGAAAGGAATCCGCGTGCCAATTTGCCGGGTGTACCTGCTGCAAAACAAAACAGAAAAGACGTAAATTTTATTTTTGCGAGCCCTTTGATGCTGTCTAGTTCCCTGCCAGCGATGCACTTTCATTTTCTGTCAAGCAGGAGGAACTGTAGTGACCATAAGAGCAGCGAATACCGTTTTAACTTGCTCGAATGGCGAGAACTCCGACGAGCTATTGAAGCGAGAATAGACTGTAAGCGCCAGAGAAAAGACATTTTAAGGGAACAGGGATCGGACGCATTGAAAGTGCGACGTCATCAGCTGACAAACGAGAATACAAACCCGCAATAAGTCAGCGCTGCCAGACGCAGCAAATGGACTATACTTCGCCATGCTTTGCCAGGCTGTTTTGAGAAGTGCATTCGGGCTCCCTTAAAGCACTCGCAGGAGAGAAATCGAACTCGGCGTGGATGCGACCTGATGTGAGGCTAGAGCCGGGAAAGAGTGAAGGGGAAGTTATTCTGCGCATTTGGGACGGCTTAATGGAGCTGTAGACGAGGACAATCTGCGAGACATAGCGTGCACTTTTCCACTGGCACTGGGCGTCGAGCAGTACGCTGGGCGCCTGCGGGGGTCACGTGTGCGCCGCCTCGATATTGCGTCCGGCCCCGAAGCGCCTCGACCATTACTGGATCGCAGAGAGGGACCCGACTCTCTAGAAGGCATCAAGCTCGCATCAGCAGTAGGGCAGTCGCTGTCAAACGAAGAAATAAAGGTCAGCATAGGCGGCTCCTAAGAATCTCTTCAAGAGGAGATTTAAGGCGGTGAGGAATACGAGCGCTTTTTTTTTCTTCTTTTTCGTACTTGCTGAGCTTTGAACTATGTGCGAGAAGAGAAAATTTGGCTTGCCTTTACGACGTCAGAGAATCAGAGCTGTGAAAATATATACAGCGGAAAAAATAAAGCAAAAGCAGAAAAGCCAGAGAGGAACGAAAAGAACAAAAACAAACAATTGTGCAGTGCGATACCAAAAAGCAACTCGAGCACAACTAAGGAAGAAAAAACCCTTTTCACTATGTGGGCGTTCATTGGCACGACGTAGGGCCGCTGAAGGCTCGGAGGGGTGATCCGGGAGAGAGAAGTGCCTAAAACCCTCCGAGTCTGAAGCGCTCGCCGCTCGCTTATCTAATCCTCGTCGATGTTTCAACTACGTCTTGTCAGAGCATTTGCCCAATTTCTTTGTGCTGCTATCACGGCGGCGGCTCGTGATGGCACCTCGGAAGGGCGGCGAGCCCCTAACGATGCAGCCCGAAGTGGTGGTAGTGGTGGAGGGCGGGCTCGGCTCTGTCGCTGGGGCGTGCCGGGGGCGAGCCACCTAAGGACCATACGTCTGAACCTACGAGCAAAGATGGTGCGATATAGGCAGCTGCTCGGCAGCGCGCTGTCATGCAAATTGCTCCCAGATGGAGATTTAATTCCACATAATGTATTTGGAGACGCCTCCAAATGGTTCTCGCTGCTGCCGAGATCGTCGCGCACAAAATTCTTCGCCATTAGGATCGGGTGAGAAGTTTCTCTTGAGAGGAAGAGACAGCTAAACAGAGAGGAGCGTTGCAAAGAAGAATAAAGGAAGCAAGAAGCCAAGAATCAAGCAACGAACGCAAGCGAGACGACCACAGCGCCAGCGACGCCTCGAGCCCTTCAAAATCGTGAGCCTTCTCAATTTTGTGCGTTCGCGCCAAAGCGATGGAGGCGTGTAAGTGAGCGCCGTAATGACGCGCCCGCTGCTGCGGACGACTGCCTCCTGGATCATGCAAATGCGACCGCACAAATGATTACACTTTACAGCGCCCCTTCCCCTCTTGCATTCGCCTCTCTCCCTCTGCTTCCCCTTCGCCCCGTCTCCTCTCGGCGAATGCACGAGCCGACGACAACGGAAGCGATAATTCTGCTTGCTTCTCAATCCTTTATTCTATTTATTTCCGACACCAAGTTTTAAGACTCCTAGAAAGAACTGCCTTCTTCGAGAATGTGAAAGCAAGAGTGGGTCGATAACGCGGAGTACGCTATGGGTTGGGTTCTGTTTACGATGCAAGAAAGACCGTGTAATGCGGTAAATAAGTAACCACAACTTCACTGTCGTACATCTAAAAACGTTGAACATTTTTATCCACAGCGGTGCTTCTTAATATTTCGCACTCCAACGGACTTGTAGAGGAGGGCTCGTGTCCGTAACCGATATAATGCGATGCTAAACGCTGCTCTTTGTCATTCTGCTTAGCACGAATCCAGGATTGTCAAAATTACTCCTAGTTTGGCCGAAATTGCGGCCAGCGATGACGACTGCCATAACAATAGCAGCAGCAGCAACAACAACAACAACAACAACAGCAACAATGAGAGTACTAAATACTCTTGTACTGAGTAACTCATTATGTGAAGCACGCGTTCTTGTATAAGCATTGATGTGTGTCTATTATTCCCATATATAACGTACTCATACAGTTGTTCACCAACCACGTGAACGTTTTAAGCTATAGGCTTAATTTCTAAGCACAAGGCCCAAGGGCAGGTCTCGAGGGCGAGTGATGCTACTGAAACTTGACACACACGGCGTGCGCGAAATATATATACTCCGCCAAGACGCTACGAGATAAGAAGCCGTATCGCCGTTTCCGTGAGTTCGTGAGTCTATTACGCTCAGAGATGCTCACATGCGGAGGCGCTAATGGCATAGCAGATGCAACAGCGAGGAGGCCAGGCTAGTGGAGAAAGCTCGCCCGCAGGTATTTGCATGCTATACTGCTCTGACGTCGACGCTTATGTCGGGGCCCAACTCAACCAGATCACGCGGACATTGCGCACGGTATGGCGGCGTATGTGCTCGCTTGAGGCGGTGGGGATGTCACACATGCGGTGGCAGTAAGGAAGCCAAGCCAATGGAAAAAGCTAGCCTGTGCTGGCGCTAAAGTCATCGCCAAATGGGGCGCTGTACAACTCGCTTTCGGGTCCAGCACGTGCAACTCGGGCGCTCCTGTCTCATACACCTTAGTACAATGGTGACGCCTTTGACAACCCACAAATAGGTTGTCGAAGGGGTGTCATTTCTGAAGTGCTACGTATTCCGTGAGAGATTCAAATGTTACAAGGGTCATCTAAAGAATGTGCAAGAGGCGTGGCATGGAAAACTGAGTGGCCTGGCACAGTACTTGGCTCAGGGTTTCTATGAGCTCGTCGCGTTTTCTTTCACAGCAATTATGCATGCAGCTCTTTAACCTGCTAACAGTTACACGCTACAACGGGCATTACACAAAGTGGATTGGTTTCATGCAGAATACACCAATATCGGTGGCAATGACAGTAGAGGAGAGAAATTTTGAATATAGAATTTTGCTACGTCAATTTGGCTACGCAGTAGGTTGCCGCTAACACCATTCTGTGCTTTCTCCGTGGCAATTTCTCTAAACCACCTTTCACCTTTAAAACTTCTTTATAAAAAGTACATTTTATTTATAGTCGAATATGTCAATCACGTGAGTATGGGCCCCGTACTTGGCACTTACCATTCTTTTTGTGTTTGTTTTCTCGACGGTGCCTTTCAGTATCCCTACCAACTTGTTCAACTTTCTGTCGAAAGCAAAATTTAATACATTCAAATGAAATGGCAGAAAGGAATTCAATTCGTTTAATTTTGTGGATTTATGGCTTTGCTGCAAGCATTACATCAATAAAATTAAGCCTTAATGCACCGTCTTTTTGGATTCTAAAGCAAACTACATCGCTTACGCATCTTTCATAAGCATTTGTTCTATATACAGCTGAGTGACAAACTAATTATTTTCCCTCACTATATGTCACTTCGACTGGATCACTATCATGAAGACGGAATTCCGGTATGTAGAAATCGTATACTTTCTCGCAGTCCAGAGCATCGCAAGTATGGAACTGTCTTCCTGCCCCGACGGCTACGATTAAAGACAACGGCCTGCTTCTAAATGCGATGTCTAACATATCAAAATGTTCACCTTAATAATATTGCATGACTGCACGCTGTTTCCTTTCTTTTAATATTGTACATGTACATATTTTTGCGTGTAGATCGTTCACTACCGTTTACCATATCCAGCTTTTCTGGACACGTACCAACTAGCGCCCCAAGCGGCCCCGGCGCGAAGCTAGTGCGTTTTCAATGGAACGAGCGGGTTTTTCGCGAATAACAAAAGCTGCAGGCCGATTATTGAAAAAAGCAGGTGACAGACATGTTCTGAAAGACAATCCACACGAGCCAAATGCAGTGATCACGCAGTGGCAAGCAAAAATTTTGTTCCCAGAGCGGTTAAATATTCAGCAATGGAAGCCTATGGAAACGACGAAAATTTGTACTATATTTTGTAGACAAACACGGTAGCTGTGATAAAACTACGGCATCCATCGTAAAAGCCACGACAGCGTATGTAGTCTTGAGACTCAGCTTTCGATTTATGCCTATCTCAACTCTCTACACATGGCGTAACACTGTTCCCAAAAGCTATTTTTGAAACAAAGTCGTGCAAGTTCACGTGGTGCATATAAAAAACCCGAGCGTATCAGTTCCGGGAGCTTTGGAAGCCGTGGCCGAGTCATTTAATCGCTCGCACCTTTCGTTAACGCCACGTAGGACTGAGTTCGGCAGTCTTGCACCAGATGGCCGAAACAAAACTCAAACTTTGGTTTCAGGAGTGCTCTTCAAATATTCTATTTTTACTTCCTAAAACGTAGCAATGGGTTGCTTATTTGTTAAGTCATCGCTTTTATTATCAGATTTTATTCCTTGGACAACATAACAACAAGCATGCGCATGTCTTCGTATTGCGTTAAAAAAGATACTATCGTGCCTTGTAGCAAGGACATACTCAGGAATTCTGGACATTGCACCTTCACCATCCTGTGGAATTTCATGGCAATGCACATGTCTAACTGAATGAGCAAAATTTTAAACAATTTTATTTCTATATAATAGCCGAGTATCAACAAGTTTCAACTCTGCGCCAAGAGGGTAGCCATTTGGAACAACATGTGCATTTAGGGCGTTAAAGCAGTGTTTTGATCGGGGATGGGCCGTTATGTCACAGGACAGGAGCAAATGGTTTTGCACCCTCTCAACAAAGGGCACATTGACTTAAACAGTAAAGTGATTTATTATAGCTGGAGTTTTGAACGGTAATTGCATAGCGAGTGTCATTCAGCCTGTTTGCACGCGCATGTTTTTGTGAGGCAACAAGGAAGAAGAGGGAGTGCATATGGGTGTATACACCTTGAGCGTGCGTGCATGTGTACTGTTAAGAACGGCCAGCTGCAGTGCAAGTTTTGCCAACCAGTTGCGACTGTGGAAGCAACATCTCGGGAGCATCGCCGCCAACCTCTAGCCACGGCGTGGCGAAGTCGACTTTGCGTCGATATCAATACGCGCATCCTCCAGTCTCCGTCTGTTCAGCTAGGATGCGTTGTGACTGAAGGCGTTCGACGAAGCAGGCTTTGTGCGCAACACGACAAAGCGGACCTGATCTCCTACGGGCGGGGGAGCTGCCGCGGGAACGCCGACGGACGCTCCTTCTCACGCACCGACCGAGACGCAAGACAACGCGCTACCCGGAACGGCTCCGAGTTCTATGAAATTCGTGTGGTGTCGGTTTCGGACCGTAAACACGTGTGTGTATGCGTGTGTGCGTGTGTGTGTGTAAACTGTGCCGCGGGGAGGCGGCTAGTTTGCGATGACTAAACGAACGTTCGCATCACCTTGTATCGGGAGAGGACCGAGTGTTTAAAAACCTCTGTTGTGCGGCTGCTCAGGACACTCTCTCTCAAGCAGTCATGTTAGACTGATGTACTTTCTCAAACAGTCATGTTATACTGATATAAATACTGTAAATAAACCCATATTCCTCGTTCTCGATGAGAAGCAGTCCTTCCCTTCATCAACGTCCTCAGCGTGGATAAGTCGGACGACGGCATGGGCCAGCTACCTTCTAATTCATGCCCGACTCCAATCTTGACAACGGATCACGAGCGATGGGATTGAGCCCCCAATCCTGACAGTACTTGTATTTGCGTGAGCGCGCGTGTTTGTGTCTCAGTATTTGAACATGCGTGCGCACGAGTGCGCGTATGCGTGTGCGAGCATACGCGCGTTTGTGTGTGTGTGCAGTTCCTTGTGCAGCTTGACGGCTATGGCATTGCTCGAGGTCGCGGGTTTGATCCCCGCCGCGGGAGCCGGATTTCGACGGGAGTGAAATGCAAAAACGGTCGTGCGCTTTGATTTAGGAGCCCGTTTAAGAACACCAGGGTATTAAGCTTAATCCGGAGGACGCCATTACGGCGTGCCTCGTAATTCGATAGTGTTTTGGCACGTGGAGCTCCACAATTCTGCCAACACGTCTGCTTCGGTGCGATGTGCCATGTGAAGCAATGACAATGGTCAACCCTCTCACAGGTTACAAACAATGGTGCACAACAACGCCTCAAGCAAACACGGCTCGCTGTATGTTGTGTACTACGCAGACATGCAAACAGCAGTAGTGCGCGCAAGGTAACATTTGCCACCAACTCACTACTCTCGTATTGCACTATACGCTGAAGAAATCGTATACATTCGCAGTCAGCATTACCTCTAATTAACGTCAATCAAAACAAACAGCACAGAAAGCTTCGCTTACATCGATTCGCACAATGCGTGGGATCCGCATAATATTTTAGGCTATGAATTTATATGCTTAATAATGGCCCTCATTCATGCAATATTTTCATTCGCAGTGAGCAAAAGTGGCTGTCGTGTCAATGGTAGAATTGATTTAAATGACTTCAATCCCATGGCCATTATACCATTTCCAACGTCCGTAGGATCGTAGTCGTCAAAATGGGATACAAGTGGCAGAGAAATCAGAAGGTTGACGAACGGCAAGAAGGCAGGAGCTTGCACAAGCCCTCAGGAAAATAAAACGACTTCTTGAGCAGCGTTGTCACGGGGCTGTGCTACGGTTTCAACGTCTATTAAAGATCTCCCAAAATATGAACAGAGGCTGACAAAAATGCGGGCATTTTGGAAAAGGTGAAACCGCTGGAAATCTCAGGACAGCATTAGTTTAAATATAAAAAAATGACCTAAAAATGAAAACCATAACGTTGACTTTGGCACAAATAAATTGGCTGTTGAAGCAGTTCAGCTGAAACCCAATGGTGATAAATAAGGCGAGAATGTCGGCAAGTGTTGGAGAGTGGTCAAGTACGTAGGTCCTGTGGCCGACGCCAGCGCCCGGCAGCTGTCAGGTGACTGCATGTATAAGCGGAATGCCTGATCGTCAGTCGTTACAGGGTGATTCGGGTCTGAACTATTGGACGCGGTCCCCATCACATTAAATACAGTACAGTCTACGGTGTCGTTCTTTGACGGCTGGTACCGATTCGCGGGCAATGAGGATGGGAATATATTGTCTCACGTGCCGAGTGTCACCTTCCTCGAACTGCCAACATTCCTCACCCGCCGTAGTTGGTTAGTTTCTATTGGGCTCGGCTGATAAGCACGAGGTCGCGGAATCGAATCCCAGCCAAGGGAGCCGTATTTTGATGGGTGTGAAATGCAAAAACACCCGTGTACTTAGGGTTAGGCACACGTTAAAAAATGCCAAGTGGTCCAAATGATTCCGGAATCCCTCACTACGGCGTGCCTCATAATGAGATTGTGGTTTTGGCACGAAAAACCCCATAATGTATTATGTAACATTCGTTAAGGATGTCCTTGGCAGTCGTACAACTCTTGAATAGAAGTAAGTGTCAGGGATTGTGCGCGAGGTCTTTGAATATGTGGGTAGCCTTTATGGCGTTCGATACCTTCTAGTTACATTGCGGATATATTATAAAGGCGGAACGGCAACATGGTCGACAATATGAAGAACAGAAAAATCCCGCATAATTACTGCAAAATTTTTAAATAGCGGTCTTCCTTCACGCACGTGGATAACTGTGACAGGAGACTACTTTGGGAACTAACTGCAAGTACTATAAATGTCATACCCAACGGTGTACCTGGACTGGTGGCCAGTAAATGTGACGTAATATTGCGAGCAGCTTCGGCCATAGCATGCTAATGGACGACGACACAGAGGCAGTTTGCTCAATTCTTGTGACGTGACTTTTGCTTCAAGGTGCAAACCAACATATCCATATATATCTTAATACTTAAGCACATATCGATTTGCAGCTGCTGCGGTAGCCCATGAGTGCGGATAGCAAAGTCGCTAGGGAAATAATTAGGGGCACGTTAATGAAATCGATAGGTCAAAAGCGAAAGCCGTCCACGACGGCGTCTCTCGTAGACGCTGTGTGATGTTAAGAATGTGTGCCGGCTGAAGAAAGGCTGCCAAAGTGCTTCTGACGGTTACCCTAGCTTGTTTACTCCGAAGCATCAAAAAGAAAAAGAAAGACAAAAAAAGAACCGTATTAAAAGCCCAGAATCAATCGTCGCTCGTCGCGAATAAACACTCTTAGGATGCTAAGTCATTTCCAGGCGACGGGCGGCTACGCTTTATCAAGAACACTGATAACGCTGGCGGGACAAGCATTATGGTGAAGTTCAATGCACAGAGGTAGCGTTTCATTATTTTATTTTTGTTTTGTTGACGTCATCACCGCGTCACCGCGGGAAGTTTGAAAAGTTTAAGGTCAGTACGCCACGTGGTGGCACTCACGCGAACTAAACCCTCGTGTCCAGAAAAGCTGGATATGATTGTATACTAAATAGATTCGATTGCATGATTAGGAAAACCTTGCGTTATACATTTATGATAGCACAATTCGAGGTTCATTCACTTTTTGTTGCATTTGTTTCCCAATTTCTAAGATTTCATTTATCCATTCATAAAACGAAGAAAAGGGACCAAGAAAAGGGGCCAAGTAGAAAAGCTGTTACTCGGGAGCTAAAATGCGCCTTAGTCGCGCTTTTTTGACAATGACAGTGACATAGCAACAATAGATCGAAGGTGTTTTACCTTAACATGAGAAGAGAATTAAAAAAACAAAACACATTGAGCTAACATTAAACTTAATATAACTAGTAAACAGTATACTGGACAATAATAAGTTGCCTCTAGAACAACATGAGACGAATTCCAGACGAAGTCTGTTCATAGTAGATTGGCGTTTTATAATAGCTAAATATCTTATGTGATGACATCGCTAAGAGGTTTGGTAGCTAAGGTTTGTGGCGCTTATTTCTAATTTAGCACGTTTATTGAGTAAAAATAGTAAAATGATTTTTTTCTCATCATTTTTACACCAAAGGTGGTGGTGGTGGTGTAGCAACAGGCGGGTTTAGCCTGGCGATGAAGGCTGGCAATTGCTCCGCCCGGGCGTCTCTTATAAAACCACTGTGGTGTTTCACCACATGTCCATCAGAGCATGCAGCCTCTCTTAAGAATCCGATAAGGAGACGTCATGTTTCTTTGCGGGCTATGACTGGTCCTTCGGAGAACACAATGTGTTGCAGGCACACATGTGGAGGGTCCTTTTGTTGCAGATTTTTCAGGAAAGCGTCTCTTTCGCCTCGGAATTTCGGGCACGACCACAAAGTGTTCAATGTCGCCTGCCTCGTCGCATGTCGTACAGTTCGGTGAATTTATGCGTCCCGTCTTAAATAACCATGCTGGTGTACTAGAAGTTCCTGTCCTTATTCGAGGTAGAAGTGAGGCTTCCTCTCGGCAAAATATCTTGGTTACGCCTGGCATATGTGGTGGAACCCAAATCCAAAGTGATTTCGAATGACATATTTCTTAACTCGATTGCTCTTTGGGCCCTAGATTTTTGGAGGATGATACAGCGTTGCGTATGCAAGAGCATCAGCTTTTTCGTTGCCAGCAATTCCAATGTAGGAGGGAAGCCTTTCTTGTCTAGTTCTTTCACGAGGGCAAGTGATTTGCGTGGGAACTTGATGGACCATAAATAGTTCTGAAGATAGGAGGCCTCCGTCGGGAAGTGCATTCCTAGTAGAATAGACTCCATTTCTCAATAATTCAAAGAGTGAAATGTCTTGCACAAGCGTACATTGTGATTTTTTTTTTCATATAGTGAGTATGCTCTGCAGATAATTATGTATTCCGATCACATCAAACAGCGTCAACAGATCGGTGGTGTGCCCCGAGGTCAGTTTATTAACAATTATTAGCAACACGTTTTTCTTTGTCTAAAGCACGTGTCAAGTTTGTTTCTGTCATTGATTCGACAACAAATGCACATAATTCATGTATGATGCAGGTCATCTAAGTTAGCAATTTCACTTACTCTGGAAAAATTGCGGTTTTGATTGAGTACTCTGTTACAGAGGTGAGAGAGAGACATAATAATAAGGAAAAACAGGGAGACTGCTACCTGGTTTGCTACCCTACAGTTAAAGAGCTGAGTTCCGCCGCACGTAGATGACCTGATCATGCCATTGAAGTGTTGATTAGAACTGGCAGCCGACTACTTTAGCGCTGCCTACCACCTCAAGTTCAACTAACCTACACTTGAAATCGTTCCCAATGGGTACATGCGTGACCCTAGCGTGGAAAATGACTGCCTTTGTTTTGTTTCATTACGTAATTTTTTTAGTTGGTGGCCTCTTGTCGGTATACTTAGCTATAGGATACAAATATACTTATGATATACTTAGGATATACTTAGGATAGGAATAGGAAAACTTTGCTTTGTAATATTTAATTTGAATCTGTAACCACGCATCTCAGTAATATCCTTTAGATCTTGATGGTACCATAAACACACAAAAAAGGTGACATACAAAAAATTGAGGGGACGTTTATTGAACGGTATCAGATTTAAAGTTTGGTTGATTCATTCACGGGTGCGTAACATCATACAGCGGCAGTGGTGCTATGGCAGCGGGCTCCGGATTAACTTCGACTGCATGGTATTCTTCAACGCGTACTGAAAGCGATGTACGCGTGCGCTTCTACATTCCACGCCGATCGCAATTCGGAGGCGATCAAGAACCAAGCCCACAATCTCGTGCTCAGCATCACAATGCCATAGCCACGGAGCCACCACGGCTGGTGGCGAGAACCCCAAAGTGATAGAAAAAAAAGTGCATAGGCGAAGAGGAAAAGTGTGGCAGCGCGTTACGGTAAAAAATATCAACCGTTGCCATAGCACAGGTCCTACAACAGTCGTTTACTTTGAGGAACTTACTTCAGCACTACTTTTTAAGAGTTGTAGGTCACATGATATAAAGGTAGACGCACACAAGTGGTATGTCTCATTCAATGCATTCTTTGACGCCGACCGTTTTTCTGGACTACTTAATTGGTGAGCGATGGTCCACGCAAGCAAAACGAGGTAATGCACAGAAAAAGAAAGAAAGAAACGGTTGGTCTGATGTGCTTCTTTTTGTTCTCCTAACTCACTTACTGCGAATTACAATCATGTGCTTTCGACCCTTCGCTGCGCATACAAACGCCCACGTGATTTGGAGAAGATCACCCCTCCCCCCCCCCCATTATCTCTCACCGCTTTTCTGGAAAACTGCTATAGCAGATGCGCAAGAAGGGACGCGCACTGTCCGCAGTGCCATTCGTTAGCAAGCAAGACATTCGTGGCGCGCCCGCTTATAGGGCCCCTCACCAAGCCCCTCAGTAAATTTTAGTTATACGCCGGAAGTTGTTACGTGCCCTCTAGGGAGCGTTCTGACGCAAACATTTTTCAAATCTCACCATTAATAGTCGAGATAGATATATTTCAGTGTCGCGAACCCATGATTTCAGGAGGCGAGCTTCACCGCAAACACGACGCTCTCTCCACTTGTCCCGTCTAGCCTCCGCAAGCGAAATTCCTTTCCTGCGTTCTCCATACCGGACCTCGAGGATCGCCTGACGCATACGTCACGTGCCCTACCCTCATTTTCTTTTCTCCTCGCTTTTCGGCGGCGCGGCGCACTTCCGCTGACGGCATCGCCTGCGAGCTGTTGTGATTGTCTCGTTTCGCGCAGCACACGATTTTGCGTGCTGTGCACGAGGACACCTGACTAGCGGTATAAGTCTGTGCTACACGAATACTGAGGCAGACGGGTCACAGAGCATGATCCCGCGCTGGAACACGGTAGAAAATGACACAGTTTCGGTGTCTGCGCGTGCGACCGCACGACGTGGGAACAAGTAGACGAAACGGAAGTACATCTCTCTTGCTGCGGAGCGAAGTAAAACAAGAACATGCAGACATTCGGTTTGTGTGTTTTATTATTTCTCTAAACAATAATTCGTCTATTCCAGCAACATATTACACAAATAACAGATGTTGGCTTCACCAATTCTCGAAGTCGCGTGTCACCACGAGCGACGTCGCAGCGCGAACACGTGTACGTAGGCGCACTAGCGCGTCTATATCTTCCTCCAGCTTGGAGCGCGGCGGCCGCGAGGAGAAGGGAAAACTGCGTTCGGTTTGAAATTTCAGGTCTTTCCGCGACGCGTGGCGATGTAATACTTTGCAGACGCGATCGTTATCACGCAATGTATGCTCTGCGCTTGTCAGCTCAAAATGGCAAGACCTGGTGAGGTGCCCTTTAACAAGCCCTCAGCAAGCTGCCTTTACTTCTGACGAAGATTTTCTGCCAATTGGCATTTGCTTCCCCAATTAAAAGATATCGCTGAAGGCGAAGGAAGAGGGCGGCGCATTGCGCGTGCATCAACGCTGCAGGCACCACGCCTCTTATGGTGCACCAGCCTGGCTGAAAACCGTCGGCGTCTCTCAGCCTCCCAAATGCTGTCATCTATTAGTTTGTGCAAAGCGCGTGAGGCGTAGTGGTTGGAATTATATGCTTAAAAACTCAACATCGTTAGTTCGATTCGAGGTAGAGGCTCTTTTTCTTACACCATATCAACCTATGCATGAACCGAAGCGTAATAAATGAACAAACAATTTTGGTGCATTTGCTAGCTCATAGCTGTTTCCCTAAGGGGGGGGGGGGTGCATTACATAAACAAGCAGTAATAATCAGCAAAGGCTAAAGTAATCCAGTGCTTACTACGCCGTGTAAGTCCGTAAATGCAGGGGACAAAGCATGCAAGTATTAGCACATGCTAAAATAATCTCAAATACAAAAAATTAAATCTCTGGAGGACTTCATTTTCCGCAATGGATGGTGATAAGGAGGGCGCACGAAAAGCAGCAAAACGATCGATTGCGGGAACAACGGCAGGGTGCCCCGCTCAGCTCGAGGGGGTGCATACCCAGTGGTATAGACTAAAGGATGCGAGGATGTCTGTTTGCTCAGAGTTCAGTGGGAGTCACCCGGACGATGAAGCGGGGATCGCGCTGGGGTGTGATGACAGTGACACGTGGGCCATCTCTCATCTTTATTAACAAGCGGCCGTAACGGGCAGATGGACTCTGCACACTCATCGACATTCCTGCCATTACAAGGACAGCGCCAACAACTGCTCACAGCAGATGTGGATCCCGTTAGCTGAATATTGTAAACGAGTATTGTAAATAGTGTAAATGAGACGCAATTTTAACAAGGCATTGGGTTGGACCCTGTACGAATTTCATGGACTGCGGGGCAAACATCTCTGTGGCCGAATTCCAGAGCTTTGGGGAGATTAATGTATTTCGACCTGTACTTACACATTTTCGCCGTTGGCTTGACCACTAAAAGCTGGTAACATCTACGCCCATGGTCTGAAAGAGCGCTGAAGGATGCTGATGTAAATCGAAATGATCATTCTCATGTGATCATGTGGTGATAGACATAGCATAAAAATTCTCATATAAAAATGCATGCAGAACCAATGCGCATGTTGGAATCTACATAAAATCGAAGCGTTCGTTTAATCGTATGCGATGATTTAATCGTCGCTGTGACTGTCGTTTCGATTATCTTTTGCAGTGTCCTTGGTTGCCGCTATGATCGTGTTTCGAGTGTCGTATCAATCGTCGCTAGAATGTATTTCCATTGCGTTAAGGTTGTCGCCACGATTGCATTTTCGATTGTCTTATAATCAGTGCTATAATTCTCTTTACGAGTAACGTGCACTTTTCACTATAGCTAATTCACATTTCTAGCGTAATTTCGTCAAGGTAAACGTAGTTTCTAGTGTGCTATATATATGGTTGGTTTGCTGTGACGTCGTGGTGTCAGGCCAGATACTCATCGAAAAACCATTCACGAGCTATACAGAAATGCAAACGGCAATTGAGGTGGACGAACGCGATATACAGTGCAATGTAGAGAAAAGAATGGTGAGGATAGGCATATCCACAGAGAAGTACGGCACATATCTTAATACATTTAACGATTCTATAGCTGTTGTGTCACAATATGACATACCCATCCTGAAGAATCGGCCAAGAATGGGCACATACCAAGTGGAATATTTCCCATGGCTCTAGAAGTTGTTTGCCCAAATTGAAAGATATTAAGAAAATGACATAATCCGTTGAGTATCACGCGCTATTCCATTAAGAGGTCTTTGTACTTTAGAGATACCTGTGAGGCGACATTATATGCACAAGCTTTATGTCGTGATTTAATGTTTTATTAAGCATAACCCAGGTACGCTCGCTGGCACTTTTTTGTGGGTCAAGTCGATTCTGATATAAGCCGGAAACTTTCGCTGTAATAAATGACCAACAAGAGCGCCCCTCATCTGATTTCGAACCACGCGCTGACGTTCCAATCGACAACACCATCAAGTGATAGCAAAGCGAGGGAGCTAATAGAGCTAATAGAGTTGCCTCAAGAGGCAACGGTTGCGGATCATGATACAGGAATAAACGAGCACCGAGGACAAAGCAGCTAAGAGAAGCCAGACGTGTGAAGTGAAACACGGGACAGGGAAAACGAGCATGCACGAGCGGTAGTTCTCGAGTGTTGCAGAAAGGAGAATGATGGTATTTGCTCATGTAGCATCGCATTCGAGATTGAAGCAAGAGGACAGCACTATAGAAAGGAGTACAAGTGCCGTAACATAGGCGCGGATCTTCTAGTAACAAAAGAGTTAACGTTGGCGCCAGAGACTGTCACGCGACCTGGGAGAGCAGCTGTTAGTCGGGGAGTCAACAAACGGCACTATTGCGTGTGTCAACAGACAGCGGCGTGAGTGATGCTTCCATCGGTAGCGCCTTTGCAGTTCCACCAAAAATCACGCGTTTTTTTTTTCAAACAGTACTAAAATACCTATAATACAAAACGTAACAAGCAACCTGCCTAATTACAGCAACCGTTGTCTTGCGCTCCGCAGTGATTTTGCTAAGAAGCTTGTGTAAATCATGAAAGGCGGAGGTATAGTATCATAGAGGCACGAGTCACAAAGTTGCAAAGCCCATTATTACCTAAGTTTACAAAAGGCGTGTGAACACTGGGAAAGCCTTACGATATGATCAAAAGTAACTGCACAGCTTGGTATACCGCTTTAGAAGCACACGAAAGACAGTAAATCACAGCCCGCAAAAGTAAAGTCCGTGCACTTGCGGTTGTGCGTTGTGTAGTTGTCATAAGCACCATTACGAAATTATGTTTTACATAGGAACGCAGCTATACTGTTCACATTTATACACTATATAATATATTCACAGCTAAGAGCGCAGGGGTTTTATTTGTACGTCCGTTAACTTGATCTACTCCAGCGTTTCTAACTCCTCTTCCTTATCTCTTAAGCCGCACCCCACTACTCGCTCATGTCTAAAACCAGCGACGCGCAAGAAGAAGAAATATTTGCCACACTACATTTACATTGTAATGCGAAGCTCGTTTTTGTCGAGAAGCAAGATCTGCTAGCTATTCTTGTGCGGTGCTAATTCCGGTTCTATTGTTTAGCATGTTCGAGGGCTGAATACTGCTAAACTCCTTGGCTGGGCGCTGTAACGCCCTGCATGGGTATACGGCCGTGTAACCAGCTTTTCCACCAAGTTGTGGCGAGGCGATACGCTTTCTGTTTGTACCTCTTCTCTTTCTTGGAGCCTTCACCGCAAAGCAGGACGGGGGCCCGCAACCGCACAAGTGCCGCCTGCTGCTCGAGGAGGACGCGTTCGCACGTGCGGTGCCGCCCATAGAAGAGACGTCCGCTCGCCCCCTCTCTCTCCTGGCGAGGTTCGTGGCCAACTAAATGCTCGACAGTCCTTTAGTACCGCGACGGGAGTACAAGCGCTACCGGAGGAACAGTGTGTAAAAATACGCAGCGATAAAGGCCAGGGTACGCCCTTTGACACATCGCACCCCTCGGCCGCTTGTCGAGGAGAAGAGGGCACTTATTAATTCTCGCGTTCCAATCAATAGACGTTCGAAGGTTGCGCACACGTAAAAGATGACTTACGAGCTTCCGATGGCAACAACGGTCAAAGAGGCCCCCGTCTGAAGTACGTGATTAATAGGTTCAAATTTCATATTCTTTCGCAACACTTGTATCATGACGCCATCAATGATCACGGCTCAAAGGAGCCCATCTCCCTCTCGCGCAGCGGCTGGTCGCGGGGGTTCCGCCGCGCGCGTATCCCGCCAGGCTTAATAGAACGGAACAAAAAAGGTAGCAGAAGGGTGCCGGCGGCGGCAGCAGCGCGAACACTTTTTGTCGCTTGCTTCTTTTCCGACCATTTCCTACGCCGGTGGGAGGGACCCTGCCGACGCCGCGCGTGAAAGCTGTTGCAACTCCCCTCGCTGCAGCGGGGGAAGCGCGCCGGGGGCTCGCAGATCTCGCGCGGGATGAAAAGCCGCCCGCAGGGGGAAGCCCCTTTGTTGAAGCCCCGTCTTCCCCATCGCCTCCGAAGGAAGACGAGACTCCGCTCCACAAGCACTGCCGCTGGAACAATGAGGCGATGAAGACACGTCGTTGGACGCAGCGCGATGCCGCTCGACGCGTGCGGGCAATCCAATTGGCCATCGAGAAATTGCTTCATCGCACTACAGTAGGCTTGGACAGCGAATAATGCAGGGAAAGTTTCTGTGCAGTGAGGTTCTAAAAAAAAACGGAAAAATAAAGTACTCCCCAATTTACGTAGTTCGTTCTTCCAAGATAAGGCCTTATGGCGTTATGAAACGTCACCGCCGAGCTGCGTGCTTACAAAGGGCCATTCTTTTCCTTGGTCAAGCACAGCAGCTATGCAACTCGTTACACAACCGTTAGCTTCTAAAATGCGCATTGCCTTTACATGCACGAACGGCTCCCATTCTGAAGAGGTCGAGTCAAACAGCAGAAAGCACAGAAAGAAAATTAAATTCTGGGATTTTAGTTGTCAAAACCACGATATGTTTATGAGGCACGCTGTAGTGGGGGACTCCGGATTAATTTTGACCCCTGGGGTTTGTTATAACTTGTAATACTCCCATGGCTAATCCCCTATACTGGTTATGTGCGGCGAGTTGGAAGGGCAACAACAACAACGACTCGTAGAACGGTGTGGAAACTATACGCGGGTGTGACATATTGACGCTGAACACAGCGCAAGGCAACTGCTGCCTTGTAGAAGAAGCAGCGCCCTGGCAACCCCAAAGCGTCTCTTGCACGCGGGAAATTCTTAAGGGTGTTCTATTCCGCCTGCTGAGGCAAGCGTCCGTAGCCTATAGGCCACGGTCCCTCTGCATGGAATAGACTCAGTCTATAGGTACCCATAAATGCTCTACAGACCCAGTACCATGAACATATCCCACGGAGGACCACCTGTATCCATAAACGGTAGAAATCTAATTGCGCGTGGCGTGATGTCAATATCATTTTGAAGCGTCTGTTGGAGACGGTCTCCCAAAAATATAGCATATCTACAGTCTATGTAACAGGGATCTAGGATCTCGGAACGTGTACAGATTTCGTTGACCACGGCACAAAGTAGTCCTTTATAGTTTAACTAGGTTTTAACAGGAACTGTTTCTGAACGCAATTTAAAGAAAAATGTTTTAACTCCAGGGGGTATACGACACGTTCTACGGACCTGCCTGAGAAGGCCGACGTAACTAAGGTGCCCGATACAAAGGATCTGGGAAACTGAGTCCACTAGTGCAGCAGAAATTACTTTACGACTCGCAGTGAAAATCTACTCCAGGCTGAGTCTGGCTTTCAAGAAATGAGTCAGCGACCTCCTTGAGAAAGCCGCAAACGTCTACAACATCCTGGCTATTATCGTGAAAGTGCCGCAGATGTGAGAAATGTTTACGGTACACAGGAAATTCCACCGGTCTAGATACACTTGTTGGACGCATGTGTGTTTACCTGATTTTTGACTGTGTAGTGATGTTCTCTGTGTAATATATATTCAGTTTTGTTTTCCATCTAATAAAGAGAAGAAGAAGCCAAATGACACTTTTTGTACTTTTGTTTCTTGGCCTAATGGTTACAGTATCGAGATTCTGTGCCAGAGGTCCTGTGTTCGAATGCGGCTGTCGGTGCATTTTATTTGTTCATATATATATACTGAACAACACAACGACGGCGAAAATTTTCTTGGAGTGCCCATATTATTGCGATAGCAATAGTATACGAAACATCAGGCTGGCAGTCACTAGAAAAACCTTACAATTTACTTTCCGATACCTGAATTAATTAATTCGTACCTCAAATACCCCATTTGGGGCTTTACATGTGGGGTGGGCATATTTAGATCATATTTTCAATGAATGTCTTGAACGATGAAGGACTGGAGTGGTGCACCGCTTCAGCAGGTAAATGATTCCAGTCTTTCGCTGTTTGAACGAAGAAAGAGTTAAGATGAGCGGTGGTGCGAGCTGGAGGGGGATAAACAGCCTTTGAATAGTTATGACGGAATGAAGTGCGATGCGCAGGCGTGATGTCGGTCTGGTGAAGCAGCGAGTGATAAAATTTGCAAAAGAGGCGCAGTCTTGCTGTTTTGCGGAGGTGCTCAAGGGTCGGAAGGTTCAGAGATGACTTAAGTTTAGTAACGCCGGTGTGGTAAGAGTAGTCAGAATGAATGAACCTTGCTGCACGATTCTGTATGGATTCCAGTGCTGTTGCCAGATTAGATTGGTGTGGGTCACACACTCAGCTTGCGTATTCCAGTTTGGGTCGAACGATTGCTAAATATGCGAGTAGTTTTACTGAGGGGGGGACAAGACGTAGATTACGACGCAGGTAGCATAGCACACGATTGGCATCATTGCTAATGCTGCAGATGTGTGAGGACCAACTGAGGTTAGTGGACAAGTTAATACCTAAGTACTTATAAGAAGTCACAGCACATATTTCCGAACCAGCGATAACGTAATTAGCTGAAATTAATTATTGGCGACGATGGAAAATAAGTAGCGACATTTTTTTTTTTTGACGTTGAGGGACATTAGCCAATTATTGCACCAAGTTTCAATGACGTTAAGGTTGGACTGGACAGCGCGAGAATCAGCGTCGTTAGTAATAGGACGATAGATTACACAATCATCAGCAAATAAACGAATTTTCGAAGAGCAACCTATCGGTAAGTCGTTAATGTATATTAAGAAGAGTAGTGGCCCCAGGACTGTGCCTTGTGGCACGCCGGAGATAACGGGTGATAAATTAGGCGAGCATCGGTTAGCGTAAACGAACTGTTGACGGTTAGTCAGAAAGTTGCGTATCCATTGAAGAACACAAGGGTTAAGATTAAGACACGCTAGTTTTAGGAAGAGCCGTTCATGAGGAACCTTGTTGAAAGCCTTTTGGAAATCTATAGGAAGAGGGCATCTATGGGTATGTTTTGATCAAGATGCGAGCTCATGTCATTAACGGAGAGAGCTAGTTGAGTCTCGCAGGACATGCCTCTCTGAAAACCATGTTGATTAGGATTAAAGAAATTAGCGGATGTTAGATAGTTTACAATATGAGAATAAATTATATGCTCCATTAGTTTGGAGCAAACACTGATGAGGTAAATTGTACGGTAATTGTGGCACGATGACGATGATCCTTTTTTTTTTGATACTGGAATTATCTTACCTATTTTGCAGTCTTGCGACACCACTCCAGATGATAATGATTGCTGAAATATATGGCATAAAAATACGCTAGAGATGTCTGCAGTGTTCTTAAGCATCTTGGAATTGATTCCATCGATACCGGCCGAGGATGTTAATTTGAGGGATTCATTTAGCTTGGGGATACCGTATGCCTCGATTGTTATGTCTGGCATCGTTGGGTTGTTGAGGTAAGGGCAGTCTGGGAGGTCAGTGTTAAGTGCAGAGGTGAACACGGAAGAGAAGACAGAGTTTAGTACTTCAGGTACCTTATGGTCGGGAACACGGCTATTGTCGTTATCATATAATAATAATGGTTTACGGTTATTTGAGCTAATGTATTTCCAGAACTGTTTGGGATTGCTTTGCAGCATGTTAGGGAGTGTTGTTGAGTAGAACGTTCGGTTAGATGTTGCGGCCAAAGAATCAAACGCCTTTTCACTGACGTAATATTTTTCCCAAGCAGGAGTGGTATTGGAATGTTGCCTTTACGAAACAATCTCTTCTTTTTATTGTTTAGTCGTTTTAATGTGTTGTTGAACCATGGGGACGAAGGTCGCTCTGTTAAGATGATAGTTGGTATGTAAGTCTCAGTGAGTTCGATCATTTTATTTTTAAAAAGCGTCCAGTTGGTGTCTACTGTGCCCTTCGGGAAATCTGTGATGTACCAGCTGTAAAACTTGGTTAGTTCATTGTTGATGCTGATGTAATCACCTTTATGGTAAAGTGTTATTTTCTTTTTTGTTTTTTGCACTGAGGTAGCTGCCAGGATAATTCTGCATGTAGTACTGAGTGATCACTTAGTTCTGACAGATGTGTTACAGAAGAAATTCTAATGAGTCACGATTCACTTGCTTATCTTTAAACGTATTCTGTTTCTGTTAACCCGCTAAATAGACCATTTCAGTCCCTAAGTACAGCAGTTGTGAACATATCAGCAAATCATTTATTTTCCCGGCACTTTCGAATATCGCTCAAAAAATGAGATGGCCTGTCCGAACTTGAAATTCCAGCTGCTGCAGTGGGGCTGTGCAGTAAAACAGCTACTATTTGCCGTGTTCAGGGGACGTCAGGAATCGCAGAAAGCAGTACATAGAAAGAGAAAGAGTGAGCTGAATGTCGCGTTCTGAGCTGCACTCCTAAAACCGGCCGTAGCCAGTTTAAGTGCGCTAGAAAGAGATGCATCATTGATTGAGAAGCAGCGCTGCAAACTACGCAGGGACAAAAAGAAACACGAAAACGGGGCGCCCTGCCCTTGTGTTTCTTTGAGTCACGGTGTTGTGTACAGCGCTGCTCTGCAAAGATCACCGTGAACCAACTCGCCTGACGTCATGCTGAAATGAAAAAAAAAGAAAAAGAAATATACCCTATACATAGGCAGGCAGGCTTTATTGTTCAAAAGGAAGGAAAGTATTGGAAGTGGGAAGGCCACGGGGGCATCGTAATTTTCTGACCTCTCGGTGCACCCGCAGACTGTTCCGCGGCCAAGCAGATGTGAAAAGCATAAATTAAGAAAGGGAAGACAACGGGGGAAAGAAAAAAAAGTGGGCAGAAACCATTGACGAAGATTTACACAAACAAGCGTTTGTGTGTGTCCACTCTCCTGTCCTCGTCGTCAATGTCGTCAATGCGCTTAAAACAATCTGAAGTATGTCTCCAACAAGGCCGTACGTCAACGCTTGTCAAGAGCACGTAAACCTTCAGACGCCCCAAGTGTTCTCGCGCGTGTGCACTTGCATCTCAAAAAGCAATAAGCCGAAAAACGCGCCCCGCGACTCGGTTGTGCGAGGGCCTTTGTATCGGCCAAGTCCGACCAAACCCAATCGCCAGCCACCGACCACGAACACGGGCGAAAGAGCCTAAGAAGGCTATTCGCTGTAAAACCAGCATACAATGCGATGCCATCTCACGGCCTGCGCGGTGGAGATTAGTAGTTTACAGAGGGCCAGTGATGAAGATAAAAGCAAAACATCGAGGGTTGTGCATTAGCAATATGGGAGAAAATTCGCGAGGTGGTGCCCTTCAAGACATTTTGCTGCTTCTTGAAATAAGTATTGGGGGATCAGTACAAGAGACCTAAATTTTCTGATAAGTTGTATCCTGTTGATATCCGTATAAACAGTCGCTCGTAAAGAGGGAGCGTTCTGAACTTCCATAAGAACAATCCTAACACAGACATTGCCAATGAGAATACCATAGGTGAGCTGGCGTGTCAACCTAGCCAAGTGCATACGCCTAACGGAGCACCGGCAAAAGCATCGCTGCGGCTCGGAGGGGGTGCTCCAGCATCCAGAAGCCCCGCAGAGGTAGCGCGCCGTTCCCTCGAGGGGGGGGGAGGCCTGAATGCACAAGAGAAAGGTTTCTAATTATCGAAAGCGCAGACCATTCAGCTGCGATTTCTAATTACAAATCGCCCAGCCTTCTCGGTGTGTCTCTCTGGGACATTCCTCGTGCCGGTGGGAAGGCGCACGCGCTGAGCTCTTTTCAATACAGCCGCCCCCTTCCACCCCCCCCCCCCCCACCCCTCACACCGAGTGACGGCAGGGACCCGGGCTCCTTTATCGGGACGCCTTCCTCGCGGCAAATCCTGCCCTCTCTAAAGCCGGGGAAAATTGAACTCCTCCCAATTGCAGCCTAATGTCGGCTCCATGTCCGACGAATGCAATTAATTTTCGGATCACAGGGCTATGGGCTGTTCACACGACCCTCGTCCTCTCTAGCGCTGCGGCCGGTGAATGAAACGATGCGCCGAAGGCCAACCCTCACCCCCCCGTGACCGGGCGCTCGGAGCCTGTCGTTCCACTCGAGTTGCATCTTTACTTTTCTTACTTTTCTTCTCCCGCTGCTCGATTGCAGAGCATCTGGCAGCGTCTGCGCAGCGACCCTTCAAAGCCCTCCAAATCCCCGTTCGTCACTAACATACAGAAGTAGGATTGTACCCTACGGCACAGTGTAGGTGTTGCACTTTGTCTCTTTACTATAGAAAAAAGCTATGAGGCGAATCGTACGTAGATTTCCGGTAATCTAGATGTCTTGGAGCGCGCTTCGAAGCGAGCATGATGGCACAGAATATACTACCGTTCACTTCAGACATTTGTATACAGTATAGTTAGTCGTAAATAGCTGAGATAACGATATCTATCAACCCGGAAGGAAATGGTCTTTTTGTCGATTTGTGCATGTTTCTTACTGTGCATAATTTCATTCTCAAAAGCGATATTGTGAGAGGTTCGTCATGGACATGCTGACGGCACTTGCAGCAGAGGGAAAAAGTTTCCAGCCCAATGTTATATTATTTTCATCATAGGATGGTCAGGGCCGTTTTATGCTGCTTTTGCTCTTTCTCATAACTTCTTTATTCCCTCCAATGACTGCAAAAATTCTTTCGAACCCCAGCTTTCGAAAACACAATGGCCTGAAACGTTGGCGCCGCCTCGAAAAAACTGTCAAATTGTGCGACCATCTTTGAATGTTGTAGCGCGTAGCATCGCGTTATTGTGCGAATTTTCCTCACTTTTTTCACCTATTATTACCTTTAACCCTTTCCCCAGCGCGTGGTAGCCAACCGGTACTTACACTGGCTAATGTCACTGTCTTTCCTCCCCTTTTGTCTCTCTTTCACAGCATTCACGTGAACGAGGAATGGTACATGTCGGTACAGTCAGCAGCACTTGTCTTCGAACTGATCGTATAAATGCGACTGTTGCCAGCAGATCGCCGTCTTTCTTCTACTAAGTCCCATGAAATATTCTGCAACAACGAGCTCGCGAATAGGCGAACTTCAGAGCTTCGCGGCAGGCACTCCAATCATTGAGGTCGCCGTGCCTTGCTAGCCAATTACAAATAATAATGGCTAGCCAATTACAAATATTAACTATCTGCATACAATAACCTCTAGCGTCGAGCCTCTGTGGTGTGCTGCAGTCGTTGCCCGTTCACTGTGGTATAGTCAGCAACGTAATTAGCTTACTGTTTTGCCGGAGCTAGTTGCTCGTCCGAACTCATCGTCATGCCACTCTCAAGAAGCGACGCATGCAGCTACTCTTGCGTCAGCTCTGGAGCATCCAGGACTCTCGGTCTGTAGCCTGCGGTATAACCCGGAGAGACAATACATTCCTTGGATCCATGGCTCTCAGAAGATCCTTGGGCCATGGCATATGCGTTATTGCATGCAAAAGGCCACAAAAGGCCTCCTGCGTTTCTTGAAGGACACTGGACTGTATGAACACCTGTGACAGGGCAGATTCCTCTGTGACTGACTGTGAATGACTGACTATTATTTTTATTTTCTCTCCTTATCTGTTCTTCCCTTTTCACCCTCCCCAAGTGTAGGGTTGCCAACCGGGCACGTCCTTGGCTAACTTCCCTACCTTTCCCTCTTCGTTTCTCTCTCTCTCTCTCTCTGTATCCATGGCCCAGTTATGATGCGCACGAGCCACGTGTCCCTGATAGGTGAGAGCGAATGTGCCTACTTCGCCTTCATCTGACAGTACATATATATACTGTCAGATGAAGAGATGTCAGAGACGTATATACTATACGTCTTCCTATATATATATATATATATATATATATATATATATATATTTGCGATGAAACAGCCTGAAAGTGACATCAAGGACGGTTTCAGAGGGAAATTAACTCAAGCTATATTATATTAAGGCGTGCTCAAATAATAAAAAACGCGAAAAGCAATAGCTATATAATGGACGATGGTAATGGTTCCTTTATATTACGTAAACAGCTCGTACGCTAGGCATATTCTGTGATGACTGAGTAATGTCAAAGACATGTGCTGTTGTGGTAAATGGACTTTCTTTTTACTGCGGCAGGAGTTGAAAGCACGGTAATCAGATTCGCTATGTCCTCCGTTCTTACCATTACGCTGTAGATTCTTCGCTAAGCACCTACGTTTCGTAATCATTATCCTCAAGCACTATATCGAGAAGACGCTTGTGCGGCAAGAAAAACAAAAGAAATAGCGGTACTAATATAATCGACACATTCAGGTCATTGGCAGCAGCAGTTACTTTCTTTTCCGACAAGCTTGCCAGTGCGTTCTTCCGGTTTTTTAGTTCGTAAATAACTCAGTGGATTTTCAGTACTGTCTATCCATTGAAAAGGGCTATTGGACTTCAGTTTTCTATTTCCCTGTTTCTGTCTCTTACGCCATTTATCCCCTCCACATCCATTCGCACTATTTCTCACCGTTGTTCGGGTACCAGGTACCAGCCATGAGACAGGTAGTTACGTACAGCCTCTGTCATTTCTCCTGAGGATAGTGCGCCGTATAAGACTGCTAGCGTCTTCCTTCCAAGGCCTTGGACGCTTGAACCTCACAGCCTGCGTTTGTTAGAATGAAGCGGCTATGAATGTGCCTTCTTCATTGTTCGGGGAAAGTCTGAAACTGGCCGTACAGTGCGGTCAGCGGGCGTTTCTTTTTACAGCGAACCTGTTTATGGCTGGGGCTCCATGCATTCCTGTTTTGTTTTGCGCGTGCGAAAGCCATGGGCCGCTCCCGAAGATAGTGAAATACCGGGCCGACCCGCGGCGGACGTGAAGCAGACTTCGAGCACTCCGCCAACTTGCAAAATTAAGTTTAATAACTTGGGTCCAAATACAACCCGTGTCGGACATTAAGCTGACAAGAACAGATACTGCACTGTGACCCGCGTCGGCCATGTCTACATTCGCACCGCCCTCTCTTTGTCGGCGTTCAAGCGCTTGCGTATCCACTTTCCTCTCCTTCCGCTCTCCCGTGGTGGCGGTCCCGTCAAAACATCACGCGCGTCTAGTTTCCTCCTTCTCCTCGGGACGGCGGTCCCGTCGCCCACGCAAATGTATACAAAAATCACTGTAAATGAGTGTCACAAATTTTGTGTCACTCAGCTCAGTGTCATGTCCTAAACCGCTTCGTTGGTCATCCACCTTCACAGAGTGGAATGGCTCATGATTCTTTTTTTTTTTTTTTTTTGCACTCAGTAATGGAAAGCGTGAGCAGTGATTCGATTTCTTCGGACAGAGAAATTAATTTTCGCCAGCTTTTCAGCACGCTAGATTATGCGGCAGTAGAAATGGTATCTCGAAGGCAACGCGAAAACTGTTGAAGATAATTGTTAAAAGGTAGTCAGCATGCAACAACGTCCAAATGGCTTGCCCAAAAGAAAACAAAAATCATAAAGAAGAACTTACTGCTCACACATCGGAGCCCCAAAGAAAGCTTTAGCCCAGGCACACACATAAAAGTCACCAAAAGAGAGCGGTCAGCCTCTGCTCGGCGGTCAATCGCGGTACACGGCCGCGGGCAATTGCATTCTGGAAAATTGATAGCACCAAATGTAACCCCCTCTTGTTTCAAACCGGAAAAAGAAAAGAATCACGTGGGATCGCCGTTGGACGCTGGCTTCTCCCACGGCGAGGTATTACGAAGGAGGATATAGCGTTATGATGATGTATCTCGAAAAGAGCCCTTTGCTTTTGCTTATCTGTTCCTCCGCGTTCGCCTTTCATTTTGCTGCCCCCTGTTTTCATGTTTTCATATTTGTCGACTCAGCGAGGAAGTGCGGCCGGATCGAGACCAGCAACTGAGGGGGAACAGACACAGAAATTGTTAGCGCGTCAGGGTGGCTGACCAAGACAATGAAAGGAGTGGACTGCTCTCTACCCAATTCGATTTCATGCGGAAGCGCCGCGGCTCTTTCTAGCTATAGATATATGTTCGGCGAGGGAAGAGAGCGCTGCGCACCGCCGGCGAACTGCATTCAATTATTTCTAGTTCTCGGTGTCTATCCAATCCGGAGCCAATTGCAAGCGGTCTCCGGCTCCCGCGGCGCGCGATGTATACGAACAGAAAGTCCCGTCCCTGCGGCCCACGATTTCATCTCGATCGTCAAGAAATGGATGACGCGGCACGGCACTCTCCTCCGGCACCAAGTTTCGCGGACGAGATCTTTGTGCAGTTCGGCCGCACACCTGCACACGTACCTGAAATAAATGTTTTGTAATCTCTCAGGGTACACGGTAAGCAAACGCTCGTTGCCTCGCTTATGTGGATACGATGGCACGAATGTGACTGCTTTATTAAGGAATTGCGGGAATACGGGCCCTTGGAAATTGTAATCCACAACAGCAGGGCTGAGGTTGCATGCGGTATACGACGATGCGACCGTAAAGAGAGGTGACCAACATATGTGTCCAAGAGAGGTGACCGCGTATACAACAGGGCTGAACACGCAAACACAATGCAACGCGTGCACGTTTCATGTCGGAAAGGCTGACCTGGCGCCAGTCGATCTTAGGTCGAACCGTCGACGACAGTACATACTCCATGCCGGTCATGCATTCTGCTCGACCAGCTTCTTGGACGAAATGTAACAGAAAGCGGGCGAGGCGAAGAGAAATATTACATCTCCTGCTGCACTAATGTATGAGAAGTATTTCTTTAAAGGTTAGAAACACGGTGTACTTTAGAAATTTGACATATAGAGGTTTTAAATTAAAAAGAGCCTGTTAATTCAAGTTTCGACGTTGTACGCGAATTAATCCAAAGGCAAGCTCTCGTACAGCATTTACGAAAGCGAAGATTTCTCCAAAACTCCTGGAGTCAAGTTACAGAAAATATATTTTTTTTTCCGGCACGGCATTCTAGAAGAAGGATGTCTAAGTCGCTTCCTACAGCGTTTCCGTGCAGCCTTCTGCATATCGCCGCCAAGTAAGCGAACAAATTGTGGTGTAGTAGCACAAGCGTCAAGCAAGCCGCGCCCGTGTATGCGTCTGCCTTCGCCGTTGCAGCAAGAGGCCTCAGAGGAAAGACGCGAAAGGAGCTTGCTGTTGATGGAGGCTGCTGCTAGCTCCCCGGGGCGGATCCGAAGAGCCTGGCGAGCAGCTGCCGCGCGTCCCTCGCGAGGTAGACAAATTCCCGAAACGGCGGCCCGCATGCACGCAAGGAGCTCAGCGCACACGGGTCCCGGCCGTGTGACACACGCACACACACGCGCACTGCCGCGATAATACGGGACGAGTTGACTGGGCGCTCCTGCAAAATGCAATCGGTCCCACGGAACGTGCATGCGCCGGCAGCGACGCCGAACGACGCCCCCTGCCATCCTGCGGTGCCTCTGGCTCGGGGGGAGGCGTCGCATATGCGCGCATCATGGAAATCGGCCGTCTTCGGCGCGCGCTCCCCAATATGCCCGGGGCGCGTGCATCCGTCTAAATAAAAAGAAATACGCCGCATGCATGCGTGGGCCCTCCCCAGACATAAAGCCGGCCCGCTATGGCGTTTTCTTTAGCTCGTCGCTGTTTGCATGACCATTTTGCCGCTGTTGCCATCTCGACTTGTTGTTGCGTCTCCTACCCATCCCTCCCCAACAGCCCGTCGTTGGCAAAAAAAGAAGAGGCTGCTCGCTGCGCTTGGCAACGCCATGCGCCGGCTATAGATTGCACCCCGAAAAACAACGCGCCGAAACAACACACACTGCCGTGAAGGCCCGCCTTCTGCAGCGAGCTCGGCTTTTATGCATGCACCGTAACGTGAGATTGATGCCGAGAGACGCACATCCCGGCAAATGGGAGACCCCTTTTTTTTCTCTCTCTTTTATCCCGCGCCGACCACTTGGGCCCCGCGGTGAGGCGATGGCAAAGCGTGGCGCGCTGTTCATGGCTGGCGAGGGAGAACATGCGCGTCGGAGCCGGTGTTCACCGCCGGAATAGGCAAGCAGCCGACGATGACCAAGATTGTGCCGAAAGGAGTTGAAATGCAGCGACTGGCGACCTAAATGATGCCTTGGCGGCGCGCGTGGAAGAGAATCACGCTGCGCTCGGCGCCGCGGGTGACCGGCTCCATCGTTTCGCGCTCCACCGCAGCCATGACGGCAGTGTTTCTTCTGGAATACTTCCAGATATTTTTTCCCGCCACGATGCTGAGCTACGATGGCCGCAATACTCGAAGAGAACTCGAAGGGAGAACTCTCGTTGGAACGTTAAGCCTTCTTTGCATAATGTCGTATCAAAAAGGAACACCGTGACATTTAGCGAATTCAAGACCACTTGGCGCATCGTGGACGCACTGCGCAGTATGTGAGGTGTGTCTATAGCGCGACAAGAGAACGGAAAGGGGCAACGGAAAGAAGGAGGGCCAACTTTAGATAGATCCGGTTTGCTCTGTGGCGAAAGGCATTGAAGGAATTGAAGTAAAAAGAGAAAGGGAAAGCGCAAAAAGTTTAAAGCGCATTCACAAATGCATGGATCACGCAGAAAAAAAGCGAGAGCTTCATCTTCTGGCATGTACATAGTGTACAAAATCTGAAAAAGCATTGAAAAGATAGATCCACGACCGAGTACTGTAATGATAAAAACCGAGATGGTTTACCAACCTAAAGCTTGCCGTACGCATAACGTGCACGTGCACTTGCGTTTGTATACATGCGTGAGCGTGGATTGACTAAATATACCTTAAAGAATACGCAAAAAAAAAATGAGAAGCCATCCCACTCTGCGAAGGTGGATGACCAGCGAAGCTGTAGCACATCACACAGGGTTATTCAAGGGTTCATGTATTAATTTTAATATTTGGTAATGGTTGTTACGATAGCTTTGTGAATAATGGGATATACACTGATTGGTCCGGTTACAACGTTAACAGATTCTTCGCCAAGGTTAAATCTATGCATGGCCGCTGTTGAGTATATGAGTGACATGTAATTGTGTGGTGGCACTTCAAACTAAACTCTTCTAGCACAAACTGAGTGAACGATTTCGTATCTGGTTTGTAAATGTCCACATTGAAGTCTCGAGCGATGATCACAAAGATGGTATCATCACGGCTAACCCACGAAAAGTGCGTGGTCATGAACTTCTCGATATCACACTTGGGTGTGCCTGGAAATATATGCACAGTGGATATCACAATTCCGTCTGTCGTTTGTGCTGTACAGACATCCCCACAGTCGGCGGTGTTGTCCTCTTGCGAGTCAAAAGTGTGTTGTTGTACATACATTTCGTCCTTTGCGTACGTGGCAACGCCTCCTGCTCGGGAGTCTACGTGCTGTTCACAAACGATTCCAGTATACCCATCGACCTTAAACAATGCATCTTTATTTATTTATTTCGTTTATTATTATATTTTATTATAAGTATTGTTAGGGGCGGAGTGCTTGGAGCCTTTTTCACCTCCGCCGCGGGTCGGCCCGGTATTACACTATCTCCGGGATCGGCCCACGCTCGCCTTACTTAATGCCGACGAACAAACACGAAAAATGCATAGAACCATAGCCATATACAGCTTCGCTGTATGAACATAGACAGGCAGAAATTGTTTGCAATCATTTAATGCCAGGGAACATGGTGTGTATACGCCGACAAGCTGCGCCATGGTAAAATATAAGTAGTGAACAGATGAGAACTCGTGATGCTCTTATATACGTGTAGTTCCAGACCTCGGATATTATTTGCAAATTTGTCGCAGTTTTTTAATAGAGCGACCTGCAGGGATTTTCTTTCTGCTCGAACTGTACTTTATTCTTTATCATTGTTTTACCTTGGTCTATGGCATTTGTCATCTTGTTCTTTATTTTCACTTTCCTTGCCTTCCCCCTATTTTCTATTTCTGTGTTTCTTTGCCTCTTTCCTGGAGAATAGGCAGGCGTTGTGCTCCTTCTGGTGACAGTTACCAGCCTGCTCACAGGTGTCTCTATCTCTCTTTCACTTCTATATATGTTTTCAAGCCAAATAATAAATAACAATGAATCGAATAAATACGACATGTTCGGAGCGTTTGCACAAGAACTGATAGCGACAGGTTCTTGAGTCTTGACGAGTTTGTAACATTGGGCATTAACTAAGCTTATGACTAGCACTGATGGTCATTGCCCCGAAATTCTGGGCCGTATTCGCAAAAACCTCTAACGCTAGAATTGCTCGCGGAAATTACAGCCAGTCCTGATGCTGGGCGTATCATTAGCTAAGGCGACTGGCCAATGGCAAGGGGCACATACGGAAGTAAAGCTCTGCGAATTCGGTCCATGCATCTCATGCATTGTTGAAAGGTAAAAAACGCAAAATTTCTTAGCAATAAAAAGCTCTGTATTAGCTTCTTTTAAAAGGAACCTTGTTTCTGCATGCAACTGCGTTTTGTAAAGCAGTGTTCTCGATTTCCCTGCATCCAACTGATTTGTCGCTTGGTATTATTACTGACAGCCAATTACAAATTTACTTGGGAAGGTTGTTGCAAGTAAAACACCATCTACGGCCGCTTATACTGACAAAAGTGCATACGTACAATGTTAGACGAAGCGAACAATTATTATTCTCGCGTTATCACTATGCTCCGTGGCGTTCCGAAAAATGCGCACAAACCGTCAATTTCTTTTCCATCAAACGACATAGTTCATTAGAATGTCCAGAGGGGCTAGCTGGTTCATTCTAATGACTGATTGCTAAATGCGCAAAATTGAGAAACAGGACAGCACACAAGAAGAGACACGGAAAGATCGAGCGCAGACTGCCAACTTGTTTATTGCGACGTCGGGCGTCACAAAATGTGGCATTACAAGAGAGCCCAAATGCACAGGCGCATATACAAATAGAAAGAAAGATAGGTACCCTTCCCCGCCTCTCCGCAGAACTTTCTAATGCACCTGATTAATCAAGAAATAGATTTCTGTACTGAACAGCGATATAGGTGTGTCACTTACGCAGGCGCTACCTCTTCTTATGATAAAAACCGCTTCCAAAATCTATCTGGCACATGCGTTCTTGTTTCTTCCTATGTATCTCCGTAAAATGAAATTGCGCGTCACACAGGGTTACGCATAACCTGGAGAACGTTGCGAACTGTCGCGGCACAAGCACGGTGTTTCCGGCTCCACAACTACTTGCGCGGCTGTGTTCGCGTATTTCACGCGAAGAACGTGCCAGTGGCTGTGGAAAAAAAGCATGAAAAGCCTTATGTGTGCGCTGCGCCGTGTATACATGAGATCCCGCTAACTTGTGGAAAATCCTATACGTATAGGGCAGACGGGACGCTGCGTAAACGGCCGCGCACGGGAGCATCAGCTGACTGTACGAAAAATAATGAGAAGGCCTACGTGCCTGCTCATTCCGCTGCGGGAACCTGTGAAGCGCAATTTCGTCTTACGAAGATACTAGGAAGAAGCAAGAACGCATGTGCCCGAGAGATTTTGGAAGCGGTTTTTATCATAAGAAGAGGTAGCGCCTGCGTAAGTGACACACCTATATCGCTGTTCAGTACAGAAATCTATTTCTTGATTAATCAGGTGCATTAGAAAGTTGTGCGGAGAGGCGGGGAAGGGTACCTATCTTTCTTTCTATTTGTATATGCGCCTGCGTATTTGGGCTCCCTTGTAATGCCATATTTTGTGGAGCCCGACGTTGCAATAAACAAGTTGGCAGTCGGCGCTCGATCTTCCCGTGCGTCTCTTCCTGCGTGGTGCCCTGTTTCCCAATTTTGCGCTTTTAGCAATCAGTCATTGCAATGGTATGCTTGGGTAACCGATGTCGAGGCGCAAACATCTTTAGCTTGTTATTATTTGGTCTTGTGATTTTTCCAGTCGTTTTGTCGTATGTTATCTCGTTTCTTAGAGCTCTCTAAAGCGAGTTGATCAGATATAGAAGCTTGAACTTGTCCTCTATATTCACTAAGCGCGCTCAAATAATTTGGTTTCCAGCCTTAATGTGTATCAAATCAAATGTTGGCAAAACTGAGTACAGGACTTACGGATTGTACTTGCCGCGGCAACTGGCTCTGGCGCTGTGCTGCTATGATCGAGGCTGCGGGTTCGATCCCGGCCGCGGCGGCCGCATTCTGATAGGAGCGGAATGCGAAAATGCTCGTGTACCATGCATTGGGTGCATGTCACAAACCCAAGTGGTCAAAATTCATTCGGAGTCTCCCACCATACGGCGTGCCTCATGATCATATCGTAGTTTTGGCAGGTAAAACCCCAGAAATATTTTTACAGCGATGCTGTATATAGCTAGTTTCCAGCGGATCGACTTTCGTAAACTAAAAATCGTGGGCCGATGCCGAAGATAGTGCAATATACCGGGCCGAACCACGGCGGAGGTGAAGCAGGCTTCAAGCACTTCGCCAACTTGCAAAAATAAGATTAATATGTTGGTTCTAAATACAACTCATATCAGATATTAAGATGATAAGAACAGATACTACACTTTCAACTGCGCCGGCCATGTGTATACGTCCGCACCGCCCTATCTTCGTCGGCGTTCCAAGCACTTGCGTATCTCTTTTCCGTTCTCCCGTGGTGGCGGTCTGTCGCAACGTCACGTCTGTCTAGTTTCCTCTGGCTATTCGGGTCGGCGGTCCCGTCGTCCACGCGAATGTATATAATGTTCGCGGTAAATGAGTCCGTACCGTTAAAGATTCTGTGTCGTCTGCTAAAGAGCTTCGCTGGTCATCCGTCTTCCCAGAGTCGAATGGCTCATGCTTTTTCTATTGATTAAGTGCTTTAACGAAAAATACACCTGCAACCGCTTGTGATGTAGCCTGTGCTCAATTTGGGGAGCCTGATAGAATGACGTGCCTATAAGTTATATACTCTTGTATACACGCGCGCTTCTCGAAGTCGTTCGTTGGTTTCTTTCTTTCTTTCGAGTATTACGCCTTGATTTTTCTACTGTTACTTTTCGTATCTCTATTTAAACTATGGGCGACGTGCTCACGAAATGGTTGTTCTAGGAAACCGACGCGGGTCGCCAGAGTCAAGGACCGAGGCAGGCGGTGTGCGCCCCTTGGGACAAGGGGCAAATTCGACGGTGAGTGTACCGACACCGTATACGCGAACCCTCGACTCATCGTGGAGGCTGCGACCCCGAGACTTCCCCCTCCCTTCGTCACAGGACCGCTGTCCTTTAAGCACGCTAATCAAATAGCTGCCCCGAATATGGGCCGCGCGGTAATTCACAGAAAACTGCGCACGCTTAGAGAGCGTCACAAGGGAATCGCGCACGCCGCTCGAGTGTGTACAGGCTGCAACAAAAGCGGTCCGTGTCAAAATTAAATGTGAACGGCTGCGCTCCAGTGACAGCGTCTGAATGGCGATACCACCCCATCCGGCCCCCACTCCGTGCCCGGGTTCGCCCGTGTCGCGCGCAGCGTGGGTGCCAAATATAATTACCAGCGCGGACGAGCATGCTGCCCCGGTCGCAGGTCACAAATCAGGGACGGCTGTTTTGAGCGGTTTTCGTCGTAGCGTTGCGAGCTCCGCGGAGAGCTCGGCGTTCCACGCCAGTGCCCAGCGAGAGCGTAACTGCTGCGCGGACCGGCGTTAAAAGGGCCCGCACGCTTGGAGGAACGGGATCCATCGAATCCTCATCAAATAAAGTGAATTAACAGCGCTTCGTCTGATTGTAAGCTCCGGCGTCCTCTACCCTCCCTTAAGGTGACAGGCTTCGTCGCGTCGCTATACTGTGTGACGTTCGCGAGGCGGTCATTCCAATTTGCGATGGTTTTGAAGCATCTAATGACAAGGAATGGTCCATCCATCTTGCGGAGAGCATTGCCTTCAATGTGGAAATGCACGTCAGCTTATAGCATGGTGGCTGAATGGGCTTTCCCTCACACGATGTGTAGAACTGTATACCGAAGGCGAGCATAGCCCATTTCAGCGCGGCTGCAGTAAAGCGTGCACTATACGCGAAGAAATTGATGACCGAGTGTAACTGGAGAAGGTGCAGCGGCACAATTTAACACCCACGCTTAACGCTGGACTGCCATGAAGACAAAACAGACTACACAGGACTAATTTAGGCTGGATGACACATACATGCATGGGTGAAGATATCAGCGCTATTGAACGATACGATAGGAGACGGACAGGCACGAGATAAGAGCGCCTGTCGACTTCGACTACTCTTGTCTCGCTCAAAAGCCCTGTTCCTTTGCCCAAGACAAACTCGAATGAAGCGTCATTCGGCTTTGAGCTGTACGAATTCAGCAAAAAAAAAAAAAAAAATCTGTAATATGTATGCCCACGAATTCGTGGCTATTTACCAGCAACAGTGCACATAAACTGTTTCTGTACGGAAAACACAAAAAAAGATAAGGAAGCAAGCTAGAATTGGTGGGGAGTAGGGCTGGGAGCTGACGAATATGAAGAAACAGAAAGGAAGGCGACATTAATTCACACTTCGTTTCTTCGTAAACGACCTTTCTTTCTGCCACGCACCTACAGGAATAAAACACTATGTGTCTCAATAGGTTCGTCGAAAAGTGATCGTGAAGAGCATTACCTTATTTTCCTACAGTAGTAAAGGTTTCCCTCTCTCGTCTCTAATTTGATTGTACACTGTGGCATCAGGAGAAGTTCACGAGCCCCGTTACACGGTAGACGCGTTTGGTGCTTCAGAGATCTACACGACACTGTTCAAAGTGCCTACGCTACGCGCTATCGACTGTTCTCAACCTTCGCGATTAGGGTGAAACCAAGCGAGCAAAGCAGATGTAAGCAGTCAATTAAGTCAAGTAAACAGTGAGCGTTGATCTTTGCGCGGGCACAGTGTTTCCGCGCGAAGAGGCCCCGCGGCAGGAAGAGGCAGTATGCGGGGGCGGCCTCAGACACGTGTCGGCCACGCGATCCGGCCGTTTAAATAACGATCTTGCTCACCACGGGCCCCTGTCAGCAGCGGCACGTGGCACGCAACTCCCCCCCCCCCCCACCCCGCCACCCCCCCGCCGTGATGGGCGCGGCTCGGATGCGAGCCGTAACAAAAGAACCGATTGGAAAAGATAAAAGAGTAATAGGGACGTGCGCAGGGAGGCTGAAACTGTAGGTCCCAGGACGTCGTCACAAAAGAGAGAGAGAAAAAAACAAAAAGACGAACGGAAGGAGAACAAGGACGTGTAAGCCCAGTGCTCGAAATCGCATTACGGGGCCTCGATAATCCGCGGCGCTCTCCCCACAGTGCCGCTCAGCGGGATACAGCTGAGCGGCCGCAGATCTACGGGGCTGCCGCCATCTATACTCCTCAATTTGGCTAATCTAGGCCAGACTGACGACGCGCAGATCTCGCCCGCCGATACACGGTGCAGCCTGCAGCGATGTCATCCCACGCCCGCTCTGCTCTCGTGGCTGTCACGCTATGCTAATTCTACTTTTCCTCCTCACCGATGGCCTGGCCCACCGTTCACCCTGCGTTCACCTCCTAGATGCAGTGACCAATGTCGCGCACATCTCGGCTTTTCTTTCTTTTTTTGCCTTCTTTCTTTAAGCATGGTATAATGTCCTGGCCCGGGCGCCACACGGGCGCTGAGGGACAGTCTGAAATATCCGCTGCCTTACCGCTGTTTTGACGGAGTGCATGTGGCCTCAGACTCGCTTTATTTCACACCCTGCGAAAGAAAAGAAACGAAGCTTGTTGCCAAGCGCGCACGCGCGCTATTTCTTCGCACGTTGTAATGACTATTTTACCATATAATGAGCTGTGCTATACTGCCTCATCCTGAAATTTAAGAAAAAATTAAATTCTGGAATTTTACATGTAAAAAAAAAAAAGAACGATCTGATTATGAGGCGTGCAGAAGTTGGGTGGGCTCCGCATTCATTTTGACCGCCTGGCGTTCTTTAACATCCACCCAATGCACGGCACACGAGTGTTTTTGCATTCCGCCCTTATAAGAATGCGGTCGTCGCGGCTGGGATCGAACAACCGGCCTCGAGCTCAGCAGCGCAACCTCATAGCCACCGAGCTACCGCAGCAAGGCGGCTTCCCGGTCTGCGGTGCTTCTTCTAGGACAATACAGCGACATGTTATAAAAATAATTATTTGAGCTTACGCGGAAAGAAAATCTTATGGTATAGATGCGCCATAGTTACGGTGAAGACCAGTACATCGTCATTACGGTGCATTCTACCATCATTACGGCATGGATGCGCCACAAGAAATATGCCGTGTTTTCCAAGGAGACCTTTTCAGATGCATAATTGTATACGAATGACTGTGCCATCTCTGTCTGGTTTCAACGGAGCTAAAACAAGGGCGAGGAGGAGGAAGGAGGAGGAGGAAAGAGAAAAGCAGAAGGCAGGGAGGTTAACCAAAATAACGTCCGGTTGACTACCCTACACCGGGGAAATGGGAAAGGGGAAAACAAAGATTACAGGGAGAGAGAAGAGGGAAGGAAAGAAGGAAATTAGGGGTGAGTTCGCTGACGCGTGTGGTCTAATAGAAAATGCATTAATAGTCACAGACGTTCACACAAGCCCGTCGTCCTCAATAAGCACAAAAGCGCCTTCACCGCTATATGGGCCGACGAGCGATGGGGGCGGTGTTCCAGCAGCACCTGCATGGAAAGCGGCCGACTGTCCTGTTTTTGAAAAGCGTTTGCACATTTCGGTGGAGGCGAAATGCGAAAACACCCGTGTACTTAGATTTAGGTACACGTTAAAGATACCCAGGTGGTCGAAATTTCCAGAGTCCTCCACTACGGCGTGCCTCATAATCAGAAGTGGTTTTGGCACGTAAAACCCCATAAAAAAAAAAGCGTTTGTAAGTTCTTGTCCTTCTGGGGCATATCGTGGACAGTGGCGCAGCAGGTGGTCGATATTTTCTTCGGTGCCGCAGACCTCGCATGCTACACTGTCCGTCACTCGAATTAATGTAGAGTGCGCCTTTGTGAAGGCAACTCCTAACCAAAGGCGACAGAGAAGCGTAGCTTCACGTCGAGGAAGTCCGAGTGGAGGTCGGAGTTGCAGGGAGGGGTTTAATCGATGCAGTAGGGTAAGTCTTCAGTTTGGCGAGTTCCACTCGGTCAATGAGAGACTGCGTGCCAGGTGTCGAAGCTGCCTTGCGGCGTCTGTCCTCGAAAGCGGAATTGGAACGCTGTGCTCTTCTTGATGTGCCGTGCGAGCAGCGTTATCGGCGGAATCATTGCCACTGATTCCACAATGGCCAGGTACCCAGTGAAAAACAACCCCGTGACCTTTTTGTCGGACGTGGTTAAGTTTCGAGAGCTTAAAGAAAATAGTTACCTGTAGGCGCTGTGGGCTACGAAATATGATTCAAGCACTTGCCAGCATATTGTATTATAGCTGCAGACTAATGCTTGCTCTTAAAACTTTATATTTTGTTCCCTTTATTGCTTATTTTGCCGTCATGGCAGACGGATCATTGAAGTGGATCAAATGTTGCATCCATTTTTAGGTGTATATGGGACTTGGTCACCAAGCATTCTACGCCCATTGCGCATCCTTCAAATTTTCCGGCTGCCGCATGGCCAGCAGGCCACACAGGGCTTTTAACCGAGCGCTCCTAACGCTGACGGTGCTCGGCCTGATCGTCTTTCCATGGTGGGAGAAGGGGCGCCCGATCAGCCATGGAGGATAGAACGCTGGGCCATGGCCGGCCTAAATCAGCTCTTCGGAGCGGGGCTCCGAAGAGCTGCGCGCCACGCCCGATGAATAGGAAGGGGGAGACGGGGGAGGGCGTTGGCCGCAGCTGGAGGGCGAACGAGAGCGAAAACAACGCGCATCGGGCCGGAGTCATCTCGTAAGATCAATGGTACCTACACGTAGGAACTCCATCGCTTATAAGTCGCACTTTATACCGGGAAAGGAGGCGCCCAGCTCGCCTAAGAGCGAAGCGAACCAAGACAAATTGGACCCCGGCGAATGGCGGAGGTCTGCAGTGGAAGCGAGCGTGCGGTTTCCCCCCAAATGAAGACAAACAGAGCCCGCGGCCAGACAATGCAATATGGGCCGAGCAGTATCGAAAAAGTAATCCCGCGACCGCGTGGAACCGCAAGGCGGCGCCCTTATTTGGACTGCGGCCCGCTCGTCGGCCGAGAGGCACACAACTGCGCGAGACGCTTAATCAGGGGGCCCCAAAAAGTGCTCTGCTGGCTCTTAGGCGCCCATCACGGGACGCAATAATTATTCACTGCCGCCAGAGAGCTGCCGCGCTCGGCGATCGATGAGGCGGCTCTAACCGCTCGTTTTCGCAACGATTTCAAGCTCGCCCAATCAGTGCAGTCATCTTCTGCATGGTATAGCTCTCCTGCGCGAGCAGCTTTCTCAGCGAAACGACAGCAACAACGATAATAATGAAGCGGAGCCGGTCTCATGTATGTGCGAGGGCTGCCACCTTGGGCTGCCAGCTGCTGTCGCCAAATGGGTACACAGTTTTTCGGATTATCATGCAACTAATTGCCGTCGGGTGGTTGAGAATGACTGACTGCACGGGCACTAAAGCGACGTGGCAATGCCACATTCATATATTGCCGCAGCGCAGGTTTTGTTTGGCTGTTGGCGGTGTTACAACTCAAATCCAGTCCAGAGAAGAGTGCAAGTTCATGTATGTATGTATGTATGTATGTATGTATGTATGTATGTATGTATGTATGTATGTATGTATGTATGTATGTATGTATGTATGTATGTATGTATGTATGTATGTATGTATGTATGTATGTATGTATGTATGTATGTATGTATGTATGTATGTATGTATGTATGTATGTATGTATGTATGTATGTATGTATGTATGTATGTATGTATGTGTGTATGTATGTATGTATGTATGTATGTATGTATGTATGTATGTATGTATGTAAATGGGTACACAGTTTTTCGGATTATCATGCAACTAATTGCCGTCGGGTGGTTGAGAATGACTGACTGCACGGGCACTAAAGCGAAGTGGCAATGCCACATTCATATATTGCCGCAGCGCAGGTTTTGTTTGGCTGTTGGCGGTGTTACAACTCAAATCCAGTCCAGAGAAGAGTGCAAGTTCATGTATGTATGTATGTATGTATGTATGTATGTATGTATGTATGTATGTATGTATGTATGTATGTATGTATGTATGTATGTATGTATGTATGTATGTATGTATGTATGTATGTATGTATGTATGTATGTATGTATGTATGTTTATTTATTTATTTATTTTTATTTATTTATACATACTGCAGCCCGTTAGGGCTATGGCAGGAGTGGGTTTACATGCGAAGAAAACTGATTATGATATGGAGAAACAAGAACATAGAAATATAAAGATGTGAAGGAACTATACATCAGCAATAGCATTTTAAAAATTGAGAAATGGGTAACAAACGAAATATAAAAATCTGAAGGAACTATACATCAGCAATAGCATTTAAAAATTGAGAAATCGGTAACAAACGAACTTCGGCAGGTAAGAAATTCCACTGTTCAATCATGCGGGGAAAAAAACTGTATTTGAAAGTGTTAGTGCGTGGATGGAGTGGTCTGATATTAGAGGCGTGATAAGCTCTAGTTGAAGTCGGGCAAGCAGGCATTAAAAGGGAGGGATCTGATAGGTGACAAAGAGAGTTCTTATAAGAATAGAAAATCTTCAGAGATTCTATGTGCCACCGCCTAGAAAGAAACTGGAGGCTTAATTCCGTAAGAGCAGCTGACGGTGAAAAGTCTCGGTCGAAGCGACGGTAAACAAAACGAATAGCCTTCCTCTGGACAGACTCAATACAATTGATTTCACATTGTTTATATGGGCTCCATACATGTATGTATGTATACGTATATGCACCAGGCGATCTTTTTGTGTGTAGAAACAGACGTATTAAATATCTTCAGTGGCGAGTAACGTAATTCTGTGGCCCATATGTCAACCTGTCCCAGCACAGCTAAAGGGGCTTTAAGTACAGCCAGCGTCTGCAGCGCCGCCGTACAGAAGGGGCGCGAAGCGCACCGCCGCCGCGTATCTGCCCCTTGTGGGAGCTTCATGTAGAGCTTTGCACGCTGGCAAGCACGTTACATGCGAAAATAAGGGTAATACCGTCAAACGGAGACTTCAGGAGACAAGCAGCTCAGGATCTCCAGGGCACCGAAGGGGCAGCAGGGGCCGGATCAAAACTGGAACCAGCACGGTCCGTGGCTGCCAGGATGGCTGAGGCCGGCGCCAACCAGGGGTTGTGTATGCGCTCGCGGACAGCCAATCTTCATACGCCCGGCGCGCGGAGGCGTTCAGTGAGCTCCAACCCACGGGCCAGTTCCGCTTCCAATTTCGGTGTCCCCGTTGCCCCTTTTCTGACCTGGAGGTGCCGCCGAAGTGTACTAAATAATGACAGGTTGTTTATACTTTGTACTTACGCAAATGCGAATACCCCTAAAGTCTAGATGAAGCGTATTCCCAAGGTACCCAAAGCGCATATACGCGACGGCGGTGTGGTTCCCGTCCCTTCCCGTCCCTTCTGGCTTAGAAGTAGCACAATGTTGTCACATAGTTGATAAGTGGATGCACCATCAAACCGCGGGAATGATGCTTAGCAGGTTAGGCATTCGTCAGTGAAAATTCTGCGTCTGTATTTACCATTGGGCAAGGAAGACATTCTGTTTTTCACTATTGAGACACTCAAGCAACAACACAATAGAGTGCGATGACAATCTACAGCAGCACTTGGAGCTGCCAACTAAATAACCATTTATTTCCTTACTGTGGTTGATAGACTTCGTCTCTCTGTCACTAACAAAAGTTACGAAAAGGGAAAAGTGAAGCAGAAGTACAAAGTTATTGTAAGGTAGCCCCGGAAAAAACAACATGTAAAAAATTACGTCATGGAACCAACTTCACCTGGAGTTTCTGAGCACGATCCACAACTTTCAAATAATACGCCTTATGCCCTAAAATAGATTTATCGTATAAAAAACGGTAAGCGTACAAAACACGGACACAATAATGACGTCAAGTACAACACAAACGCCATCGCCTGTCTTGTGATGCGTGCTTTGTGCGCCTGCCACGAATCCTCACCAACTTGCCCAGCTTTCTGTCAATCTATATACCGTAAAACGGATGCTTGCAATTTTTCACACTTGAATTTAAGTCATTAGCTAAACTTATCATACTTCAAAAAATAGTATCGGTAACATTGTAAACTATAGTATCAGTACTGTAACCAATTGTGCCTTTGGTCTCACTTGCCTAAGACATACCAATTTCTCTGTTTATATTTACATATATTTTTTTAAGTTTTACGAGCCGCCCACGAGGCGCCACCCTATACTGTACAGCTATAATGAAAGATAGATAACTTTGGGGTTTCAATTAATATGAGGCGGTGCGAGGAACTTGGAAAGGAGTAATGGTGCCAGCGCCATCGTTCGTAAGTGCCATTCTATTCTTAAAATCAGAGATCTTGTCGTGGTTGAAATTTAACCACAGGTCGGTTGGTCGATTGACATTGGAGGCCCACGGTAAAGCCACGAATGAGGAAGTGCAGGGCGACACGGACTGGGCCTCTTTTGAAGTCAGAGAAGCGCAGAGCATAGATTAGTTTTGAAGAAAGACTAAGAAACGTGGACGAAAATAAACGGGCGGTTTAACTGCATAAATATCTGTACCTCAAAAGTGGGGACACGGAATGGAGGATGGCGTCAAGAAAGTTGCCATCCAACTATAGGGCATAATTGAAAGTGTAAATGAACAACCAGGAGTCATCAAAAAGGAAGTGAGGGAGACAGAGACGGTAAACTGGATGCAAAGGATGGAAAGAAAAGATGCCATGGAGATTTACAAATACTGCAAATAAATCAGAACATAAAATTTGTATGATAACGCAAAGGCTACTCGGGCCTTGCTATTCGAGGCCAGAGGTGGCTGCATGCCCCAGGACAAAAACATGCCGGAGCCAATATTCGCAACAGGATAAGGTGTGCTGCTGCTGGAGCAAAAGCACGGAGACGACTCAGCACATCGTAAAAACCCCGCAAAAATCATAGGATGCCCACCTTCCACGAGCGCTGAGATTGAAGGCATGGAATCACCAACTGATCGGCAGTTGAAATAAGCAAGAGAGGTTTAGAGTACTGGTGGAAAAAAAAAGCAGGAAAGATATTGATAGTGTCAGAGTCGTTACAGGCATAAATAAATGTACAGCATACAGATAGAAGTTCTAAGGAAGAGATAAAAGACGAAGGAGGGACAGGCAAAGTGCTAGACTGTAGTAGAGGTAATACATGATTACCCCAAGCAGACTAGGTGACTATTTGTCCCCGCCCCGATTCGAAAGGGATGTCAGTAGCACTTTGGCATCATCATGAACAGTATAGCACCATCACGAAAAGTCATAGTTGCTCGTAGCGCAGTTTGATACCTTTCGTAATGTTTTCATTCAAAACCGGGTTTGCTGCTTCGGTGCGCGTACTTGGCGGACCACCACTTCGAGCCTCGTGGCGGCCTAAGCGCAAAGGCTGTTTCACGCCTATAGAGCGCACGCATCGACAGGGCCGCCACAGAGAGCGCGCGCGCGGTGTGAAGCGAACCGCTCGTTTGCAGCTCTGTCAGCCGGGTCCCGTGAGACCCAGCAGTGCGTCGCTCCAGACGCAGCCACGCTGCAGGGCACCGTCCAAGCGCCTCCGCAGCTCACGGCCCTCGCCTCGGGATTTTCCGTTATAATATGTCGGCCCGGGCGTATAATAATAAGGGAGAGCATAATTCATTAGGCGACGTCTAGGCCTGCAGAGTGTTAACTTTTAGATTAACCTTCGCGCCGGAGCGTTTTAATCTTCATAAGCAGAAGTAAATATGCGACGGCTGACTGAGCCGCTGGCAAAACTTTGCGGCGCACGCTGGCCTCGCGAGGGAGCCCTCGGTGCCCGGACCGAGGGAGAGGGGAGCGCCGCCAAACGACCTCCCCGGAGGCAACAGCGCGTGCTCTCGCCGCCGCCAACCCCGGGTCTGGTGGTTCCTTTTAAAGCCAGGCGCAAGAAGGGGAATTTAATTGCATTCGCGCGCTCGAGGCTTTGTTTTGAAGAGGCATCGCGCGCTGTCCGCGAGCAGAAAGAAGAGGGGAAAGCGGTGCGATCCAGGAGGCATAATTAACGTAGGAGCCGCTCTCAGATTATTCGGGATCTCGGGCACGGACCGGATATTGTGCGCGAAGAGCCGCCGGATGGAACAAAGTTTCAAGCCTTCTCTCCGTTATCGCATAGCTCGGCTATCAAGGTAACATTCTGGCCTGCGGAGCGATGAGAAAAAGCCACGTTAAGAGCATTGCTCCGCGCAACCATGAGAAAGAAACGGCACTGTGGCACCGGAGTTCTGCCAGCCACAATGAAACGACGGGCCGTCATTCGCCCAACCGATGCAATCTGCGCGAAGCATTTTGAGGCCACATTTGGCTTGCGTCAAAATGCTCCTTGCCTCGTTGCCCACTTAAGTCGCACTGGGGTCTCTGCTGCGAAAACACATAGATACGTGTATCACAGCTTTTCTAAAAGGAAACGAATCCACTTGAGCAGCGCTGAGCCCTGCCTGCGCCGTCTCGTCCCCACGGAAATCCCAGCAACAGAAAACTGCGCAAGGTGAGGATGAGCGTTCACCTCCTCCCCAAAGCTTTGCATTGCTAAAGCAAGAGGAACACGATTGTGTAGGCATACCAGTCAGCAGCGTTCATGCGTGCATGCTATCGCTTTTTTTTTTTTTACATAGGCTATGCAGACCGCCACACGCTTATTACTCAGAGCTCGCAAGCGCTTTGCAGAGCCGCATGCAGAATCTATGCACCATGGGCGGAAAATATAGATATATATCTTTCTTATGGGGCTAGAAGATATATTGACATTGCTTGTCCAGTCACATACGGCAACGATGAGAGGGCTGCACTGCCGGTCTACTGCGAACAGCAGTCATGAGATATAATGGGTTTAACGTCCCCGTTCGTTCACGAGAATTGTGACCGGTTCTCACACAACATAAGATATGTGGCGACGTGAGGTGTGGAACCATGCATTTACGCGTCTTCAAATTCTAACCACTGTCCGCCTTCAATAGCATTGAACCGTCGTATAGCTATGAAATGAGCTGTACACGTCTGTCCCGCGCTGCGCAGAACGTCGCGCAGTTGGAAGAAAGAGGCTTCGGCACAGTGGGTGTGAGGGTATAGAGATGGGGTAAGGTTTCGCGCTGGCTCTTACAATCTCTGCAGCATGCTGTCACGGCAAAAAAAAAAGCAAATAAAGAAGGAAGGAAAAAAGAAGGAAGAGGAAAGGCGCTCACCGCAGAACGGAGAGATGCAACCGGGTTCTTCTTTCTTTATCCAGTGCTGGTGACAAGCTGGACAGTTACTGCACAGTTACAGGCTCGTGCAGCGCCAATTCAGAAGTGCACCGGCTGTGCGCCACCAGGGCCTTCTGGAAACGAATGGAATAGTGCCGATTTGGTGTAGCTCTTTTGCTTCTGCATTCGCATCTCGCGCCTTTCGTTGCTGGCGTTGCCAAGCGTGTGCTGTGACTATGTTGTGCCCTCCCTGCCTGCTCCTTGAGAGAGGCCTCTCAAACAGAGATCGATCTCCTCTCCTATGACTCTGAGTCAGTTGCTGCTGGACTGCTACCCGAATGTCCAGCAAGGGCACAGCAACACCCCCCCCCCCCCCCCCGGCCTGCTCATCGTGAGGTGCGTCAGGGATATGTGGAGCACTTCCTGTACTCGTGCCCCGAACACTCCGCGCAGCCTGTCTTCTTCGCTCCGTCACCTGGGCCTGCCTGCTGCCCCTTCTGCGGACTTGCTCCTGAGGAGTCACCACAGCCTAGTCTTCACTGATTTGCTAGAGTTTCTGGATGTAATCGAGCTGTCGCGTTCGCTTTAGGGGCCCGTTCTGGTACACTGCCCGCGGGACGGTGCTGCCAACGGCCACTCCTTATTTGTTCTCTCCCTTTCTATCCCCTTCTCTACTCCCTCATAGGCACTGAGTCGTTCTCCCTGCAGGAAATCAGAAACAGCACTTCTTTCCTCTATGCAACCTCTCTCTCTCTCTCTCTCTCTCTCTCTCTCGTGTATCTACAAACACGTTCGAGCGCCACGTACGGATACATGGCATCTCTCGAAGACGCGCATGCCGTCGTTGCCAATTAACGGCATAATTTCTGCCGGTTCACCATTCAGCAGCACGGTAGAATTCAGGAGCATACTTCTTGGAATATGATTTTCTCTCATGGTGCCGAAGGAATTATCTGCTGCCTCGACGCTGACAGAACATCGACACTGATAACCTCAGCGGTGCACGAAGTTCGAGGACTGGGTGTGAACTCTACCTGCACTTTTAGAAACGAATGACGCCGTGCAGAGAACACCACACTTGCACCACCCTAACTAATGATGGAGTATATCCCTTCCTGAACTAGTTCACGAAGTGCAGGCGAATTGAACGGACCTGGTATTAAACGGCATGTTTGGTGGCGCAGCAGCTGCTATATAGAATCGGCGCTGCTGCAGGCTGTATAATTACCCGTGTCGTGATGCATAGGACTGTCGCTACCATGGTTTTGTACCGCTGCTGGCGCCAACAGAATGTAGCAAGTTACGGCAGCAGCCAGATGGAAAACAGTAGCACAGCAGTACCGGCGTTGAGCACACGTTTATCGTATTACGAAGCAAGGTGAAAGGAAACCCTCCGGCTCTCAGCTAGGGTGTCTCCAATGCCTGCGCTCGCACACTTTGATAACGCATGGTGCGGTTCACTGGGCAGCATAACGCAGGTCCCATCATTCCTAACCCGTCGTCCCACATCGAATATTTTGTCGTGTCACGTTTCAGTAGCTCAATTGCGGCTGCGTATCTCTTGGAATTAGTTTTCCACTTTTTCTAAATTATATATTTAGCTTCGCTCTCCTGAACGGGCGGTGCTATAACTTTCAACTGAAACGCACGAAAAGCACACTTCCAGTAAAATAAACACGCAAATACCGATAAATCCGAAAAGACCTGATATTCGGATGTTTTGAGTAGCACATTCCTCCCAAATGCATGCTGTACTCAACGTTTGGCTTCCGTGCATGAAAACCATGCAGAAAAGCCAGAAGCTTTTCTTCTCTTATTCCGAGAGCAATGATGTGCGTCAATGAATGGCCATTATGAAATGTGCGAGACATCTCAAGTTTGTAGCATGCGATGGAAGCTGGCGCGGAAGCAATTTTCTTCCTAGTATACGTCACCCCGCTTACTTCCTATGCATAGCGGTTTCAGCAGAAGTTAAACTTTAACACCAGAAAAGCGATTCATAAAAGATTAATAAAGCCGTTTTCCATGGGCCCGAGGTTTACTTGCAAATTTTCGACCCATAATGCGGAAAAAGTAAATTTATTTGCCGCCACATAACGATCTACTTTTCCACCGACGACGCTATATAGAGAAGGCTGTTGCTCTGATAACGATATTAGGAGTAGCCCAAAGTGTGTAAATACATTTTACCCAAATTTACATGTGACAGAATCCGCGCAAGCCGCATTGAACATTCGCGATAATCTTGCGCATTCCGCTAAAACCAAGCAGTTCAAGTTGCATGTACTCATACACAGAATAACGTGTGTTGTATGTCTCGTTTAAGCCATTTCACTGTTTTCTGAAAGCTATAGATAGCCGACGTTTCGAGGAACGTCTCCAATTATTCAAGATAGAGGGTGCGACTTGTAACTGTAATATTTCCCAGTCATAATTGTTACAGTGACAGACATGAGAAATTGGACGGTAATCACCAGTAAGCTCCACAGGTACATTCTCTATATATTTCTCTCTATATATTTCTCTCTATATAGTTACTTCTATGTTTAGCAATTTGCGGACAAAGAGTCTTCAAAGTGGTGCTAGACCCACGATTTCTACCGGGTGGATGTGCAACTGACCGGCTTCAATACCGAAATTTCAGTTTGTGCGATAAAGAGTGGGATTCAAATGGTAATTCGCCAAGTTTGATTTAGATATGGGTGATGATAGTCTAACTTCTGACGTCGCGACAGTTATGAATGTTGACGAACGAAAATGATCAATTTGTTTTGAATCGCCTGTTAACAAATACAGGTAATCGTCACTGAAATACTTCGCACGTATATTTGTCTCAAACACGAATGCTTTACACAATTTACAGAACTGTCAATCGTTTAGGCTTAACCACGTCGATGCAGTTACGTGCTTCTGCTGAAGAAAAATAAGCTATGTTTGAGGACCATCGACACCTTCTCACTTGGTCTTGCATGTACTACAGGTGTATATAGCTATCGCACTGCCATTGGGAAACAATAAATGTGTGTGTATATATATATATATATATATATATATATATATATATATATATATATATATATATATATATATATATATATATATATATATTACAGCATAGTGAACGTACGTCGACCAGCAGGATATCAAGATTAACGATAATATAAATGGCTCCTTTCTTTATGGTTTACTTTATTATTATTATTATTATTATTATTTTCTATTTCACTTTTTTTCGTGTACCTGCATTGCTTTGTATTTTTTTTACCTATGCGCCCGCACTCAGACCTTTGATTGTTACTGAGCACGTTAAATAAAAATTGATTGATTGCTTCATTGCTTGAGTGATTGATACTGATTGGCACTATAGACCTAGACAGCCGGCTAAGAGCGCCGTAAGAATCGCTCAGAATAACAGTCTTTGGCAATTCCGGTTGTCGGCAAATGCACGTACTTCAGCACCATAATTATGCACCGCAGTCCCGCAAATCCTCCATTGGCCTTGATGACAACGTATATTCTATTTTTACAGGACGCCATGCCTCGGGCTCGGGTCAGTAGAACGCAGCAGCTAAATTTATATTCTGGCGTTTTACGTGCCAAAACCACGACCTGATTATAACACACGCCTTTGTGGGACACTTCGGTATGGTTGATAAGACTCGCATAGAATCGACGGACGGCATGTCTATAAAATAGCGACCTTGGGGTTCTTCAGCGTACGCGCACCGAAATATGAGTTACACGAACGTTTTTGCATTTCCATCCCATCGAAATGTGGTCACCGCAGCCCGGAATCGAATCCGTGACCACGTGCTCGTCGGCGCAACGCCATAGCCATTGAGCTGTACCGCGGAGGGCAAAAAACACAGCAGTTGTGCCGGTTGTGCTGCCTTCGTTCCCATGTAAAAAAACTTTCGTAAAAGTAAAATATCAGTATGATATTCTGAAATGGTCAGCATATCACTACAGGAAGTGATTGACTGAATCATGTGTTAAAGGGGCATTAAGGACTACCAATAAGCTATATTTTGAAATTATAGTTGCGGACCCGAAGAGGGCAGTCTTACCGTTAGCGGAGGTTTGATGTGACAGAAAGGCAGGTATATAAATGCAAGAGACTGAAGCTACACCACCTTAAAATTTTCTCACCAGCCTCCCATGACCTTCCTATGACGTCATAAGATTTGGCGCAGTTTATCTTGGCTATAGTTTGATATATTCATATCAAAAAGATCGTACTACTGTGTAACAACGAAAGAAAACCCAAATTAACAACTCTCGTGAACTTCCAGCACAGCAAAGCTCGAAAAGTGCGAATATCGCCCGACTTCTCTGACGTCATAAGGACACTACGGGGGAGGGGGGGGGGCTTCAGACACGAAGTTCAAGGAGGGAAATTTTAACTTCAATTTTATCACTTAGCGAGCAATCCTTTCTCTGTCGAACAAATGCAAAAGTAGTTTTTAAGGAGTAATCTACCATTCTATGGACTACTTTAATAGTTCCCTTTATAGTCTCCTTAAGTGCCGCCTGTTAAGTAACTCTGACAGAAGAAAGGCAACGAGAGAGAAAAGGGCGACGGCGGTAAGAAACAGCGCCCATTGGACGCTCCGGCTCCCTTCGAGTGTGCCTCCACGGGAAATCAGAGGTAGAGAGAGAGAGAGAGAGAGAGAGAAATAACCGTTGGCGTGTCTGTCCGTGAGTCATTCAAAGCGGGTCCCACCATAAACTGCGGGGGCCAAGCCCCAGGGCGGACACTGAATGCGACCATCCAGCTAACAACATCTCGCGCCGGGCCGTCCAGCAAGAAGATCGGCTCGGGTGCTGCCCACGGCGCGCGCCCTGGGCAACAGCGGCGACTTCCACGGAGGAGGGGAGAGAGCGGCGGCCGTGCATTAGAGAGATTATTTGAAGCTCTAGGACCCAGTAATTTGATCACCATGCAGCGAAACATACGACGTCCGCGGGTTGCCGCTCTGCCGGCCGGCTCATTCTTTCCTATTGCATCTAATTTATTCGCTGTGCGACGTAGTCGCGGCGGACGGCGCCGCCAACAGCGTGGCGTGTGGTAACTCCGCCGAGTTCACTCGCCGTTCGAGACCGCGGCGCTCCTTCGTCGCCGCCTTTCTTTCGGTCGCGGCACAGTTGCCCGTCTTGGTTGCGAAAGAGTGAATAGGCCGTACTTGATTCATTACCTTTTCTTTTTCCTGTTTGTCGCGACGCTTCTTGAGGGCGTAATTCCTTTCTTTTTTTTCATCGATAAACTTATTCTGCGTTAATTCAATCGTTATTTGCGCGGAAATTGCATCATACTGATACTTCTTGCATCAAAAGCTCTGCTATACTCACACAAGCATTCATCTAAGATTATCGCTCGTGCCTCTCATCAAGGAAACTGAGAGAATCGGGAAGGGGGGAGGGGGCTCGGATTGTCTAAAGAATATGCATGCGTGCACGTGCGTGTGTGTGCGTCCTTTTCGTCATCCTGATTTCTCTATCGTCACAAATGATTTCTCCCACTTTGCATAAATGATTACGGAAGACCTTTACTGTAGTTGCAACGCGTTGATCGAAGCAGTACCATAACATGCTCAGTCATTGTGTTTATCACTTATTGTTTCTTTCTTACTACGACTATCAATAATGATCATTCATCGGGTTTCATGCCCGGAAGCTGCATCTGGGCCATGATGGACGCGCTTGTATAGTGGGAAGCTTCAGATTCATTTCGACTACCAGTTGTTCTTTAACATGTGCCCGAATCATAGCAGAAAGATGTCTTTTATACCGGCCTCGTCATTTTTTATTGCAAGCACAAAAGATATAGATAGTTAATAAAAGAAAGTGTTCGTACGATAACCAATCGATGCAACTGCAAATTACCAATGTCAGGCGTGTACTACAGCTCTGCGCCAACACGACATAACTGAGAAAAGCCTGGACAATAAAGGTGCATGCGCTTCTTCATCGGCAGAGGGCGAAGCTGATGCTCCACTCCGTGAATGCAGCGTCCATGGTTGCCTCGTCTTTATTTCCTCTGCATGATTTTACTACGGCACTTGCTTCTGTTACCTCGTCGTTTTTCTCATTAATACGCACTTGCTCATAAGGACGAAATCAGTTATAATAACTATTGCTAATTTAACTACCTGATTGTCACTAAAGTACGAATTGCACCAGTATACATATATTAGAACGTCTGCCGTCGGTCGCGCAAAAAGCTATTTGCGCACTAGTGAAATTCTTGAAGGGCACTGGCCTGAGTGACCGCTTATATTCTTCCCCTGCATCTCCCCGCAGTGCACACAGTGTTCCTTGTCTCCCTCTTCCTCTTTCTATTTCCTATTTTCCTTGCATCGCGCTCGGGGACCTGGAAGACCAACGACAACTCGTTGCCAGGGCCAAGAGGGCAGTAGAAGCCAGAGGGTTCCTGGACTAAGGAGCCTTCCCACCTTAGGGTGGTACCGGGCCTCGCTCGGGACACTGTTTCGAATAATAAACGTTTCTTTCTCTCTCTCTTGCCTCTAGTGTATGGCAACAAACCGGACGCTCGTCTGGTTGACCTCCCGTCTTCCCCATCCTTGCTTTCTCGTTCTGTGTAGCATATTTTCGTGAATTTTCAGTGCAAAAGTATAGACCGTTTCATCGGGCGAGGAGGATAGGGCGCGCGGAGGGCCTTTCCTCCTCTCTGGCTTGTGCGATCCGGCGCGGCGCTGTATTGCTGTCGCGTGCTGCGGAACGATTTCGAGATGTATTAGATGGTACTTTGTCAGATTTACGCCATGTCCGTTCACATAAGGTCGTCATGGAAGCCTTTCGGTGCATCGGTAACTACAGTAGGTGGAATTATCTCTTGGGGGCGCAAAAATGTAACGCGCTTTATCAGCGGCAGTGTACGCACATTATCAGTTGCTGTGTGTGTATGTGTTGTGAACTATTTTGCTTATATCGGTTTTAATTCAACAAAGAAAAGCGGTGTCTCTGTATTAGCAGCATGAAATGGTAAATCTGCTCACTATCTGATCGCTTGACGTAGGGAGTAAAACATAAAGCATAAGAGCGCATGCTCGTGCACGGCCAACCTAAGGCAACCACGAAACATTTAAGCGGCAGGCGCTATCAAACATTTGTGATGCACCGGCATCGTTCTCGCGCATTTCAAGTCTAGTAGGCTTTAAATTACTATATGTCTACGCTAGCCTTCCTGCATGAGGCCGTTGGCGTTGCTCAACACAGCGATCACTGTGGTTGGTGAACCAGCACGATACATATGTAAGCTGTGCGCTTCGGCATTGCCTTTTTGGCCTGCATACAGCCATAATATATGAGAGGGATTGCATAAAAAGAATGCGATGCCTATTTTTGAGGACAATGAATGAAAACAATAATCTGAGTATATCCAAGCGACGGCAAGAGAGAGAGAAAATAATGCAGAGAAAGGCAGGGAGGTTAACCAGAGGTAGTTCCGGTTGGCTACCCTGCACAGGGGGAAGGGTTAAGAGGGATAAAAAGAGAAAGAGATTGGAAGGGGGAGATAGAAAGAAAGGGAGACAAGCACGAACAAAGCGCGTACACTACAGAACGGTAGGGGGCGGCATTCTTAGAGTCTGTCGTGAAGCCCCGTAGACCGCAAGAACGTTAATAGCGCGAATAAGGCCTTCAACGCGGATGTTCTTTCGGAGCATTGGCCTAAAGCTTTTAGTTCTGAAAGTGGACGATTGTCCAGCTTGTCCAGTACCCTGCACATCACTTGTCTCTCAGCACTGTATCGCGGGCAGACACAGATAATGTGTGCGAGTGTCTCGTCGATGTTACATGTGTCGCACGTGGGGCTGTCGGCCATTCCTATGAGGAAAGCATAGGCTTTTGTAAATGCAACGCCTAGCCACAGACGGTAAAGCATGGTCTGTTCACGTCGTGGTAATCCAGGCGGGAGGTGCATCCGTATGTCCGGAGACAACGAACGCAACCGACACATGGTGAAAACATTTGAGTCCCACAGGGGCAAAGTACACTCACGGGACATCAATCGCAGCCCAGCCGCAGCGTCTGTTCGCGAAAGCGGAATGAAGACTCGTTGACCACTTTCATGTGCCGATCGGGCGGCTTCGTCGGCTTGGTCATTCCCGCTGATGTTACAGTGTCCTGGAAACCACTGAAAGATTATGTTGTGGCCCTTATCATAGCTTTGATGATATATGTGCCGAATTTCTGAGGCCAGTTGTTCATGGGGTCCGTGGCGCATTGGGCTTCGTATGCACTGAAGGACTGCCTTGGAGTCACTGAAGACTGTCCATTGTTGCGGTGGTTTCTGCTTAATGAAATCAAGTGCAGCACGGAGCGCCGCGAGTTCTGCACCCGTTGATGTGGTCACACATGAAGTTCTTAACTTGATTTCCTCAGATTGTGCCGGGATGATGACTGCAGCAGCAGCGCTGTTGAGTTTTACTGAGCCATCTGTGTATACATGTTTCCGGAATCTGTGCACGTTGTGAATGTGCTCCAAAGACAAAATTTTCGTAATACGTGCGAGTGCGTCGTAGAGAACGGAACGAATACAACCGAAAGAAAAAATGGGTTATCATCCTCTTTCTCGAAAAGGCGAGAGAAAACGGGCTAACGCCGCAATAGAACCTCGCATAGTCACGCCGCGCAACGTTTATAAATATATAACCGCTGATGCCGTATGCTTGGACCATGCGGTATATAGAACAAAGATATGTGTAATCCAGCACCTACCACTGCTTAGGACGCTCGCGCGCAGTTCGTAAACAGTCCCTTTGCTGGACAAGCTTAATACAGACTGTAAGGTATGCTGCTATTACTTGCCAAAACTATTTTATTCAGGGACGGAAACCTCATCCATCGAACCAAGTAGTCACTCAATGTAACCTGCAGCGAACAATTTGAACGCATGTCAAAGTATAACATCACAGCTCCTATATCGTATAGCAGAACGGTACACACGCTGTTACGATCGTCGCGTATGTTTCATGGCTCCTAAACCGCAGCTTAGAAATAGAGGATAATACTGCAATAAGGTCACATTAGTGATTGGAACATTCGGAAATACACAATTGATCTCCGAGGCTGATTGTAGGCTCAAATATGCGCGCGCACATCGCGCTGCGTGTTCTGTCCACCTCAACGCCATCAGAAATTCCGGCCATGACGCCTTAAACCACTTCAGCACGTCTTACAGAACCGTTTACTACGTAGAAGACGCACGTCATACTAAACAGACCGCACGACCGCGAAAACAAATGCCAGAACCTACCGCCGAGCGTATGCCTGCCATGCAATAGACCGCTTTCACCCAAGCCAGTATGGCGCTGCTCATAGGCGGCGCCACTGCGTTCACAATATGGCGGCGCCTACGAAAAAACGGTCTATAGGGATCTACCGCTTGAACGCGAAACTGTGTCGTTGTATATGGTTGCCACACATTTGCCCGCCTCCGGTGTGACAGTGTGTTTACATACACATGTATGCACGAAGCCAGCTGCATGCCTTGCAGTCCTATTATGAAATTCCATTAAGGCTGCTTCATGGTTTACGTTTTAACTGTAACCTTACTGAACTAAACAAGAAAGGATGCAGACATCGGCGGTGAGTGAACCGTGGCCGACCTTTGTGCCAACCTTGTGGTATGTGCATGCCGCGCCACAACGCGGCGCCCAAATGTTTTACGGCACAGTTAAAATTACTGTCAAGATTGGTAGGTGGCAGACAAAGTGCAGAAAACCTTGGTTTTATCAGTTAAGTGTAAATTTGGAAGCGAGCCCGAAGGCAGTGTAGACGACTTACCTTGATTCATGTAGATTGTGGAAAATGCCGCCCTCGAGAAATGGCATTCGTTTGCAGGAACATTTGCGGCTTCCTTCCTTCCTTCCTTTCTTTCTTTCCTTCTTTCTTTCTTCCTTTCTTTCTTCAAGTTCGGCAGTTGAAAGCTGATATGTCGATTGACCGTATATCAAATGATTCCTTTATATTGAATAATAGTGAAGATGATATGGTGACGCAGTGCTCCTAGCAATTCAGATTATCGTTGAGAAACAGTCGTCTGCCTGTTTAAGATTTATGTTGCGCGCGGGCGTACGTGAGAGCGACCTTTTTATTGTAGTAATAGAACGGATATATAAGCGCAACGAAGTTGTGAAGTTAATGCGTACAGTTTGGAGCTGAAAAAAAAAAAAGAAATACGGGCGAAACGCACTACATGCTCTTAAGAAGCCGAGCATAAGCTGATGCACAGCGCAATAAAGACGCTAAATGATTGCATTAAAAAAAAACGGCAAGAAAGCAAAAAATTGCAAACTGACGGTTCCTTTGCGGGAGTCTTTAATTAAAACGCTTAACAAGATGCAAAACGTTAAATGAAAGCGTCGTCATTGTTGCCTGTGTTCGGTTTAATTAGTGGCGCAGCAGTTACTGATTATACGGGCGATCGTTAATGCTCTGCCTATGAACAATAATTCACCTCACGCCGCGATCGGGGGTGCGCGTTCGATACCGGCTGGCTTCTCTGAAAAAAAAAAGGGGGAAAAAAAAGAAGCGATGTGTTCTTACCGCGGAAGCCTGACTGGCGCCCCGATTCTTCCTGTTGTTCTTTTTGTCCGCTTAGGTTGCAGCGAACATCTTGAATGGCGGGCATTGTTTGAGAAAAAGTAAAAGAAGTGCAGCCTCTCTGGCTATAGATACGCCAATTTTCATGTTTCATAAAATAAAGTTGTCTCCCTGCTCCCTACTTTTTTATGAATTTGTTTGTTTATTTCTTCTTTCTTCTTATTTTTTTTTTATTTTCGGGAGTTTCCTGCGTACAACGTGCGGCTATTGATCGCCTTACATCGGCTTTGTCGACAAAACCATATTATAGTTAATGTTAAATAGATTAAATAAACTGTACTTGTTCCACCGGGATGGTGAGATGTCGCGGGCAGCTCTTAATAATCGATATCCTGCTTAACGACATAAAGAAAAAGGATTACTTCAGCAGCACTTTGATCACGACGAACTAAGTTCCCAACAGGCCAGCGACTATTGAGACTTCATTATTTGCTCCCTGAGGTCACTTCAGATAAACTGAATAACTTTGTTTCTGCGCCATATACGTTGGCAATGCTTTTATTTGGAGTTGCAAGACCCTAAGTGTTCAGTGGCATGCTTTAAATACCGCTAGGCAGGACCAGATGGTGTTGCACAGCACAGATCTTTCTTTTTTTGTGTGTGTGTGTTCGTGCTTCTGGTTTATTTCTTTTTTACTCTGCTTAATTACGTCATAGCATATGACACTTGCTTTTATTTTACATACATATTTCTATTTTTGCGTCGCTGTGCCACTCTCAGCTTCGTCATTGTCATTTTGTTGTTACCGTGCCGCACATATTCCCAGCAACGCAAACAGCAAACCTTCTTTGTGAACACACACATTGTCCCCTGAACTAAACTACACCAGCATTCATTCATTCGGTGGCACGAGGCACTGCCTGCTAGCTATTTCATGCACTGAGAAGTGTTGCTGCCGGAGCCGACTCCCCAAAGGCGCCAACTTCAGAAGACTCGAGCACTTTTGTTTCAAACTCAGTACCTCTTTGTGGTATGTCAATATTGATATATTTTTTTATGTTTATGGCGATTGAGGGCTGACCATAGCAGGCGGCCCCTTGCTAACTTGAAGAATACAATTCGTTCCCTGTAAGAAATGCGCAAGCGGACGAGGACTATACTGTAAGAGAGAACGCTGGACGATACCTGCTTACAATGGATAATTTGCAACTTGTTCGCTTTACCATCCTTGTACAGCACAATGCAATATGGGTGACATAGTTCAAATTGAATTTACGCTAATGGTTGACTCTGTAATAAAGTTCCATATAGACGCCATTATTTAAACACTCCGAACTCGAGGAAATTATTGAACAGAATGGGATGTCTTACTACAAAGGAATGCCAAGTTCTACTGTTGTCGGAATGCTGGGCCGACAAATGTCGACAGTATGCTAATAGAGCCTACAGTATAATTTAATTATATCGACGTTTGTTGTAAGGGCGCGCAGATACAAAAGGCCTTGGCAAGCTTTAGGCGCTGTGTACAAGTTTAAGTATTCTAACCTGGTCGCTGATATCCAAAGCGCGCCCTCCTATTATCCGCCCATGAAATGAAAGAATGGCGCACTATAGCGACATATATATATTTGTTTTTTCGCCTTTTCTCGCCTAAAAGGGTTTCGAGACTTTTCACTTAGAAGCAGCGAAGAATTCCTAGACTTCTTGCCTGAGAGTCCGGCGGCGCGTGGCATTCTCACTTCGGCAGCGTCATGCCCTGAAAGCTCACACGCCAACAGCCACGCTTTTCCTCAAGTCGAATCGTTCATCTCTACGGAACGCGCTAGGCAAGGGACGGCTACAGGGCACGTAGATACACTGAGAGTGCAGTGCAAGAAAAAACGGGGCAAGAGCAAAAGCACCCGCACGGGCCCTTTGGGTGCGCAGCTTTTTTTGTTTTGTTGTTTTAGCATTGTTGTTATTATTCTTTCTGTCTGCATTGGCAACGTCGTCGAATGGCGAAAGGAGCATGACAAGATGAGTAGCTGAACGGTCTTGTGTGCGCTAGTCTTCTCTTTCTTTCTTTCTTTCTTTCTGTTGCTTCTTTGAAGTCGTTTTAACATTATTTCAACTCGTTATAAAAGACGACAGCAAGAGCGGGGAAGCCGAATGAGCGTGTGCGTAGCAAGAGCGCCAGAGAAGCGAGCACAAAGCAAACGTCAGCTGGCCCCGAGCGAAAGGAGGCATCAGGGATTCGCATTATTATGCTTCGCACTTTTCTATTCTCTTGGCCCGTTTGCCTTGTGTTTCTCCAGAGACGCGAACCCCGCCCGTGCTTCTTCTTCCCTTCGCCGCGCCCAGCGCGCGTGCACAGGCAGCTCCTCGGCGGCCCCCGTGATATCCGGCGCGCGCTAAAAGCCTCGCCGCCGTTTTGTCATCTGTCACAGCTACAGCGCGCTATGATTTGCTGCCGTCCCGGGGCAAGACGCAAGGGGTAAATGCATCCGCCACCCTTTTGCCGGGCCTTGATGGCGTTTAAACCCCATCCAGAGTGGAGTTAAAATGTTCTCTCGCGCCACTGGCATGCCGACGCTCACGCTCGGCTGGAGCACCGAGAAATGGCCGCCGCCGGAGTGACTGCCATGCATGCTGATGCGACCCCCTCCCCTTTCATCCTTTTTCTTTCGGCCCTGCTCCAGCGCTCCGCGACAAAGCCACTGACCGAAACAACACTTTCTGTGGCACAGCGCGTTACTTGTGCCGCGACATTTTTTTCGGGCCAGCCGTGCCCGCCATTAGCTCGCGCGCTGCTCCCACACAGTGATCTTTTGTCGTTCTTTCTTGGTTTGTCGTTTTGGGTTTCTCGCCCGACGATGACTGCTACACTTCAGTGTGTCAGAAGCGATAGCTGGCGCAGCGCTCAGAGCGTTTGAGCATACACTTTTGCACGCCACAGGATGCACCGCGCCCCTATGCTGCAGGGTTGGTCACGTTTCGCGAAGATAGCAGTTTTTTTAACGCCTATAACGCCGCAAATCCTAGGCGCTGAAGATTGTTCCCTGAAATACAGTTGACGGCACCTAGGGGCTAACCTGGGAAATGCGCGGTGCCCAAATGTGCTTTCAGTATTCGAGCGCGTCGAATTATCCAAAGTGTACCGCCACTCTGGCGCTAGTTCCGGCGTCGGCTTCCAGATTGCGGTAGCCTCATTACGACCACTATATGGAGCACTTAAAATTTTTCACAGCATTAAAAATGGCCCTTGTGACAAAAAAAAAAAGAAACAAAGAAAAGAAGAACAATTCATAGTTCTCGGTTACATCACCCGTTATACTCGGATGCAGTTGTATGCATTGTAATTGATCAGTCATATTGTCATACATATATAGAGAGAAAGAAATTCCCAGAATCCGCACCTCTCACCAGAGCAAGAAGCCACTGAGCAACAGCGCCACATGTCCAGTTACACAGGAAAAGAAATATATGCCTCGTTTAACGCATGGTTCTTCCTATCCGAAATTGCATTCTCTTGTCCATACGGTACTGTACATCAGATGTCATTCAACGACAAAAGAGAGAAGACGCAGTAAAGGTGAAAAGAGGAACAAACGCGACGAGTTGTTCGGCAATGCGGATACACACGTATCACTTCCCGCTTGGTTTCCTATGCCTCCTTTGTGATTCAGCTGCGAAGGCTGTAAAACGCGAAGAAACGATTGTCGGACGCGGCTGACCGAATGTAAAAAAGGCGATATGGCACGCACGTAACCCCGAGCGAACCGCCGGAGAAAGGGCGGGGAAGGAGGTGGAAACAACACGAGCGAGAAATGTGTCGGGTATGCGGAGGAAGGCGTGAACAATGCGCAAGGGGGAAAGCGTCGGTCGCACTGAGTGCCGGAGCAAATAGCCGCAGGCAGCGGCCGAGGTGCCAACACGGAGCCCATTGTATTTTACAGCCGCAGGAGCGCCGCCAGGTGTGTCTTGGATCAATCCTGTCGGCGACTCGATATTGCTGGTCAGAGAACGCGCTCTTTACGAGCTCCATGGGAGCCCCGTCCGCCCGTGGGGGTCCTTCGGGAGGGAGACGCCATCGCCTCTCGGTGCAGTATGCAGCCTCCCATGAAACGCCTGCGACCTGCCGCGCCACGCGTTTACGGCGTCGCGAAAATGGACGCCCTTTGGGTTTCGCTTGCGCGGTCTTTACACGCATGGATCGTGTTCTGCAAGTTCCCGGCTGGCGCAGGCCGCTTCAGCTGCCTGCTGAACATGTGCAGGATAATTGAGCGTGATAGGAAGAAGAAAACCAGGGGCTGTTTATAACGATGGCGGTCAGCTGGGCCAAAATCCTTTTCCCAAATAGTCTCGCCTTTGCAGCTTCGAATACTGTTGTCCTGCGGGAGAAAAACGATAATACTACCCCACATACGCTGACGCAGAAATGCAATAATGGCTGGTGTTCTTATGATTGGGGGTTCAATCCCATCGCTCGTGATCCGTTGTCAAGATTGGAGTCGGGCATGAATTAGAAGGTAGCTGGCCCATGCCGTCGTCCAACTTATCCACGCTGAGGACGTTGATGAAGGGAAGGACTGTTTCTCATCGAGAACAAGGAATACGGGTTTATTTACAGTATTTATATCAGTCTAACATGACTGTTTGAGAAAGTACATCAGTCTAACATGACTGCTTGAGAGAGTGTGTCCTGAGCAGCCGCACAACAGCGGTTTTTAAACACTCGGTCTTCCCCCGATACCCAGGTGACGGAAACGGCCGTCCAAGCACCGTAGGCGAGTTGACCAGGCACCGTAGGGGAGGCGAAGCACCGTAGGGGAGACGACCGGGCACCGTAGGGGCATTTATTCCCCGAACTGCAGCGCGCCCGCCGGCCGCCCATTGTCTGGCGTCTTGGTCGGCGCGTGGGAAGGGGTGTCAGTAGACGTTCCCGCGGCTCAGTAACAATAGTTGGTCCGCCGAGCCCGTTTAGTTACAATGGCGACTTCGTCAAATTCGGCTTCAGCGACGGAGAGTCGAGGACGCACGTATTGTTGTTCACACACAGTCGACTTAGTCACGCCGTAACTAGAGGTGTGCGGCGACGCTCCGGGAAAATTGCCGCCATAGTCGCAACTGGGTGGCAGAACTTGCACTGCAGCTGGCCGTTCTTAACAGCGTGCCCGTTAGCACAAGAAAGGTGAAAATCTACGTATGTATAGTCGACGTGTAATAATGAACAGCGTACGAGGTTTGATACTTGCCTAATGTGAAACAAGCAATTGAGCAAAATCGCACTTGGCCTTTGAGAACAGGACACAGAAGATGGACGGAACGAAAAGGTATACAATACCGCCAGCGGGCATACGCAAGCGGAATGCAAGCCTTTTGCTTCCACTAATGCAAAGGTATTACTAAGGCGAAGGCAGCCGGCCAACGACACACAGTTCTTACGAATCACTGGCTTAGAATATGTTGCCTTACAATTATTATTTTTTTAAACACCCTATACCTGCCTTTCTTTCGCCATCTGTCTCTCTTTACCTTGGCCCTTTAACTAAGTGGTATAGCGCATCCCTCCGGATCGTTTATCCTCGAGACGAAAGCAAAACGTTATGCTATATGTATACTGATAACTTGTTCATCACACATTAGTAACAAACGATTCTCTTTTTGACCACATATATTTTTATTTTATATTAAATTGCCGAATAAGCGCATGTTTTTCAGGATGCATTATATTATCGGCTATCATTCATTAAATAACAGGACCCCAATTTTGTACCGACGCCTTTTCTCGTGTCATTGCTTTTTACGCTTTTCGAGCCTCGTCGGTGGTCAGAGTGACGCGCCACTCACGTTATCAACGGGATCAGCCGGCTGTAAGCGGTGGATGACAAAAGTGGCATGGAATCGATATTTTGAAGCTTTGCTACAAAATCGCGGCCCAGTAGATTTTTTATTTCTTATTTGTGTGTTTGATTGATAACCGTGAACCAAAGCAATAAAAATTGTTTCTAATATAAAAACGAGAAGGAGGGGAACCAAGGGTCCTGATTTTTGTTAATCACAACCATAAGAAGCTAACAGATAATGAGGCCAAGGAATACGCAGGGGAAGATATTTATAGTTTTTGATGTAAGTGTAGAAGTGATATATTCAAGTGAAATGAAAATGGACAAAAAAGAAAAAAATATACTTGCAGCTGATGAGAGCCGAGCCCCCTACCTTCGAATTACGTCTGCGACGCACTACCACTTGTGTATGCGGTGGCTGTTCTAACGTTCCTAATCTTGGGTATTTACGCGTGTGTGACCCTGGGCGTTGCCAGAGCAAGTATTGGCCTCCCTGGTGCAGCATTTGGCCACTACCTCCTTCGGGAACCCTTGCAATTAACCCGTGGCTCTCAGGCCCGCCCGCGGAGCACCTGACCAAGGTGGCGGTCAGAACTGCGACGTGGCAGAGGGTACTGCTAATATATGGATTCTTAGCACCTTCTCAACATAATATGGATTCAGACAGGCAGCCACTGGAAAATGAACCTGGTAATGTTTAACGCATGAGCTCTCTCGAGTGAAGCTATCGCTGAGTGGGGTTATTTGAGGAGTTATCACGCATCGCCTGGGAAATCATTGGCCTTACAGGTTAGAACAGGTAAAGCTTTTACATGTGCTGACTGACGGCCACGTCTTCTGCTACAGACGTCTTGCAGATAAGAGAGAATATTGGGTAAGATTTGTAGGTGGTGGTGGTGGTGGTGGTGGTGATGTTGAAGCAGGCGGGGTTAGCCTGGCAAACATAGCCGGCAATTGTTCCGCCTGATCCTCCTTCAAGTTGCGATCAGGGATGTGTCACCAGGTGTCGATGAGCCCCGTGTCTCGCAGGAAGGCTATCAGCAGGCGTTGCGCTCTCTTCCTGAATGCCGCGGGCCCTCCGGGGAAAACAACGTCTTCAAAGGTCCTGTGCGTGAGACCGCTTTTTTGCAGGTTGTCGACCAACGCTTTTCTTTCTGTGTCAAACTGTGGGCATAGCCAAATGAAATGTTCGATGTCACCAATGTCACCACAGAAAACACAGAGTGGGGAAGCGCGAAGCCCAGTCTTGAATAACCAAGCTGGGGTGTATGCGGAGTCGGTCCTGATGCGGTATAAAAGCGTCGCTTGTTCGCGTGTAAATCCATGAGTCACACAGGATTCGTGTGGATTCTTGTGCATCTGTATAAAGTGAAGGCGAATTGCATCCTTAGGGTTTTGAAAAGCTTTTGGAGCTTTCACTTTTGGGACACATGTCAGCGCTAGGCGTGCAAGGGCGTCAGCTTCCTCGTTTCCATCAATTCCTACGTGTGATGGAATCCACTGAAACGTTATGTTAAATCCTTTGCTCGTGAGGTCGTCAATCAGTGCCAGAGACTGCCTTGTAAATTTCTCTAGAGGTAGGCCCCGATGTAATCTTTGTAATGCTGACTTGGAATCCGTCAGCACCACGACATCTCGTGCAGAAAAGGCACGTAGTTTCCGCAAAGCCGCGGTGATTGCGGCGCTTTCTACTGTTGTAGAGGAAACTACGCGATCCAGTCGGCCAGACCATGACACATCAAGGGATGGTATGCAGAATACCGCTGCACAGCTATCTGTTTGTGCACACACCGAACCGTCTGTGTACACTTGTAGATGGCTTTGAAACAAAGTGCTCAAGTGGTCCAGCACAATAAACTTGGCTTCGGCAGTTGAAATGGTGCGTTTCTTCGGTAGGTGGGGTACATTGAGGCTGCAGGTAACGTCCGGAAAAGACCATGGCGGGCCAAGGCGACTTCGTTTAGGCCATTCCAATCCTAAAAATCGGAAGGTGTTCAGCGCCGCATGGAAATGTGAGCGAGTTCTTGATCTTAGCCGCCGGAGAAGCGCCGTGCCTGCGCGTGACTCGCCCAGCCTTAATAGCTGCGTCAGCAAGGCCTGAGATGCCAAGAGGCGGAGTGGAAGAGACTCTGCCTCATTAGTGACTTTCTTGTTTGAAGCCGCCGTTGGAACTCCCATCGCCAAGCGAAGTCCCTTTCTGTGCACTGCCTCCAAGCGCTCGAATTGACTCGATGATGGTGATATCAGAGGGAGCTGATAGAGAATGCGGCTTGTTATCAGTGCAGCGTTCAGTTTAAGCATGGATATAGGATTGTTTCCCCAACGTACACCTGCCAATCGACGAAGTGCGTTGATTCTTTGCACCGATGCAGCCACAACACTTTCGACCGCACCACGCCATAGTAGCTTGTTGTCGATGGTGACGCCCAGGAATCGAACATGAGTTGCACGAAGAATTGAATGCCCTCTGATATTCAGCGTCAGACGTGTTGACTTGCGTCTCACTCCCGGGAAAAGCATGAAGGCTGATTTTTCTGCTGATAAGGATAGGCCAAGCGTCGATAAGTGGCGATCGATAGTGGAGATTGCGGCCTGGGCTATCCGGGCCAAACGTTTGTGTTGGTACCCCGAGATCCAAATGCAGATGTCATCTGCGTAGATGGACATTTTAACTGCCGTCCGACCTACTTTCAGGGCATCTGGAAGGCTGGCCATGGCAACGTTAAAAAGCAAGGGGGATAGGACACTTCCTTGTGGGACGCCGAGGGAAATGCGTCGCTTGACACTCATTATACGTCCCAGCTTAACTTGCACACATCGATCACTGAGAAATTCATGGACGAATCGAAGAGCATTAAGATTTGTAATTCTTAAGGACGTTGTGGCAACGTATGAATTCTACAGCATTAATGAAAGGGTAGCTGTCGTATCTGGATTTTTTCAGGCGAAGGGGCACGCATAGTGACAGCATAAAACAACATAATGACAGACATAATGTTACAAGAGATAATCGGCATTGCGGCAGGCGCTTGTAAACATATACAGTGGGCGAGAGTGGGTTGCGATGTGAGCCGCGTGACAGAAGAGAATTATCTGTAGCGTTATCATGAGCTCATGTGTACACATATGCCAAAGCAGCTGTCGTTGTTATAATGCTAAATAAGAGATACAAATTAAATGTAGTACAAACCCATGCTTGAACCTCCAATCATCATGATGAAGAAATAGAACAGTTTATCAGGATATTGAATTAGCAATGAGAAAGGTTCATACTCAGTATATTGTAGTCATACTCTCTGCCGATCCCAGCAAAGTGTAGGATCTAGAAGTGCTAGGGTAAAGGGCAGCGATCGTAGAGTAGTGATATCTAGGATTGTTCTCCATTTGAAGAGTAAAAGAGGAAAAATTAGTCAAGAAGAAACAGACCAACCTAGACACAGTAAGGGTAAAAGCAGACGAATTCACGCTGGTGTTCGCAAGCTAATATGCAGCTTCAGAACGGGGAGAATCAAAAAGCATAGAGGGAATAAAACCGTAACTAGGCTGATTTTAGAAGCAGTAATTGAAGTGGGAGGTAAGGCACAAAGGCAACCAGTGGCTTAGCTCTCCAAAGTACCAAGGAACATTATAAAGAAACGACGAAACGTGAAAGGTACATGCAGTGAAAGATAAGCAGGGTAACATCATCAACCAATTAGAGGATATAGTAAAGGCAGCAGAGGACTTCTACATTGACTTGTACAGTACCGAGAGCAGCCATGCAGCCTTCATCAGAAGTAACGAGGAACAGGACACGGAAGCTCCTTGTATTACTAGCGATGAAGTTAGAATGGCTGTGCAAGGCATGTTCCGGGAAAAAGTGGCAGGGGAAGATGAAATAACAGCCGATTTAAGCAAAGATTGAAAGGATATTATACTTGAAAATCTTGTGGCCCTTTATACGAAAAGCTTCACGACCTCAAGTGTACCTGCCGTGGCTGCTTACTGGCTTTGGTGTTGCGCTGCTAAGCACGAGGTCGAGGGAGCAAATCCCAGCCACGGCGGCCGCATTCCGATGGGGGCAAAATGCAAAAACACCCGTGTACTTAGATTTAGGTGCATGTTAAAGAAATCCAATATTAATCCGTAGTCCCCCACTACGGCGTGCCTCATAATCAGATCGTGGTTTTGGCACGTAAAACCCCATCATTTTTTTTACCTCAAGTGTATCAGAGAGCTGGAAGAATGCCAACATTACACTATTCCATAAGAAGAGGAGACGTTAAAGAATTTCGGAATTAAAGGCCGATTTGCTTGCTTTCAGTATTGTATAAAATATTCACCAATGTAATTTACCGTACAATCAGGGCAACACTTGACTTCAATCAACCAAGGGAACAGGCTGGCTTCAGGAAAGGGTATTCTTCAATGGTTCACAACGATGTCATCAATCAAGTAATTGGGAAATCTGCGGAGTACAATCAACCAATCTGTATTGCTTTCATGGATTATGAAAATGAAAAAGCATTTGACTCTGTAGAGATACCTGCAGTCATGGAGACATTATGTAATCAGGGAGTACAGGAAGCATACGTGAATATCTTGGCAGAAATTGGCAAATATCTGGCTAAATTCTCCCGAAGAAAAGTTGGAACATGCCTATCAGGAAAGGGGCCAGGCAGGAAAGACAGTTTCTCCAATGCTATTCACTGCGTGCTTAGAAGTATTCAAGCTCTTAAACAGGGACAGACTAGTCAGGATCAAGGACGAATATCTCAACGACGTTGGGTTTGCAAATGACATTGTCCGGTTCAGCAATGCTGGGGTTGACTTGCAACCAATGATTAAGCACCTTAACAGAGAAAGTCTAAAAGTAGCGTTGAAGATGCATATGCAGAATACAAAGGTAATGTTCAATAGATTGGCAACAGAACAAGAATACATGATCGGCAGGAACACTCTAGAATCTGTGCAGGAGGACGTTTATCTAGGCCAGCTACTCATAGGGAATCCACGACAAGGAAATTTACAGAAAAATTAAAACGATTTGAAGCGCATGTGGCAGCCATTATCAAATCATGAACGAGAGCTTACCGCTATCGTTGAAAAGAAAAGTAGGGAATCATTGCATTGTACCGATACTAACATATGGGGCATGAATTTGGAGGCTAACAAATAATCTTGAGAACAAGTTAAAGACCGTGCAACGAGCGATGGAACAAAAATTGTTAGGTGCAACTTTAAAACACAGGAAAAGAGCGGTGTGGATCAGAGAACAAATGGAGGTAGCCGATATTCTGCAAGCATGGTTGACATTAGGCGGGAGAAATGAAGCTGGGCAGGCCATCTAATGCGTAGAGCAGATAACCGGCGGTGTATTACAGTTACCGAATGGGTGCCAAGGGAATGAAAGCGCATGCGAGGCCGGCAGAAGATTAGCTGCTGTGATGAAATTAGGAAATTTGCAGGTGCAATATGGAGTCGGATAGCGCAAGACAGCGGTAATTTGAGATCGCTGGGAGAAGCCTTCGTCTTGCAATGCATATAGAAAGATGATGATGATGATGAGGATGATGATGATGATCAGAAGTGCTAGCCAGTGCCACTCAGGCCATCGCGGCGGATGTGGCACATCCTTTTGACCGATGGCGCCACGTAGTACGTTAACATTATGAGCAGGCAGCTGACTAATAAACTTTTGGTTCACTACCTGAAGGAATCAAACCTGCCGAATTCTAGACGTTCTCTCTCTCTCTCTCTCTCTCTCTCTCTCTATATATATATATATATATATATATATATATATATATATATATATATATATATATATATATATAGTGTGTGTGTGTGTGTGTCCAGTTGTGCGGATTAAGCCCAAGTATGCATAGCTATCAGTTGGCCTTGCTTGCTCGAGGCGCCGGGCTGTCATTTTTACTTCGGTACAACTTTGACTTTCGGGCACATTTTTGTTGCTCGTTTGCTTTATCCTCCTCTCGCGGATAAAGCGAATTCCGCGTAAGGTAAACGCGGAAAGGCGCATTACGAATTAATCTATGTCATCTCATCCATACCTGCGTCGTAACATCAGGGGTAACAAGTTTAAGGGTATTAAAGGGCCCCTGAAACGGTTCGGACAAATTTTGTAGACGCGTAGGGTACAGCTTAAGTAGAACATTCGCACCACAATTTAAGTGAAGCGTTACGTATTAATGGAGCTACAAGCGATTGCAAGTTACCCTCCTCCCTAGCCATGCTTTTCCTCCTCAACTCGTTCGCCGAGCGATCGGGGCTAAGCTCCGCCCTCACTGAGTCTGCGTCACGAAAGCGACGTCACATAGTCCACTTCCGGTTGTTTTGGAGCCCGCCCCCGCCCGCGCGAAACCTCTCCGCTAGCCGCTATAGGCCGTCGACCCCAAGCGAGAGCTAGCGAAGCAGCGTGCGTTGCGAGCATTCTGTGGCAGCGCCGAACGTGTCTTGTATTCCGGTAACCACAGGCTAGCCGGGCGTTTCGACGGAACGGTGGAGGCATAAACTCAAGTTGATGAAGGAACTTTAGCGTAGATGTACGTGAGCTGCTTGATCGGCCTCCACGGTCCAACCACCCGTTGGCGCAGAGCTTAACCAGCCAAAGAGCTAATATTGCTCTAACCAAGTGTAAAACATCTTAAACATTTACAAAAACAACGTGTTAACGATTACACTCCTGCGAAAAATTTGCACCAGCAGCAAAGAAGAATACATTTTGTTAATGCTACTGTGTCAGGTTGAGCTCTATGCCACAAGGTGACTGCACCGTGCAGACCATTCACATTTGCGTCTCTGTTCATCCCATGAAACGACACGCAAGGGGACACGGCCAAGCCCTGTCCCCTTGTAGTTGGTTTTACCCTAATACCGGACTCGCGAAACGCTATTCCGTTAGTAATCATCCGGTGTAAAGTGACGGCCGCAATCGCGCAAATCCTGGCGCCGATCGCATAGCGGCAGTCCGAAGCGCTGCAGCCAGTCCGCTCGTCTATTGGCTTGCAGAGGGACACGATGTCGCAGCTTGACGTATTGCCAGTCGCTACGTTTGCAGTCCACGACGCAACAAAGTCGAATCATAGCGCTCGCGAAAAGACAGACCGACACTGACGGCGGAGCTCTCGTCAAAGACGGAGCACGTTGTAACACAAGCAGACGACACTTGCTGTGTACCGGAAGTGCTTAAGTGTACTGAAAAATTGTTCTTGTGCATTCCCTTTATGTTACTTTCTGTTTATAAAAACAAATTAACTAGCATTTCAACTATTCGGAACATCATTTGTTTACCATAAATTTGCATAAATTATCGATCACGTGCTCTGGTCAGCCAATCGGATAGCTCGCCCCACTGACGTCATATGGGTGATTTGCGTCATATGGGTAGGGGCGGCTTAAAATTCCGCCGCGCTGTGTGCTGCGATCGGCATTGATGTGCATGTTTAAAACCTTATAATAAATTACTCGCTTTACGCGGAACACTTAGATGCGTCAATTAATGATCAGAAGGACCTACTCTAACGACTCAGTACGTTTGTAGAAAATCGTCAAAATCGTTTCAGGGTCCCTTTAAAGATGGAGTGGAGATATAAGATGGTTGCTTTCTTTTTCGGAACCTCGCAATTTCCATACCCCGTCTAAGCAAGATAAAACAGCAACGCCTTCAATTATGTATGCGAACAACTTGAAGAACAAACATTGGAAAGCTGGTGAAGCTGTAAGCACAGTTTCGTTTGTCCAAAGGTTTCTCTGAACTGAGCTCCATCAAATCCAGGCTCCAACCTCTCTGCAACTTTGCAGCAAGCATTGCCGCATTCATTTTCATGAGCTATAGTTTAGTGAAAAATAAAAGCGGCGTAAGGAACGCGAGCACATAGGAGCACCAAGGAGAAGCAAAAGTTGCTACGAAGGGTTTTTGTCGAAATGAGAAAAAAGGAGCTACACCCGTGGCAGACGTACACTTCAAGCACAGCGACTACAATACGACTGCTGTAAGACAATAAAAGAATGTAGCAGATCCAGCGAGTTGGAATCTGAATACAGTGAAGCTTTGTGTGTGTTCATAAAAAGTCGACAGAAGTACACGCACTCGCGCCCGCACGCACACGCACGCACACGCACGCACACGCACACGCACGCACGCGCACGCACGCACGCACGCACGCACGCACGCACGCGCACGCACGCACGCACGCGCACGCACGCACGCGCACACACACACACACACACACACACACACACACACACACACACACACACACACACACACACACACACACACACACACACACACACGCGCGCGCGCGCGCGCGCACACGCACACGCACACGCACACAAACACACACACACACACATGCCCGGTCGCGCACAAATTATACCGAGCCTTTCGTTAAGCGGAGTTGATGACTCTAGCGAGTACAACGGATGCCTTTAACGCATCATGGTTTCATAGGCAGCATGCGCATACGTATATAGCATAATCTGAATCCATTCTATCCGCAAGAAGCGTTTACTTCCCCATTACTATGCAGCCGCGGATGGATGGATGGATGGATGGATGGATGGATGGATTCTAGGAGCGTCCCCTTTGAAACGGTGTGGTGGGTTGCGCCACCAAGCCCTTGTTCTTATTTTGTCTAATGTCCTACCTATCTTTTTGAAAGTAAAAAGCCTCCCTTTGTGTTATCATAAATTGCTTCTTTCCTGGCTTCGTTTTTTCATCTTAGGTAGTTGCTCATGGCAGGTTTCTGCTCCATTGCCGCCACCCATGACATTGTCTCAGTCTCTCCGACTTTTCGCTTGACGTTCTTTGGTGCCATGTTGCTCACCATACCGGTCGCATACTTGCTGGTGAGCTTCCTAATTCTCTTCCTCCTCTGTGAGTCAGTGCTTTTTCTTTACAAATACATGAACACTCTCGCAACTCATTTACTTTTATTCATATTGCTCAGCCGTTCTTTAAAATCAATTTTACTCTGAGCTTCCCTCACTACAAGACTTACATGTCCAGTCCATATCATCCTGCACAGCTTCATTTGTAGTCTTCCCGTGAGTGCCCAATGCGAGGCATCCCACTGACCTTTGGTTGCCATCGAGTCCTGATTGTACCCCTGACTTCAAACAAACAACCGCTTTTCCTAATGCAACTCCTGGAAACATTAAACCTTTCAACATACGCCAGGGCGTCTCGTAGCTATTGTATCGTTTATCCATATACCTAGGTATCTGAATTACTTTACCCGAGGTATTTTTTGTCCCTCTAGTGACATTGTCTGTTCGCTGTTTTCATTGACTGCTTTAAAACCCGATTTATTAACGCTAAATTTTAATCCTAAATTCTCACATTCCTGTCCACAGACATTAGCCAGGCGTTGCATATCACTTTGCTTGTTACGAAGCAATACAATATCGTCCACATAAAATAAACCTGGCTGCTGCTCTACTACTGTACCCGCCTGTTTGTATGAGAGAGTAAAACCGATATTACTTCATTCTAGCGCCATTTCCTTCCTCACCATGTACATCATAAACAGCAGTGGGGACAAAGGGCACCCCTGCCTCCGTCCCTTGTTGATATCAACTTTCTTCTCGCTCCTCACCCCTTCCCATTCAACGCAAACTGTATTTTCTGAGTAGATCTCCCTCAAAAGCTGTATACAGTCGTTGCCTAAGCCTTCCCCTTCCAGAATATCCGGCAAAATGTGGCGGCCTACGTTGTCATACGCTCCGGTAATGTCTAAAAAAGGTACATGCAACGGTCTCCTTCCTTCTCTGAATATTTCAATAACCTCGCCTCCACGGTGATGATGACGATTTAATGGCGTCCCCTTTAAAACGGGGCGGTGAAAAATAGTCACCTAGCCTGCTTGATTTCATAAGGTATGCTATACTTGTTTTTTATCTAGCATATTTGTTTACATGTCCTTAAGCGTCCAGAATTGCATGATGATCTACATTGTCGTACGCACCTTTAACATCAAGGAATAGGGCCGCAGTGATTCGTTTCAGATGTTTCTGGTGTTGTACGTATGTTACCAGGTCGATAACGCTATCTATTGATGAGCGGCCGCGTCGAAAACCAGCCATTACCTCTGGATAGACGTTGTAAAATTCCAAGTACCATTCTAACCGTGTAAGGATCATTCTCTCCATTACCTTGCCGACACCGCTGGCCAGTGCTATTGGACGGTAAGATGACAATTCCAACGTGGATTTGCCAGCCTTGAGGAGTGGAACAAGCCGACTGGATTTACACGTTGTAGGGATCAGACCGTCACGCCATGATGCGTTGTATAGGCCAAGAAGGGCATCTCTCGCCTCTTGACCAAGGTTTGCAAGCGCTGAGTATGTGATGCCATCGTGTCCTGGTATGTGAAAGATCGTGCTTACATGATCGAGATGGACGTCAGATTAGCTCAAGGCAAGGATAACGGATGCCTGCCGTAGAAGTCCAGCGTCGATCATCAAGAAAGCCACTGAATACGTGATAAAGCGGACTCAGTACTGCATAGCTGCAGAAGGAGACCTGTTCGAACACATCCTCTAGGCAGCAGCTGGTATTCGACGGGGCTTACGAATTCATAGATAATAAGGACACACTAAAATCTGATGTTATTTTTTTTCTATATTTAATACAGGCATGCCAATTGCCAATTCGGCTCATTTAGAAGTGGTATATTTTCTTTCTTGAACGCATAGCTTCTGCCTTTTCTGTACACGTGGGTCGCTTCTCGCTCTGTTTGTTTCGCTTTTATTTTTTGCCACGAACCTGTTTTTGCATCACGCGTAGACTTTCATGAAAACTAAAACCGTCGCTTTAATTTGGCTTTGGTCGGAATCAAGTTTCTGGCGCGAAATATAGCTCCGCGCACACTCTTTCGATGCCGTGCGAGCAGAGCCGGAATTTCGAAACATTCCATGCCTATTCCATTACTTCTCGCGTTTCGTGCGTTGTCAGAGCGGCGCTTCGGCCGCGTTATCAAGGGGCGTTTGTTATCAATGTGATCAGTCGGCCTTGAGAGACGGATAGTAAGTGTGACGTAGTGAGGAAAAAATAGCTGCAAAGCCTCGAGACCTGCTTATTGGTGCTCCTTCCCTACCACTATCAAGATGATGCGCTGTCTCTTCGGGTTTGCTACAGGCACAGCAGTTGCTTTCAATCAGCTAAGTTGAGGGCGCTGCTTTATAGATGCGGGTGGGAGCGCAGTGACGTGGTAGTTTTCGTATTTCGTGAGGTTTCTTTGCCAGTAGCAAAAAAATTGTACGCAATTATTATGTCACTGAAGACACCGGAGTTAGATGGCATTTGGGGGTGCCTACAAATGTCCCATTGACACATTCATAATTAGGAAAGTAGTTCTCAAGTTAGATAATTGATTGAAATTACCGAAATAAATCTGAGTGATAAAAAAGTTACTGGAGGCTGGAGTACCGCTACTGCTCTTTCTTTAAATCTTTGTGCATGATAGTTGGAGCGCCCTGTATAATTCCCTCAGTAACCGAAATGAGGCGAAGCCGGACTCACTCGAAATTAGAATCAACAGCAGTCATGCGCAACAGCGCTTATACTCGGACTCACAAAAAATAAATAAGAGAGAGAGAGAGAGACGAAGAAGAAGAAGTAGTAGTGATAGCCAAGTATACGACAATTACACGAAGGAAGATTACACCACCGAGAGACGCTTGGTGGTACGAGAGGACTCAGGCTGTGAAACTGAACTGTCTCCTAATATGAGGTCTGGTAAATTCTCATATTCTCGGACAGGTGACCTCTATATATACACATGGGGTTCGGAAAGCTGGTCGGGCCCCAGCCCCATCCCCGGAAAAATGAAAACTTTCCGCCTATGCCTTAACGTCTTTCTGTGCCCTGTCTTTGCGGGTGCGCGGAGGCGAGCGCCACTTGGTGGTGGTGCAGGAAATCCAGCGGCGCGCGTACTCTGCCGTGATTGCTCGGTCTGTTCGGCAAGAGAACAGCCAGGCCCCAGCCATGGTCACAAAAGCCGGCCAGGTTCGCAAAGAAAAGCTTCACTTTTAAAAGTAACAGCTCGCGCCGTTTAGCCACCGCTCAATAGGCACGGCTGTCAAGGGCGCGCCAAGGAACATCGGACGGACGTGCACGGCATTATAGCAAACAACAGAGTAAACGCGCCACAGCACCCTTTTCCCGCGGCTCGTTTGCAGCCGCCGCTTGGGGCACGAGCGAATTATACTCTGGAATGGCCCACTCTTCTAGCGAGCATTGTTCCCACTTTATTTTTTTTTTTTGGTGTCCGCAGTCTGGCTACTCTATATGAACTTCGCCGCCACTTGGGCGCCTCTGCGATGTTTAGCATGCCCTCCATACAGGGTGTTTCACGTAACTTGAGCCAAACATTTAAAATATGCAAATGCTACGTTGCTGGACAGACCCAAGGTAATGTTGCTTGCCGTCGCTTGGAGATACTCAGATATTTTTTTTTGATTCCGCCTAATTACATCAGTCTTAATTATTTAATCAACTTCTCAAATATTATAATTAGATGAAAAGCTTCAATGAGAAAATTGTAGAGTGACTTGAAAAACTCCCAATACAGGCTTTCTGTTGCTGAATACGTGCTACATAAAAGTGTTTTTCTGAGCGTGAAAGAGACCCGCGAATAGACGCAATATTGCCGAGCGACTCGCCTCTCGAGGCACTTTGCGTGTATTTGCGACCGTTTCTGTCCATTCCGAGTTGTCGTTTATGTTGTGGCGCTCTAGACCTTTCGAGAAGTAACGTTGCTGGTGATCGATGCTGCTGTAATCGGTGCTGCCTATGTTGTGCTGTTGCTGGAGCGAGTCGCACACGGGACCAACACATAGTCGAGAACAGAAGTGGAACTGTGCTTATTCAGGCTGCACAGATTCAGGACGCGTTATGGAGGTGGCGCTAGCTGTCGGTTTAAAAGACGTCGCACAGATGGCAGCAGAAGAGGAAGTGATGCGCATATATAAGAGGGTAAGTACAAGACTTCCTTGCGTACTTGCCGATTCATTTGTTAAGACGTCGTAACGGCTGCCGGTATCCACTTGAGCCCTATGACGTGGCCTTTTACGTGTGCTTCAGCATACAACAAAGCTATGTCCATAACGAGCTGCTCGTTCGCGTCTCTCTTCATAGAACATCCGAGTTCTTGCGGAGCTGTCCTATAGGATGCAAATTATTGTCCGCCAACACGGTACGCCAATACAGATGGGTTGAGTACCTCACGAATTCCTGTTAGCCCAGCTGGAATTTAAGATGTTTTGTGATCGATGTGCCTACTTAGGCCAAAAGCAGATCCATGTTTGCAGTTGCACAGAGGATGATACTTGCGCCTCGTGCCACATACCGTAAGTTCATACCAAGGCTGTTAGGCAAGAAAGGTCCTGGCCAGGCATCCGTAGGACACTGCAATTCTCCCTTAAATAGGTGTATGGAGTGGGTTAGGGCGAGAGATGTGTTCAGCGTTTCAGCTTACATTATTTCCAGCAGGCGGCTTGCACAAGGACTGATTCCTAAAACCATTGAGGTACTGTATACGCTGCAAATAACACAAAAACAGGGACTGGGATCATTCAGGTGCTCCATATATATGTTTGCCTTGCTCAGAACATAGGCAAAGTTATCATGTTTTTTTCTCTGGCGTTGCAGTGTGCCTGGTTCCGGACGGCTCTCGGTCTACAATGTAGCCACACCAAGGAACTTGAGGTGGCTGACTCCACGTATGCTCTTATCCGTCAAAAGTCACGAGGTACTATGTCGAGAAGAAAGGGGGTTAACCGAGGGGCTCGATTGTTATTAGTCATATCATAAGAAGCCAACAAACACTGACACCAAGGACAACATAGGGGAAATTACGTGTGCTTAATAAATGTAATAAAGAAACGATAAATTAATGGAAATTAAAGTGGATGAATAAACAACTTGCCGCAGGTAGGAAATGATCCCACAACCTCCGCATGTGAAGGTTATGGGATCGTTTCCACAAGACTGTGGTGTCGTTTCCCACCTGCCGCAAGTTGTTTTTTCATCCACTCTGGTTTCCATTAATTTATCGTTTCTTTAGTTCATCGTGCGAAGGTTGTGGGGTCGTTTCCCACCTGCGGCAAGTTCTTTGTTCATCCACTTTGATTTCCATTAATTTATCGTTTCTTTATTCCATTTATTAAGCACAAGTAATTTCCCCTATGTTGTCCTTGGTGTCAGTGTTTATTGGCTTCTTATGAGATACAATGTCATCGTTTACGCGTGATCGTTAAATGTACAGTTTTATTGGCTGAGCGCAGAAGCCCTTGATGACGCCAGTAAGTGGATATATAGATTAGACAACAGTTGCCTTGCCTTCAGGTTCAGCCGCGTCACATTTGATGTGCAGATACATACCAGGTGGTCATACTTAATTTTTACATATTTTTAAAATCACCTGTGGCAAATAGCATAATTCCATTCCTTGACCTGTAATATTCAAGGAGCCGGACACTTGACCGAGAAATAGAAACGCATATTGAACTAAATAACGGAAGTTGATGAACAAGTTAACTTAATAAATTACTTTACCCACATGTTGCAATTTACGAATTGTAGCCGATGAGTTTGCAGGGCGTATCCACTTATAATGAATGTTTAGGATAAAACCAGTTACTTTCTTCACGAGACATCGTTTTATGCATTGAAACACGAAAGCAACTGACACCCCAATGCACACCTCCGCAAAATTCGGGAATTAATACCCCGAAACTGGTGTCATCCTGAGATTTCCTTCCAAGTGGATCCGCCTTGCGAACTCTACGGCTAGAATTCGTGATTTGCAATATGCGCCATATATAAGGTAATTAGTTAAAAACTTAATTAGTGATTTTTGTTCATTAGTTCATTATGTATTCCATTCTTTTTTTCATGTAATGTCCGCCTATTCGAGCAGATCAGCTCATGAACTAGGATTGTGCTATCAGCCACAGGCAACCTTTAAAATTTTTTGTATATAGCTGAGCAGTAAGAGTTTCGTTAAACAAACTCTTGTAAGAGCCACCGGAACAAATATTTCACCATCGAAGGCTCACGAAACCGACTTGGAAGAAGAGCGCCTATATATGACGTCCACCTCACCGCCGCCGCCTGTTGCCACCGTCACCAATGGCACGGCCCCGTTAAGAGGTGCCTTGCGGATCGCCTCCGTTCTTGCCGCGCAATGCCATGTTGCCTGCGGCACGTTAAATTATATGCACCATTATTGTGTCGTGCATCCCTCCTTCGGCACAGCAAGCTTGCGGCACTCAGCGTTCGCCGATACCGGCATTAAATTGTTTAACTACTTGCATGCTACTGAAAAAATAGACGAAATAAAGGGAATAAAAAGTCGGAAGTACACCTGCCGCGAGGTATATCGGATTCGCGGGGCTATCCATGCCAGTGGTGACGGTGGCAATGCGATGAAAGGTGTAGTGCCGCGAGGTCGACACATGGAGGAAGGGGAAAAAAGAAGAAAACTAGGAGGGAGCGTTGCGCAACACGACTGAAGCCAAACGAATCGGCCTAACACGTGATCGCACGTCAGATCGCGCTGTATGTTTTAGTGCTCCTGCTCTGCCGGTGAACCCACGGCAGAGTAGCCAAATAAGTGTGCATCGATTATAAACTACCGCGAACCAAACATTCTCGGCCGATACGCTGCTTCCCAGAGTTCACGTGTTGGGCCGATATACTGCGAGGGAATATAGCTTCACGCAGAGTTGACTTGCCAAGGCTGGCGTGCCGCAATGCTCCCGCTTATACTTTGTTTCCTCCCTTCACGGGTCGACGACACTGCTTTTCATGCGCATTCTCGTCCAACGAACACCAAGATTTACCGCCATATGAGGCGCAGCGAATCGCGGGATCATCGTTTTCGTGCGCGCTTGTATCGCGCGAGCTTTAACGCATAGAAGATCAAGTCCCGCTCTAACCAGAGCATGTATGCCACGCAAGCAACGAGGCCGCGCTCGCGCATAGGGAGCTTTGCTGTTCGACAGAGTGCGCGCACAATGGAGCGCACGGCAAGGGAGTCCGAGACGCCCAGAAGGCAACCGTCTGATTCGTTTGACTCCGCGGGGATCGACGCTCCGTTTCAAAGGAGCGAGAAAGGATGCCAACCGAAGGATTACCGCGGCTCCGATGGGCAAACACTGCGACCCGCGGCCATTGTGCGCCGGCGACAGTGCCCACTTTGTCCGCTCTAAAAGAAGGCTCCGTGGCACAATGTGCGCCGGCCCTCTTTGCATACGCATATATATATGTGCACATAAGCGGCCGCTATAGACATGAACGCCCGCTCCCGAGCTGCCAGACGAGTATGTGCCGCACACGGGATCCCTGCAAAATGGGGATTTAGCTTTCGGCAAATCCCGACTCTAAAAAACGCGCCAGACAAGGAAAAGAGAGCTGCCACACGGGAACCGAACAAGAAAGACGCGGGGAGAGGACGAGCACGCGGAGGGCGGCGGCGATTTTCGCGCCGCCTTGTTAGCGTTTACTCGGCCACCGCGCGAGAATGTTCGCGCATTAAAACGCTCCGGCCTATCTATAACGCCGTCGAGAGATATATACGTGTCTATTGGGAGGATATAATAACGGCGCCTACAATCACCATAATGGGGCCGGCGAGAATGATCAGCAAACAGGATTCGCCAATGGAGCTGCAGGCGCTTTGCGCGCGTGTGCGAGCGCCAGCATGGCGATGAATAAAACGAACCGTGCGCCGGCGGTCACGCAGGTTCCCAGGGAAGCGCGGAGTTAACGCGCCACCCGCGCCTACCGTCACGTTGCCATACGTGGCGGAGGGGGCGACGCCGAGCACGGGCTGAGGCTCGGCAAACAGCGGAGTGAGTGTGCGTAAGGGCCGCCCACACTGAAAAATGGGGCCCGCTTTATGACGGCTTCATTTGCCTGCACTGTTGCTCTCAACATGGGGCAAGCCTCCGGTGGGCTATAGACCACCGCGGAGTGATCGCTCCAAGTCCCGGTTGTGGGTTTCACCGCAGTGTTTGCATGGACAGGTGCGCCGCATTCTCTGCTTTAGTCGCAAGCACGAGCGCAAATGGTCGGGGGTGCGCATGCTGACGATATATCATTTATTTGGCACTGAGGATCATGATAAACGAGTCTGCGGTCGGGAACACAGGTACATGTTCATCGCAAAATTTTTTACTGGTGCACACTATGCAGTGCCCTGAGCTTTCGTGTGATGGTTCCACACAATTTTTGTTTTGTCTCTTTATCGGGATACTCGCTTAATATTTTTGGTGTTAAGACCTCTGCCAATCATGCTCATCTTTTCTTCATTGCTTAATTCTTTACTTTTATTGCGTCATGATAAACTTCATTACGAATCACTAGTTTAAGTCAGACTACCACCACTGTCGTATACAAAGATTTACCCTTGAAACAAATTTCTTATCCCTACATAGTCAAGCGTTTCTTTATTTATTTATTTATTTATTTATTTATTTATTTATTTATCACTTTAACGAACTTTACATGAAAAGAAAAAGGCAAACATCTATTTAAGGGGCCCCTATTCAAGTTTTCAAGCAAACAAACGCCGTGCTCAGATTACGTCATGACAACCGTGCCCGCAATATATCACACTGATGAAAGCGGCGATCACAGCTGAAAATAATTCACCGGCGATTAAGATACTACCTAGTGCGAAATTTTAGCGCAGCTGTATACGTCTTTTCATTTCGCGATATATTGGCTGGCGCGGACGAGCTGTCTCGTGGGGCACGTTGCAAACAGAGCGATGTGTGGCGCGACTGCCTCGCTGATCGGGGCATCGCGAGAGGCAGCGGGTGGGCGATGCGTGGACACGATTCACAGCAGCGGAATATAAGGTAAAGCTATTCCAAACTTTCCTATTCTCACTCTGCAATGAGCCCTTCGCCATTGGTCAAAAGCTTTTTGTGCCACCCCCCCCACTTCGCCTGTCAGTCACGCGGCGTCACGCAAACCGTGATAGCTCCCCCCCCCCCCATCTGATATGACATGTACACTCTGATTATGCATGATTGGACTGAACAAAAGAAATATAGCTATTTCTGATTCGATGCCTTTTTGCCATTAGCCCTCGGATATTTGGGTTGCACCCACTTCACCTGCCTTCACGCGCCGTCAAAACCACGAAAACAACTCACCGTGTCAAAGTGACGTGTGCGTGTTAAAGATGCATTATTATGCCTAACAAAACTGATTTTTTTTTCTGAATGGCCGCAGGCTGCCCCTTCCGGAAGGAATAAAAGATGGCTGCCGCCGATCGCTCAGGCACTGGCTACTAGCACCTGCCGGAGAGCATGTGTTTATTTGCGTACAATAGAACTTTTCGCGTGGCCATGTAGCATTTTCGAGCACTTTCGGCACGTTTACGACCTCGCTGACCCAAATCTTCTTTGATGAAGATCCTTTTCAGCGTCATTCTTGACCTTCCGTTGCATGCCGCCGCGATTTTCGACCAGCCATCGCAAGCTAAGTAAGGGAAAACGGATCAATCGCAGACGCCACCACCACCCTCTTCGTCCGGTTATCGATTTTCAGTGCACTGGCTCAACCCCATCAAATCCCTCTCCACTTGAGCGTGCCCCTCGCCTCTTATCAGCCAATTAAATAAGACAAGCCACTCAGTGTGGGCAATGCTATTCGTTTTTAAAGCAAACAAAAGTGACCCTCTATATAACGAGGAGAGCGTTTGATTGGTCTGTTTAGACAGCCCTGCGGGTCACTGTCCGATGCTTGCGTCGGCGGTTACGGAAATTTGACGTCAGGAGATTAGAATAAAAACATATTTGTATAGTTTTACGTTATAGGGCCCCAGCCCCCGCAGACAGACCTTCGCTCATGCAGCGCTTTGTTTCCATATATGATATCGGTGGTGTCATCGGCGAACAGACGACGCGGGCTGCTCTACCGCCATGTCGCAGTCATCGTCGCCGCCAAGCACGTCTTGCGCGGCACCACGCTTATCTTCTCACGCTTTCGCTATAACCACCTCCTCCGCTTTCCTCCTCGCGCTCTCTTCGCTATTGCCGTCTTTGATCCGCTCTCCGTGTTCACTCTTTCATCCTTCGCTGTGCTCGTTCACTCGATTACGAGGACGCCGAGGGACGACGCCAGCGCTCGACG